>NC_072433.2:53387500-54039750 GCF_028878055.3 Symphalangus syndactylus
CCGGGAGGCGGAGGTTGCAGTGAGCCGAGATCGTACCACTGCACTCCAGCCTGGGTGACAGAGCGAGACTCTGTCTAAAAAAAAAAAAAAAAGCTTGCTTCCTTCCTTCCTTCCTTCCTTTCTTTCTTTCTTTCTTTCCCTCTGTGGCCCAGGCTGCAATCTACTCGGCTTGCTGCTGTCCGCCCCGCGGACTGCCTGGGACTACCGGCACGCGGCCCCGCGGACTGCCTTTTCTCCTTTCGCTGCAGGCACGCGTTCGCCATCTTGGCCTCGCTGGTCGCCAGCTCCAACGCCGAGTGCTCTGCCCGCCTCAGCCTCCCAAGGTACTGGGATTGCAGACGGAGTCTCGCTCACCCAGTGCTCGGTGTTGCCCCGGCTGGAGTGCGGTGGCGTGGTCTGGCCTCGCGGCAGCCTCCGCCCCCCAGCCGCCTGCCTTGGCCTACCAGGGTGCTGGGATTGCAGCCCCTGCCCAGCCGCCGCCCCATCTGGGAGATGGGGAGCATCTCTGCCCGGCCACCCATCGTCTGGGAAGTGAGGAGCGCCTCTGCCCGGCCACCCATCGTCTGGGAAGTGAGGAGCGCCTCTGCCCGGCCGCCCCGTCCGGGAAGAAGTGAGGAGCGCCTCTGCCCGGCCGCCCCGTCCGGGAAGAAGTGAGGAGCGCCTCTGCCTGGCCGCCCCGTCCGGGAGGAAGTGAGGAGCGCCTCTGCCCGGCCGCCCCGTCCGGGAAGAAGTGAGGAGCGCCTCTGCCCGGCCACCCCGTCTGGGAAGTGGGGAGCGCCTCTGCCCGGCCGCCCCGTCTGGGAGGTGAGGAGCGCCTCTGCCCGGCCACCCATCGTCTGGGAAGTGAGGAGCGCCTCTGCCCGGCCACCCACCGTCTGGGAAGTGAGGAGCGCCTCTGCCCGGCCACCCATCGTCTGGGAAGTGAGGAGCGCCTCTGCCCGGCCACCCATCGTCTGGGAGGTGAGGAGCGCCTCTGCCCGGCCGCCCCGTCCGGGAGGAAGTGAGGAGCGCCTCTGCCCGGCCGCCCCGTCCGGGAAGAAGTGAGGAGCGCCTCTGCCCGGCCGCCCCGTCCGGGAAGAAGTGAGGAGCGCCTCTGCCCGGCCGCCCCGTCCGGGAGGAAGTGAGGAGCGCCTCTGCCCGGCCACCCATCGTCTGGGAAGTGAGGAGCGCCTCTGCCTGGCCACCCATCGTCTGGGAGGTGAGGAGCGCCTCTGCCCGGCTGCCCCGTCCGGGAGGAAGTGAGGAGCGCCTCTGCCCGGGCGCCCCGTCCGGGAAGAAGTGAGGAGCGCCTCTGCCCGGCCGCCCCGTCCGGGAAGAAGTGAGGAGCGCCTCTGCCCGGGTGCCCCGTCCGGGAAGAAGTGAGGAGCGCCTCTGCACGGCCGCCACGTCCGGGAAGAAGTGAGGAGCGCCTCTGCCCGGCCGCCCCGTCCGGGAGGAAGTGAGGAGCGCCTCTGCCCGGCCGCCCCGTCCGGGAGGAAGTGAGGAGCGCCTCTGCCCGGCCGCCCCGTCCGGGAAGAAGTGAGGAGCGCCTCTGCCCGGCCGCCCCGTCTGGGAAGTGAGGAGCGCCTCTGCCCGGCCACCCATCGTCTGGGAAGTGAGGAACGCCTCTGCCCGACCACCCATCGTCTGGGAAGTGAGGAGCGCCTCTGCCCGGCCACGCATCGTCTGGGAGGTGAGGAGCGCCTCTGCCCGGGTGCCCCGTCCGGGAAGAAGTGAGGAGCGCCTCTGCCCGGCCGCCCCATCCGGGAAGAAGTGAGGAGCACCTCTGCCCAGCCGCCCCGTCTGGGAAGTGAGGAGCGCCTCTGCCCGGCCACCCACCGTCTGGGAGGTGAGGAGCACCTCTGCCCGGCCACCCATCGTCTGGGAGGTGAGGAGCGCCTCTGCCCGGCCACCCATCGTCTGGGAAGTGAGGAGCGCCTCTGCCCGGCCACCCATCGTCTGGGAGGTGAGGAGCGCCTCTGCCCGGCCACGCATCGTCTGGGAGGTGAGGAGCGCCTCTGCCCGGCCACCCCGTCCGGGAGGAAGTGAGGAGCGCCTCTGCCCGGCCGCCCCGTCCGGGAGGAAGTGAGGAGCGCCTCTGCCCGGCCGCCCCGTCCGGGAGGAAGTGAGGAGCGCCTCTGCCCGGCCGCCCCGTCCGGGAGGAAGTGAGGAGCGCCTCTGCCCGGCCGCCCCGTCCGGGAGGAAGTGAGGAGCGCCTCTGCCCGGCCGCCCCGTCCGGGAGGAAGTGAGGAGCGCCTCTGCCCGGGCACCCCGTCCGGGAGGAAGTGAGGAGCGCCTCTGCCCGGCCGCCCCGTCCGGGAAGAAGTGAGGAGCGCCTCTGCCCGGCCGCCCCGTCAGGGAAGAAGTGAAGAGCGCCTCTGCCCGGCCGCCCCGTGTCTATGTAGAAGTGAGGAGCGCCTCTGCCTGGCCGCTCCGTCTGGGAGGTCTACCACGGAGGCCAGAAGCAATGTGGGGGCTGGACGTGGTGGCTCACGCCTGTGGTCCCGGCACTCTGGGGGGCGAGGCGGGTTGATCACTTCGGGCTAGGAGTTCGAGACCAGTCTGGCCAACTTGGCGAAACATGAAGAATACAACAGACAAACCAACCAACCAACTCAGTGACAACAAAACAGGTCTACCCTGGAGTCATACTCTAATTTTTTCTATTTTCCTCACTTTCTGATCCTTTATCCCACTTTCTTTTTCTTCCTCTTCCTTCTCCCTCTTCTTTGTCAAATAGAGGATTGAGTTATTATCACTGATCCATATAAAGTCCCTCTCTCATTTATTTTAACTCCCACCCCCCATTTCTATTCCCCGACTTCCCATGTGCAACCTTCCTAATATGTTTGATACGCATCTTTTTGTTTGTATGTATTTTTAGAAAATGTTTATTGTTTTTGTATGCAAAAAAAAAATTAATTAAAAAAAATAAAAAATAAAAAAATAAAAAAAAAGGCTGAGAGATAGGCTGAAGGCTAGGCCTTTTGCACCAGTTAGCCAAATAGTGAATGCAAAGGAAAAGTTACTGAAGGAAGTTTAAAGTACTACTCCAAGGCCTGGCACAGTGGCTCAGCTAATAATTTCAGTACTTTGGGAGGCCAAGGTGGGAGTATCGCTTAAGCCCAGGAGTTTGAGACCAGCCTAAAATCATAGTGAGACCCTGTCTCTAAAAAATATATTAAAAATTTAAAAATTAGCCTGCATGGTAGTTCACACCTGCAGTCCCAGTACTCAGGGGGCTGAGGGGGGAGGATCATTTGAGCCCAGGAGGTCCAGGCTGCAATGAGCCGTGATCGCATCACTACACTCCAGCCTGGACAACAGAATGAAATCTTGTCTCAAAAAAAAAAAAAAGTGCTACTCCAGTGAACGTGAATAATAAGAAAGTGAAACAGCCTAATTGCTGATATGAAGGAAGTTTGAGTGATCTGGATGGAAGATCAAACCAGCCACAACTTTCCTTAAGCCAAAGCCAAATCCAAGCAAGGTCCGAATGCTCTTCAGTTCTATGAAGGCTGAGAGAGGTGAGGAAGCTGCAGAAGAAAAGTTGGAAGTCAGCAGAGGTGGAAGTCAGCAGGGTTCATGAGGTTTAAGGAAATAAGCAATCTCCACAACATAAAAGCACAAGGTGAAGCAGCAAGTACAGATGGAGAAGGCGCAGCAAGTTCTCCAGAAGATCTCTGATGAAGGTGGCTACACTCAACAACAGGTTTTCAATGTAGATGAGATGGCCTTCGATGGAAGAAGATGCCATCTAGGACTTTCAGAGAAGTCAATGCCTGGCTTCAAAGCTTCAAAGGACAGGCTGACTCTCTTGTTAGGGGCTAAAGCAGCTGGTAGGATTTCAAGGTGTAGCCAGTGCTCATTTACCATTTGGAAAACCCCAGGGCCCTGAAGAATGATGCTAAATCCACCCTTCCTGTTCTCTAGAAATGGAACAAAGCTGGGGTGACAGCACATCTGTTTACAGTATGGTTGACTAAGTGGGTTTTTTTTGTTTTATTTTGTTTTGTTTGTTTTTCTGAGACAGAGTCTCGCTCTGTTCCACGCTGGAGTACAGTGGCACGATCTTGGCTCACTGCAACCTCCGCCTCCCAGATACAAGTAATCCTCCTGCCTCAGCCCCCTAGTAGCTGGGATTAGAGGCATGCGCCACCATGCCTGGCTAATTTTTTTATTTTTGGTAGAGACGGGGTTTCACCATGTTGGCCAGTCTGGTTCCAATCTCCTGACCTCAGGTGATCCACCCGCCTTGGCCTCCAAAAGTGCTGGGATTACAGGCGTGAGCCACCATGCCCGGCCAAAGACTGAGTGTTTTAAGCCCACTCTGGAGAACTGTTGCTCAGAAAAATAGATTTCTTTCCAAAGTTTGCTGCTTATTGACAGTGCACCTGGTCACCCAAGAGCTCTGATGGAGATGTTCAAGGAGATTAGTGTTGTTTCCAAGCCTGCAAACACAATACGCGTTCTGCAGTCCATGGACCAAGCAGTAATTTCGACTTTCAAGTCTTATTATTTCAGAAATACATTTCATGGCTGGGCGTGGTGGCTCAAGCCTGTAATCCCAGCACTTTGGGAGGCCAAGGCAGGTGGATCACCTGAGATAAGGAGTTCGAGACCAGCCTGGCCAACATGGTGAAACCTCATCTCTATTAAAAATACAAAAAATTAGCCAAGAGTGGTGGTGGGTGCCTGTAATCCCAGCTAGTTGGGAGGCTGAAGCAGAATTGCTTGAAGCTGGGAGGCCGAGGTTGCAGTGAGCTGAGATCACACCACTGCACTCCAGTCTGGGTGACAGAGCAAGACTCTGTCTCAAAAAAAAAAAAAAAGAAAGAAAGAAATGCATTTCATAAGGGTATAGCTGCTGTAGATAGAATCACTATAGATAGTGATTCCTCTGATGGATCTAGGTAAAGTCAATTAAAAACCTTTTCTGGATAACTTGCAAGTTATTCAGAAAATCTAGCTAAGATCATTGATGAAGGTGGCTACACCTTACAACAGATTTCCAATGTAGACAAAACAGCCTTCTATTGGAAGAAGATGCCATCTAGGACTTTCATAGCTAGAGAGGAGAAGTCAATGCCTGGCTTCAAAGCTTTAAAGGACAGGCTGACTCTCTTGTTAGGGCTAATGCTGCTGGTGACTTCCAGTTGTAGCTAATGCTCATTTACCATTCCAAAAATCCTAGACCCCTTAAGAATTATGCTAAATGTACTATGCCTGTCTCTATAAATGGAACAACAAAGCCTGGATGACAACATATCTGTTTATAGCACAGTTGACTGAATATTTTAAGCCCACTGTTGAGAACTACTGCTCAAAAGGAAATTTCTTTCTTTTTTTCTTTCTTCCTTTCTCCATTGCCCAGGCGGAGTGCAGTGGCATGATCATAGCTCATTGAAGCCTCAACCTCCTGGGCTCAAGCAATCCTCTTGCTTCAGCCTCCCAAGTAACTGGAACTACAGGTTTGTGCCACCATGCCTGACTAATTTTTTTTATTTTTTGTAGAGACAGGGTCTTGCTATATCACCCAGGCTGGTCTCAAACTCCTGGGCTCAAGTGATCCTCCCTCCTCAGGCTCCTGAAGTGCTGAGATTACACACACAAGCCACCACATCTGGTCAAAAAGACTCCTTTCAAAATATTACTGCTAATTGACAATGCACCTGGTTACCTAAGAGCTCTGATGGAGATGTACCAAGAGATAAATGTTGTTTTCATGCCTGCTGATATGGTTTGGCTCTGTGTTCCCACCCAAATCTCATGTCAGGTTGTGATCTCCAGTGTTGGAGGAGGGGCCTGGTGGGAGGTGATTGGATCATGGGGGCAGTTTCTAATGGTTTAGCATCGTCCCCCTTGCTGCTTGTTTTAAAGTGTGTAGCACCTCTCTCACCTCCCACCAGCCATGTGAAGATGTGCCTTCTTGCCCTTCACCTTCCACCATGATTATAAGTTTCCTGAGGCCTTCCCAGAAGCAGAAGCCTGTACAGCCCACAGAACCATGAGCTGATTAAATCTCTTTCCTTTGTAAATTACCCAGTCTCAAGTATGTCTTCACAGCAGTGTGAGAATGGACTAATACACCTGCTAACAGAACATCTATTCTGCAGCCTTTGGATCAAGGAGTCATTTTGCCTTTCAAGTCTTTTTTTTTTTTTTTTTTTTTGAGATGGACTTTTGTTCTTGTAGCCCAGGCTGGCATGCAATGATGCAATCTCGGCTCACTGAATTGCCTCCTGGGTTCAAGCAATTCTTTTCCCTCAGCCTCCTGAGTAGCTGAGATTAGAGGCATCAGCCACCATGCCCAGCTAATTTTTGTATCTTTAGTAGAGATGGGGTTTCACCATGTTGGCCAGGCTGGTCTTGAACTCCTGAGCTCAGGTGATCCACCTGCCTCGGCCTCCCGGTTACAGGCATGACTCACCGTGCCCAGCCTCATTATTGTCTTCTTTTAAGAAATTCTTTTTTTTTATTTTTTATTTTTTATTTTTTATGTTTTTTGAGATAGAGTCTCACTCTGTCACCCAGGCTGGAGTGTAATGGCATGATCTCAGCTCACTGCAACCTCCACCACCTGGGTTCAAGTGATTCTCCTGCCTCAGCCTCCCAAGTAGCTGGGATTACAGATGCCCACCACAAAGCCCAGCTAATTTTTGTATTTTTAGTAGACATGGGGTTTTGCCATGTTGGCCAGGCTGGTCTTGAACTCCTGACCTCAGGTGATCCACATACCTCGGCCTCCCAGAGTGCTGGGATTACAGGCGTGAACCACAGCACCTGGCCTAAGAAATTCTTTTAAGAAATTGCCACCGCCACCCCCACCCTCAGCAGTCACCATCCTCATCAGTCAGTAGCCATCAACATTGAGGCAGGACCCTCCACCAGCAAAAAGACTGTGACTCACTGAAAGCTCAGGTGATCCTTAGCATTTTTAGCAATAAAGTATTTTTAGGCCAGGCGCAGTGGCTCACACCTGTAATCCCAACACTTTGGGAGGCTGAGGCAGGTGAATCATTTGCGCCCAGGCATTTGAGACCAGACTGGGCAACACGGTGAAATCCTGTCTCTACTAAACTTACAAAAAATTAGCCAGGCATGGTGGCATGTGCCTGTAATTCCAGCTACTTGGGAGGCTGAGGTGGGAGGATCACCTGAAACTGGGAGGCCGAAGCTGCAGAAATCACACCACTGTACTCTAGCCTGGGTGATGGAGTGAAACCCTGTCTCAAAAATAAATAATAATAATTTTAAGAACTCACATTTCTGAGAGTCTGAAAGCCTATACAAATGGCCAGCACCAATGCAAAACTTTGTGGACATCTCTTGTTTTAGCTTGAAAATTCATGCAGATTCTGTACTCTGTGTTTGTTTTAATGGGAACATGACATCTTGATTTTTACTTTTGGTTAAATTACACAACTTTCTCACCACCACCAGTATCAAGAAGAAGAATCTTGGCATAAAGTCGATACTCCAAGATGCATCATGCTGCTGTGGACCGGGGTCCTTTGTGGTCAGACTGTCATGCACCCAGGGGATGCGTGAACCCAGTATAAGAGGCAACCTAGTGGGGCTCTCGTTGTTGTGAGATCTAGGGTTGCGAAGATCAGTGAGATTCTGAATAGAGAGCTATTGACACATAATAAGGTCTCAATACATTTTCTTTTTTTTTTCCTTTGAGACAGTGTCTCATTCTGCAGTGGGATAATTTAGGAATCAGAGAGACCAAGGGGTTGAGGAGGATACTTATTATTTATTATTTAGGTGCACTGGCCCAGTCAGATTAACATCCAAAAAGACTGAGCCCTGAACAAAGAGTCCGGTTACTTTTTTTTTTTTTTTTTTTTTTGAGATAGAATCTCGCTCTGTCACCCAGGCTGGAGTGCAGTGGCGCGATCTCGGCTCACTGCAAGCTCCGCCTCCCGGGTTCAGGCCATTCTCCTGCCTCAGCCTCCCAAGTAGCTGGGACTACAGGTGCCTGCAACCACGCCCGGCTAATTTTTTGTGTTTTTAGTAGAGACGGGGTTTCACCATGTTAACCAGGATGGTCTCGATCTCCTGACCTCGTGATCCGCCGGCCTCAGCCTCCCAAAGTGCTGGGATTACAGGTGTGAGCCACCGCGCCCAGCTCCGGTTACCTTTTAAGCATTTTGTGGGGCAGGGGGGAGATCTGTGCAGGGGGAAGCATATTACAGAAGCGAGAAACAAAGACAGTTATTCAATTGAGACATGCATTACATCATTTTCTACTTTTCAAGGAAAAACATTTTTTATGACTTGAGTTTATCCCCTAGTGACCTTGCAGCTGCACAGCTAGAGAAACAGGGTCTTCACAATGCCCGGGAAAGGGAGAGAGATAAGGCTTACTAGCCACAGAAAAACAGGCAGTTAATTTTTAAAGAACTTCAGCTCTTTCTCTTCCTCAGGGTGAATTGGGTTTTCTTACATACAACTGAGTTTTTGCTTACACATTCTTTAATTTCTTTTAATTCCTGTTTCAACTCTCTCACCCAGGCTGGAATGCAGTGACCTGATCTCAGCTCATCGCAACCTCCACCTCCCGGGTTCAAGTGATTCTCCTACCTCAGCCTCCTGAGTAGCTGGGATTGCAGGCATGCGCCACCATGCCTGGCTAATTTTTGTATTTTTAGTAAAGATGGGGTTTCACCATGTTGGCCAGACTGGTCTCGAACTCCTGACCTCAGGTGATTCACCCACCTCAACCTCCAAAAGTGCTGGGAATACAGGAGTGAGCCACTGCACCCGGCCACGATAAATGTTCTTGCTTGCAGTTTTATCATGGCCTTGGCAGGTTCAACTTTGCTATTATGTTATCTAAAGATGTCAGGAAACACAGGAAATGTCTTGGCAGCCAGTTACTGGGGGTTTCCAGCGTTCCCATGGAGAGGAGGGACTCACAGAGGGGACGCTGGTGCTTTAGAACACATGTGCTGGAGGAACTCCCTTCTCTGTTCACATTTCACCTTCCTACATCCCCAGGGAGACCCTGCCTGGGTCAGGCAGCCACACCCGACAAGGACCACCTGAATTACCCAGCTTTTCCCACAAAGCCCACCTCACCCAGTCAGCCATGGGCCATTTCCTTCAATGCACGCAGCTCAAGCTGGGGCAACTATACGCAGAAAGAACCTGTTGCAGCTTCGAAAGAAAGTTTCCTGATATAATTCCAACAAAAGGGAGCATACATTACTCAGCTCTGCAGGGAGACTAAAGCCAGCCTGGGTCCCAGAAGGCACAGGAGTGTTTGGACGGTGGCTTTGGCTGCAGGAGACGCCACAAGAGCCTTCCCTCCCTCCCTCCCACACGGAACAGCAGACTTGCAACACAGTCTCATGGCCCTCCCCATCTTCCCTTACATGGGCATCTTCCCTCCTAAAATCTCTGCCCATTTAATCCTATCTTGGCATCTGCTTCTCAGAGTACCCATTTCCTCAGAAGGAGGCTTTGGGTCTCAGATACCACCATCCCTCCAGACACCCATGGCCTATGTGTAGACAATTCAATGCCGTGGGCTACACATGGTGGAGGAGCTGCTGGGAGATCCAGAGAGGAGAGTAACTGATTCTTCCTGGAAGCCTAGAAGGTCAAGAGAGGACAGGAAATGGTGGTGTTTTGGGAGAGCCACGAAGGATAAGTGGGAGGGAACTGACATTCCTAAAAAAGAAGTGCAGGGGCCAGGCCCAACAGCTCATGCCTGTAATCCCAGCACTTTGGGAGGCTGAGGCGGGCAGATCATTTGAGGTCAGGAGTTCGAGACCAGCCTGGCCAACATGGCAAAACCCCGCCTCTACTAAAAATAAAAATAAAAATGAAAAAATTAACCTGGCGTGGTGGTGGGTGCTGGTAATCCTAGCTACTGGGGAGGCTGAGGCAGGAGAATCACTTGAACCTGGGAGGCAGAGGTTGCAGTGAGCTGAGATAGCACCATTGCACTCCAGCCTGGGCGACAGAGCAAGACTCCATCTCAAAAAAAAAAAAAGGAGGTGCAGAGACCCCAGCAGTCCAGTTCAGCATGGCCAGAGTGTAGACATGCACAGGGCGGTGGTCCAAGGTGAGGCTGGACACAGCCCACAGCCCACAGCCCACAGTCTACAGGGTGAGGAGCAACACGGGAGACCACAGGTCCCTCCCTCACTGTGGCCAGTCCTTAGCCTGAGCAATGACAGAGAGTTCAGTGACAGTCAATGGACAGCAGCCTTTCCCCAATACTAGGATCGCAAAGAGCTTTTGTTATGTGGGTTTATCTTTCAATATTTGCCCTGTTAGATATTAAAACAGAGAATTTTTCTTTTTAAGATGAAGCTGGGGCTGGGTGCGGTGGTTCAAGCCTGTAATCCTAGTACTTTGGGAGGCCGAGGTGGGCGGATCACTTGAGGTCAGGAGTTCGAGACCAGGCTGGCCAACATAGTGAAACCCCCATCCCCACTAGAAATACAAAAATCAGCTGGGCGTAGTGTCACTCGCCTGTAGTCCCAGCTACTCGGGAGGCTGAGGCAGGAGAATCACTTGAACCTGGGAGGCGGAGGTTGCAGTGAGCCGAGATCATGCCACTGCACTCCAACCTGGGTGACACAGTGAGATTCCATCTCAAAAACTAATAATAAAATAAAAGATGAAGCTGGGCTGGGCTGAGTGGCTCACACCTATAATCCCAACACTTTGGGAAGCCGAGATGGGAGGATCGCTTGAGGCCAGGAGCTCAAGACCAGCATGGGCAACATAGTGAGACCTCATCTCTACCAAAATACAAAAAATAAAAAATAGTCAGGCATGGTGGTGGGTGCCTGCCATCCTAGCTACTCAGGAGGCTGGAGTGGGAGGATCATGTGAGCCCAGGAGGTCAAGGCTGCAGTGAGCCACAATCACACCATTGCACTCCAGCCTGTGCAACAGAGCAAGACCTTGTCTAAAAAAAAAATTGTTTTTTAATTAAAAACAGATGAGGCTGGAAGGCCAGTCTGTAATCCCAGCACTTTGGGAGGCCAAGATGGGTGGATCACCTGAGGTCAGGAGTTCGAGACCAGCCTGGCAGGCACCTGTAATCCCAGCTACTCGGGAGGCTGAGGCAGGAGAATCCCTTGAACCTAGGAGGCGGAGGTTACGGCGATGACACCACTGCACTCCAGCCTGGGCGACAGAGCAAGACTGTCTCAAACAAAACAAACAAACAAACAAACAAAAAACATGGCAGAACAGCTCAAATGCTAAGCCGAAGACTGGGGGCTTTATCCTGTAGGCAAGAGGGAGTTGTTGAAAGTTTTGAGCAACTGAGTCCCATGACCACATTTGCATTTTTAGAAACATTACCGAGTCAAGATTGAAGGCTAGAGGGCAATTAGGAGGCCTTGCAGTAGGTCATATGTCTTTTCATGCAGATTTAATGAGGAAGGAGTCAGAATATAACAGTTTTATTAGTGGTGTTGGATTTTACAACCAAATAATCCCTTTACTAAAATGTTTTATTTTCTAACATGAAAGAGCTTCTACCGCTAATCCTCTTTTCTGTCTCCTGAAGCCAGGGCTCCACAGGCCTTCCTCTGGGAGACACACCTAGGTATGCTGCCTTCTCCTGCCAGATCCTCAGGCCTTTCTTACCTAACTCACAACTTCCCTTTCACCCTTAGTCCCATACCCACCATCTCCTGAGAAAACCTCTGCAATGGGCTGCCGGGGCCCCAGGCCCTTCCAACCATCCCGCCAGCACACCCTCCCCGTGAAAATGAGTGACCCCAGGCCAGCGTCTTCTCTCAGGAGAGAAGCCTGTCTGGATCCCCAAAGGCCTCTCCCTCCAGGGAAGAGGGACTCTCACTCTGGTCTCAGTGGTTACTCCACAGCCCAAGAAATGCCCTGTGCGCTAAAACCAAAGAAGGTGTGAACCAGCAAGTAAGTGGGGAGCGGCCGGTTCTGTGATATCTAGTAGGGGGCCTTCTCTTCCCCATGAGCAGCAGGGACCAGTGTGACCTTGGCATCAGGCTCTTTCTCTTGGCTGGCTTCCTCAACGTTCAAGACGCTCGATAAACATATCCCAGAAGCAAAGCAAGTCGAGGGTTGTTTATTCGCCTAGAATCAGCTCTGGCAGTTTTCCAATGTCTTCTTTTTGTTGTTTTTCTGGTTTTTGTTGCAACAGGGTCTCGCTATGTTGCCCAGGCTGGTCTCAAACTCCTGGCCTCAAATGATCCTCCTGCCTCAAATTCCCAAAGTGTTGGGATTACAGGCATGAGTACCCAGCCCCTAAATGTCTTTGCTTTGGTTTATGTTTGTTTGTTTCCTTCCACTCCTGGTGCAAACCTTACATGTTTTTGACTGGGGAAACATATTTTGGACCGATGCCTCTCCTCCATCTACACTGACAGTGAAGAGCCCAATGGGGTGTGCACTAGGTCGGGGCTTCCCGCAGCATCAGCCCCTGTGGCCAGCAGCGTCACCTGGGAACCTGCTAGAAATGCACATTTTTGGCAGGACGTGGTGGCTCACACCTGTAATCCCAGTACTTGGAAGGCCAAGGCAGGAGGATCACTTGAGGCCAAGAATTCAAGATCAGCCTGGGCAACATAACGAGACACAATTTTTACAAAAACTAAATTAAAAAAAAAAAAAAAATGAGCATTTTCGGCCAGGCGCAGTGGCTCATGTCTGTAATCCCAGCACTTTGGGAGGCCAAGGCGGGTGAATCACTTGAGGTCAGGAGTTCGAGACCAGCTTGGCCAACATAGTGAAACCTCTACTAAAAATAAAAAGTAAAAATAAATAGCCAGGTGTAGTGGCGGGGGTCTGTAGTCCTAGCTACTTGGGAGGCTGAGGCATGAGAATTGCTTGAACCCTGGAGGCAGAGGTTGCAGTGAGCCAAGATGGCGCCACTGCACTCTATCCTTGGGTGACAGAGCAAGACTCCGTCTCAAAAAAAAGAAAAAAAAGAAATGAGCATTTTTGACCTGTCCAACCTACTAAATCAGAAACTTAGCACCCTATGCTTTAACAAGTCATGGTTAAGGGCTTTAAAAAGGTTATTTTAATACATGCTTAAGGTGGAGAACTAAGGGGAAGGCCTTTGGGTAAGGTGAATCTGGAGAGGGGGACCCAAGGCCTAAGGAGGAGGGGAGTGTGAGGCAGAAGGAGCCCCTTACTCTACAGGTTCTCAAGCTCCTCCCATCAATCCCCCAACCTGGCCCTGTCCATCCCTCGCTCAACCTTAGTTTCTTCCTGGAATTCTCAGGCATCCTGGTTCCCAAATTCTGATTTCCCCACTGACCTGACTCCAGATCTCCCTACCCCACTGAGTCTTGTCCCCAGCATCACCCCAACCCCTCACCAGCAGTCCCCAGGCCATGCCAACCCACACACTTTTTTTTTTTGAGACAGAGTCTCACTCTAGTCACCCAGGCTAGAGTGCAGTGCCGCAATGTCCGCTCACTGCAACCTCCACCTCCTGGGTTCAAGCAATTCTCCTGCCTCAGCCTCCCGAGTAGCTGGGATTACAGGCGTAGGCCACCGCGCCCAGCTAATTTTTGTATTTTTAGTAGAGAGGAGTTTCACCATGTTGGCCAGGCTGGTCTTAAACTCCTGACCTCAGGTGATCCACTCGTCTCCGTCTCCCAAAGTGCTGGGATTACAGGCATGAGCCACCAAGCCAGTCCTACCCCATGCTTGTCAGTATTCTGGGAGATCCCCCAGTTCCCAGCCCCCTGGGCCCTGGCAACCCGCTCCCCACCCTTCTCCCGTCAGACCCGACCAAGGAGACCTAAGCTCCAACCCAGGCCCCTGCACCCCTCCCCGACCCATCCGGCGGCTCAGGCCTCGGCGCCTTCGGGACCCACGAGCAGCAGCGGCTGGGCATTCTTGCCCTTGTCGTGCCAGCACACGTCGAAGAAGGGGTACACGGGCCCGGGCAGGCGCTCGTGGAAGGCAAAAAGCGGCACGAGGGCGTCGGCATCGCTGGCATCGTAGAAGGAGAGGACGCCGTCGCCGAAGCTCAGGTAAAGGCCGATGCGCGTGGGCCGCCTCTCGGGGCTGCGCAGAGCGCGCGGCTCCTTGGCCTCCACGTGCGCCTCCAGGATCTTGCCCTCGCGTAGCCCCAGCAGCCACAGGCCCTGCGAGGGCACCGCGTGCAGGCGCCCGCGGCGGGGGGCCTCGGCCGCGATCACACCCAGCGCCCAGCGCGGCTTGTCGCCAACCTCCACCTCCCAGTAGTGCTCGCCCTCGGAGAGCTGCTGGTGCGTCACCACCGCCACCGCCTTGTCGAACTGGCGCGGGTCCTCCCCGGCCGGCGGCGCCTTCTGCTCCGAGCACTCCACGCGGCGGCCTGAGGAAGACACCACCAGGCTCGGGTGCGCAGAGCTCGGGTCAAAGGTCAGCTCCTCCAGCGCTGCCAGAGAGAACACGGTCAGAAAACCCTAGGTTTCTGCCTCGCCGGGGTCTTCTCCCAACCAATTACAGGCCAGCTTTGTCTCCCCTAATCCTCTTGGCATCTCCGCTCACTGGGCTTGGGCCACAAGACCACACCTGGCTCAACTTCAGTTTGCCCAGCTGTAAGATGAGGCCATGATTGCTTCCCTCTAGGATTGCAGGCAGGCCTGCATTTTCTTTTTGTTTTTGTTGTTATTGTTGTTTTCTGTTTTTGTTTTTGTTTTTTTGAGGCAGCGTCTCACTGTCGCCCAGGCTGGAGCGCAGGTGCAACCTTGGCTCACTGCAACTTCCAACTCCCAGGCTCAAGCAATCCTCCCATCTCCCAAGTAGCTGGGACTACAGGCACGTGCCACCACACCTGGCTAATTTTTTTAAGTTTTTGTAGAGACAGGGGTTCTCACTATGTTTCCCAGGCTGGTCTCCAACTCCTGGGCTCAAGTGATCCTCCCACCTCAGCCTCCCAAAGTTCTGGGATTACAAGTGTGAGCCACTGAGCCTGGCCAACAGGACTAAATTGATACAAGGCATGGGACTCACCATCTGAGGCCCAGACAAGGCCCAAGGCCCAAGGCCCGAGGTCAAGGAGCCCGATCTTCACATCAGCCTAGACCCAGTCTCTGAGCCTTAGTTTTACCATGAATAAAATGAGACTGTCTGCATTCCCACCTCCGCTGAGGCAGGAAGGGCTGCCCCAGCAATGTGTATGTCCCGGAGCTCTGTAACCTGCATCATCCAGCTCTTGCGGGAGGAACTGAGCCCTTGGGCCTCCCCAGCCACAGGCCGCCAGAGTCACTCTCTGACCCAGGCCAGTCCCCAGGGTTCCAGGAGCTCTGCAGAGCCTCAGTCCCCAGTTGGCAGGATTTATCATCTCCACTGTCCAGAGAGGGGCAGAGACTGACCAAGGATCACACAGCAAGTCAGTTGCTCAGACCCAGGCCCCAGCGTCCCGTGTCGCCAACAGCAGCAGCATCTTCGTGTCAGTCACCCACTGCAAACCCCATGCTCTCAAAGGCCCTCCTCCCAACACAGGTTAGAGGACTGCAGCGGCAGTCCAGAGGCAAAGGGGCAATGGGTACCTCCTTCAGTGGCCTCCCCAGTTGGGACTGGGAGGCCTCTCAGGGGTGGCTAGGGCCTCCCATCAACTGCCCGGTCACACACAAACCTGAGCCAGTCCCTCCCGTTACCTGGCATCAGAGCCCGGAACATCTTCCTCCACACCTGGAATTTGAAGTCATCTGAGATAATTGGCAGCTGGATGTCCAGACGGGCGGGTGGGGGAGACTCTGCCAGGATCTTCTGCAGCCTGGGGGTGGAGAGGGGAAGGGGAGGCATGTGTGAGGGGGGAGGACAAGGGCTGAGGGGATTCCAGGATCTCCCCACATCGCACCCCTGCTTAAAACTCTTCCTCTGGGGCCGGGCACGGTGGCTCATGCTTGTAATCCCAGCACTTTGGGAGGCCGAGGCGGGCGGATCACGAGGTCAGGAGATCGAGACCACGGTGAAACCCCGTCTCTACTAAAAATACAAAAAATTAGCCGGGCGTGGTGGCGGGCGCCTGTAGTCCCAGCCACTCGGAGAGGCTGAGGCAGGAGAATGGCGTGAACCCGGGAGGCGGAGCTTGCGGTGAGCCGAGATTGAGCCACTGCACTCCAGCCTGGGAGACAGAGCAAGACCCCATCTCAAAAAAAAAAAAAAAAAAAACTCTTCCTTTGGAGTTTTGGTTTGGGAAGATGAGAAAATTCTGGAGATAAACACTGGTGATGGTTGTACAATGTGAATGTACTTAGCACCACTGAATTTTAAATGCACACTTAAAAACGCTTAAAATGAGCGAGGTAGAGTGTAGTCCCAGCTGCTCAGGGAGGCTGACTCAGGACGCTCACTGGAGCTCAGAAATTTGAGTTCAGTCTGGGCAACATAGCAAGATCCTGTCTTAAAAACAAAAAAGAAGCTTAAAATTGTCAATTTTATGTTGCATATATTTTACCACTGTTTATTTGGTTTAGGTCTTTTTTTTTTTTTTTTTTTTTTTTTGAGATTGAGTCTGGCTCTATCACCCAGGCTGGGGTGTAGTGGCATGATCTTGGCTCACTGCAGCCTCTGCCTCACCAGCTCAAGCAATTCTCCTGCCTCAGCCACCCAAGTAGCTGGGATTATAGGCACCTGCCACCATGCCTGGCTAATTTTTGTGTTTTTAGTAGAGATGAGGTTTTGCCATGTTGGCCAGACTGGTCTCGAACTCCTGACCTCAGGTGATCCGCCTGCCTCAGCCTCCCAAAGTGCTTGGATGACAGGGGTGAGCCACCGCACCCAGCCCAACTACATTTTCTTTTAATCCTTCTGTTGGGATAAGGTCCAAGCCTCTCAGCTTTGCCAGTGTGCACACACCTACTACCCCAGCTTCCTCTTCCCTCCCACTCGCCAGCCCTCTCGCTGGCTGACCCCTCTCCCAGCAATGCCCTTCTCCCAGCAACACCCTTCTCCCAGCAATGCCCTTCTCCCAGCAACACCCTTCTTCCAGCAACACCCTTCTCCCTGCAGTGCCCTTCTCCCTGCAATGCCCTTCTTCTCTCCACAATGCCCTTCTCTCTGCAATACCCTTCTTCTCCCAGCAATACCCTTCTCCCCACAATGCCCTTCTCCCAGCAATGCCCTTCTCCCAGCAATGTCCTTCTCCCCACAGTGCGCTTCTTCTCCCAGCAATGCCTTTCTCCCCACAATGCCCTTCTCCCCACAATGCCCTTCTTCTCCCAGCAATGCCCTTCTCCTAGCAATGCCCTTCTTCTCCCAGCAATGCCCTTCTCCCAGCAATGCCTTTCTCCCCACAATGCCCTTCTTTCCAGCAACGCCCTTCTCCCTGCAGTGCCCTTCTCCCTGCAATGCCCTTCTCCCCGCAATGCCCTTCTCCCAGCAATGCCTTTCTCCCCACAATGCCCTTCTCTCCAGCAACGCCCTTCTCCCTGCAGTGCCCTTCTCCCCGCAATGCCCTTCTCCCCGCAATGCCCTTCTCCCTGCAATGCCCTTCTCCCCATAATGCCCTTCTCCCAGCAATTCCCTTCTCCCCACAATGCCCCTCTTCTCCCAGCAATGCCCTTCTTCTAGCAATTCCCTTCTCCCAGCAGTGCCCTTCTCCCCGCAATGCCCTTCTCCCCATAATGCCCTTCTCCCAGCAATGCCCTTCTTCTCCCAGCAATGTCCTTCTTCTCCTGGCAATGTCCTTCTCCCAGCAATGCCCTTCTTCTCTCAGCAATGCCCTTCTCCCCGCAATGCCTTTCTCCTCACAATGCCCTTCTTCTCCCAACGCTTTGCCTAGCCAACTCCTGTTCATCCCTCCAGGGCCCAACTCAAACATTCACTCCATCCCTGGCCACCTCTTTCCCTCAACGGCCACACTGAGCACACAGTGACGCCTGTGTCCCCACCCACATGTGTCTCACGGCACCAATCTAGGAGGTCCCTGAGTGAAAGGATCCTTCCAGATCATTTCTGTCTACAATCTTGTGTTCAGGCAGGGGTGGGGCAGCAGACTGAATTGTGGGTGTGCAGGCACAATAGTGAGTGGAGATGAGCCGCCTCTTGTCCCTAGAAGACTGGGACAAGTCAGGCAAAGGGACAGGGCCAGGTTGCTCTCACCTGCTGGTTACCAGGCAGTATTTCTGGAGAGAGAGAAAAAGAGAATGGTGGTGAAGCCGATGGTGGGGACACTGGAGACTTTTGAGGATGGGGTAGACAACTAGGAATGCTGAGTGCAATGTCAGGAAGAATCAGAAAAGCTAACAGAGGCCGGATGAGGTGGCTCCTGCCTGTAATCTCAACACTTTGGGAGGCCAAGGCGGGTGGATTGCTTGAGGCCGGGAGTTCGAGACCAGCCTGGCCAACATGGTCAAACCCATCTCTAATAAAATTACAAAAAAATTAGCTGGGCATGGTGGCAGGCACCTGTAATCCCAGCTACTCGGGAGGCTGAGCCAGGAAAATCACTTGAACCCAGGAGAGGGAGGTTGCAGTGAGCCGAGGTCATGCCACTGCACTCCAGCCTGGGCAACAGAGCAAAGCCCTGTCTCAAAAAAAAAAAAAAAAAAAAGGCAAAAGAGACCTAGAACTCAAGGCCACCCCTACCGCTTCACTTTTATGTGGATTACAAAAAGGTATCTTCGCCTCCAAGAAACTCTGATTCCACCTGTTAGAAAACTGTCCTAATAGGCCAGGTCCGGTGGCTCACGCCTGTAATCCCAGCACTTTGGGAGGCCAAGGCAGGCAGATTGCTTGAGCCCAGGCATTTGAGACCGGTCTGGGCAACATAATGAGACCCCCATCTCTACTAAAAATACAAAATTAGCCAGGCATGGTGGTAAGCGCCTATAGTCCCAGCTATGGGAGGCTGAGATTGGAGGATTGCTTGAGCCTACAAAGTCAAGGGTGCAGTGAGCTATGATCATGCCACTGCACTCCAGCCTGGGTGACAGAGTGAGACTCTGCCTTTAAAAAAAAGACCGGGCGTGGTGGCTTACGCCTGTAATCCCAGCACTTTGGGAGGCCAAGGCGGGTGGATCACGAGGTCAGGAGATCAAGACCATCCTGGCTAACACGGTGAAACCCTGTCTCTACTGAAAAATAGAAAAAATTAGCCAGGCGTGGTGGCGGGCGCCTGTAGTCCCAGCTACTCAGGAGGCTGAGGCAGGAGAATGGCGTGAACCCAGGAGGCGGAGCTTGCAGTGAGCCAAGATCCTGCCACTGCACTCCAGCCTGGGCAACAGAGCGAGACTCCGTCTCAAAAAAAAAAAAAGAGTGTCCTAATAAATATATAAACCTACAATGTCTGTGATATGAATAGTGCTCACTTAATGCAATGGCCTTATGCAGTGCTCAACCTAAACAACCATACAGCAGTCCTGAGGCCTGCCCCTCCCGGCTGTGTGCTGCTGGCTTATCCCTGCCCCTCTCTGGGCCTATCTGACAATGGGATGAGGTCTCTGGGCCCTGAGCAGAGGGCTGAGGCAGGGAGGGGAGGTCACCCAGTGCTCACCATGAGGAACTCAGTCTGCGGCTTGTCCGCCACCTCCTCCAGCACCTTCTCCATCTGCCGCAGCTGCTCCAGGTAAGAGTTCAGGCTCCCCAGCTCCCGGCGCAAGGCGACCCCTGCCTCACCCCGCACACGCTCTGCCTCGCGGTCCAAGGAGCCTTCCAGTGCAGCCAGGAACACCCGCATCTTGCCCAGCTGCTCCCCCACGGCCCCCCGGAACTGACGCACTGTCTCCTGCAGGGATGGGGCAGTGATCGAAGGGATAAAGGCTCTTGGCTGGAGACCCCTAGCCTGGCCCTCAGCCCCCAGACATGGCCGTGTGAAGTCCTCACCTCCACCTCCACCAGCTGATGCTCCAGCACAGCCACACTCTTCTCCTTGCGCATGCATGCCTCCTGCAGCTGCAGTTTCTGCTGTGGCAGCTGTGTCTGGGGGGCAAAGCATGGAGAAGTGATGGGGATGCCACCCACCCAAAACCCACACCTCCCATCCTAAACCTGCCCTCTGTGGCTCAACCTCAATGCCAGCTCCTCCTCCAGCCATTTTCCAACCCCCAAACCCACTTACATGCCTCCCAGCCCCAGCCAGTGCTACTCCTGAGGTCTGAATGCTTCCCCTGCCCCTTGTCTATTTTGGTGCGTTTTTTTATTTATTTATTATGGTGTTTTGTTTTGAGACAGAGTCTCACACTGTTGCCCTGGCTGGAGTAGTGGCATGATCACAGTTAACTACAGCCTCAACTTCCCAGGCTTAATTGGCCCTCTCACTTCAGTCTCCCAAGTAGCTGGAACTATATATAGGCACGCACCACCATGCCCAGCAAATTTTCTGATTTCTTTTTTTTTTTTAGATGGAGTCTCACTCTGTCCCCCAGGCTGCAGTACAATGGCACAATCTCGGCTCACTGCAACCTCTGCCTCCTGGGTTCAAGCGATTCTCCTGCCTCAGCCTCCCAAGTAGCTGGGACTAATTTTGGTGCACCACCACGCCTGGCTAATTTTGGTATTTTTAGTAGAGACAGGGTTTCACCATGTTAGTCAGGCTGGTCTCAAACTTCTGACCTCAGGTGATCCACCCACTTCGGCCTCCCAAAGTGCTGGGATTACAGACATAAGCCACCATGCCTGGCCATGATTTTTTAAAATATTTTTGTAGAGACAATCTCACTATATTGCCCAGGCTGGTCTCCAACTCCTGGCCTCAACAATCCTCCCACATCAGCCTCCCAGCGTGCTGGGATTACAGGCATGAACCACCACACCCCAAGCCCCTTGTCTGTTTTGTTGACCCCTCCCTGGCCTTGCCTTCCCTGATCCCCTCTGCTCAGCAGTCAGCCCCATAGCACAGGTCTTTGCGAGGATGACAAACATCAATGTGGTTTGGTCTCTCCCACCAGACAAGCAGGCACAGAGCTTGGCACACAACAGACCTCAGGGGGTACATGAAGGATATATGAAAGAAGAAAGGCAACATACCCCTACTCCTGGGCTTCCTCTCTTACTTAAAAGCAGAACATCAGCCTCAGTCAGCCTGTCAGCCTGACCCCCAAGTCAGCCTGCCTGTACACGCATGGGCTTGGAGTGGGGGACAGGAAATTTAATTAAAATGTCCCCTGCTGGCCGGGCGCGGTGGCTCACGCCTGTAATCCCAACACTTTGGGAGGCCGAGGCGGGTGGATCACGAGGTCAGGAGTTCAAGGCCAGCCAGACCAAGATGGTGAAACCCCATTTCTACTAAAAATACAAAAATTAGACGGGCACAGTGGCAATCCCAGCTACTCGGGAGGCTGAGGCAGGAGAATCGCTTGAACCAGTGATGCGGAGTTTGCAGTGAGCCAAGAATGTTGCACTGCACTCTAGCCTGGGCGACAGAGCAAGACTGCATTTCAAAAAAAAAAAAAAAAAATGTCCCCTGCATAGACCAACCAAACACTCTGTGGTCTAGATCTTACCCAAGACTTCAAATGCAAATATGCAAATATAGGAGAGCTCCCCATACTCCTGCCAAAGCCACTTTTTTTTTTTTTTTTTTTTTTTTTTTGAGACAGGATTGCCGAGGCTGGAGTGCAGTGGCAGAATCACAACTCGAACTCCTAGGCTCAAGCAATCCTTTTGCTTCAGCCTCCCGAGTAGCTGGCACTACAAGCATGAGCAACCATGCCAGGCTACAAAGCCACTTCTTTGCTGGGAGGTGCCTGGCCATGGAATCAGTTCCATTCCTGCCTCAATGACTTGCAACCTGTTTCCTCCTCTGCAGATTGGGAACAGCAATCCCCACCTCAACAATTTGGAGCCCCCACTCTCCCAGTGGAAACTAGGGGACCCTCTAGGCGGTGTTTGCAGAGTCCCCTCCCAGCAGGAGCCACAGAGTTGAATACGAGCTGCCAGATCAGTCTCCTCCCAGGGACGCGGCAGTTCCACCTGCTGCACGAAAGGTAGGACCTGATGTCTCCAGGCCCTCGGAGGCTCAGAGGCGCAGGGCTGAGCCATGGGAATGAAGCGCGAGGCCATCCTGAAGGTGCTGGAGAACCTGACCCCGGAGGAGCTCAAGAAGTTCAAGATGAAGCTGGGGACGGTGCCGCTGCGCGAAGGCTTTGAGCGCATCCCGCGGGGAGCGCTCAGGCAGCTAGATACCGTGGACCTCACCGACAAGCTGGTCGCCTCCAACTACGAGGACTACGCAGCCGAGCTCGTCGTGGCCGTGCTGCGCGACATGCGCATGCTGGAGGAGGCCGCACGGCTGCGGCGGGCCGCGTGAGGGCCACTCTGAGCTGGTACGTGATCTCGGGACCCAACCCCGCTTCGCGCCAAGGACCCAGGCGTCAGGTCCCGCCCAGAGCCTTCTTGTTCCCCTCCTCCTTCAGGGTCCCTCCTGGGGTTCTCCCTCAGACCTCCGGCCAGCCCCTCCCAGCGGCGAAGGGCTGGGCTGCCGCGAACCCCGGTGGGCTGCATCTCGCCCCACTGCCCCCTTCCAGGCTCCTGGGCTGCCTGGGCCCTGTTCCGTTTCATGGGTTCTGTGCTCTCTTCGCAGATAAAGATGGCCAAGTTTGGACGAGGTTGGGGTCTTTTTTTTTTTTTTTTAGCAGCAGCAAGATTTATTGCAAAGACCGAAAGAACAAAGCTTCCACAGCATGGAAGGGGATCCGAGCGAGTTGCCCTGAGGTTGGGGTCTTAAGCACAGGTGTGCTGGGATGGGAGGGCTCCCGGGAGGAAGCTCCTGCCCTGTGCTAGGAGACCACCAGCTAAGACTGGGCTGAACTGGGCCAGGCAGGACTGAGAGGCTGGGTCCCTGGGAAGTCTGGGGGCCTCGAATACCAACAAAAGGACGGTGGTCTACCTCCTCTAGGAGGCGGGCTAAGGGAAGGAGTAGTGCAACGCCTGTGAAGCCAGCCCCGCGCGCGCACCAGTCGCGTAAGACAACAGCAGTGTCTCCACCTCCGGGACCAAGGACGCCTCCGTGCCTCCAGACCCCGCCTCCTCCAGCCCCTGCACCTGTCATTTATTCTTCCACTGCCCAATAAATATTCATGGCAGACTTTCCTGGGGCTGCGCGCACACGTGCCCGCCGGTAGCTATACGTGTGTGCTTTTGCCACACGTATGACACGCACTAGCCAGTGTGCGTTCGTCTCTATTTGCCTCTGTCTGGGTGTCTCTGCTGGGTACCTCGGGACGCACGCAACTGCGTGTGGGCTCCCAAGGCGTTCGGGACTTCCATCTCTACCCAGAAAAACATCCTGGACGGGGCTCTTGGTGCCACCCTGGGCCCGCGCACATAAGTGCAGATCCCGGCTGCCTAGCCCTTCCAGTCTCCCTTCTGGTGAGGCCCCGCCTGGGGACCGTCAGGCCAGCCCAAGTTCCGCAGCTTCAGGGATGCGTGGGCCTCCGCTGAGCACAACGGGACAGCCCTGCCTCGGCCGCCTGGCTTGGTCCGGAACGCGGCGCCTCCCGTCCAAAGTGGGCCAGAGCCGAGCAGGGAGCCAGCCCGACCGGCCCACCGGGTGCAGGAATGTGCGCGTGGGCCGCAGGGGCTGGTCAGTCCCTGCTCCGCCTGGCTCCGCCCCGCCCATCAGACCCGCCCTGGGGCTCCGCTCGCCCATCTCCAGGTCCCTCTAGGGACTAAGGCCGGGAAACCTAGGTTTGCTCAGCGCCCTTCTCGCCAGGCTCCATCGCTGCGCCGCTTTCCTCTGCCAGCCCCGCCTTCAGCTCCTCAGACCCTCTTTCCTGGCTGCTTCGCCCCGCCCCTGCCCCCCGCAACTCCAGGAGCTCGTGAGCCTCTCTAGAGACTCAGAATCCAAATCAGTGCAGCGACCTCCCCATCGGCCAGGCCCTGCGCCGCCGAACAACCCCTCCGACCACGATGCGCGCGGATCCCGCACCTTGAGGCGTGCGTGGGCCTCGGCGGCGGGCAGGAGGCGATGACCACGGTGCGAGCCGAGTGAGGCGCACACTCCGCACACCAGCGCGCGGTCCTGCTCGCAGTAGATGCTCAGCGGGTCCAGGTGCTCCTCGCAGTGGCCCTGCGGCACCTGGGCCAGCCCCTCCACCAGGCGCGCCAGCTGCAGGTTGGTGCTGAGTGCCTGCGGCCGCGTGGGGGCCTGGCAGCAGGGGCAGAGAACGGTGCCATCCGCCGCCGGCTCCCCGGCCACGCGGCCCAGGCAGGCGCGGCAGAAACTGTGGCCGCACTCGGCTGTCACGGGCGCGTCGAACAGCTGCAGGCACAGCGGGCAGGACAGCTCCTGGTGCAAGAGGCCGGGCGCAGCCGACATGGCGGGACTGGGTGGAGGAGGAGTAGGTTAGGGGGACCCCGCGGCGCCGCGCTCCCGGCCCAGCCCTAGCCCAGGCCGGGCCCGCCGCCCCGCAGGGAGAAGCCCCAGCCTGTAAAGACCTCACATCCTACACTGGATGGGACTCTGACGGCCAAGGGGGAAGAGGAACTCGGTCTCAGGCCCCAAAGCAGCCTCCACTGCAATTCTCAGCTCCAGCCCCAAAAATATGCCCTATCAGTCAACCCCAGTTCCTGAACACAAGCCCAGATTCTAGCCCACTGTCCTTGCCCTCGCCTTAGCCCCAGGCCTCAGCCTCTGACCTTAGTCCCGGCCCCAAATTCTCCAGAGCCCCCACTCCGAGACTCCCCTCCCCCGCTTTACCAAGATACCCAGACCTCCCCTCCCCCTCTATCCAGCCCACGGGACTCACAGGTCTGGTTGGAGATCTTAGGCTGAAAGAGACTCCAAGGAGGACCGGCCAGGGTCGAGCCTAGCTGGACTGGGGTCAGGGCTGTGTCCAAGGATCTGAGACAAGCGGCAGGCTCCAAACAAGGACAGGGACTCACAGGGGCAGCTGACAGTGGGCACCACGTGTGATGGGCACACAGTGCTCAGCGGAAGACCCTCCCAGACTGAGCCATGGCCCCAGGACTATATTTAGCTGCCCTGCCCAGTCCCTCCCATCACTTCCGGAAACCCTTCTAAAAGTGAGGGCTGAGTAGTCCCTGGGCACACATCACATGCCAGGGCCACCTGTCTTGGCCCATCCACTGTTCTCTCCCCGGCCTGCCTGGAGCCAGAGCTCAGAGCCAGCAGGGAGACAGGGCCTTTCACACCACAGAAAAGACAGAAAATTGGAGGGGTCTCCCCTTTCTCCCCCCACTCCCACCTCCACACTCTCCAGCTCCTTCCTCCTTGCTGGCAGCTCCTCCCCGGCCTGTCACCCACTCATTCCCCAAGTTTATGGCTGACCAAGGTCACCCTGGCAGGATTACCCCACCTGCAGGAGGGCAGGACCTCACCCCACCCTGAAATGTTTTCTTCCTCCAGAGCTGAGGGGAGGGTCTTTTCCACTTTGGTCTCTCTAGTACACCCAGGACAAGCCCTGGGACAAAGCAGCCCTCGCTAAATGCTTGGAGAATGAATGATAGAGAGAGATTGAATAAATGAATGAACTGAATCCAGAGCCAGCAGCACAGAACTCAATTCTACCCTGGTTCCTGTATGTGTATCTTTCAAATCTCAGCTGAAATTTCATTTAAGTGGCACTGGGATAACTGGCTAGCCTTATGCAAGAGAATGAAACTGGACCCCTATCTTTCACCATATAAAAAAATTAACTCAAGATGGGTTAAAGATTTAAATGTAAGACTTCAAACCATAAAAATCGTAGAAGAAACCCCAGGAGAAATACCATTCTGGATATCAGCCTTGGTAAAGAATTCTTGACTAAGTCCTCAAAAGCAACAAAAACAAAAATTGTTAAGTGGGCTCTCATTAAACTAAAGAGCTTCTGCACAGCAAAAGCGAAAGCAACTATCAACAGACAACCAAAGAATGGAAGAAAGGCCAGGCGCGGTGGCTCACGCCTGTAATCCCAGCACTCTGGGAGCCTGAGGCAGGTAGATCACGAGGTCAGGAGATCCAGACCACAGTGAAACCCCATCTCTACTAAAAATACAAAAAATTAGCCGGGCGCAGTGGCGGGCACTTGTAGTCCCAGCTACTCAGGGGGCTGAGGCAGGAGAATGTCGTGAACCTGGGAGGCGGAGCTTGCAGTGAGCCGAGATCGCGCCACTGCACTCCAGCCTGGGGTACAGAGTGAGACTCCATCTCAAAAAAAAAAGAATGGAAGAAAATATTCACAAACTATGCATCCAACAAAGATCTACTATCCAGACTATATAAGGAAACTAAATATTTCAACAAGCAGAAAACAACCCCATTAAAAAATTGGCAAGGGCCAGGCACGATGGCTCACACCTGTAATCCCAGCACTTTGGGGGGCCCAGGCGGGTGGATCACTTGAGGTCAGGAGTTTGAGACCAGCCTGGCCAACATGGTGAAACCTCGTCTCTATGAAAAATACAAAACTTAGCCGGGTGTGGTGGCAGGTGCCTGTAATCCCAGCTACTTGGGAGGCTGAGGCAGGACAATCACTTGAACCCAGGAGGCAGAGGTTGCAGTGAACCGAGACCGCGCCATTGCACTCCAGCCTGGGTGACAAGAGCGAAACTCCGTCTCAAAAAAAATAGCTGGGCATGGTGAAGAACACCTGTAGTCCCAGCTACTCGGGAGGCTGAGATGGGAGGATTGTTTGAGCCTGGGAAGCAGAGGTTGCAGTGAGCCAAGATCATGCCATTGCACTCCAGCATGGGCAACAAGAGCAAAACTCCATCTCAAAAAAAAAATCAATAAATAGTAAAAAAAAAAAAAAAAAAGAAAAGAAAGAAATTTCATCTAGAATAAAAACCAAAGTCCTAAGTGGCCCACAAAGCCCTATCTGCTATGACCTCATTAATTACTCTGACTCGTTTATCACCCCTTTCCCCACTGATCACTCGGCATCAGGGACTTTGCACTTACGGTCCCCTCTGCCTGGAACACTCTCCAACCCAGGTACTGCATGGCATGCTCTTTTTCCTCCCTCAGACTTAGCTCAATATCACCTTTCCAGCAAGGCCTCTCCCAATTCCCTGATTTTAAATCTCCTAACCCACCAACGTCTCACTGCCTGGCTTTCTTTTTCTCCATAACATTTATCAGCATCTGACATGCAATGCATTCTACTTGTTTGCTGGTTTCTTGTCTGTCTTTTCCTACAGAATAGAAATTGTGTTTACTGCTTGTCTCCAGCTTAGACTAAAGTGTGTGTGACACATATTAGGAGCTCTACAGATACTAAGTGAATGAATAAACACACAAACTCAGTCCCTCTCATTTGGCCTCTCGATCTTTCTCTTGGCTTCCCTCAAACCTTTCCCTGATTTTACTCTTTCCTCTCTCAACTGCTATCTCTCTCAGAATGAATTTTTGTTTCTGTTTCAGTCTCTTAATCTCCCCTTTGGACTCTCCCTTTGCCTGTCTCTTAGGTTCATAATTTTTTCTTTTTCTTTTTTTTTTTTTTGGAAATGGAGTCTTGCTTTGTCGCCCAGGCTGGAGTGCAGTGGTGCGATCTCAGCTTACTGCAACCTCCACTTCCCAGGTTCAAGCGATTCTCCTGCCTCAGCCTCCCGAGTAGCTGGGATTATAGGCATGTGCACCACCCCCAGCTAATTTTTGTATTTTTAGTAGAGATGGGGTTTCACCATGTTGCCCAGGCTGGTCTCGAACTCCTGATCTCAGGTGATCCACCCGCCTCAGCCTCCCAAAGTGCTGGGATTCCAGGCATGAGTCACCGCACCCGGCCGCTGATTCCTTCTTGCATGTTGCGTGGTGACAGCACGAACTTCTGCTGTCCTGCTTAGGAAGGTAGCTACTTCAGGCTGCCTGACACCTTGTTTAACCTAGGCCCTCGTTCAGGCTGTAACCATTTCCATTTGGTTCTTTTAGGAGGAGAAAAGTTCTATTATTCTTTTGGATAAGAGCAATTACCTGTGTAAATGACTGCAGATATAATTCTGAAAAAGTCTCAGGAAGCTGGCACTGTTTTTTTTTTTTTTTTTTTTTTTTTTTTGAGACGGAGTCTGGCTTTGTCGCCCGCTGGAATGCAGTGGTGAGGTCTTGGCTCACTGCAAGCTCCGCCTCCCGGGTTCAAGCCATTCTCCTGCCTCAGCCTCCCGAGCAGCTGGGACTACAGGTGCCTGCCACCACGCCCAGCTAATTTTTTGTACTTTTAGTAGAGACGGGGTTTCACCATGTTGGCCAGGATGGTCTCAATCTCCTGACCTCGTGGTCCACCCGCCTCGGCCTCCCAAAGTGCTGGGATTACAGGCGTGTGAGCCACTGCGCCCGGCCAAAACTGGTGCTCTTTACCGGCACACTGAGAAATCCAGGGGAGTTTTGTGTCCCCACCTTCTTTGTCCTTAAGTCTCTGAGGTCTCACTGTGTCACCCAGGCTGGAGTGCAATGTTACAATCATGGCTCACTACAGCCTCGACCTCCCAGGCTAAAGTGATCCTCCCACCTCAGCCTCTCGAGTAACGGGGACCGCAGGCATTCACCACCATGCCTGGCTAAAAGCCCCTGATTCCTTCTCTTCCATTCTTTGCAGATTCTTTTTTTTTTTTTTTTGAGACGGAGTCTCGCTCTGTCGCCCAGGCTGGAGTGCAGTGGCGCAATCTCGCCTCACTGCAAGCTCCGCCTCCCGGGTTCACGCCATTCTCCTGCCTCAGCCTCTCCGAGTAGCTGGGACTACAGGCGCCCGCCACCGCGCCCAGCTAATTTTTTGTATTTTTAGTAGAGACGGGGTTTCACCGTGGTCTCGATCTCCTGACCTTGTGATCCGCCCGCCTCGGCCTCCCAAAGTGCTGGGATTACAAGCGTGAGCCACCGCGCCCGGCCCTTCTCTTCCATTCTTGATGGCTCAGACGCAGCCTCGTGTTAGCAATAGGAAGAGGGTTTGAAAGAGGGTATATCTGGAGCTGGTCTCTGAAACCACAAGTTGCTCATGCTCAAAAACTCAACTTCCAGAACTTAAATCTCATTCGGAGTTTCCAATATTGCCAAGTTGGGACTGAAGGTCCTGCTGTCATCTATAGGAGCGGGTGTCTAAGACAGGTGGGTGATAGTCAACTCAATCCTTCCCTGCAGATGGGCCAGGACTGGCCTCTGATCCACAGAAGGAACATTGATTGTCTTAAGCAGACTGAGAACAAGAAGAGGCAAGAAGCCATGTGCAGGGAAGGAGGGAGTGGTGAACCAGTGTGGCTGGCCCTACGAGGTCCCTCGGACCTAAAGAGCTAGGGACAGATTTCAGCTTGTCCTAAGGGAAAGCTTCCCAACAGCTCAAGCAATGAGTGCCTTGGAAGGTGAGAGCTCCTGATTATTGGATACATGCAGAGAGAGGCCAGAAAGCCCCAGTCAGGGCTGCTACAGAAGCAAGTCCTAAATGCTAACTTCATGAGCTCATGCTGGGCACCCCTGGGAAAATCACCTGCCTTTCGGGGCATCAGCACATTCAGATACAATATAAGGATAAATAATACCATCCTGGCTGGATGTGGTGGCTCACACCTGTAATCTCAGCACTTTGGGAGGCCGAGGTGGGAGGATCACTTGAGTCCAGAAGTTCAAGACCAACCTGGGCAACACAGCGAGACCCCCGTCTCTACCAAAAACAAACAAACAGACAAAACAGTATGGTGGCTCATGCCTGCAGTCCCATAGTCCTAGCTACTCCAAAGGCTGAGCCAGGAGAATTGCTTGAACCCTGTCTCAAAAAGAAAAGAAAAAAAAAAATCCCGTAGAGTTGTCATGAGGATTAAACTAAAAAATATGCCACATAGGCTGGGCGCAGTGGCTCACACCTGTAATCCCAGCTCTTTGGGAGGCCGAGGTAGGTGGATCACTTGAGGTCAGGAGTTCAAGACCAGCCTGACCAACATGGTGAAACCCTGTCTCTACTAAAATTAGAAAATTAGCTGGGCATGGTGGCTGGTGCCTGTAACGGCAGCTACTTGGGAGGCTGAGGCAGGAGAATTGCTTGAACTCGGGAGGCGGAGGTTGCAGTGAGCTGAGATCGAGCCATTGAACTCCAGCCTGGGCAACAAGAACAAAACTCAGTCCCAAAAAAAAAAAAAAGAAAGAAAAAGAAAAAAAATATGCCACATAAACAGAGACAGTGCGCTGGCACCCAAGGGCTTAGGAAGCAGTGACTGTCACTACCAGGTTCCAGTCCTGACTAGAATTTCCTTGTTGTGTGACCTTGGGCAAGTCGCTTAACCTGATTTTCTCACCTATAAAATGAGAATCATGTAAGGATTAGTATCAAGACTATGTATTTCCGTAAAGATGCAACAAGTAAATTGTTTTGTTTTTTGTTTGTTTGTTTTTTGAGATGGAGTCACTCTGTCACCCAGGCTGGAGTGCAGTGGGGCCATCTCAGCTCACTGCAATCTCCGTCTCCCAAGTTCCAGCGATTATTCCACCTCAGCCTCCCAAAGTGCTAGGATTACAGGCACACACCACCACGCCCAGCTAATTTTTGTGTTTTAGTAGAGATGGGGTTTCGCCATATTGCACAGGCTGATCTCAAAATCCCAAGCTCAGGCAATCCACCCACCTCGGCCTCCCAAAGTGCTAGGATTACAGGTGTGAGCCACCATGCCCAGCTATTTTATTTTGTTTTGAAACAGAGTCTCACTCTTGTCTCACAGGCTGGAGTAGAGTGCTTGAACCGCCTCCTGTGTTTAAGCAATTCTTCTGCCTCAGCCTCCCGAGTAGCTGGGATTACAGGCACCCGTCACCATGCCCAGCTAATTTTTGTGTTTTTAGTAGAGACAGGGTTTCACCATATTGGCCAGGCAGGTCTCGAACTCCTGACCTCAGGTGATCCGCCCGCCTCAGCCTCCCGAAGTGCTGGGATTGCAGGTGTGAGCCACTGCACCAGCTCTTCACGATTCTGAACTCATTGCAGCCTCATAACAACGCTTTCACTATCCTACAGGGAGGCCATGGGGCACAGGGGCTAAGTGACTTGCCCAATGTCCTGGCAGTCTGTGGTCTTTCTTGCCCCAGGAGAAGCAATCTGGCTCCAGCAATCAAGGTGTTACTTTGTTGTGGGGGTGGGGGTCACACCCAGGAAGCAGGCATCCTAATTCCACCAACCATTCTGGCTCCTGTCCAGTGGTGCAAGGGTGAGTCTGGGCTGAGAACTGGAGGCTCTTTCCTGCCAGGGGTCAAAACTCAGCTCTTGGAGCTCGCATCCAGAAAGAGGGGAGGGTCAGACCGGGCACGGTGGTTCACGCCTGTAATCCTGGCACTTTGGGAGGCTGAGGAGGGCAGATTGCTTGAGCCCAGGAATTTGAGATCAGCCTGGGCAACATGGTGAAACCCCGTCTCTACAAAAAAATACAAAAATTAGCCAGGCGTGGTGGCACATGCCTATGGTCCCAGCTGCTTGAGAGGCAGAAATGGGAGGATCACCTGGGCTTGGGAGGTTGAGGCTACAGTGAGCCGAGAGGGTGCCATTACACTCCAGGCTGGGCAACAAAGCCTGACCCTGTCTCCAAAACAAAAGCAACAAAAGAATTTGCAGTCTGCTCACAGAGCACATGCACCTGCCAAAAGATGTCACTTGTTCTCACTGAGCTCTGACCTGAAACTGCTGCATGAGGGAGGCTTTCAGTTCTCCGAGAGAAACGGCTGCATTTCCCCAGTCCCTTGTCCCTTGCCTCCCTGTGACATCTCACTGAAGTGCTAACACTTGCTCTGAGGTGATGGCAGGTGACAATCACAGCCAGGAGCTTCCCCGTCTCCATCTGAATGTGTGTATCAGTAGTACGTAACTGGGGTCAGATGCCAGGAGCAAGCTGGGCCCCAAAGGAAGGACCCTGGGTAGTGATGCTCGGAAATAAGGGGAGCTTCACCCCATGGGGACTCACATGTTCACCTCCTCTCTACCAAGAAGCTGAGTGTGAGAAGGAGAGAGGCATCACTCACACACACACATACACACATACACACAGTCCTGTAGGTGCATTTTCCTGCAGCCCCAAAGGTTCTGTTGAAAGGCATCACATTTGTTTTACCTAAAGCAAAGGCCACCCCATCCAAACAAGGGCTCTGGAGATGCAGGCAGTAGGCCACATGGCAAAAGGGACCCCTGCTCTGCGTTGTAGGGATTGAATCAGGCAATCATTTTTAAATGGATCAAACACCCAAAGCTCTTCCAATTCTACCAAAGTGAAAAGAGCAGGTATCGATGATTCTAGATTCTAGGATTCTTGGGTCATTCTACAATGGCTTATCAAGGCTGGATCTGTGCCAAGCTCTGTGCTGGAATGTGACCTTGGACAAGCCCTTCCACCTCTCTGAACCTATCTTCTCATTTACAAAGTGGGGCCACGATTCCCTATCTCAAAGGGATTGCTATAAGGCTTAGAAATAATGCACGTGGGCTGGGCATGGTGGCTAACGCTGGTAATCCCAGTACCTGGGGGGGCCAAGGCAGGCAAGATTGCTTGAGCCAAGGGGTTCGAGACCAGTCTGGGCAGCATGCCAAAACCCCGTCTCTACTAAAAATACAAAAGTTAGCTGGGCATGATGGCTCACGCCTGTCATCCCAGTTACTCAGGAAGCTGAAGCAAGAGAATCGCTTGAACCCATGAGGCAGAGGTTGCAGTAAGGGGACATTGCATCACTGCACTCCAGCCTGGGTGACAGAGCAAGATTCTGTCTAAAAATATATATATTACAAAAATTGGCTGGGCATCGTGGCGCGCACCGTAGTATCAGCTATTTGGGAGGCTAAGATGGGAGGATCGTTTAAGCCCAGGAGGTCAAGGCTGTAGTGAGCTACAATCATGCCATTGCACTCCAGCCTGGGCAACAGACTGAGACCGTATCTCAAAAAAAAAAAAAAAGAGAGAAAAAAAGAAAAAGAAAAGAAAGGAAGGAAGGAAGGAAAGAAGGGAAGGAGGGAGGGAGGGAAAGGAAAGAAAGAGATTAAAGAAGAAAGAAAGAAGGAGGAAGGAAGGAGGGAAGGAAGGAAGGGAGGAGGAAGGAAGGAAGGAAGGGAGGGAGGGAGGGAGGGATGGAGGAAAGGAAGGAAGGAAGGAAGGGAAGGAAGAAGGGAGGGAGAGGGGGAGGGAGAGAGAGAAGGAAGGAAGGAAAAGAAAAAGAGAGGAAAGAAGAAAGAGGGGAAGGAAGAAAGGAAGGAAGGAAAGGAGAGAGGGAGGGAGGGAGAGAAGGAAGGAAGGAAAGAGAAAGAAAGAAAGAGAGAGAAAGGAAGGAAGGAAAGAAAGAAGGAAGGAAGGAAAGAAAGAGAAGATAGGAAGAAATAAAGAAAGAAAGAAGGAAAGAAAGAAAGAAAAAGAAAAAAGAGAAAGAGAAAGAAGAAAGAAAGAGAAGAGGAGGGAGGGAGGAAGAAAGGGAAAGAAAGAGAAAGAAAGGAAAGAAAGAAAGGAAGGAAGGAAAAGAAAGAAAGAAAGAAAGAAAAGAAAGGAAGGAAGGAAGGAAGGAAGGAAGGAAGGAAGGAAGGAAGGAAGGAAGGAAGGAAAGGGAGAAAGGGAGAAAAGAGAAAGAGGCTGGGTGTGGTGGCTCATGACTGTAATCCCACTACTTTGGGAGGCAGAGGGGAGCAGATCACAAGGTCAAGAGATCAAGACCATCCTGGCCAGCATGGTGAAACCTCATCTGTACTAAAAATACAAAAATTAGCTGGGCGTGGTGGCACATTCCTGTAGTCCCAGCTACCTGGGAGGCTGAGGCAGGAGAATCGCTTGAACCTGGGAGGTGGAGGTTGCAGTGAGCTGAGATCACGCCACGGCACTCCAGCCTGGCAACAGAGCGAGACTCCATCTCAAAAAAAAAAAAAAAGAGAGAGAGAGAAAGGGGAAAAAAAAAAGAAGGAAAGAAGGAAAGGAGGGAAGGAAGGAAGGAAGGAGGCATGCGAAGGACTGCAGACTAAAGGCTTATTTCTATTATTTATTAGAAGAGGTGACTCCTAGGTTGGGTGTGTTGGCTCACACCTGTAATCCCAGTGCTTTGGGAGGCCAAGGCAGGAGGATCGCTGAGCCCAGGTGTTGGAGATCAGCCTGGGCAACATAGCATGACCCCATCTCTACAAAAAAATTTAAAAATTAGCTGAGCATGGTCGCAAGCACCCATAGTTCCAGCTACACAGGAAGCTGAGGTGGGAGGATCACTTGAACCCAGGAGTTCGAGGCTACAGTGAGCTATGATTGCGCACTGCACTCCAGCCTGGGCAACAGGGTGAGACCTCATCTCTAAAATAAAAGCAGAAAAGAAAAAGTGATGCCTGATGAATGTCAGAAGACAGGCGGGAACTCACCAAGTAGACCAGGAGGAAAATGAGGCCAAGCAGAGAGCAGCCCCCACAGGGGCAGAGGTTCACAGATCAGCAAGGTGGAAGGGGCAGCTGAAGAGGTTGGCAAGGACCTTGAAGGCCAAGCCAAGGGCTTGGGACTTGAGTTTGAGGGCACTGGGGAGTCAAGAGGGCGGGTTTCTGAGCCAGGCAGGCGCAGGATCATATGTGTGGGTTAGGAAGATGTATCCTTCTGGCCACAGTGCACAAAAGGAGATGGAGATTCTGGAAGGATAAAGGCCAGTGAGAAGGCATGATAAACATCCATGAGCCAAGGAACACTGGCTGTTGGACCACAAGTGCCACCCATGGTGAGGATGTTGGCACACAGTTTACCCCAGCCTACATGCTACAAGGATGGGGAGCAAGGCCAGGCACGGTGGCTCGGAACCTGTAATCCTAGCATGTTGGGAGGCCAAGGCAGGAGGATTGCTGAGCCCAGGAGTTTGAGACCATCCTGAACAACATAGGGAGACCCATTCTCTATAAAAATTTAAAAAACTAGCCAGGCATGGTGGCACAACTGTAGCCGCAGGTACTCAGGACTACAGTTGAGAGAGGTGAGAGAACTGCTTGAACCCAGGAGTTTGAGGCTGCAGTGAGCCACAGTCCCTCCGGTGTACTCCAGCCTGGACAACAGAGTGAGGCCCAGTCTTCAAAAGAAAAAACAAACAACAACAACAAAAAGGCTTTCAGTAGGGTAGCAGAGCACTGCTCCCCATCGTGGTTTTTGTTTGTTTGTTTGTCTTTGTTCCTGTTTTGAGATGGAGTTTCGCTCTTGTTGCCCAGGCTAGAGTGCAATGGTGTGATCTCGGCTCACTGCAACCTCCGCCTCCCAGGTTCAGGTGATTCTCCTGCCTCAGCCTCCCCAGTAGCTGGGATTACAGGCACCTGCCACCACACCCAGCTAATTTTTGTATTTTTAATAGAGATGGGGTTTCACCCTGTTGGCCAGGCTGGTCTCAAACTCCCGACCTCCACCCACCTCGCCCTCCCAAAATGCTGGGATTACAGACATGAGTCACCGTGTCCTGCCCACCCTGGTTTTTTGTTTGTCTTGCTTGTTTTTGAGACAAGGTGTCTGTTGCCGAGTGGCACAGAGTGCAGTGGCACAATCATAGCTCACTGCACCCTCAACCTCCTGGGCTCAAGTGACCCTCCGGCCTCAGCCTCCCAAAGCACTGAGATTACAGGCGTGATGAGCCACTGCACCCTGCCATGCTGGAAGCTTTTGAATACAACATACTGTAGGCATCACAGCCTTATTCATTCCTTCACTCAGCAAATCTTTACTCAGCACCTACTGTGTTCCAGATACTTTTTTTTTTTTTTTCCAGATGGAATCTAGCTCTGTCTCCCAGGCGGGAGTGCAGTGGTGCAATCTTGGCTCACTATAGCCTCTGCCTCCCGGGTTCAAGCGATTCTTGTGCCTCAGCCTCCCTAGTAGCTAGGATTGCAGGTGCCCTCCACCACACCCAGCTATTTCCAGGTACATTCTTGATGCTAGGGATTCAGCAAAGAATAAGACAGTTAAGGTCTCTGATGCTCATAAGGCTCACATTTTAGAGAGTGATGAATGTCCAATAAGTAAATAAATGTATAATATGTCAGGGTCGTATGACTACAAGGAACAGTGATCGTTACAACCCAGATGAGAGGGAAAAATGATTCCAAATATCCCGCTTGGGAAGTAGAGTCAGGATTCAAACAAACAACTGTATGGCTTCAAGTTCATGGTCTTTAATCTGGAGGCTGCCTCTCTTTGAAGAGCTTGTGTATAAGGCACAGCTTGCAGTTACTGGTATCCTCCCTTTAGCCACAAGGTCCATTCATTGGTTATTCATTCTGGAACCACTCATTGAGCACCTACTATTTGTCAAGCCCATTTTTGGATGCTGAGGAGATAACGATGATCTGGACAGGCATGATTTACAGACTGGCAGGGAGAAGTGGTTTTAAACAAGTGCACAGGATTCGTTACGCTTGCCATGAGAGCTACAGATATGCAGCACAAGTTATGAACTAGCCTGGGAAAAGCTCTAAGCCTGGTCTCCCGGAGGAAATGACATTTAACTTGAGGCCTAAAGTTTCCCAGGCAAAGAGGGAAGAGATTTCAAGGCTGAGGGAACAGCATGTGCAAAGGCTTGGAGAGGTAAAAGGAAGCTGGCACACTTGAGAAACTGAGAGACCAGCGTGGCTACAGCTCAGAGATGGAGGGAAACCAGGGCGTGGCATAAGACAAGGCCAGGGAGGTCCACAGAGGTCCGACCAGCAGACCTCCCCAGCCATGTTAGGAACAAATTGAGGGCGGAATACGGTGCCTGGTGCCCATAATCTCAGCATTTTGGGAGGTGAAGCAGGAGGATTGCTTGAGCCCAAGAGTTCAAAGCTGCAGGGAGCGATGGTCGCGCCACTGCATTCCAGCCTGGGCAACACAGTGAGACCCTGTCTCTAAAAGAAAAAAAAAAAAAAAGGAAGAATTTTAGGCACAGCACAGGTTCCAATGCTATCCCAAGCCCCTGGGCCCGGAGTGGCTGGCTCTCTACCCAGGATGCTCCCTCCAGTTGAGAATGTTCTCAACCAATAGCTCTTGTCATCACTTCCCAAGAAATTCGGCTCTTGGGATCAAATTCTGGCTCCCCTAGGAAGCATCTGGCAAGGTTTCGGGAGCCATCGGGTTGGCCATGTTATGCTGGAATATTTATAAGCACCTGAGGGTTATCCCCATGTCGTAGAAAATGAAACTGAAGGCCGGGCGCGGTGGCTCAAGCCTGTAATCCCAGCACTTTGGGAAGCCGAGGCGGGCGGATCACGAGGTCAGGAGATCGAGACCATCCTGGCTAACACAGTGAAACCCCATCTCTACTAAAAATACAAAAAATTAGCCGGACGTGTTGGCAGGCGCCTGTAGTCCCAGCTACTCGGGAGGCTGAGGCAGGAGAATGGCATGAACCCGGGAGGCGGAGCTTGCAGTGAGCCGAGATCGCGCCATTGCACTCCCGCCTGGGAGACAGAGCAAGACTCCGTCTCAAAAAAAAAAAAAAAGAAAATGAAACTGAAGCTCAGAGAGATTTGCACTCTCTGCCCTTTTTTACAACTCATTATGTGGAATTGAGGGAGCTTCACGCTTCTAGCTGTCATGATTCCAAGATTCTACGACATGTGGGAGAGGATCCTACGGTTCGGGGAACCGCGGAGGTTTCGGGGTTCTAGAAATCCAAGATTCTAAGCCTAGGTGCTCCAATAAACCCAGTGAGAGCCAGCCCAGGTTTCCGGTCTGTACCCGCTGGTGCAAGCCCAGAGACAAGCAGGCGCCACCCATGAGCCCCTCTGCGGGCCCCCTCCTGGGTCCCACCTCGCAGGCCAGCTGGAGGGCGCGATCCTGGCGTCCCCCGACGGCCTGGGGCCCCAATCCACAGGCCTGGGTGGGAGGGGACTAAGGGTGTAGTCAGGAAGCGCCTTTTGCTGGAGGGCAAGAGACCGGGGCGGAGAGTCGGGAGACCAGAGTGGGAGGAAGGCGGGGAGTCCAGGTTCCGCCCCGGAGCCGACTTCCTCCTGGTCGTCGGCTGCAGCGGGGTAAGCGGTGGCAGCGGCCGGGGATCCCGGAGCCATGGGGCGCGCGCGCGACGCCATCCTGGATGCGCTGGAGAACCTGACCGCCGAGGAACTCAAGAAGTTCAAGCTGAAGCTGCTGTCGGTGCCGCTGCGCGAGGGCTACGGGCGCATCCCGCGGGGCGCGCTGCTGTCCATGGACGCCTTGGACCTCACCGACAAGCTGGTCAGCTTCTACCTGGAGGCCTACGGCGCCGAGCTCACCGCTAACGTGCTGCGCGACATGGGCCTGCAGGAGACGGCCGGGCAGCTGCAGGCGGCCACGCACCAGGGTGAGCCGCCCCCGTTCCCCTCCACCCAGTCCTTCCCCTCCACCCACACCAGCGCTTACCCTTCGGGCTCTTCCGCTTTCTGTTCCTCCTACCCCTAAACAAAGCTGCTGTACCGGAAAGGAGGCTCCCCGCGCTTGGCCTCCCGACCAAGGGGACCACGGCGGGAAGGGAAGGGGATCACTTGGCCCATATCCTTCCAGGCTCTGGAGCCGCGCCAGCTGGGATCCAGGCCCCTCTTCAGTCGGCAGCCAAGCCAGGTGAGGCCTCCACACCCAGCCCGGCCCCACCGCACTCCTGCACAGCCTGCATCTGTGCTCCCGCAACCAGGGCAAGGCAGGGCAGACACGGCTTGGCAACCCTGCGCCCCCCACCCACCAACCCACACCCTGCGGGGGACGGGAGACAATATTACCCTCATCCCACTGCATGTGGGGTCCTGGTGGGCTGCCCCCTGGAGCCCTGTCCCTAGGCTTGCAGAGGAATTCCTGAAGAACTCAAGTTCAGCAGGGACAGGCCCCACACCCTGGCTGCTGGCTCATGTTCTCCTCCCACCCCCAGACCTGCACTTTATAGACCAGCACCGGGCTGCGCTTATCGCGAGGGTCACAAACGTTGAGTGCCTGCTGGATGCCCTGCATGGGAAGGTCCTGATGGAAGAGCAGTACCAGGCAGTGCGGGCCGAGCCCACCAACCCAAGCAAGATGCGGAAGCTCTTCAGCTTCACACCAGCCTGGAACTGGACCTGCAAGGACTTGCTCCTCCAGGCCCTAAGGGAGTCCCAGTCCTACCTGGTGGAGGACCTGGAGCGGAGCTGAGGCTCCTTCCCAGCAACACTCCAGTCAGCCCCTGGCAATCCCACCAAACTCATCCTGAATCGGATGTTTTTATACACAATATATGAAAAGCCAGCTTGAACTTGTGTGTTTTCCTGCTTCTAGCCTGCTGGGATGTGCAGAGCTCAGCTATGCTTCAGAGGCCGCCCAGCCTCCAGCTCCACGTCCCTAGGGCCTCTGGCACCCCAAATGCTTCCTGCATCCTTCCTGGTATCGCCATGGAATATCCCTCCTCATTCACCAGGTGGTGCTCCTCCAGTGCTCCCTAAAGGGTCTAACCTTGCCATTGTAGATAATAGCCTGTGGCCCAGGTCCGAAGGTTAAAAGAGGCATGTACCAAAGGGCGCAAACTGTGGTGGGCAGCTCTGTCCGAGGCATTTAGAAACACACTGGTCTTCATAGCTCCCCTACCTTCCACATTTCCCACTGGAGGAAAATGCAAAATTAGAGAAATTTGCAGGGGGAGACACATTAGAGCATTATCTAAACATAGGACAGAAGAGCACAAGTCACCAAATTGCTCGAGGGCTCCTTCTGGCCCTGGCTTTAACAGGCTTAAAGTCTCCCTCTGCCCCACCCCATCCCGTGGGGGAAAGGGTCATAGGTTGCACTTTGCTCAAAAATGCCAACCACCACAGCAAATTTTCAGGAAATGAGTTGTGGTAGCTGCGTCTTTTTCTTGATGCAATTTTTTTTGGAGGGTTATTATTCATTCATTTGAAAGGAACATTTAAAACTTTTTTTCGAGATGGAATCTCGCTGTGTCACCCGGACTGGAGTGCAGTGGTGTGACCTCAGCTCACTGCAACCTCCACCTCCCAAGTTCAAGCTATTCTTGTGCCTCAGCCTCCCGAATAGCTGGGATTACAGGCCCCCGCCACCATACCTGGCTAGTTTTTGTGTTTTTAGTAGAGACAAGATTTCACCATGTCAGCCAGGCTGGTCTGGAACTTCTGACCTCAAGTGGTCCACCCGCCTCCGCCTCCCAAAGTGCTGGGGTGCTGGAATTACAGGCGTGAGCCAATGCGCCCGGCCACTTTTTTTTTTTTTTTTTTTTTGAGACGGAGGCTCACTCTGTCACCCAGGCTGGAGTGCTCACCGCAACTTTTGCCTCCCAGGTTCAAGCGATTCTTGTACCTCAGCCAGTCAAGTAAGGTGCTTGCCACCCCACCCGGTTAATTTTCGCATTTTTAGTAGAAACGGGATTTTGCCACGTTGCCCAGGCTGGTCTCAAACGCCTGACCTAAAGTGATCCATCCACCTCAGCCGCCCAAAGTGCTGGGATTACAGGTGTGAGCCACTGCGTCCGTCTTCTTGATGCAATTTTTGCCTACAAAGGGAAATACGAGTATCTCTCTCCAGGAAACTTGAGGTATTTCCAGGGGCTGTTTGGGAAAGCAGGAATCTAGGGCTACTTCCTGAGTACACTTTACAAGCAATCCTTTCTGGCCTTGAAGAGGGAGGATTTGCAAAGCAATGGGCAGATACCAAGGAGGCCCTGGATCCTATCCTTAGGAATCACCAAACAACCACTTTCCAACCTCACTGCCCCACCAGGCTTATCTCTAATTACATCTTATCTGCAACACATCTCCCACCTTGTCCTCCCTGCCTCTAGCTCCAAGAGCCTGAGAAATCCAAACTGATCATGGGAACAGACTCACTTTTTTTTGAGACGGGATCTCATCTGTTGCTCTGGCTGGAGTGCAGTGGTGTGATCATGGTTCACTGCAGCCTCAAACCCCTGGGCTCAAGCAATCCTCCAGCCTCAGCCTCCTGAATAGCTGGGACTACAGGTGCATACCACCATGCCCAGCTGACTGTCATTTTTAACAGGACACCTAAACTCTCCTCCTAACCTGGCACTTAACCCCATGCAACCTCTCCTCTCCTCACATACCCACAATCCCACCAGTATCTGCTCATACTCGGTGCCCTTGCACATGCTGACCCCTTTATCTCTGGACACCTTGACATCTTCTACCTGCCCCAGACTGCCCATACGCATGCATTCCTCTGGGTTTCAGAGTCTCTTCCCAGTGTCTCTGTGGCAATGCAAACCATGTGCTGGTCTACCTTCACAGAAGACTCCACCATTCCCCTGCTTAAATGGACGCTTAAATGGAGACATCTTTTCAACCTCTGTACAAGTGCCTTGCATATAGAAAGTAATCAATATATGGCAGTTACTGTGTATCTCTAGTATCTAACAGGATTTTTTTAAACTTCACAGGAACCTAATCATTCTCCTGACATGGGGCCATAGGTAACACATCCTTGCATGACAGACATCCTTAGAGTCGCTACAAAAACCAGTGCAGGCCTGAGGGAAGGAAGTGGTTCCAAGAAAGTTTCCCTAAGATAAGACGTTTCTTGGGGCTTCCTTTTTCCTTTGGGCTGCGGGAGAAAGAGTCCTACCAGAAGTCTCCTCAGATTTTAGGCATAGCATAGTGGTTAAGGACAGAAGTTCTATAGCTAAAGAATAGAGGTTCAAGTCCCTGCCCCACCTCTCACTAGCTGTGTCAGCATCCCCTCTAAAGTGGGAGTGACAGGAATCAGCTCATCCCCTAACAGCAACTGGCTCATGGCAAGTACACCTCAGAGTTAGCAATCACCTCCACTAGGACAATTCTGCTCCTAGCCCCTCAATGGCTTAGAACTGTATCTGGGCACCTGTGCTATCCCAAGAACAATCTAGAGTGCCCCTCTGGCAGCACCCCCAGACTCGTTCTGTCGCTCCCAGTCCTAGTAGTGGCTCCATGGATGTGGAAAGCCCAGCCCCAGTCCAGATGGCCCCAGACAACTCCAGCAGCCACTGCAAGCGGCAACATTCCTGCCAAGCCCCAGAACTAGATTTCAGAGACATTCAACAAAGTGAAGGAACAACTCAAAATCACCTTCCCCTAACACCTGAAGGGCTCTCCCATGCTTCTCTGAGGCCCTGCAGGAACCAAATCCCATCCCTGTGCTGAGGACTCCCTCTATGGTGGTCCAGATCTCCCCACACCAGCAAAAATCCCACAGAGAGGACAGCAACCTCTTTTTTGCTCAAACCTCCCATTTAAGCTTCACAAGACTTAAAAAAAAAAAAAAACAGAACAGAAGCCAGTGTTGACTGGGCCTCTGCTAATTACAAAAACTCACACGCAGTGCCCTGTCTTCCTTTTCCTTAGCTCCTAGCCAGCAGTTTATATAGAAATATCCTAGCACTTAGGGACGCTGAGCAGAGAGGATTGCTTGGGCTCAAGAGTTTAAGACCAGCCTGAACAACACAGTGAGACCTCATCTCCACAAAACAATTTTTAAAATTAGCTGGACATGGTGGTTCATGCCTGTAGTCCGAGCCACCGTGGCTGAGGTGGGAGAATTACTTGAACCCAGGAGTTGGAGGTTGCAGTGAGCTATGATCATGCTACTGCACTCCAGCTTGGGCCACAGAGCAAGACCCTGTCTCAAAAAAATAAAGCAGGGGGGTGGGGGAGGGAGAAAGATGAAAGTTTTATACAAAGTTCCCCTTCAGAAATAATTTGACTCTGCCAAACTCTAGAACATTACTCTAAAAGAAGCATTGAACCAACGGCATCATTATCACCAGAAAGCCTGTCAGAAATGCTTTCGTTGTGGGGAGGGCAGGCGGACAGTCTTGTTCTGTTTCCCAGGCCTGCGGGCTGGATTGCAGTGGTGGGAACACAGCTCACTGCAGCCTCAACCTCTCTGGCTGGGACCACAGGTACATGCCACCACACTCATTTTTTTTTTTTTTTTTTTTTGAGATGGTTTCTCATTCTGTCGCCCAGGCTTGAGTGCAGTGGCATGATCTCGGCTCACTGCAACCTCCACCTCCCAGGTTCAAGCAATTCTCCTGCCTCAGCCTCCCAAGTAGCTGGGATTACAGGTGCATGCCACCACACCTGCCTAAATTTTGTACTTTTAGTAGAGGTGGGGTTTCACCATGTTGGCCAAGCTGCCCACCTCGGCCTCCCAAAGTGCTGGGATTACAGGTGTGAGCCACCGCGCCCAGTTTTTTAAAATTTTGGTAGAGACAAAATGTTGCCGTTACCCAGGCTAGTCTCAACCCCTGGGTTCAAGTGATCCTCCCACCTCGGCCTCCCAAAGTGCTGGGATTACAGGAATGAGCCACCGCACCTGGCCTGAAGTGCACATCTTGGGCCCCACCTGGACCTACTGAGCTAGAATCCATATGTTGACAAATTATAAAGTTCAACTTATAAATTAAGCACAGGAGATTATTATACTGTACTGAAACTGTATAAGGTGAAACCATAGGTAAGAGAAGATTCCTGTGTGTATATATTTTTTTATTTTGTTAATCTATGTGTGTGTGTGTATATATATATATATATATTATCCCCCCCAAGTTATAGAGAATGTGGTTCTAGCCATCTCACACTGACAGGTTTGTGCACCCCTGCCCACAAGAGTAGGGATTTGCCTTGTTTCCTCCTCAAGGGCACAATAAACAGGATGGGTCAACTTTCCCTCAAACTCTGGAAAATCAAAACCAAAAAACAAGCACAACAAGCCTAGGTCTCCTTTTATTTACTTATTTTTTTGAGAGTCGCCCAGGTCAGGGGGCAATGGCAGGATCTTGGCTCACTGCAACCTCCACCTCCTGGTTTTAAGCAATTCTGCGTCTGCCTCTCGAGTAGCTGGGATTACAGGTGCCTGCCACCAGGCCTGGCTAATTTTTTTGTATTTTTAGTAGAGACAGGGTTCACTATGTTGGCCAGGCTGGTCTCAAACTCCTGACCTCGTGATCTGCCTACATCAGCCTCCCAAAGTGTTGGGATTACAGGCACGAGCCATCGCACCCGGCTGCCAGGTCCCCATTCTTAAGAACACTGCACTCAATAGTGACAAAGAATCTGTGTGATTGTGCAACACCGCCACCCCTCGGCATGATGAGCACAGGCAGGATGTCACCTGGGAAACTCGGTTCCTGCCCACTTCATCTGGCCCTCGACTGCCCTTGCTTGGACCCTGCTCGCTGAAACGCTTTGTCGTTGGCTCCCGGGTCCAACACCAGCACTCTCACAGGGACAGCACATCCACTATCTTCAACCCAACCACCCAAGCTTTCCTCTGTCTCTTGCCCCTACACGGGTGGCCCTCAATTGTTTTCCAGTTAAGAGTCTCTACTGCCCCAGTATTTAGCGCTAAAGCCACAATCCAAGGAGCTGACAGCATTAACCACCAACAGAAGGCAGTATTTCTTCCAGCTCCAAACTCCTGCTCATAAACTACATTCTTTCTCCAAGTCTGTTCCTGCCTCAAAGATACTGGGAATTTTAGACTCAATGGTCTCCAAAAGCTCTTAGAATACCTTGAGATTGAGGATCTAATACTTCTTGTGTTTTTTGAGACAGAGTCTCACTCCATTGCCCAGGCTGGAGTGCAGTGGCACAATCTCAGCTCACTGCAACCTCCGCCTCCTGGGTTCAAGCGATTCTCCTGCCTCAAACTCCCGAGCAGCTGGGACTGCAGGCACCTGCCACCACGCCCTGCTAATTTTTGTATTTTTAGTAGAGTCGGAGTTTCACCATGTTAGCCAAGCTGGTCTCAAACTCCTGGCCTCAGGTGAGGATCCAATATTTCCACAACAAAAAGTCCTGGTCAGATGTGCTAGCACAACCCACTTGACAATACTTTCTCAGCTTGTATATGCCAGCGCCATTGAAGATTATATTTGCATAAGAAGGTGAACACAACTGTAGAAATATTCTTCTAAGTCAAATTATTTCAAAATAGCCAGGTGCAGTAGCACACCTATTCATTCAGGAGTAGCACACCTATTCATTCAGGAGTAGCACTCCCAGTCATTCAGGAGCCTGAGGTGGAAGGATCGCTGGGGCCCACTGAGACCAGCCAGGCCAAAAGTGAGACCCCATGTCTTTAAAATTTCAAAATAAAGTTAAAGATGAAAAAAAGGGTTTGTCAGAACTGAGGATCCAAAGGTAAAAATGGAGTCTGAGACTACTGGGGAGGAATGACTGCAGATAGGACCCCACATTCCATACTAAGTTTAGCTTCTCTTGCAGGCTAGAATAGGAAGTGAGACCTGGTTACAGACTCCATGGTGGATGGTTAAAAAGGGTAAGAAATGTCACCTCACACCTGTTAGAATGGCTGTATCAAAAAGATGAAAGATAACCAGCAAAGATGTGGAGGAAGGGAACCCCTGTACACTGCTGGTAGAAATGTGGACTAATACAGCCATTATGGAAAATAGCAGGTAGCCTCCTTAAATAGCTAATACAAGTACCCTATGACCTAGCAATACCACTTCTGGGTGTACATTGAAGGGAACTGAAATCTACGTCAGCTGGGCACGGTGGCTCACACCTGTAATCCCAACACTTTGGAAGGTGGAGGCAGGCGGATCACCTGAGGTCAGGAGTTTGAGACCAGCCTGGCCAACATGGAGAAACCCCATCTCTACTAAAAATACAAGAGTTAGCTGGGCATGGTGGTGCACACCTGTAATCCCAGCCACTTGGGAAGCTGAGGCAGGAGAATTGCTTGAACCTGGAAGGCAGAGGTTGCAGTGAGCCAAGATCCTACCACTGCACTCCAGCCTGGGTGGCAGAGCAAGACCCTGTCTCCAAAAAAAAAAAATCTGTACGTCAGAGATGTCTGCACTCCCATCCAATGCGGCGTTATTCACACTAGCCAAGATATGCAAGCAACCCAAGTGCCCAATTAACGGATGGATTTTTAAATGTGATATGTAGACACAACAGAATGCTATTCAGCTTTTTAAAAGTAAACTGTTATTTGTAACAACATGGGTGAATCAATGAATCTAGAAGACATTATGCTAAATTAAATAAGCCACAAAAAGACTGCATGAACTCATACATGGAATCTAGAAAGTCAAACTCGGAAACTTAAAGTAGAATGGGGGTTACCAGAGGCTTGGAGGTATGGGTAAGCAGTTCAGATGCAAGAAATGAGTTCCGGTAAGCCACTGCACAACATGGTGACTATAGTTCATAAAAATGCGAGACACAGTGACATGCATCCATAGTCCCAGCTGAGAGGCTGAGGGCAAGAAAACCACTTAAGCCCAGGAGTTCAAGTCCAGCCTGAGCAACACAGGGAGACCTGTCTCAACCCATTTATGCTTAGTGCTCCATTACAGGTGTGACACACCACGCTCGGCCAGAACACACTATTCTTACTGAATGATTGAAGTCTGTCTTCAATCACTTTGTTTTATTTTTGGTCTGATTATTCACAAAAAATTTGCAACCTCCAGCATAAAAGGGCTGAAATAACATAAATTTCAAAATTTGCTAAGAGTGGCTTTATATGTTCTCATTCATGCTAATGATATGAAGTGACAGATATATTAATTAGCCTGATTTGATTCCACAATGTGTACATGTACAGAAATAGGACATTGTACCCCATAAATACACACAAGTCAATTAAAAATAAAATTTTCGCCGGGCGCGGTGGCTCATGCCTGTAATCCCAGCACTTTGGGAGGCCAAGGCAGGTAGATCACGAGGTCAGGAGATCCAGACCACGGTGAAACCCCGTCTCCAAAAATATAAAAAATTAGCTGGGCGCGGTGGCGGGCGCCTGTAGTCCCATCCCAGCTACTCCGGAGGCTGAGGCAGGAGAATGGCGTGAACCCGGGAGGCGGAGCTTGCAGTGAGCCGAAATCGCGCAACTGCAGCACCACTGCACTCCAGCCTGGGCGACAGAGCGAGACTCCGTCTCAAAAATAAATAAATAAATAAATAATAAATAAAACAAAATTTTCATAGCCAAACGCAGTATCTCACACCTGTAATCCCAGCACTCTGGGAGGCCAAAGTGAGAGAATCACTTGAGCCCAGAGCAATTTTGAGACCAGCCTGAGCAACATGGCAAGACCCCATCTCCACAGAAAATACAAAAAAAAATTAGCCAGTCATGGTGGCAGGTGCCTGTAGTCCCGTCCCAGCTACTCCAGAGCCTGAGGTGGCGGATCACTTGCAGGTGGGAGGCAGAGGTTGAAGTGATCAAGATCACACCACTGCAATCCAGCCTAGGTGACAAGAGTGAGACCTTGTCTCAAAAAAAAAAAAAAAAAAAAAAAAAAATTCTTTAAAAAGGATGAGACTGGAAGTAGGAAGACATGCCTAAAGGTAGATCAGTGAGTCAAGTCTCACACGGGCTGGCTGGACCCTAGACCTTAACTCCTGGTCAATCTACCCACCACTGACATAACTGTAGCCCTACATCCAAGTACTGAAACCCAGGAAGGCCCGGCACGAGATGGGGAAAAAAGCTGAAAGGGCTAACTAAAGGCTACATCAAGGAAGGGACAGACAGACCTACAGCACAGCTCTCCCCACCCTCCTCACTTCCTAGTTAGCCTGTCCCAATTCCAACTCACAAAAATGGGACACCTAACGCTTCAAGACAGATTTCAATCACTCAGTAAGAACAGAGTATTCTGGCCAAGCGCAGTAGGTCACACCTGTAATCCCAGCACTTTGGGAGGCTGAGGCAGGCAGGTCGCTTGAGCCCAGTTCAAGACCAGCCTGGGCAACCAGGTGAAACTCTGTCTCTTAAAAAATAATAAAAAAATTACCCAGGTGTGGTAGCGAGGAAGCACCTGTAGTCCCAGCTACTTGGGAGGCTGAGGTGGGAGGTTGGCTTGAGACACACCAATGTTCTCTCTGCTGCTAGGTGTGTCTATCCATTCTCCTGGGAAATCCCCCAAACTGGACCTACCCACTAAACAGTCACCTGGGACCCTATTTCCTTTTAAGGCCAAGGCCAATCATATAAGCCATTTGAAGGACACAAGAACTTGACACTAATGGTCCCAGTAATCAGATCTTACAAGGAGCTTCAACCTCCTCCACTCCTAGCCGGAGGGCATCAGGGTACCACAACCAAAGCAAGATTAGAATCCTGCTAGGCAAAGCACCAACAGTGAACTACTCAGAAATACCGTATCGGGCCATTTCAACTAAACATTTAACAAAGAAACCAGCAGCAGCACAGACAGGGAGAGAACCGCCACATCCTCTACATGTACTAATTCAAAGCAATGCCTGGGGCCGGGCGCGGTGGCTCACGCTTGTAATCCCAGCACTTTGGGAGGCCGAGGCGGGCGGATCACGAGGTCAGGAGATCGAGACCACGGTGAAACCCCGTCTCTATTAAAAATACAAAAAATTAGCTGGGTGTGGTGGCGGGCGCCTGTGGTCCCAGCTACTCGGAGAGGCTGAGGCAGGAGAATGGCGTGAACCCGGGAGGCGGAGCTTGCAGTGAGCCGAGATTGCGCCACTGCACTCCAACCTGGGCGACAGAGCGAGACTCCGTCTCAAAAAAAATTAAAAAAAAAAAAAAAAGCAATGCCTGGGAAGGCCCACTTGACAATCTTGTTTTTAATATGCCAGGCCGCTCTCTGCCTACTGTTGCTTAGAGAGCACTCCAATGCTGGCAGGGAAGGTAAACCTGCTATTCCTTTTAAAAGTTACGGTTCCTTGGGAGGCCGAGGTGTGCGCATCACCTGAGGTCGGGGGTTCAAGACCAACCTGACCAACATGGAGAAACCCCGTCTCTACTAAAAATACAAATAAATTGGCTGGGCATGGTGGCGCATGCCTGTAATCCCAGCTATCACTTGAACTCAGGAGGCGACGGTTGCGATAAGCCGAAAACGCGCCATTGCACTCCAGCCTGGGCAACAAGAGCGAAACTCCATCTCAAAAAACATAGTCATAGTTTCTGTGCCTCAAATCACCCAAGATTCAAGGATGCAGCAACTCTTAGGTAGAGAACATACTTGTGGAACACAAAAATTTGAGAAGATGGCCAGGTGCAGCGGCTCATGCCTGTAATTCCAGCACTTTGGGAGGCCAAGGCGGGTGGATCACCTGAGATCAGGAGTTACAGACCAGCGTGGCCAACCCGCTGAAACCACACACCTCTACTAAAAATGCAAAAATTAGGTGGGCATGGTGGCCTGCGCCTGTAGTCCCAGCTACTCGGAAGGCTGAGGCAGGAGAATCGCTTGAACTCAGGAGGCGGAGGCTACAGTGAGCCGAGATCACGCCACTGCACCCCAGCCTGGATGACAGAACAAGACTCTGTCTCTAAAAATAAAAAAATAAAAATTTGAAAGGAAAGCACTTCCCAATTAGGGGTCCCCAGAACATTTTGTAAGCTATACTTGTGATGGCAGCTGTCTTACAAACCAAGTTTGAAAACCCCATAACTAAAACCTTTTTGCTCTTGGGTTAATTTTATGCTCTGTGTAACTAAAATAAAAAGCATGCTAAATAACTGGTTGGCAGGTATGTGCCAAGTTTACAACCACATGGTTTAAGAGGCTGAGGAGCACTGCTCTAAGGTTTTAACTCATTGGCTGCAACCCCTTCCCCCTCTATCACTCATCATTCCCTTAGGAGGGCCTTCCACCCTCCAATCAAAAAGGGATCAAGCCTAAAATCTTGAAATGTCAATGACCTCAAGCCCTCTCAGTACAGGCAGGATGTGAAAGTCACCCAGCCAGACCAGTCTCCTTATAGCAGCTATCTACCCAAGCCCCGTTCACCAGGGCAGCTAGGAAGGGAGTCACTCGCCTCCTTTAAATACAAGCAACTACCTCTACCTTCCTTTCCCAGAAAACCTTCCCCCTTTTTACCATCTCCATTTCCCAAGTCTCTTCTCATTGTAGCATCCTCTTAAGACCTAAGTAAACCAGTCTGGGATAGGAATTTGGCCCCTTCAGGACCTCCTGCATGATGGTTTCAGAATCAAAATGCCATAAAACGGAAATGGAGTCAAGAAATCTTGAGTAGGACTCACTTCCGGCTTTCCCATTTTCTGATTCTGAGAGCCATATTAACTCATGTACTTCCTTCTCAGCCGTCAACTGCCTGGTCTCCCAGGGTTGAAGATTAGATCCTGACTCCACTCCACAAACTCTGCAGCACTCAGTCACTCTCCTTCCTGTGTAAGACCCACAGTGGCTAAGCTCTCTCCACCACGGTCAGATCTGAATACTGCCCCATTTAAATGTAGTTTGTTTGAGCCTCACCATTAAAAGGGCCAAAATATCCAAGAGTTCTTAAAAAGGGATAAACTGCTGCAAATAAACTAAGACCAGTATGCAAATAAATGTGGTAAAGGAAAAATTCCCTATAGCTGGGCAAATTTAGGTCAACACTCATGACATCCCATGTTCTTCATTTCTCTTTTATACATCCAACTTTGCCCATGACAGAGAAGTCTAATCTCTGCTCTCAAGGGTATCATTTGGCCTTCTCCCCTGGAACACTGTATTCCAGTTCCTGCTGGGCAGGGTAATCTGAACAGGAAAACTCCCCACCTTCCTGATGGGGACATCCATCTTCCAGGAAAGTGAAGAGGGCGAAGAGGAACAAAATTTAACTAAAATGGTCATTTTTAATGGGAACCAGAGATATAGTTACAATTACATAGTCCGACACAAAAAAACCCTTGGGTGATCAGGAATTGGAAGGTTACAAAATAACGAGGGTAACACTGGGTACAGGACAAAAAGCTGTTCCAGAACCTGGGGAACCAGGCTAATTAATACGGCCTCTCCCTGCGATCCTGTCTGTGCTCACCCCTGCAAAAAGAAAAAAAAATTAAGTATCCATTATATTTGAGTTACTAGCCTCTCCAAGCCTAGATATCCTGTCTGCCCCTCCTAACCCAGGGAGTACCTTACCTGAAGTGGGTCTACAGATTCACTCCCCCCGAGTTAATTTTCCTTCCCTTTCCACTACTGGTTACCTCAGGTCTTTCCATCTAGCCCTCAAAATGAAACCACTTTCTCAACAAAACCTTGTTATCCTATGGCCTCTGTTCAACTGCTCTACTTTTTTATTCTGATTTAAAGTCTTACCTGGAATCCATCTTGCCAGGGCCAAAGCCACCTCTGTCCCCACCACCCCGGCCCCCTCGGAAGCCTCCACGGTCCCCGCCACGGCCCCGGTAGCCGCCTCGATCATAGCCTCCTCTGCCACCACGACGATCATCCCCGTAGTTACCCCCTAGGACAAAAGAAACAAGATCTATCATATTCCCATTCCCCTGTCTTCCCCAAGCCTCCCCACTAAAAAATTAAGGATTCTTTGGTCCCAGCTCCCTAGCACCAGGTCTGCCTTTCTTACCCATGTGAGAGCCACCTGGTCCCCCTCCTGGGCCATCTGGTTTAGGGGCCTTACACTGGTTGCATTCATTCCTCCAAGAAAAGTTCATATTCTCACAGGTGCTAAGGAGAAGGAAGACAATTAGTCTGGAGTGATGGGGAATAGGCAAGACCTAGAACTAGGAAGAAACTACTACGACTTTAGAGATACAGTGAGGAAACTGAAGCTTCAGAAAGACAAAATGGCTTTGCTTCTCAGAGTCAGGAACAAAAATCATTATTACTGAACCCAATCCATTACCTTTCCCATTACATCAACCTTACCTAGGTAAGCTTTTGACTAAATCTGACCCCAACAGTGTGGCCTTGACATTTTCTTCTTTGGAAAACACGCACATACCTCATTACCATAATATCAAAGAGCACGCATGTAAGAAAACTAAAAAAAAAAAATTGTTTCACTCACGGATTAGGACACTTCCAGTCACCAGCTCGCTGCTGTCCTCCACCGCCACCACCTCCACTGGGAAATCCTCCCCGGCCACCGCCACCACTGCCACCACCTCCATAGCCTCCACGGCCCATGGGTCCTAATGCAGATAGAACAAGTATGGGTCTGCTCCCCCTTCAAGTTTGGTAAACCTAACCCATTCCATGCAAACTTTTACCATCTTCTGCACTCTCCCTATCACCCCTCTGCACCACCAGCAGGTAGCTCCTCACCTCCTCGCCCTCGGCCTCCACGACCATTGCCACCACCCCGATTAAAGTCAGCCCGGCGAGTAGCAAATGAGACCTTGATAGGATTTCCAGAGAATTCTTTACCTAGAGAAATAAAAAATTATCAGGAGACTTTAAATGTAAGACACATTAATCCAAAAATACAAGAGAAGTGTGCCTTTCTCAAACGGTTTATAATCTACTGACACATAAGCAAAAATGAGACTACCTGAAACCGCAGCTAAAGTAAGTGTTAGAAGATTCAAAAGAACCCTCAAACTATGGCTTGTTTCCTAAGGCTTGCTGCCTTATATCCCCAGCCCCACCTCTGCCAGCCTTCTCATACATACCATCAAACCAGTCAATAGCTGCTTTAGCGGAAGGTGGGTCATCAAAAGAGACCGTTGCCTCTCCCTTCAGCTTGCCAGTTTCCCTGTCTGTGTACAAATTAATCATGGGCTGTCCCGTTTTCTTGTTTGTCTGAAGAAGGCAAAATGAGGTAACATCAATTTTAAAGGCTACAGTACTCCCTTTCCATCTTCTTCCTCTAGAACATGAGGTTTATCATTCCCAAACTTCAGCTCCCCTCTTCCCAGTTACTTCTTCCTACCTCACATGCAAACACCGCCATTAAAGAAAACTGTCTCTCACTCCAATATTGAAAGATAAAACTAAAAGTTACTATAGAGTTCCAATCTCAGAGTTTAGGGCACTCTTATCAGTTATACTTTTTGTGTTAAGATAGAACTTCTTTTGTAACTAAGGCTCTTTCCTCAACAAATTATACTGGCAACAACCATTAAAACTTGTTTTTACTGCTGGCAACCATTAAAGACTTGCTTTTACTAATGTGTGAAATCCACAAGCCTGCAACACTGACAGAAAGCACCCACTCCTCTCCCCAAGTACCTTAATAATACCAATCTGCTTGAAGTAATCAGCCACAGACTCAATTGTAACATTCTCACCCAGGCCTTGCACAAAGATGGTGTTGTTGTCTGAATTATCCTGTTCTGCTTGTTGAACAGAGAAAATGCAAATGTGAAAAGGTAAAATAAAAGACATAGGAAAAATAATAAAGCACCTAGTATCCATCAAGCAACTGGTATCATTTGGTTTATGGAAGACAATTGAGAAGAAATCCACATCCCTTGAGTCCCTATATGCCAGCCATGCTGAAAAATTTCAGATTTAGCTTGACAATTATCCTTTGAAACATGTTAACACACAGTATACAGTATGGAAACCAGGGCTCAGGAGTGAAATGCCCAAGACCACACAGAAAAGTCCATCAGTATTTATCAACTTTCAGTTGAAGGTCCCCGAATTAAATAAGAAACCCATTTTACATTCAAATTTAGTACACAAACATCAATACAATCTAAACAAGAGTTCAATGCTTTACTTCATGTAGTCAGGTCTTTCATTCACTAGTTTTGTTCACCAACTTGGACATGATCCACATTTTGAAAAAACCACTGCTGTAAACCATCTGAGTGTGGTCCAGATGCATCAGCATCACTGGGACTTGTTAGAAAGGTAGATTTTCAGGGTCATCTCAGACCTAAATCACTGGGGGTGGAACCCACAAGCCAGGCATTTCTGAGAAATACTTCATAATGAAATACTTCTCACTGCTAACTAAGGATACACCTAACTCCCTTCCTTCTCTACCCCCATTTTTTTCAGTTTCCTTTTTATAATAGTTTCAAAGAACATCCAGGCAGTCTTGGTACCACTTTAGCCACTCTTTTCATGCCACCACCTGTGAACTCACCGGAGTCATGACGTGATCCTTGGTCCCGAGGGCCTTAAGTGACATGGAAAAAAAGAACAAAAAAAAAACAAAAACAAGGAAAAGAGGAGCCATTAGTCAACAGGAAAAAACGGACAAGGAAAAAAATTAACACCAAATCCAAACTTGTAAAATATCATGTAAGTGCTCACAGCCTCACTCCAAACCCTTTCCTGGGTCGCCTGCCCAGAGGAGAAAATTCTAGGCAGGCCCCTTAAGATCTGTAACTTGAGTCTCCACAGAGACAACTCCACACTTCAGAAAATGCTGCCTCCCCCAGCTCAGGCTGGGAAACGTCCTCAGCACAGATGGCAGGGGAAACGGAGACCCATTAAAGTGAACAAACCAACTCAGCTTGGCCCGATTCTCTCACCCGAGAGAAGAGAGATGGGCTCGCCACCAGCCATGCGATGTGCATCCATCCAGTTTCTCCCAACTTTACCACCAGACACTTATCCCTTGTGGAACAATTTTTAATTTCATCTTTAGAAACCATCCTTAAAACCGTGTTATGTTTCCCCGAAACCACATGAAAATAAAAACCATACATAATAGCTATTGTATTTTTTAAGCATGTCCCAGGGAACAGACCAGAAATCTTATTTCCATAATGCAGCCTCTATTTTGTTTTTCCAGAGACCATCTTTGACCAATGTTTATCTGAATTCGCCATATATAAATATTGTACCCACACACAATGACACCTAAGTCATGAACCCAAGCCTTTGGCTTTAAATGTTGAAACAAATCAAGAAACCTTTTGTTAGTTAACCAAACCAGAAAAGTTCCAGCTTACTGGTAGACTTCTCAAATTTTGTCATTTTTCCATGAATTCAGTTTGTGCTGTTTAAGACCTTCCTGGTCCATGAATTCAGTTTGTGCTGTTTAAGACCTGGTTATTTCCCATGAGCCACACATGCTTCCAATCTTTCTTGAAGTAGTGCACATGTTCCTTCCCAGAGCTAGTTTCTATTTGCCCATCTCAGTTAAGTCCATATACATAAAATTGCATTCATTGACACCATTCCGTACTTTGTAAGTGTATACCAACTTCACCATCCTCAGGGCAATGTTACATCCCTCTTCCAGAATTAAAACATTTGGAGGTTGTCTCCCACACACTCACACACACACAAGCCTTGGACACAATGATCAAAAGGATCCTAAAGCCAAGATGGCAGGCACCACGTGTTCCAGCACACACACTCCAGTTTCTCATGATGATGGTCACTAAGTGCCACGTGTGGCGACAGCCCTGTCCCAGGCCTACTAGACCCCTCTTATTAACCTGGGGCAAACCCATTTGGTAAAAGACGACTATTGAGTCTTACCCCTGCCTGCTCCAGGTTAGCACACACCAGGCAACAGGTGGCATTCTACCCTACCCCTTTCTGGAGGTGGTTCTGGACACCTCAAAACCTTTGACATTTAAATTAACACGCTAAGACATCTGCAAATGAACAATCAGACAAAGCATTGCTGGGAGTTGGGAATTTTGGAAACTCTGTTCACTTACCACCAAATTTATTGAAGCCACCACGGTCACTTCCGCTGGAGAAGACAAGTTAGAAGAAAGGACATGAAGCTTCCAACGGCTACAAAAGGGTGTTTTTTGATTTTGTTTAACATTCCCCAAACATGGGTAGGTGTTTTTGGAAAAAGATACAAGTGGCTACTAAAATACATCCCTTCCTGACCACCCCTTGTCTGACCTTTGAGCATGTCACACACACGTGTGCAATTTCTCAGACACAGTTTATAAAGATTTTGCTTTAAAAGGTTATGTATCTATTTCCTCTGGAAAAAAAAATGACCCATTTTCCTTGGTCGTTCTTCCGATGGAGCAGATGTTTTTTTTTCCTCTTGTCGCAAGTGGTTGACAACCAAGTAGTTGGTTTAAAAACCCTACCCAATTTACCCAGAAGACATTTCACACCAGGCTGGGGTAGCCTTGAACACATTTTTGTGGTTTTTGCTTTGAAAGCAGCAAGCAGACCCAACCCCATTCCATAAAAAGTCAAAACCAAAGGCAACTTCCCCTTAAAGCAAGACAAACTTAGCTAAGCTCTGTCCTAACTACTGAGCTGTTTTTGATCTCCCCCGACCCCCGGGGTCACCCCTTCTACACTGCGAGAAGAGCGGAGTATTTTGCAATGTCACCTTTCATACCTGTGGCACATAAAATGCAGAGCAAGTTAACAGTCACATAACAGTTGTTTTTCTTTTTAAAGTTTTGCATTAAACACACGCACACATTTCCTCAATTTTGTTTTCCTCATTTTTGTACGTTTTTGAGATTGCCCCCACCCACCTCTGCATACTTACCATATCCAAACTCGGTTTAAAAATCTACTTTTTCCAAAAACAGTAACACTGACATTCCTCCCCTTTTTCAAGGGAGACAGAGTAGGGTCCTTCAAATCTTATTTACCAACAGATTTGACAAGTGTTTTAACATCAAATCTAAGGTTTTACTTCAAATCAACTTCAGCAGGAAGGAAAGAAGGTCCAGTTGGACAAGCTGATGAATTTTAAGTAACCAGGGGAAGGCAGACAGTGGAACAAATAGGTGGGAGACCACTGTCAAGCCTATTTTTGCCCAAAAGGTCTGCACACTTCAGTCAGTTGGCCCCATAAACCAAGTCACACACAAAATCAATGTCGGTCAAATTAGTGCAAATCAAGCTCATGGATTCAAATGACTATAGAAAACGGGAAGAGTAACCAATTCCTGGAAGCTGAAGTCAGGTTAACCATTACCAACTCCCTGGAGGACACATGGGAATACACATACCAAGTTTCCCTACTATTTCCCAGGAGTGGGATCATCGGTTTCCCTTGCAGAGAAAGAAGTCTTCACTTCCATGTTTCTTGCCTAGGATATCAATGACTCCAATCCATAGGTATCTATGTATGGTTTCTTTTTTCTTTTTTTTTTTTTGGAAACAAGTATCATTACTCAAAATCTCTACTCAGTGGTATGGATGGGAGTTCAGGCTCCCAAGTTCTCACAAAAATAAAATGGGGATCTAAAAAGAAAGTCACTGCCCCCAAATCAAAGCCCCCACAGATCCCTAGACAACAAGAATACTAAACCATGCACTAGGGACTGGCTTCAGGGAGATTCATGCAATCCTCCACACTCCCCACCAAAGATATACTCCCTGGCTCATGAGACACCTACCCCATGCCACCTCTGCCTCCACGGCCACCTCCACGACCTCTGGGTTCATAGCCACCACTGCTGCGGTTGTAACCACCACCACTGCCGCCGCCGCCGCCGCCACCGCCGCCGCCACCACCACCGCCACCCCTGCCACGGCCTCCACGGTCCTGCTGTCCGTAACCACCACCGCCGCCGCTGCCACCTCCGCTACTCTGGTCTTGACTGCCATAACCACCACCACTGCTGCCACCACCACTCATGGAGGATTGATCTTGGCCATAGTTACCTGTGAGAAAAGAAAGAATAGTTAAAAAAAAAAAAAAGATTGTAAAGTAGCACAAAAACGTTTGACAAGTGCCAGGTAATAAAGGACAAAAGAAATTAAAAAGACAGCTAGGAAACAAGACAGGAACCCTCTTTTAGGCTAAAACAGGAGAATACAAATCCTTATAGAAAATGGGCTGCAGACACCGGGCGCGGTGGCTCACGCCTGTAATCCCAGCACTTTGGGAGGCCGAGGCAGGTGGATCACGAGGTCAGGAGATCGACACCACCCTGGCTAACACGGTGAAACCCCGTCTCTACTAAAAATACAAATAATTAGCTGGGCGCCGTGGCAGGCACCTGTAGTCCCAGCTACTCGGGAGGCTGAGGCAGGAGAATGGCGCGAACCCGGGAGGTGGAGCTTGCAGTGAGCCGAGATCCTGCCACTGCACTGCAGCCTGGGTGAGAGACAGAGCGAGACTCCGTCTCAAAAAAAAAAATGGGCTGCAGACAAAGCTGAGGACATCTCACCTCCACCTCCACTGCTGCTGCTGTTGTACTGGTTCTGCTGTCCATAGCCCTGAGGGGGATTATAGCTTTGCTGCTGTCCATAGCTTGGCTGCTGTCCACCATAGCTAGGCTGCTGGCCGTAGCCCCCACTCTGGGGCTGCCCATAGCTGCTGGTCTGAGAACTGCTACCGTAACTAAGGAAAACAAACAAAAAACACAATCACAATCCCAGCATAGCCCCCAATTTCCTTTCACTTTTAGTGGATTCCATTCTCTGTACCCAACACAGGCTCCCCTACCCCAATTACACCTCTGAACTGCTCCTACTGCTGGTCCCTTTATCATTCCTCATCAATTCCCCGACATCAACACCACTGTACCTTCCCGAGGTGCTGCTGGGAGGTGGCTGCTGGCCATAGCCAGGGTAGGAGGACTGCTGCCCGTAAGACGATTGGGAGCTCTGGCTACTGCCATAGCTGCCAGTCGAGCCATATCCCTGGGGAGCTGACTGAGTTCCATAGCCTGCTATGAGGATAAGAAAAAGGGAGTCACAAAAGCCACCTTATGTATCACGATTCCATACATTTTCAAACAAAACCATTTTCTCCATTTCAGAATTGGCCTAAAACTGGTTCTTCCTTTAGAAAATATGCTCTCTTTCATGCTGATGGAAAATAAAAAGAGTCAAAAAAATTAAAAGCCAAAGAAAATAAATGGCAACAGAATCACAAACCAATAAACATTTTTGCGTTTTTTGTTTTGTTTTTGAGATGGGGCTTCAACACACTGCCCAGGTTGGAATGCAGTGGCTGTTCACAGGCATGATAATAGCTCACTGCAGCCCCAAACTGCTGAATTCAAGGGATCCTCCCGCCTCAGCCTCCTCAGTAGCTGGGACTACAGGTGCCACAATGCCCTGTAAAGGACTCAGACCCCAAAGAGTTTTAAGAATTATACACTGTTGCCGGGCGCGGTGGCTCAAGCCTGTAATCCCAGCACTTTGGGAGGCCGAGGCGGGTGGATCACGAGGTCAGGAGATCGAGACCATCCTGGCTAACACGGTGAAACCCCGTCTCTACTAAAAAATACAAAAAAAATTAGCCGGGCGTGCTGGCAGGCGCCTGTGGTCCCAGCTACTCGGGAGGCTGAGGCAGGAGAATGGCGTGAACCCAGGAGGTGGAGGTTGCGGTGAGCCGAGATCGCGCCACCGCACTCCAGCCTGGGGGACAGAGAAAGACTCCGTCTCAAAAAAAAAAAAAAAAAAAAAAAAAAAAGAATTATACACTGTTTCAGGGAAAAGAAATATGGAACGGTGTCAACATTTCAGTGCTGCTCAGGTGTAAGAAAAGCAACATTCAGGGCACTGTGGCTCAGGCCTGTAATCCCAGCACTTTGGGAAGCCAAGGCAGACAGGAGGTCAGGAGTTCCAGACCAGCCTGTCCAACACGGTGAAACCCCATCTCTACTAAAAACACAAAAATTAGCTGGGCGTAGCAGCAGGTGCCTGTAATCCCAGCTACTCAGGAGGCTGAGGCAGGAGAATCATTTGAGCCCGGGAGGCTGATGCTGCAGTGAGCTGAGACAGTACCATTGCACTCCAGCCTGGGCAACAGGACCAGACTCTGTCTCCAAAAAAAAAGAAAAAAAAAGAAAAGCAATATTCATAAACAGTAGAAGAGGTGACCCGCTGAGAGAGACTCACTGTTCTGGCTCTGGCCATAAGAATAGCTGCTCTGGCCATAGCCTGAAGTGTCCGCGGACTGGCTATAACCGCTGTAACTCTGCTGTCCGTAGGGCTGACTGCTCTGCTGGGAATAGCCCTGCCCGGGCTGGGTGGGGTAGGCCCCATAGCTAGATAAAAGGAAAACCAGCGTGATCAGAAAACATGGCTTGACCACCCTTGCCCTCTACAAACTCTGGAAGCCCAAAAATAGCACTCACCTTTGGGTTGCTTGTTGGGTATAATCTGCAAAAGAAAAATACAATCACATTATCTTCAGCTGCCACTCTGAAAGAGTTGAATTAAAGCTAAATTCCTTAACTCAAGCACTGATGAATAAATAGGACCACGTAGGCCAGGCACGGTGGCTCATGCCTGTAATCCCAGCACTTTGGGAGGCCGAGGTGGGTGGATCACTTGAGGTCAGGAATTCGAGACTGGCCTGACCAACATGGTGAAGCCCCATCTCTAATAAAAACACAAAAAATTAGCCAGGCATAGTGGCGCACGCCTGTAATCCCAGCTACTCGGGAGGCTGAAGCAGGAGAATCGCTTGAACCTGGGAGGCAGAGGTTGCAGTGAGCCGAGATCGCGCCATTGCACTCCAGTCTGGCAACAGAGCGAAGACTCCATCTCAAAAAAAATAAATAAAAATAGGACCATTTTGCAACAAAGGGCATAAAATTCCTCCATGAGACACTGGTTGAAAAGAGGAGCAAACTGGCGTTATCAGCCAAGTGTTCTTACAATAAAGAAAAAGTGAAGAAAATGCAAGTTTCTACAGAGTCTCAGAAGCCTTAACCACTGGAAAAACCACGGTCTTGTGGACATCCACAATTTTCTGCAAGCCCAATTCATGTCAGTGATTGCTCTAAAACATCGCGCATTCATTTCATCCACCTATGAGAAAGCCATTAATGCCAGGAGTCAAAAGAGACTAACTCGCCCAACGTCGCAGAGCTACCAAGTGGCACAGGTTTGAATTCGAACAGTGTTCAGATTGTGGCCTCTGCTCTCTCAGCCCACACCCACAGAATAAGAAAGTCTCAAAAAAGGCCATTCTTCACTCTTTGACCAATCCCGGAGATGAAGTGGGCTTTTCAGTGCAAAGCCAGAGAATCAAAAGAGCCCTTAGACCCCAAATGACAAGAGATCATCCAACTGCTCGCCTTAGGAAACGAAACTCAACAGGTACTGGAGTCCCCAGCCCTGGGGCTCCAGATGGTTCCGTTTTCTCACCTACCCTGCCTTCCCCCAGCGAACCAAAAGCAACAAAAGCGCTTTTGAAACGCCCCATTTAAGATATACGAACAACATCAACTCATCCTCCCAGCACAGGAAACGTGGCGCTTGCCCCGCAGGAAAAGGGAAAGGACCAGGAGAGAGTATGGCCTCGGGCGGCCGTTATTCTCCGTCCCTATCACAGAAAAAAGAAATTTAGACCAGGCGTGGTGGCTCACGCCTGTAATCCCGACACTTTGGGAGACCGAGGCGGGCGGATCACCTGAGGTCGGCAGTTCGAGACCAGCCTGACCAACACGGTGAAACCCCACCTCTACTAAAAAACACAAAAATTAGCCGGGCTGTGGTGGCGGGCGCCTGTAATCCCAACTACTCAAGAGGCTGAGGCAGGAGAATCACTTGAACCCAGGAGGCGGACGTTGCAGTCAACTGAGATCGCACCACTGCACTCCAGCCTGGGCGACAGAGTAAGACCGTGTGTCAAAAAAAAAAAGAAAAGAAAAAAATTTAGGCGGGAAAAACTCTCGGGGCCTGTCCCCAAGTCCGTTGGTCGAACCCTGACCGCCGCCGCCAAACCGTTAAGCGGGAGCGCGGCCACGATCCCGAGCCTCCGCCCCCAGCCGCGTGGCAACCGAGGCGGGAACGGAACGGTCCCGCCCATTCGCGGACCACTGAGGGACAAGGCTCACACCGGACGCGCGCCGCCGAGTCTTCCGCGAAGGGTCTCGCGACAAAAAGCTAAATCAACACGAGACGGGGAAGGGGTACCCGCGCCGCGAAGGGGGAGGGGCCCGCAGAGCGCGTGCGCGCCGCGAATGCCCGGATGCAGCACTGCGACAAAGCGGGCCCGAGCGCCGGGCCGGGAGTTGGGGGTGGCGAGGCCACGGAGAATGGGCGTTTTCCACCCTCACTTGACGCTTCAAACCCCTAAGAAGCGTCCCTCCCAACGCCCACCCCCAGCAAACTGACTGCGAAGAGAAGACTTCCCGCCCCACGCGCGAGGGCCAGAGGAGCGAAACAAAATGGCGACACCAGCCTCCTCCAGTTACCCCTCTCCGCGGCTTCCCGCCTCAGGGGCTCCAAAGAATCCCACACGGGATCGCCGCCCCGGTCCCACTGAAAATGAAAAGCCCAGCTGGGAGACCTCGGCCCGGTACGCCGCCGCCGTCGCCTCGCGCCCTTACCTACCGTTTGAGGCCATGTCCGCGCACGCGCGCACAGGCAAGCAAGCAACGAAGTTCCTACACCTTCGAGCGCCGACGCCTGGAGGACTGAGCAGCCCCGCCTCCTGCGTCGAAGCTTAAGTATGCACCGCCGCCTACGCACCGCGCAGGCGCGCACCAAACGCGGAAGAGCAGGGGGAGGCAGGAACGCACTCCGCCCCCTTCCTAGGGCAGGTAGAGGGTCCGAGCGGGCAGAAGGGAAACGAGTTAACTAGAATCATGCGAATACTATACATAATCATATTTTTTGAGAAAGAATCCCTCTCTCCTCGGCAGGACTAGCCCACGATCTAACTCCACCCCCATGAAGGCACAGTGGTACGGCCTGAGTGCCTGCTGGGGGCGGGGCGGGGCGGGGTGTGTTGTCCGGGCGGCTGGGGACGAAACTGGAGTCACAGCCGGGAGTAGCGGGGTGGAACCGAGATTGCTGTGGCCGGGCCCCTTCGCTGGGCCCCGCTTTCACCCAGGATGGCGAGCTCCTGCCTTCCGCCCTCTTGCCGCTGTATGGGGCGTCTCGTCCCCGCGGCTCCAGCTTCCCTCGTCGGCAACACACTGGCCCCTCCCTCTCCTGCGCCCTGGGGTTGACTTCGTCGTCTTTCGGGGTTGCTTTGCCTTTCGGCCTTTCTGGGGTTCGGGGATTATGACGTTTGACCTGAAAGACAGCAGGGATTTCGGCCGGGACCCCTGAGCCCTGGGCTCGTCCAGCGCTGGTCTCTCACCCGGACCCTCACGGTTTTGCCCCTGGGGAGGCACGGGACGGAACAGCCCGGGCCATCCTTGGGACCAGAGAGGGTTGACCTCAGATGGAGGGTACCAGGCTTTTCTCAGGGACCTCCTTTTTATTTTTCTGAAGGCCTACCAGGGCGATCCCAGAAATAAAACGTGTATAAGGCTTAAGTGGTTTCAAAATGCACAGATAATTTCCTTCTCATCAGTCTTAAGAAGGAAATAAAGACAGGCTGGGCGCGGTGGCTCACGCCTGTAATCCCAGCACTTTGGGAGGCCGAGGCGGGTGGATCATGAGGTCAGGGGATCGAGACCATCCTGGCTAACTCAGTGAAACCCCGTCTCTACTAAAAATACAAAAAATTAGCCGGGCGAGGTGGCAGGCGCCTGTAATCCCAGCTGTCGGGAGGCTGAGGTAGGAGAATGGCCTGAACCCGGGAGGCGGAGCTTGCAGTGAGCCGAGATCGCGCCACTGCACTCCAGCCTGGGCAACAGAGCCAGACTGCATCTCAAAAAAAAAAAAAAAAAGAAGGAAGTAAAGACATCTCCGTTTTCTAGATAAGGAAAGTGAGACTCAGAGACCCAATTGTGCCTGATACAGGGCAGCTAAGAGGAGTCGTGATTCGAATCCAGGTCTTGTAACTGCAAAACACTCTCCTCTTTTTGGTGGCATGAATGCTGGAGTGTTTGGTTGCCTTTTCACTTCCTGTGAGAGCAAAAGCAAAAAGAAACATTCAAATTAACTTGCAACTTGCACTTTTATCAGCCTTGCCTGGAGAAGGCAATTTGGAACTACTGAATAAAACAAGACAAAAGACGTTAATTCCTGATACATAGGCATGCAGGTTTTCCTTCCCAACTTAACCTTTCAGCGGGATTTCAGAAGGTCCTTTGAGGGTTGGACACGTCTTTCTAGAGAAACAATGAGGGCTATGCGCTGGGCCCGCCCACAAATTAAGCCCCACTAAGCCCTTGACTTAAGCCCTAAAGGCCCTGAATATGCCAATATCCACTCCACCGCCATTGGAAGGAGAGTTCAACTCTCCAGTGAGAGCAAAAGAAAGGAAGTCCACCCTTATTCATGCATTAAGTTACAAATACTTATTTAGCACCTAGTATGTTCCAGGCACTGTTCTGGGCACTGGGTATGCATTCATGTACAAAGCAGATGAAGCTAACATTTAATAATAAAGCTGACCGGGCGCGGTGGCTCACACCTGTAATCCCAGCACTTTGGGAGGCCGAGGCGGGTGGATCACGAGGTCAGGAGTTTGAGACCAGCTGGCCAACATGGTGAAACCCCGTCTCTACTAAAAATACAAAAATTAGCCGGGCGTGGTCCGCGCACCTGTAATCCCAGCTACTCAGGAGGCTGAGATGGGAGAATCGCTTGAACCTAGGAGGCGGAGGTTGCAGTGAGCCAAGACGTGCCACTGCACTCCAACCTGAGCGACAGAGCAAGACTGTCTCAAAACAAATAATAATAAAGCCGACATTTAATAATGATATATATTGTGCTCATCTATAATATGTAATAGCTAACACTTTAACAAGACTTACAGTCAGGCACTGTTCTTTTTTTTTTTTTTTTTTTTGAGACGGAGTCTCGCTCTGTCGCCCAGGCTGGAGTGCAGTGGCGCGATCTCAGCTCACTGCAACCTCCGCCTCCCAGGTTCACGCCATTCTCCTGCCTCAGCCTCTCCGAGTAGCTGGGACTACAGGCGCCCGCCACCACGCCCGGCTAATTTTTTTGTATTTTTAGTAGAGACGGGGTTTCACCGTGGTCTCGATCTCCTGACCTCGTGATCCGCCCGCCTCGGCCTCCCAAAGTGCTGGGATTACAAGCGTGAGCCACCGCGCCCGGCCGCTCAGGCACTGTTCTGACTGAGTAAACTCTTGATTTTATTTTTCACAACAAAAGGCTGATGTGAGGATGACATTTTATCTTTTTTTTGGGGGGGGGGACACGGTCTCACTCTGTCACCCAGGCTGGAGTGCAGGGGCGCCATCTCGGCTCACTGCAACATCCACCTCCCAAGTTCAAGCGATTCTACCACCTCAACCTCCCAAGTAGCTGGGAGTACAGGTGTGTGCCACCACACCCAGCTAATGTTTGTATTCTTAGTAGAGACGGGGTTTCACCATGTTGGCCAGGCTGGTCTCAAACTCCTGGCCTCAGATGATCCTCCTGCCTTGGCCTCCCAAATTGCTGGAATTACAGGTGTGAGCCACCGCACCCTGCTAAGGATGACATTTTACAGATGAAGAAATAAGCATAGAAAGACAGTTGACTGGGCACAGTGGCTCACACCTGTAATCCCAGCACTTTGGGAGGCCAAGGAGGGCAGATCACAAGGTCAGGAGTTCGAGACCAGCCTGACCAACATGGTGAAACTCCATCTCTACTAAAAATGCAAACATTAGCCGGGCATAGTGGCACGCACCTGTAGTCCCAGCTACTCAGGAGGCTGAGGCAGGAGAATCACTTGAACCCGGGAGGCGGAGGTTGCAGTGAGCCGAGATCGCGCCACTGCACTGCAGCCTGGATGATAGAGCAAGACTCCGTCTCAAAAAAAAAAGAAAGACAGAAAGTTATGCTGAAGCTACACAGGAAGTGGCAAAGCTAGGTTCCCAAGCCAGGTAGCCTGCTCTTAACCCCTGTGCTTCAGCAAACATTGCCTGAGCACTGCATAGTATGTTCCAATCATGGGGCCGACTGGATGGATGTGAATAAAAAAAAAGCTCAGTTCCTAAACCACAGGACCAGCCAGTGGGTAAATGTGGGTGAGACACACAGACCACAAAGTGTACTTGAGTGTAGTAAGTGCCATCACATGGAATCAAAGACTGGAAACCCTGCCAGCAGAGAAAGTCATCCATCAGGTGGACAGCCACAGAACACTAAAGAGAGACGGTAACACTGAAGCCAAGCCTTACTGGATAAGTAGAAGTTTGCCAAGCAGCAAGGGAGGAAAAGCTATAATAGGCAGAACTGCAAAGACAAAGGCACAAGTGGGGAAGACACTGAGGCAGAGTTCAGGCTCCAACTGTGACTCTGGGCCGGGCACGGTGGCAGATGAGACTCGGTCTCAAAAAAAAAAAAAAAAAATTGTGACTCTGAAAGATTACATCAAATGGCCATTTCTTTCTTTCTTTCTTTCTTTCTTTCTTTCTTTCTTTCTTTCTTTCTTTCTTTCTTTCTTTCTTTTGAGATGGAGTCTTGCTCTGTCACCCAGGCCGGAGTGCAGTGACGTGATCTCAGCTCACTGCAACCTCTGCCTCCCAGGTTCAAGCAATTCTTGTGCCGCAGCCTCCCGAGTGGCTGAGATTACAGGCATGCATCACCATGCCCAGCTAATTTTCCTATTTTTAGTAGAGACGGGGTTTCACCATATTGCCCAGGCTGTTCTGGAACTCCTGACCTCAAGTGATCCACCTGCCTCAAATGTTTTAATTTTTTTAACTAGTTGCCAACACTAACAATAGTGGGCCATTCCAGGCCCACTTCCATAGGGCAAGGGTCAGCTGAAGTGAGACACTGTCACCGTTAGCTGCCATATGTGCTTTAAGTTCACCATAAATGTCTTATTTACTTCCTATCTCTGACAGGAAAGTCAATGTTAATTTTTTCTTTTTTGAGACAGGGTCTTGCTATGTTGCCCAGGCTGGTCTTGAACTCCTGGGCTCAAGGGATCCTCCCAAAGTACTGTGATTAAAGGTGTGACCACCACACCCAGCTTCAATTAACATGTATATCAGATATTGAGCCAGGTGTGTTGGCTCACACCTGTAATCCCAGCACTTTGGGAGGCTGAGGTGGGCAGATCATGAGGTCAGGAGTTCGAGACCAGCCTGACTGACGTGGTGAAACCCCATCTCTACTAGAGATACAGAAATTGGTCGGGAGTGGTGGCGCGTATCTGTAGTCCCAGCTACTTGGGAGGTTGAGGCAGGAGAATCGCTTGAGCCAGGGAGGCAGAGGTTGTGGTGAGGAGAGATTGTGCCATTGTACTCCAGCCTGGGCGACAGAGCAAGACTCTATCTCGCCGGGCGCGGTGGCTCACGCTTGTAATCCCAGCACTTTGGGAGGCCGAGGCGGGCGGATCACGAGGTCAGGAGATCGAGACCACGGTGAAACCCCGTCTCTACTAAAAATACAAAAAAAATTAGCTGGGCGTGGCGGTGGGCACCTGTAGTCCCAGCTACTCGGAGAGGCTGAGGCAGGAGAATGGCATGAACCCAGGAGGCGGAGCTTGCCATGAGCTGAGATCACACCACTGCACTCCAGCCTGGGCGACAGAGTGAGACTCCATCTCAAAAAAAAAAAAAAAAAAAGACTCCATCTCAATAAAAAAAAAAAACATGTATATCAGATATTGATTTTTTTTTTTTTTTTTTTTTTGAGACAGAGTCTCACTCTGTCACCCAGGCTGGAGAGCAGTGGTGCAATCTCAGCTGACTGCAACCTCTACTTCCCAGGTTCCAGCAATTCTCTTGCCTCAGCCTCCTGAGTACCTGGGATTACAGATGTGCACCACCACACCCGACTAATTTTTTTAGTAGAGATGAGGTTTCCCTATGTTGGCCAGGCTGGTCTCGAACTCCTGACCTCAAATGATCTGCCTGCCTTGGCCTCCCAAGTGCTGGGATTAGAGGCATGAGCCACCGCACCCGGCTCAGATATCCAGATATTTATTTAGTTAGTTAGTTTTAATTTATTTATTTAATTTTTTTGTTTGTTTGTTTGTTTTTTTAAGATGGAGTCTCGCTCTGTCACTAAGGCTGGAGTGCAGTGGCACGATCTCAGCTCACTGCAACCTCCACCTCCAGAGTTCAAGCAATTCTCTGCCTCAGCGTCCCGCATATCTGGGATTACAGGCGCCCATCATTGCGCCTGGCTAATTTTTTGTATTTTTAGTAGAAACAGGGTTTCACCATCTTGGCCAGTCTGGTCTTGAATTCCTGACCTCGTGATCTGCCCGCCTCGGCCTCCCAAAGTGCTGGGATTACAGGCATGTGCCACCGTGCCAGGAAGTTACATATATATATATATATATTTATTTATTTATATTTATATATATTTTTTTGAGATGGAGTCTCGCACTGTTGCCTGGGCTGGAGTGCAATGGCGCGATCTCGGCTCACTGCAATATCCACCTCCCAGGTTCAAGCGATTCTCCTGCCTCAGCCACCAAGTAGCTGGAATTACAGGCACCCGCCACCACGCCTGGCTAATTTTTTTTTTTTTTTTTTTTTTTTAGTAGAGACAGGGTTTCACTATGTTGGCCAGGCTGGTCTCAAACACCTGATCTCGTGATCCACCCGCCTCAGCCTCCCAAAGTGCTGTTACAGGCATGAGCCACTGCGCCCAGCCCCGGAATTTATTTTTTAAAGACGAAGTCTCATTTTCTTGGCCAGTTTTGTCTTGAACCCCTGTCCTCAAGCAATCTTCCTGCCTCGGCCTCCCAAAGCGCTAGAGTTACAGTTACAGGTATAAGCCACTGTGCCTGGCCTAGATCAGATATTTAATGCAATTTTTCTTTTTCTTTTTTTTTTTTTTTGAGGGGGAAGGGGTTGGTTTTCACATTTTTTTTTTTTTTTTTTTTTTTTTTTGAGACAGAGTCTTGCTCTTTCACCCAGGCTGCAGTGCAGTGGCGCGATCTCGGCTCACTGCAGGCTCCGCCCCCCGGGGTTCACGCCATTCTCCTGCCTCAGCCTCCCGGGTAGCTGGGACTACAGGCACCCGCCACCTCACCCGGCTAATTTGTTGTATTTTTTAGTAGAGACAGGGTTTCACCGTGTTAGCCAGGATGGTCTCGATCTCCTGACCTCGTAATCCGCCCGCCTTGGCCTCCCAAAGTGCTGGGATTACAGGCATGAGGCACAGCGCCCAGCCGGTTTTCACATTTTTAGTGGGAGCCATGGGAGGGTCCTCCTCTGTCAGTGGAGGTGCTCACAATTTCTTCAGCCACTCCAAACTGGGGTCTTGGGGGTCCTGGGGGTGGCTGGGCACTTTGGGCGTGTTCCCATCATTGCAGACAGGCACTGGGTAGTTATAGGGCATTGCCTCATTGATCATGATGGAGTACTTGGTGTAGGGGCTAAGTGGGGGTAGAATTACAGTGAGGCTCCGGATGACGAAGGACATGACCAGCACTGGCTCCTTGGCCCAGGAAATCTCGAGGAAGGTGCTGAGTCTCGTGGCCATCTTGGTCTCGGTGGTGACGACAGCAGCCTTTTTTTTTTTTTTTTTTTTTTTTTTTTTTTTTTTGAGACGGAGTCTCGCTCTGTCGCCCAGGCTGGAGTGCAGTGGTGCAATCTCGGCTCACTGCAAGCTCCGCCTCCCGGGTTCACGCCATTCTCCTGCCTCAGCCTCTCCGAGTAGCTGGGACTACAGGCGCCCGCCACTACGCCCGGCTAATTTTTTGTATTTTTAGTAGAGACGGGGTTTCACCATGGTCTCCATCTCCTGACCTCGTGATCCGCCCGCCTCGGCCTCCCAAAGTGCTGGGATTACAAGCGTGAGCCACCGCACCCGGCCAGCAGCCTTTTTTTTTTTGAGATTGAGTCTTGCTCTGTCACCCAGGCTGGAGTGCAGTGGCGCGATCTCGGCTCACTGCCACCTCCGCCTCACAGGTTCAAGCAATTCTCCTGCCTCAGGCTCCCCAGTAGCTGGGATTATAGGCACGTGCCACCACGCCCAACTAATTTTTTTATGTTTAGTAGAGATGGGGTTTCACCATGTTGGCCAGGCTGGTCTCGAACTCCTGACCTCATGATCTGCCTGCCTCGGCCTCCCAAGTGCTGGGATTACAGGCGTGAGCCACCACGCCTGGCCTCTTTTTTTTTTTTCTTTTGAGTTAGTATCTCAATCTGTCGCCCAGGCTGGAGTGCAGTGATGCAATCAAAGCTCACTGCAGCCTCAAATTCCTGGGTTCAAGCAATCCTCCAAACTTGGCCTTACCAGCATCTGGGACTACAGGCTTGCACCACCATGCCCAGCCTCTATTTGGGATTTTGTTTTTGTTTTTGTTTTTTTTTTTGAGACGTAGTCTCGCTCTGTCGCCCAGGCTGGAGTTCAGTGGCACGATCTCAGCTCACTGCAAGCTCCGCCTCCCGGGTTCAAGCGATTCTCCTGCCTCAGCCTCCAGAGTAGCTGGGACTACAGGCGCCCACCATCACGCTTGGCTAATTTTTTTGTATTTTTATTTTTATTAGAGATGGGGTTTCACCGTGTTAGCCAGGATGGTCCCAATGTCCTGACCTCGTGATCTGCCCGCCTCAGCCTCCCAAATTGCTGGGATTACAGGTGTGAGCCACTGTGCCCGGCCTCTATTTGGGTTTCTTTTTTTTTCTTTTTTTTTTTTTTTTTTTTTTTTTGAGACGGAGTCTCGCTCTTCCACCCAGGCTGGAGTGCAGTGGCGCGATCTCGGCTCACTGCAGGCTCCGCCTCCCGGGGTTCACGCCACTCTCCTGCCTCAGCCTCCCGCGTAGCTGGGACTACAGGCACCTGCCACCTCGCCCGGCTAATTTTTTTTTTTGTGTATTTTTTAGTAGAGACGGGGTTTCACCGTGTTAGCCAGGATGGTCTCGATCTCCTGACCTCGTGATCCGCCCGCCTTGGCCTCCCAAAGTGCTGGGATTACAGGCGTGAGCCACTGCGCCCGGCCCCTATTTGGGTTTCTAAAAAAGAAAGAGGGCCAGGCCCAGTGGCTCATTCCTGTAATGCCAGCACTTTGGGAGGCCGAGGCAGGAGGATCATTTAATAACATAGTGAGACCCTGTCTCTACAAAAAAAAATAAAAAATCATCTGGGTTTGGCGGTGTGTGACTGTGGTCCCAGCTACTTGGGAGGCTGAGTCGGGGGCAGGGGGGTGGGGTACTATCCAAGAGGTCAAGGCTGCAGTGAGCTATGACTGTGCCACTGTACTCCATCCTGAACAACAGAGTGAGACCCTGTCGCAAAAAAAAAAAAAAAAAGAAAAAGAAAAAAGAAAAGAGAAGGAGAACAGTTAGGGATATATATATATATATATGTTTACTTATGCATAAAATATCTCTGGAAGAAGAAAAACAAGTCATAGCCTATTTCTGAGGAAGGAATCTGGGGAACTTGGGGTCAAAGATTGAAGGAAATTCACTTTTCCTAGATCCTTTTATATTTTAATTTTTCATTATGTGCATATAATGACCAATTTAAAAGCAAACTGACTCCTACAATGCACCACAGCATGGTAGGTGAGGAGGGTATTATACAGGGTAAGACCAGCCACAGGGGAAGAGTGATTACTTTTGCAGTGAGTAGGGTGGGTCAGCCTTCACTGAGGAGTTGACTTTTTTTGTTTTTTTGAGACAGAGTCTCACTCTGTCGCCCAGGCTAGATAGAGTGCAGTGGAGCGATCTCGGCTCACTGCAAGCTCCGCCTCCCGGGTTCACTCCATTCTCCTGCCTCAGCCTCCCAAGGGTAGGGAGTAGCTGGGACTATAGGCGCCTGCCACCAAGCCCGGCTAATTTTTTGTATTTTTAGTAGAGATGGGGTTTCACCGTGTTAGCCAGGATGGTCTCGATCTTCTGATCTTGTGATCCGCCCGCCTCGGCCTCCCAAAGCGCTGGGACTACAGGCGTGAGCCACCGCGCCAGGCTTTTTTTTTTTTTTTTTGAGATAGGGTCTCTCCCTGTCGCCCAGGCTGGAGTACAGTGGCACAATCTCTGCTCAGTGCAGCCTCAATCTCTTGGGTTCAAAAGATCATCCCACCTCAGCCTCCCCAGCAGCACACACCACCACGCCCCAGTAATTTTTGTTTTTCTGTAGAGACTGGGCCCAGGCTGGTCTCAAACTCCTGGGCTCAAGCAATCCTCCTGAGCAACTGTGCCCAGTGAGGAGTTGACATTTCAGCTGAATGAATGAAGCATTTCTCAGTACAAAAACTGTATGAACAGAAGGGAGCAAGCTTGACCCAGAGCCTGTCCTGGCCAGGCACTTTAGCTGGGTTCTTGTATGTATTTATATTTTAGAGACAGGACCTCGTTCTGTTGCCCGGGCTTCTTGAGTGCAATGGTGTAATCATAGCTCACTCTAACCTCGAACTCCTGGCCTCAAGCAGTCCTCCCACCTCAGCCTCCCAAAGTGCTGGGACCACAGACATGTGCCACTGCCCCAGCTGTGTCCCTGTAGAAGGGCAAGGGAGGAAGAGCAGACATGTAAAAGGGCAAGGGAGGAAGAGCAGGCAAGGCCCTCCCCTCAGGAGCACTCTGGCCTGGGGAGCAGCATGGAGGGATGGTGAGAGAGTGGCTCGGGCCAGACCCAGGCCCCACCTCTAGCCTGCTGCACATCTTTGTGCAAATTAGGAAAAGGCATCGCTTCCTCCAGGCAGAACCCCCCCCCCGCACTCTGCCCCAGGGCCCAAGGCTTGGGGAGGAGAGCAGGAGCTGAATTTTACTCGGCCCCATTTCAGCTCTGGACAGAGGATTTCATGCAGGACAAAACGGTCACACTCCTAAGCAGAGGCCCTGAGGTATGAGACAACCTGCTATTTCACATCACTCAAAACGACAGGCGTGGGGTTGCTCACACCTCTAATCACAGCAATTTGGGAGGCAAAAGCATGTGGATTTCTTGAGTCCAGGAGTTCAAGACCCCAGGTTGGTCTTGAACATGGCAAAACCAGTCTCTACAAAAAATACAAAATTCGCCAGGCTTGGTGGTGCACGCCTGTGGTCCCAGCTACTCAGGAGGCTGAGGTAGAAGGATCTCTTAAGCCCCGGAGGCAGAGGTTGCAATGAGTAGAGATTGCACCACTGCACTCCAGCCTGGGAGACAGAGCAAGAACTGTCTCAAAAAAAAGCAACTTCTACTAGGAATATTAAATGACATTTCCATCTGCAAATTACCCATAACTGGGCCTAGAACATAGTGGGCATGAATAAATGACCTTTTCTCTCTCACTCGTCCTTCAAGATGTACTGCTTCAAGCAAGAAATAATTGCTTTATTATCTGCTTGGGCAGTGCCCAGGACAGGAAGTGCCCCTGTCTGCATGGGGCCAACTCAGATTTTGTGTCTCTAGGAGAGGTTGTCATGGTAAACAGACTGGGAAAGTAAATGCTGGGCAGATAATTGGCCTGTGCTAAGAAAAGACCTGCTTGGACCAGCTGGAAAAGAGCAACACAGTGCTGGGTCTGAGGGAAAACTGCAGAAAGTCCCCCTGGAGGCAGGAAAAGGGCCTGGGGCAAGGTACGCAATAGTCACAGTGATAGATGGGAAATTGACCAATCATTGTGCCAGGTCTATTTCCAAACAGGTCAAAAGTGCCAGGGAAACAAATTGAGCATCCTGGTACCTGGTTTGCAAAAATGCAGTGTGGCCAGGCACAGTGGCTGACACCTGTCATCCCAGAGCTTTGGGAGGCTGAGATGATGGGGGATATCACTTGAGCCCAGGAGGTCAAGGCTGTAGTGAGCTATGATTGAACCACTGTACTCCAGCCTGGGCCACAGAACAAAACTCTGTTTCTCAAAGACAAAAACAAAAGTGTGCCAGGCACTGTGGCTCACTCCTGTAATCCCAGCACTTTGGGAGGCCAAGGCAGGAGGATCACCTGAGCTCAGGAGTTCGAGAACAGCCTGACTAACATGGTGAAATCCTGTCTCTACTAAAAATACAAAAATTAGCTGGGCGTAGTGGCGCGTGCCTGTAGTCCCAGCTACTCAGGAGGCTGAGGTGGGAGAATCGCTTGAACCCGGGAGGCAGAGGTTGCAGTGAACCGAGATGGCGCTACTGCACTCCAGCCTAGGCAACGGAGACACTGTCTCAAACAAACAAACAAAACAAAAGTGTAACTTAGGCCGGGCGCGGTGGCTCACGCTGTCTTCCCAGCACTTTGGGATGCCGAGGCAAGCAGATCACCTGAGGTCAGGAGTTTGAGACCAGCCTGGCCAACATGGTAAAATCCTGTCTCTACTAAAAATACAAAAAGTTAGCTGGGCATGGTGGCAGGCGCCTGTAATCCCAGCTGCTTGGGAGGCTGGGTCAGGAGAATCACTTGAACCCGGGAGGCGGAAGTTGCAATGAGCCTAGATCACGCCATTGCACTCCAGCTTGGGCAACAAGAGTGAAATTCTGTCTCAAAAAAAAAAAGTGTGAAGTAAAAGGATCTGTTAACAATTCCATATCATTTGCCTTTTTCAAGGACTCTGGGCTATAGATTCCCTAGCTCTAAATAGGAGAAGGGAGAAGAGTGAGAGAGGGTATCAGTACAGGGGCTTCTGAATAAATACGCAAAAGAACGAAGAAACTTCTTTATGCTTAAGGCCAAGCTCAGTGGCTCACACCTGTAATCCCAGCACTCTGGGAGGCCAAGGTTGGAGGATCACTTGAGCCCAGGAGTTCGAGATCAGCCTGGGCAACATAGCCAGACCCAGTTTCTACAAAAACTTTAAAAAATTAGGCCAGGCGCAGTGGCTCATGCCTGTAATCCCAGCACTTTGGAAGGCCGAGGCGGGAGGATCACCTGAGGTCGGGAGTTGGAGACCAGCCTAACCAACATGGAGAAACCCCGTCTCTACTAAAAAAATACAAAATTAACCGGGCATGATGGCCCATGCCTGTAATCCCAGCTACTTGGGTGACTGAGGCAGGGGAATCACTTGAACCCAGGAGGAAGAGGTTGCGGTGAGCCAAGATCGCGCCATTACACTCCAGCCTGGGCAATAAGACTGAAACTCCGTCTCAAAAAAAAAAACAAAAATTAGCTGGGCACGGTGGTACATGCCTGTAGTCCCAGCTACTGGGGAGGCTGAGGAGGGAGGATCATTTAAGCCCAGGAGTTCAAGGCTGCAGTGAGTCGTGATTGCGCCACTTCAGCCTGGGCGACAGAGAGAGACTCTGCTTCAAAGAAAAGAAAAAAAAGAAACTTGTTTATGTTTGACCCTGCAAGGTGATTTCAACCCTAACATGCCAAATATGTATGTATACTTTTTTCCAGATTAATTTGCAAATATTTCCAGGAAGATACATGTAAAACTACTGAGAAGAGTTCTGACTTTCTCTGTGGGACAGGTAAAACAAAAATTACACACGTTTGGCCAGGCGCAGTGGCTCACACCTGTAATCCCAGCACTTTGGGAGGCCGAGGTAGGCAGATCACAAGGTCAGGAGTTCGAGACTAGCCTGGCCAACATGGTGAAACCCCATCTCTACTAAAAATACAAAAATTAGCCAGGCGTGGTGGTGGGTGCCTGTAATCCCAGCTACTCAGGAGGCTGAGGCAGGAGAACCACTTGAACATGGGAGGTGGAGGTTGCAGTGAGCCAGGATCACGCCACTGCACTCTAGCCTGGGTGACAGAGACTCCATCTCAAAAAAAAAAAAAAAAAAAAAAAAAATTACACATGTTTATTTTTTTTTATTCTTTTTATTTTTTTTCCAGACAGAATCTCGCTCTGTCATCAGGCTGGAGTGCAATGACATGATCTCTGTTCACTGTAACCTCCACCTCCCGGATTCAAGCGATTCTCCTGCCTCAGCCTCCCAGGTAGCTAGGATTACAGGTGCCCGTCACCACACTTGGCTAATTTTTTGTATTTTTAGCAGAGACGAGGTTTCGCCATGTTGCCCAGGCTGGTTTTGAACTCCCAAGCTCAGGCAATTCGCCCGCCTCGGCCTCCCAAAGTGCTGGGATTACAGGTGTGAGCCACCGTGCCCAGCCTACACATATTTTTTAAATTTTGTTTTTTTTGTTTTTTTCAGACAGAGTTTCACTCTTGTTGCTCAGGCTAGAGTGCAATGGTGCAATCTCAGCTTGCTGCAACCTCTGCCTCCCGGGTTCAAGCATGTTCCTGTCTCAGCCTCCCAAGTAGCTGAGATTACAGGTGCATGCCACCACGCCCGGCTAATTTTTGTATTTTTAGTAGAGACGGAGTTTCATCAAGTTGATCAGGCTGGTCTCGAACTCCTGACCTCAGGTGATCCACCCACCTCGGCCTCCCAAAGTGCTAGGATTACAGGCATAAGCCACCGTGCCCGGCCTAAATTTGTTTTAAATGGATGCCTCAAGGGAACTATTTTGAGCAGCATGATCTACTTATGTAATATTAATTTTTTTTTTTTTTTTGAGACGCAGTCTTGTTCTGTCGCCCAGGCTGGAGTGCAGTAGCATGATGTCAGTTCACTGCAACTTCCACTTCCCAGGTTCAAGTGATTCTTCTACCTCAGCTTCCTGAGTAGCTGGGACTACGGGCCTGTGCCACCACGCCTGGCTAATTTTGTATTTTTAGTAGAGATGGGATTTCACGATGTTGGCCAGGCTGGTTTCGAACTCTGACCTCATGATCCGCCCGCCTCGGCCTCCCAAAGTGCTGGGATTATAGGTGTGAGCCACCGCGCCCAGCCATAATTTTAAATTTTCTAGGAGCTACTTTTTTTTTTTTTGAGAAAACTGTTTTAAGGCACTGTGACATGAAAAGGGCTGCCAGGGATGTGTTCCTCCCCCCACTTCACAGCCAGCACGTAATCGCCCCTCTCCTTGACGACGTATGTGACGTTGTATTGCTGGTTGCCTACATGCTTCATGGAGACCTCCTCGCAGGCGGTGGTGGGCCCATGGACCCCGATCAGCAGCATGTTGGAGCCGGCTTTGCTGCAGTCTACCAGGAAGGAACTCTTCTGGCCCACAAAGGTCTTCGAGAGCCCTGCCCCCTTAGAAGTCACCTTGCTGGCGTCATTTTTTTTTTTTTTTTTTTTTTTTTTAGACAGGGTCTCACTCTGTCACCCAGGCTGGAGTACAGTGGTGGGATCATGGCTCACTGCAGCCTTGAATTCCTGGGCCCAAACAATCCTCCCACCTCAGCCTCCCAAGTAGCTGGGATTACAGGTGCACACCACCATGCCTGGCTAATTTTTTGTATTTTTAGTAGAGACAGGGTTTTGCTATGCTGCCCAGGCTGGTCTGGAGCTCCTGGACTCAAGCAATCCACCTGCCTCAGCCTCCCAGAGTGCTGGGATTACAGGCGTGAGCCACCATGCCCAGCCTTTTTTTTTTTCATACTAAGTCTTCAAAGTCCGGTGGGTCGCCAAGATGATCCTGGCCAGGCTAGACCAAGAATGCACAGACACACACACACACACACACACACCCCTGGAAGGACATCTCTTGGAATTTCCAAGATTGATTTTTGTTTCCAACTAAGAAGTTTTCTTGTTGTGTTTATTGGTGTGTGTGTGTGTGTGCATGAATGCGTGCATGTGTGTGTACGTGTGTGTGTGTGAAAGAATATTGTGGCCAGGTGAGGTGGCTCACACTTCTAATCTCAGCACTTGAGGCCAGGAGTTTGAGACCAGCATGGGCAACATCGTGAGATGCTGTCTCTACAAAAAATACAAAAATTTGCTGGGTGCAGTGGTGTGCACCTTTACTTCAGCTATTTGGGAAGCTGAGGTGAGAGGATTACCTGAGCCAAGGAGGTCGAGGCTGCAGTGGGCCATGATCGCGCCACTGCACTCCAGCCTGGGCAACACAGAGAGATCTTGTCTCAAAGAAAAAAAAAAAGAATTTCGGAGAGGGATAGCATTAGGAGAAATAACTAATGTAGATGACAGGTTGATGCGTGCAGCAAACTACCAGGGCACATGTATACCTATGTGACAAACCTGCACGTTCTGCACATGTACCCCAGAACTTAAAGTATAAATAAATAAATAAGAATTTTGCCCTCAGCACCAGCTTGCATGGTGAAAAAAGAAAGAAGGAAAGTAAGAATTTTGCCCTAAGGCGCCTGTCTATTAGCTGTTTAGAAACCACAGAATTTAGCAACTGTTTTCTTTATTTAGTGGAAACTTCATAAGAAATTATTCTGGAAAGTTTTGCCTACAAAATTAAAAAGGAGGCCAGGTGCGGTGGCTCACGCCTGTAATCCCAACACTTTGGCAGGCCAAGGTAGGCAGATCACCTGAGGTCAGAAGTTTGAGACCAGCCTGGCCAACATGGTGAAACCCTGTCTCCATTAAAAATACAAAAATTAGGCCAGGCGCGTTGGCTCACGCCTGTGATCCAGTACTTTGGGAGGCCGAGGTGGGCGGATCACCTGAGGTCAGGAGTTCGAGACCAACCTGGCCAACATGGTGAAACCCCGTCTCTACTAAAAATACAAAAAAATTAGCCATGTGTGGTGGCAGGTGCTTGTAATCCCAGCTTCTCAGGAGGCTGAGGCAGGAGAATCGCTTGAACCCTGGAGGCAGAGGTTTCAGTGAGCCGAGAATGCGCCATTGCACTCCAGCCTGGGCGATGGGTGAAATTCCACCTCAAAAAAAAAAAAAAAAAAATTAACAAGGAGCTGAGCATGGTGGTGCATGCCTGTAATCCCAGCAAATTGGAAAGCTGAAGTGGGAGGATGGCTTGAGCCCAGGACTTCGAGACCAGCCTGGGCAACATAGTGAGACCATCTTGCCCCCAATTTTAAAAATAATAATTAAACAGGCTGTGGGAAAACATTACATAATAAAGCCAGAAGATTTCCTTCTCATTTGAGAAGGGGTTTGTTTGTTTGTTTTATTTTTTTTTTTTTTTTTTGAGACAGAGTCTCGCTCTGTCGCCCAGGCTGGAGTGCAGTGGCGCTATCTCGGCTCACTGCAAGCTCCGCCTCCCGGGTTCACGCCATTCTCCTGCCTCAGCCTCTCCGAGTAGCTGGGACTACAGGCGCCCGCCACCACGCCCGGCTAATTTTTTGTATTTTTAGTAGAGACGGGGTTTCACCATGGTCTCGATCTCCTGACCTCGTGATCCGCCCGCCTCGGCCTCCCAAAGTGCTGGGATTACAAGCGTGAGCCACCGCGCCCGGCCTGTTTGTTTGTTTTATAGAGACGGTCTTGCTGTGTTGCCCAGGCTGGTCTGGAACTCCTAGACTCAAGCAATCCTCATGCGTCAGCCTCCCGAAGTGCTGGGATTACAGGCATGAGACACCACGCCCAGCCTCAGAGGGTTTTTTTGGTTTTTTTTTTTTTTTTTTTTTTTTTGACACGGAGTCTCCCTCTCTTGCCCAGGCTGGAGTGCAGTGGGGTGATCTCGGCTCACGGCAACCTCCACCTCCCAGGTTCGAGCAATTCTCCTGCCTCAGCTTCCTGAGTAGCTGGGATTACAGGCGTGCACCACCACGTTTGGCTAATTTTTGTATTTTTAGTAGAGACGGGTTTTCACCATGTTGGCCAGGCTGGTCTCGAACTCCTGACCTCGTGATCCACCCACCTCGGCCTCCCAAAGTGCTGGGATTACAGGTGTAAGCCACACCGTACCTGGCTGTTTTTCTTTTTTTCCTAAGATAGTTTTCGTTCTTGTTGCTCAGGGTGGAGTGCAATGGCACGATCTCGGCTTACTGCAAACTCTGCCTCCTGGGTTCAAGCGATTCTCCTGCCTCAGCCTCCCAAGTAGCTGGGATTACAGGCATGCACCGCCACATCCGGCTACTTTTGTATTTTTAGTAGAGATAGGGTTTCTCCATGTTGGTCAGGCTGGTCTCAAATTCTTTGACCTCAGGTGATCCGCCCCCCTCAGCCTCCCGAAGTGCTGCGATTACAGGCGTGAGCCGCTGCGCCCAGCCTCAGAGGGATTTTTAACCTGATGATGTGTATCGAAATAGGAAGACATTTTTATTAGTAAATTTGGCCTTAGGATTTTTAGGTGAATATGTGTTTTTTCTCCATGGTGGCAGAAGAAGAAACACATTATCGCATCGCCAAAAAACCTAACCATAACAGAGTGTAAAATTGGAGAAACAGATATGGTTTACTTTAGTCTACCAGGGACAGTTATGTGGCTCTTTGTGTAACATAATTGTTACTTGCTACTTTTTCTATGGCTGATGATGTGCAAAACTCTCTGGGCCAGTACAAAAATTGTGGGAAATTTACCAATGGCTGGAAGCAGTGACTCACGCCTGTAATCTCAAAACTTCAGGAGGCCAAGGTGGGAGGATTCCTTGAGGCCAGGAGTTTAAGACCAGCCTCAGTAACATAGCAAGACCCCCATCTCTACAAAAAATGTAAAAACCTAGCTGGGCGTGGTGGCATCCAATTGGTCCCAGCTACTCTGGAAGCTAAAATACAAAATTACTAAAATACAAAATACTACATTACTAAAATACAGAATTACTAAAAATACAAAATTAGCCGGGCATGGTGACCAGGAACTGCTTTAATTTCTCTGCCTTCTCTTTGTCAGTGATGACCAGGGTATAAAGGTATCTGCTGCATTGAACTTTAAACTTCACATTGTCCTTATTTTTCTTTTTCTTTTTTCTTTTTTTATTTTTTTTTATTTTGAGACAGAATTTTGCTCTTATTGCCCAGGCTAGAGTGCAGTGGTGCAATCTCGGCTCACTGCAACCTCCGCCTTCCAGTTTCAAGCGATTCTTCTACCTCAGCCTCCCAAGTCGCTGGGATTACAGGTGCCCACCACCACGTCCAGCTAATTTTTTGTATTTTTAGTAGAGATGGGGTTTCACCATGTTGGTCAGGCTGGTCTTGAACTGCTGACCTCATGATCCACCCGCCTCGACCTCCCAAAGTGCTGGGATTACAGGCGTGATCCACCGCACCCAGTGCATTGTCCTTATTTTTCTTTTCTTTTTTTTTTTTTTTTTTTTTTTTGAGACAGAGTCTTGCTCTGTCCCCCAGGCTGGAGTGCAGTGGCGAGATCTCGGCTCACTGCAAGCTCCGCCTCCCGGGTTCACGCCATTCTCCTGCTTCAGCCTCCCGAGCAGCTGGGACTACAGGCGCCCGCCAACACGCCCGGCTAATTTTTTGTATTTTTAGTAGAGACGGGGTTTCACCGTGTTAGCCAGGATGGTCTCGACCTCCTGACCTCGTGATCCGCCCACCTCGGCCTCCCAAAGTGCTGGGATTACAGGCCTGAGCCACCGCGCCCGGCCCCGTCCTTATTTTTCTTGATCTTGACAGATTTAGCATCCTTTTGTCAGGCTGTGGGCAGAAAGACCTTGATTTCCTCAATTTTCTGAGGCATGGCAACAAGGCACACAGGGAGCAGGCGGGGACTGGGACAGTGAGCAGCGACCAAGGAGAGCTTGAGTTTATTATAAGAGCCTTCAGCCGCCACAGAGACTTTTAAGCAGGGACAAACACTTTTTTTTTTTTTTTTTTGAGATTGAGTTTCACTCTTGTTGCTCAGGCTGGAGTGCGGTGGCGCGATCTCGGCTCACTGCAACCTCCGCTTCCCGGGTTCAAGCGATTATCCTGCCCAGCCTCCCGAGTAGCTTGGATTACAGGTGCCTGCCACCATGCCCGGCTACTTTTTTTTTTTTTTTTTTTTTTTGAGACAGTCTTACTCTGTTGCCAGGGCTGGAGTGCAGTGGCGTGATCTCAGCTCACTGCAACCTCCGCCTCCCAGGTTCAAGCAATTCTCTTGCCTCAGCCTGGGATTACAGGCACCTGCCACTACCACATACCCAGCTAATTTTTTGTATTTTTAGCAGAAAGGGGGTTTCACCATGTTGGCCAGGCTGGTCTCGTCCTCTTGACCTCATGATTTGCCCACCTCGGCCTCCCAAAGTGCTGGGATTACAGGCGTGAACCACCTCATCTGGCCCGGAGTTTCACTCTTGTTGCCCAGGCTGGAGTGCAATGGCGCGATCTCGGCTCACTGGAACTTCTGCCTCCCGGGTTCAAGCGATTCTCCTGTCTCAGCCTCCTTAGTAGCCGGGATTACAGGTGCCCGCCACCACTCCCAGCTAATTTTTTGTATTTTTAGAAGAGATGGGGTTTCACTATGTTGGCCAGGCTGGCCTTGAACTACTGACCTCAGGTGATCCACCTGCCTCGGCCTCCCAAAATGCTGGGATTACAGGTGTGAGCCACCACTGCCTGCCACTTTTTTGTGCTTTTTTTTTTAGTAGAGACAGGGTTTCACCATGTTGGCCAGTCTGGTTTCAAACTCCTGACCTTAGGTGATCACCCACCTCGGCGTCCCAAACTGTTGGGATTACAGGCATGAGCCACCATGCCTGGCCCTGTCCCTGTGTGTTTGATTAAACTAATCTCAATGGGTTTTCATTATCTAAACAGCTTCCCCTCTCATACGCACTCTTGTTTCAGATGTTCAGAATTCAGAAAATACAAACAACCTGCTCAGCTTGAGTACCTGAGGTCCCACAGCACCCCACCTCCTTGGTTTTCCAGAGGGGTTCAGAAAGCTCGCTGTGCTCAGGCCTCCAAGTCAGGGCCATAAGCCTTGTTGCCTCCAGCCATGACTCAAAAACCTCACCCTCACCCCCATTCCATCCTGACCTCCTCTCTTGCCCCCAAGAGCTGTTCCGGACCCCATACAGTTTATGCAGGAGCACCCCAAAACTGCTCCCCTCAGAAGCAGGGGGTCATCTCTCTCCCAGCAATGAGCTGCCACCTCCTCAGACTCCAACTTGGATTGTTCTCTCTGTGTCTCAGGAACCACCCTCCAAATTGCATACCGTGGCCAGACACGGTGGCTCATGCCTGTAATCCCAGCACTTTGGGAGGCTGAGGCAGGTGGATCACCTGAGGTCAGTAGTTCAAGACCAGCCTGGCCAACATAGTGAAACCCCCTCTGTACTAAAAATACAAACATTAGGGCCAGGCACGGTGGCTCACACCTGTAATCCCAGCACTTTGGGAGGCCGAGGCGGGCAGATCACCTGAGGTCGGGAGTTCGAGACCAGCCTGGCCAACATGGAGAAACCCTGTCTCTACTAAAAATACAAAATTAGCTGGGCGTGGTGGCACATGCCTGTAATCCCAGCTACTCGGTAGGCTGGGGCAAGAATCACTTGAACCCGGGAGGCAGAGGTTGCGGTGAGCTGAGATCATGCCACTGCACTCCAGCCTGGGTGACACAGCGAGACTCCATCTCAAAAAAAAAAAAAAAAAAAATTCCATACAGTGCATCTCACAAAGTGAGGTCCCCTTGAAGTAGGGCAACTCATTTGAGCCTAAAGTGCTGAGTCCTGGGGCAATCTCTGGCTCCGATAGGCTCAGGGTACCAGCATGGTCCCTGGAGACCAGGAGGTGGGTGGGGAGGTGGGGGCAGAGTCTGGCAGAGTGAAATTGAAGGAGCAGTTACTCTTCTTGCCACAAGAGGGAGCACCAAGGGGATGTCTTGAATATCAGTCAAGCGTGGAGTCAACACACAACATGTTCCCAATTTTATCAAGTCTCTCAAATATTCCCACTCAGAGCGTCCCTCACAGAATAACATTTTAACTCCAAGTTTTTTCTGAGAACAAGTTATTTCTGGCCAGGCGAAGTGGCTAATGCCTGTAATCCTAGCACTTTGGGAGGCCAAGGCGGGCAGAGCACCTGAGGTCAGGAGTTCGAGACCAACCTGGCCAACAGGGTGAAACCCCGTCTCTACTAAAAATACAAAATTAGCTGGGCGTGGTGGTACACACCTGTAATCCCTGCTACTGGGGAGGCTGAGGCAGGAAAATCACTTGAACCCAGGATGTGGAGGTTGCAATGAGCCAAGATCATGCCATTGCACCCTAGCCTGGGCAACAAGAGCAAAACTCCATCTCAAAAAAAAAAAAAGTTATTTCTTCCAAGCAGATATGCAACAACATAGTGACTTAGCAAGATAATATTATGGAATAGGGAATAGGGTTTTCTGGTTTAGCAAAAAATTTTATTTTACTCCTTTTTTTTTTTTTTTGTACAAACGGGGTCTATGTTATGTTGCCCAGGCAGGTCTCAAACTCCTAGACTCAAGTAATCCTCCTACCTCAGCCTCCTGAAGTGCTGGAATTTTAGGCGTGAGCCACCACTCCCAATCAGATTTAGCAAATAAAATAAGTGCCCGATTCAATCTGAATTTCAGATAAACACAAATAATTTTTTTTTAAGACAGGGTCTTCTTTCTTTCTTTCTTTCTTTTTCTTTCTTTCTTTCTTTCTTTCTTTCTTTCTTTCTTTCTTTCTTTCTTTCTTTCTTTCCTTTCTTTCTTCCTTCCTTCCTTCCTTCCTTCCTTCCTTCCTTCCTTCCTTCCTTCCTTCCTTCCTTTCTTTCTTCCTTTCTTTCTTTCTTTCCCTCTCTGGCCCAGGCTACAATCTACTCGGCTTGCTGCTGCCCGCGCCGCGGACTGCCTGGGACTGCCGGCGCGCGCCACCGCTGCCTGCCTTTTCTCCTTTGGATGCAGGCACGCGTTCGCCATCTTGGCCACGCTGCTTGCCAGCTCCTGACGCCGAGTGCTCTGCCCGCCTCAGCCTCCCGAGGTACTGGGACTGCAGACGGAGTCTCGCTCACCCAGTGCTCGGTGTTGCCCGGGCTGGAGTGCGGTGGCGTGGTCTGGCCTCGCGGCAGCCTCTACCCCCCGGCCGCCTGCCTTGGCCTGCCAGGGTGCTGGGATTGCAGCCCCTGCCCGGCCGCCGCCCCATCTGGAAGGTGGGGAGCGCCTCTGCCCGGCCGCCCCATCCGGGAAGAAGTGAGGAGCGCCTCTGCCCGGCCGCCCCATCCGGGAAGAAGTGAGGAGCGCCTCTGCCCGGGCGCCCCGTCCGGGAAGAAGTGAGGAGCGCCTCTGCCCGGCCGCCCCGTCCGGGAAAAAGTGAGGAGCGCCTCTGCCCGGCCGCCCCGTCCGGGAAGAAGTGAGGAGCGCCTCTGCCCGGCCGCCCCGTCCGGGAAGAAGTGAGGAGCGCCTCTGCCCGGCCGCCCCGTCCGGGAAGAAGTGAGGAGCGCCTCTGCCCGGCCGCCCCGTCGGGAAGAAGTGAGGAGCGCCTCTGCCCGGCCGCCCCGTCCGAGAAGAAGTGAGGAGCGCCTCTGCCCGGCCGCCCCGTCTGGGAGGTGAGGAGCGCCTCTGCCCGGCCACCCATCGTCTGGGAGGTGAGGAGCGCCTCTGCCCGGCCACCCATCGTCTGGGAGGTGAGGAGCGCCTCTGCCCGGCCACCCATCGTCTGGAAGGTGAGGAGCGCCTCTGCCCGGCCACCCATCGTCTGGAAAGTGAGGAGCGCCTCTGCCCGGCCACCCATCGTCTGGGAGGTGAGGAGCGCCTCTGCCCGGCCACCCATCGTCTGGGAGGTGAGGAGCGCCTCTGCCCGGCCACCCATTGTCTGGGAAGTGGGAAGCGCCTCTGCCCGACCACCCATCGTCTGGGAAGTGAGGAGCGCCTCTGCCCGGCCACCTATCGTCTGGGAAGAAGTGAGGAGCGTCTCTGCCTGGCCGCCCCGTCTGGGAAGTGAGGAGCCCCTCTGCCCGGCCGCCCCGTGTCTGGGTAGAAGTGAGGAGCTCCTCTGCCTGGCCGCTCCGTCTGGGAGGTCTACCACGGAGGCCAGAAGCAATGTGGGGGCTGGACGTCGTGGCTCACGCCTGTGGTCCCGGCACTCTGGGGGGCGAGGCGGGTTGATCACTTCGGGCTAGGAGTTCGAGACCAGTCTGGCCAACTTGGCGAAACATGAAGAATACAACAGACAAACCAACCAACCAACTCAATGACAACAAAACAGGTCTACCCTGGAGTCATACTCTAATTCTTTCTATTTTCCTCCCTTTCTGATCCTTTATCCCACTTTCTTTTTCTTCCTCTTCCTTCTCCCTCTTCTTTGTCAAATAGAGGATTGAGTTATTATCACTGATCCATATAAAGTCCCTCTCTCATTTATTTTAACTCCCACCCCCATTTCTATTCCCCGACTTCCCATGTGCAACCTTCCTAATATGTTTGATACGCATGTTTTTGTTTGTATGTATTTTTAGAAAGTGATTATTGTTTTTGTATGCAAAAAAAATTAATAAAAAAAAAAAAAAAAAAAAAAAGGACAGGGTCTTGCTCTGTCACCCAGGCTGGAATGCAATGGTGCAATCATAGCTCACTGCAGTCTCAAACTCCTGGTCTCAAGTGATCTTCCTGCCTCAGCCTCCTAGACCGCTGGGATTACAGATGTGAGCACTGTGCCTATTGGAATCACAAGTAATTTTTTTTCGAGATAGGGTCTAGTTCTGTTGCCCAGGCAGGAGTGCAGTGGCACAGCTCACTGCAACCTCTGCCTCCTGGGCTCAAGCCATCCTCCCACCTCAGCCTCCCAAGTAGCTCCCAAGTGCACACCACCACATCTAGCTATTTTTTTTTTTTTTTTTTTTTTTGAGACGGAGTCTCGCTCTGTCACCCAGGCTGGAATGCAGTGGCGAGATCTCAGCTCACTGCAAGCTCCGCCTCCCGGGTTCACACCATTCTCCTGCCTCAGCATCCCGAGTAGCTGGGACTACAGGCGCCCGCCGCCTTGCCCGGCTAATTTTTTGTATTTTTAGTAGAGACGGGGTTTCACCATGTTAGCCAGGATGGTCTTGATCTCCTGATCTTGTGATCCGCCTGCCTCGGCCTCCCAAAGTCCTGGGATTACAGGCTTGAGCCACCGCGCCCGGCCACACCCGGCTAATTTTTTGTATTTTTTTTTTTTTTTTTAGCAGAGACGGGGTTTCACTGTGTTAGCCAGGATGGTCTCAATCTCCTGACCTCGTGATCCGCCCGCCTCGGCCTCTCAAAGTGCTGGGACCACAGGCTTGAGCCACCATGCCCGACCCACATCCAGCTAATTTTTTAAAAAACTTTTCATAGAGGTGGGGTCTCGCTATATTGCCCAGGCTGATCTCAAACTCCTGAGCTCAAGCAGTCCACCTGCCTCAGCTTCCCAAAGTGCTAGGATTACAGGTGTGAGCCACTGCACTTGGCCCTACAAATAATTTTCAATACAACTCAAATATTTCCTGAGACCTAGTTACAGTAAAAAAAAAAAAAAAAAAAATCATTGTTTATCTCAAATTCAGACTGAGCTAAGTATTCTCTATTTTAGCAGGCACTCCAAAAGGAGTGACACATGCTTTAAGAGTTTTATACACCAGCTGGATGTGGTGGCTCATGCCTATAATCCCAGCACTTTGGGGGGCTGAGGTGGACAGATCACCTGAGGTCAGGAGTTGGAGACCAGCCTGCCCAAAATTGCAAAACCCCATTGCTATTAAAAATACAAAAAAATTAGCCAGGCGTGGTGGCAGACACCTGCAATGCTAGCTACTCAGGAGGCTGAGGCAGGAGAATCACTTGAACCCGGGAGGCAGAGGTTGCAGTAAGCTGAGATCGCGACACTGCACTCCAGCCTAGGGGACAAAAGCGAAACTCCGTCTCAAAAAAAAGAGTTTTACAAACCAGATGTTTGCAGTGGCTGCGCTCACGCCTGTAATCCCAACACTTTAAGAGACTGAGACGGGTGGATCACTTGAGGTCAGGAGTTCAAGATCAGCCTGGCCAACATGATGAAACTCTGTCTCTACTAAAAATACAAAAATTAGCTGGGCATGATGGTGGGCGCCTGTAATTCAAGCTACTTGGGAGGCTGAGGCAGGAGAATCACTTGAACCCAGGAGGCAGAGGCTGCAGTGAGTGGAGATGGTACCACTGCACTCCAGCCTGAGCAACAGAGTGAGACTCCGTCTCAAATAAAAAATGAAAATCAAATGCAGCTTTCTCTGTCATGGCACCCATTCTGGTGTGCATGAGGACAGACAGCCCAGATTATTTTTCGAGGAGACATGTGGCCCTGCCCACAATATATTCCACAGAACAGCCCTGACCAGAAGTGGAGTGACTCCCAGCTTCTGGCTTTCTCTTTTCATGATGAGATGCAGCACTGCTGGGCTTCGCTGGTGTGGAGCGCATGTGGCTGTGTGCTTGAGCTGTAAAACAGTCTTCTGCTCCCTCTGGTCAGCACCTTTGGAAAGTTTGGTGAGAGCAACAATACTATCAAGGATTATCTGAAGAATGCCTTTTTTTCTAGGTCAGTGATAACCAGCCATTTTAGTGACAAAGCCAATTCAGAAGAAAGTAACCTGTTACCAAAATCCTTTAAACGACATGATCTCTTATCAGGAAACATAATATCAACATCTTCGGTTAAGCGTGCTTTTCTTGTTTTTCCAAATGCTGAAGGGTTTCATTATTTTAGCTAAGCTTTCAGAAATGACATTACACACATGCCCTGGTGTTATCGGATATAAAGCTGCACCTTTTCCCAACGTTTTTGGTCCAGGAAAGCATTTCTGGAGCTAGTTCGTTTGGTCTTTTCTTAATTGACCCTGGAATCCATTTATTTGCAAAGTGCGTTTTGTCTCTTTTTATTTCTTTTTACTCATGTGGAATAACCATATAGTTCTTTCTTTCTTTTCTTTTTTTTTTTCTTTTTTGAGACAGAGTCTTGCTCTGTCACCCAGGCTGGAGTGTAGTGGTGCAATCACAGCTCATTGCAGCCTCGACCTCCCGGGCTTAAGTGAACCTTCTACCTCAGCCTCCCGAGTAGCTGGGACTACAGGTGCGTGCCACCATGCCTGGCTAATTTTTATTTTATTTTATTTTTGGGATGGAGTTTTGGTCTTGTTGTCCAGGCCGGAGTGTAATGGCACGATCTCAGCTCACTGCAACCTCTGCCTCCCGGGTTCAAGCGATTCTCCTGTCTCAGCCTCCCAGGTAGCTGGGATTATAGTCATGCACCACTGTGCCCAGCTAATTTTGTATTTTTTTTTTAGTAGAGACAGGGTTTCACTGTGTTGGTCAGGTTGCTCTTGAACTCCCGACCTCAGGTGATATACCCACCTTGGCTCCCCAAAGTGCTGGGATACAGGTGTAAACTTTTTTTTTTTTTTTTTTTAGAAATGGGGTCTCATTATGCTGCCCAAACTAGTCTCAAAACTCCTGGGCTCAAGACATCCTCCCACCTCAGCCTCTCTAGCTAAGTTCATAGAGAGTCCTGATCTTAAGGGTACGGCTCAGTGAAACTCTGCATATGTATATACCTGTGTATATACACACCTACATCAAGATCTAGAACTTTCTTGCACTCTAGCAAGTTCCTCTGTGCTCCTTCCCACATAATATAATACTTCCACCAGAAGCAATCACTATTCTGATTCCTCTTTTTTTTTTTTTGAGATGGAATCTTGCTCTGTCACCCAGGCTGGAGTGCAGTGGTGCTATCTCAGCTCACTGAAACCTCCGCTTCCCAGGTTCAAGCAATTCTCCTGCTTCAGCCTCCTGAGTAGCTGGGATTACAGGCATGTGCCACCACACCCGGCTAATTTTTGTGTTTTAGTAGAGACGGGGTTTTGCTGTGTTGGCCAGGCTGGTCTTGAACTCCTGACCTCAAGTGACCCACCTGCCTCAGCCTCCCAAAGTGCTGGGAACACAGGCGTGAGCCACCATGTCCGGCCACTATCTGACTTCTACCACTGGGGATTAGTTATGCTTGTTCCTAAATTGCATATAATTGGAATCATGCAATATGACACATATTTGTTGAAAAAAATCTGTAAGATTCATCCATGTTGTTGCACATATAAGTAATTCATTCTTTTTTATTGCTGCATAGTATTTCATTGTATGACTATGCCACAATTTATCAATCTTCCTGGGGCCGCATATTTATGTTCTGGATCTTGGCTCTTGTGTCTAGACCTTCTATGAGAGCCCTGCTCTGCATATGCCTTATGGTGCCCTCATTTCTCTTAGGTCTATACCTAGGATCTTGATTGTTGGGTCAAAATACAGGCATATGTTTAGCTTTCGTCTATTCTGCCAGTTATCTTTTTTTAATTCTTATTTTTAGGAATAGAGATGAAGTTTTCACTGTGTTTTCCAGGCTGGTCTCAAGCTCCTGAGCTCAAGTGATCCTCTTGCCTCAGCCTCCCAAAGTGCTGGGATTACAAGGCGTGAGCCACTGCACCTGGTCTTTTTTTTTTTTTTTTTTTTTTTGAGACAGAGTCTCACTCTGTCGCCCAGCCTGCAGTGCAGTGGTGTGATCTCAGCTCATTGCAACCTCCGCCTCCCAGGTTCAAGTCATTCTCCTGCCTCAGCCTCCCGAGTAGCTGAGATTACAGGCGCCCGCCACCATGTCCAGCTAATTTTTTGTATTTTTAGTAGAGACGGGCCTAAGTTTTGTAATTTTAGTAGAGATGGGGTTTCACTGTGTTGGCGAGGCTGGTCTTGAACTCCTGACCTCAAGTGATCTGCCCACCTCGGCCTCCCAAAGTGCTGGGGTGGATTACAGACATGAGCCACCACACCCGGCCCCGTGCCAGACTTCTAATCTTTGAAATTGTAACATAATAAGGTGGTATTGTTTTAATCCACTAAGTATATGGGAATTTGTTACGTCAGCAATGGAAAACTAATATACTAGTTCACCTATCATTTCCCCTTCCACTAGTCAGACCAGTAGAGAACTGTGTATGTATCGCCTCTCTTACCCAGAGGCACCACCACATATCCTTATTTTATTGACTGTGGTTTGTTTATGGTGTCATAGGCTGAAATTAAGCAGCACTATAAAAATCAACCTTAGGCATGGTGACACATGCCTGGAGTCCCAGCTACTCAGGAGACTGACATGGGAGAATCGATTGAGCCCAGGAGCTCGAGGCTGCAGTGAGCTATGACCATGCCACTGCACTCCAGCCTGGGTGACAGAGTGAGACTCCATCTCTAAAAAAAAAAAGGCTGGGCATGGTGGTTCATGCTTGTAATCCCAGCACTTTGTGAGGCCAAGGCATGCAGATCACCTTAGGTCAGGAATTTGAGACCAGCCTGGCCAACATGGTGGAATCCCATCTCCACTAAAAATACAAAATTAGCAGGGCATGGTGGTGGGCTCCTGTAATCCCTGCTACCCGGGAGGCTGAGGCAGGAGAACCACTTAAACCTGGGAGGTGGAGGTTGCAGTGAGCCGAGATCATGCCATTGCACTCCAACCTGGGCAAAAAGAGCGAAACATCATCTCAAAAAAAAAAAAAAAAAAAAACCTCATGAAACTATCTGCTGTTTTTAACATGATGTTGTTAAGAAAGATTTTATTATACCCAAGTAAAGAGACATGATCTCCCAACGTCTGTTACCCAGAATGGACTCAAACTCCTGGGCCCAAGGGATCCCCCGCCCCCTCAGCCTCCAGAGTAGCAGGGACTACAGGCACGCACCGGCACCCCTGGCTCCTCCAAGGAGAAATTTATTTTCTGTCCTTGAACCTGGAAGAGAGAGACTCCTGCATGAGTTTCCCTCCTTATCTTGGCTGCTAGTTGCAATCAAGGGCATCTTAGAGTGGTGAAACCATCAGAATCACCTGGGCAGCTTTTGCAAACTGCACTTGCTCCTCCAGAAATTCCAATCTGTCTCCCTACAAGAAAATGTTCTCCTTCCTCCCATAAGATCCACTGCTTTGGCAAGCCTCTGTGCTATTTTTTTTTTTAATATTTATTTATTTATCTATCTATTTATTTTTGAGATGGAGTTTCGCTCTTGTTGCCCAGGCTGGAGTGTAATGGTGCAATCTCAGCTCACTGCAAACTCTGCCTCCCAGGTTCAAGCGATTCTCCTGCCTCAGCCTCCCAAGTGGCTGGGATTACAGGCACCCACCACCACACGCGGCTAATTTTTTGTATTTTTAGTAGAGACGGGATTTCGCCATGTTGGCCAAGCTGGTCTTGAACTCCTGACCTGAGGTGATAACACCTGCCTCGGCCTCCCAAAGTGCTAGAATTACAGGCGTGAGCCACCACGCCTGGCCAACATCTGTGCTATTTAGATGAGCAAGTCCTACTCCTCGTGTCTGTTGGGTTGGGGAAAGGGTTAAGAATCATTGTCTTGGCTGGGCACGGTGACTCATGCTTGTAATCCCAGCACTTTGGGAGGCTGAGGCAGGTGGATCACCTGAGGTCAGGAGTTCGAGACCAGCCTGACCAACATGGAGAAACCCCTGGGCAGCTGGGACTGCAGGTGCACACGACCACACATAGGATCACGTTATGCTGCCCAGGTTGGTCTAGAACTCCTGGCCTCCAGCAATCCTCCCATCTTGGCCTCCCAAAGTGCTGGTACAGGCTTGAGCCACTGCACCTGGCCCAAAAATTTTATTTATTTATTTATTTATTTATTTATTTATTTATTTATTTTGAGAGAGAGTCTCACTCTATCGCCCAGCCTGGAGTGCAGTGGTGCGATTTCAGCTCACCACAACCTCCGCCTCCTGGGTTCAAGCCGTTCTCCTGTGTCAGCCTCCTGAGTAGCTGGGATTACAGGCACGTGCCACCACGCCCCACTAATTTTTTAATTTTGAGTAGAGATAGGTTTTCACGATGTTGGCCAGGCTGCTGGTCTTGAACTCCTGACCTCGTGATCCACCTGCCTCGGCCTCCCAAAGTGCTGGGATTACCAGCGTGAGCCACCGCACCCAGCTCCAAAATGTGTATTAACCACTAAATTGGAGCAAGCAATGTATCGGTGAGTGTCTCCAGGGCATGCAGGTTTTGCGTCAATGACACCCGCACTCTCTTCTTTCCTACCTTTGCCCCTCATTTATCTGAGTGTTTGTTAAATGATTGGTTATTTACCCTTTGAAGGGCAAATAGCTACCCAAGCAGCAAGTTAAACAAATGGTTGAGGAGGCTCTGATTGTGAAGAAATCTGAAGTTAAGACTCAATTTACCTCCATCGTTTCCTGTGGACAGGCTAAGGCTAGCAGGTTTATCAATTGAGTCCAGTCCGTTGTTGGATGGCTGAATTTGCATTTTCCCTCTTCCTGCTCACTTCTCATTTTCCCTGGGATTGCACCTCCCAATTAAGCACAAGCATTCAGGTTTTGCCTAGGCCTGTTTTCCAGGGCAACTAGACTCATAGACCAATATTATTATTAGCTGATATTATCAGTAAGAAGATAGATACACGTGTAAATATTCCTGGGTTGACCCTGCATTTCTGCTGTCCACCCTGATTTGTTCCCCAAGAGTGACTTTTATGGACCATATAATGGGCTCCCTTGAACTCTGGCCTCTGGGAAGTTTCAGACAATGAGAGGAGCCAGTGGGTGATCAGAGGATGGGAGGATCCCAGCACTTTTGGAAGGCTGAGGCAGCAAGATCGCTTGAGACAGGAGTTTGAGACCAGCCTGGGCAACACAACAAGACCCCATCTCTACAGAAATAAAAAACATTAGCTGGGCATGGTGGTGCATGCCTGTAGTCCCAGCTTCTCAGGAGGCTGAGGCCAGAGGATTGCTTAAGCCCAGGAATTCGAGGTTACAGTGAGCTATAATCACAGCACTGCACTCCAGCTGGGGTGACAGAGTGAGACCATGTCTCTAAAATTTTTTTAATTGGTTTAATTAAAAATAGAGAGGATGAGAGGAGAGTGAGATGGGGATTTTTCTTTCCTAGCTCCCTCTCTGCTGGTAGCTGCATTTCTCTATTGAAGGCCATGGCTCCTAACAGCTATCTCTTCCACAGCTGCAGCTCTTGCTGGGTTCCAGTAACTGCCCCCTCTCTGCCTCTTCAGGCCAGCAGGTAGCAAGGGCTCTCCATTATTGCTGGCCCCATGGTGCGTTACCATCCCTCTCTTTGGTTTCCTTTTTTTTTTTTTTTTTTATTAATTTTTTTTGCACACAAAAACAATAAACCTTTTCTAAAAATACATACAAACAAAAAGATGCGTATCAAACATATTAGGAAGGTTGCACATGGGAAGTCGGGGAATAAAAATGGGGGGTGGGAGTTAAAATAAATTAGAGAGGGACTTTATGTGGATCAGTGATAATAACTCAATCCTCTATTTGACAAAGAAGAGGGAGAAGGAAGAGGAAGAAAAAGAAAGTGGGATAAAGGATCAGAAAGGGAGGAAAATAGAAAGAATTAGAGTATGACTCCAGGGTAGACCTGTTTTGTTGTCACTGAGTTGGTTGGTTGGTTTGTCTGTTGTATTTTTCATGTCTCGCCAAGTTGGCCAGACTGGTCTCGAACTCCTAGCCCGAAGTGATCAACCCGCCTCGCCCCCCAGAGTGCCGGGACCACAGGCGTGAGCCACCACGACCAGCCCCCACATTGCTTCTGGCCTCCGTGGTAGACCTCCCAGACGGGGCGGCCAGGCAGAGACGCTCCTCACTTATTCCCAGACGATAGGTGGCCGGGCAGAGGCGCTCCTCACTTCCCAGACGATGGATGGCCGGGCAGAGGCGCTCCTCACTTCCCAGACGATGGGTGGCCGGGCAGAGGCGCTCCTCACTTCTTCCCGGACGGGGCGGCCGGGCAGAGGCACTCCTCACTTCCCAGACGGGGCGGCCGGGCAGAGGCGCTCCTCACTACCCAGACGATGGGTGGTCGGGCAGAGGCGCTCCTCACTTCCCAGACGATGGGTGGCCGGGCAGAGGCGCTCCTCACTTCCCAGACGATGGGTGGCCGGGCAGAGGCGCTCCTCACTTCCCAGACGGGGCAGCCGGGCAGAGGCGCTCCTCACTTCTTCCCAGACGGGGCGGCCGGGCAGAGGCACTCCTCACTTCTTCCCAGACTAGGCGGCCGGGCAGAGGCGCTCCTCACTTCCCAGACGGGGCGGCCGGGAAGAGGCGCTCCTCACTTCTTCCCAGACGGGGCGGCCGGGCAGAGGCGCTCCTCACTTCTTCCCAGACGGGGCGGCCGGGCAGAGGCGCTCCTCACTTCTTCCCAGACGGGGCGGCCAGGCAGAGGCGCTCCTCACTTCCTCCCAGACAGGGCGACCGGGCAGAGGCGCTCCTCACCTCCCAGACGATAGGTGGCCGGGCAGAGGCGCTCCTCACCTCCCAGACGATGGGTGGCCAGGCAGAGGCGCTCCTCACTTCCCAGACGATGGGTGGCCGGGCAGAGGCGCTCCTCACTTCCCAGACGATGGATGGCCGGGCAGAGGCTCTCCTCATTTCCCAGACGGGGCGGCCGGGCAGAGGCGCTCCTCACTTCCCAGACGATGGGTGGCCGGGCAGAGGCGCTCCCCACCTCCCAGACGGGGCGGCGGCCGGGCAGGGGCTGCAATCCCAGCACCCTGGTAGGCCAAGGCAGGCGGCTGGGAGGCAGAGGCTGCCACGAGGCCAGACCACGCCACCGCACTCCAGCCCGGGTAACACCGAGCACCGGGTGAGCGAGACTCCGTCTGCAGTCCCAGTACCTCGGGAGGCTGAGGCGGGGAGAGCACTCGGCGTCAGGAGCTGGCGAGCAGCGTGGCCAAGATGGCGAATGCGTGCCTGCAGCCAAAGGACAAAAAGCAGGCAGCGGTGGCGCGCGCAGGCAGTCCCAGGTAGTCCACGGCGCAGGCAGCAGGGAGCCGAGTAGATTGCAGCCTGGGCCACAGAGGGAAAGGAAAGAAAGGAAGAAAGGCAGGCAGGCGGGCGGGCGGGCAGGCAGGCAGGCTTTTTTTTGTTTTTTTTTCCGCTCTTGTCACCCAGGCTAGAGTGCAACAGCACTATCTTGGCTCACTGCAACCTCCGCCTCCTGGGTTCAAGCGTTTTTATCTGCCTCAGCCTAATAGGTGGGATTACAGGTGAGTTCCACCACACCCGACTAATTTTTGTATTTTTAGTATAGACGGGGCTTCTCCAAGTTAGCCAGGCTGGTCTTGAACTCCTGACCTCAGGTGATCTGCCTGCCTCGGCCTCCCAGATTGCTGGGATTACAGCCATGAGCCACCCGGCCTCTTTGGTTTCCTTTGACCCTGCCTACACTTCTATAAATAGTTTCTTCCTTAAACTCTCTTCAACTCCTCTTTGAAGAGCCCTGTTTCTTTCTTCTTTTTCTTCTTCTTCTTTTTTTTTTTTGTTGTTGTTGTTGTTGAGACAGGGTCTCGCTTTGTCACCCAGGTTGGAGTGCAGTGGCACAATCATAGCTCACTACAGCCTCAACCTCCCAGGTTCAAGCAATCCTCTCACCTCATCTCCCGAGTAGCTGGGATACAGGCGTGCACCACCACGCCCTGCAGTTCATAATTTTTGTATTTTTTAATTTTTTGTAGAGACGGGGTCTTGCTATGTTGCCCAGGCTGGTCTTGAACTCCTAGCCTCAAGTAATCCTCCCACCTCAGTCTCCCAGAGTGTTAGGATCACAGGAGTGAGCCACCGTGCTCGGCCAAGTCATATGTCCCTTAAACGGGCTCTTACTGATACACACCAAGAGGTTGGGTTACTTTCCCAAAGTCACACAGAGTAAGTGACAGGGCAGCTAAGTGCATTGTCACTGGGACATAGAGCAGGGTGGAGGCTTTTTCAGCCTCACCAGCCTGCCCAGCCCCCTCCCAGGGTCCCTATGCCCTGCCCAACCTGCTGGAATCTGTGATCCTTTTGTTGGGATGGGATTGAATTCCCTAGGGCTCCTGTCCTGGACCTGGCCAGCAGCTCTAGTAACCAGAGCTGCGTGAGAAGAAAAGGCCAAGCCACTGGGGCAGCTGCACCCCAAACAGAGGTGAGGTCTCCGATGAGTCATGCCCGTGAGGGGCCACTTCCCCTGTCCTAAGGGCCATTGCTCACCAAGGACCCAGAACACTGTCCTCCTCTTTGACCTTTGCCTACAGTGTTTTTCATCCCTCCCTCTCCCACCCAACAGGTGTCCAGGAGCTAGGACACCTGTCCCCCACCCCCACCCTGGGCCTCCAGAGACGTGAGATGTGCGCAGGGCTCTGGGTGGGGACTTCAGGCTCCCCAGCTTTCCTCTTCCAGCCCCAGATCCTCTCAGATTCCCAGAGATGGGCTCCAGCCAGGGAGGGTGGGGCTGCCCCTGGGACCGTCAGGAGTCACGGGCTGCCTGGGCAGTGACAGATCCCTGCAGGGAGCAGACCTTCACTTGGCCCTGCCTCCGCTGACTCTAGCGCCATGGCCCGGCACCTGCTCCTCCCCCTTGTGATGCTTGGTAACCTCGGGGGACAAGAGTGGCTGCAAAGGGCCTGAGTCCTGGCATCTGGGGGGCTGGAGAGCAGGACTCCTGGTTTTTGTGTGGGGAGCAGGAAGTCAGAGGGAAGGAAGTGAGGCAGTAGAAGGCAAGGGTGTATCAGAGGAGGGAGAGGGAGGCCTGGGTGCCCTGGGGAGACGGAGGCTAGGAGGCTGGAGGAGGGAGTCAGGGAGGGCACATACTGAGTGTGAGTCGCCAGCCTCTTCCCTGCCTGCCTCTGTCTTTCCAGTCATCAGTCCCATCCCAGGAGCCTTCCAGGACTCAGGTAAGGTAGCCGGACTGGGGGAAAGTCATGTGCAGAGGCAGAAAAGACCAGAGGACTGGCATGCGTGCTGGCAGGGGTTGCTGAACGGACAGGGAATTGGGAAGATAGGGTCAGGGGTTGGAGAGCAGGAAATGGGGCTGGGCAGTGCAGGCCTGGAAGTCACAAGTGTCCTCCTCTCTTTCCCCTCTGGCTCCCAGCTCTCAGTCCTACCCAGGAAGAACCTAAAGATCTGGGTAAGGAAGAGGCCTTGGCACCCTCAGACCTTAAAGGAGGCTAAGGCTGGTCAGGCCATGAGGGAGGTGGAGAAGACCAGAAATGTAGACAAGCCTGGGTCCTCTATGTTCTTTGTTCAGAGGGGCAAACTGAAGCGGGTGGAGGACGGCCGGGGCTTCGTCCTGAGTTACCTGGGCTCCTGGAGTGGGGAACCCAAGGGGGGATTTGGCTTCCACGGCTCCCCGTTGCAGACTGCGGGCGCCCTGAGCCCTCGGCCCGCATCGTGGGGGGCTCAAACGCGCAGCCGGGCACCTGGCCTTGGCAAGTGAGCCTGCACCATGGAGGTGGCCACATCTGCGGGGGCTCCCTCATCGCCCCCTCCTGGGTCCTCTCCGCTGCTCACTGTTTCGTGACGTGAGTATTCGCCCTGGTCCCGGCCCCTCTCCGCCAAAAGCCAGCCCCGCCCCCGCAGTTGGTCCCCTCCTCCCGCCCCACTTCCGTCCTCAAGGATAATTTGGAGCCAAGCTGTCCCCAAACCGAGGTGCTATTCGAGGCATCATGGTTCCGAGTGGGGCAAGGCTGCCGGACTGGTCCCACCACTCCACTCAATATCCGGGTCTGAATCCCATCTTTCCAATGACCCCCCCACCACCAGTTCCAGATCGGATTTGCTCTTCCCCTTTGAGGAGTATCAGCACTAAATCTGGATCGGATAGCACCTGCCCCTCTGGCTCTGAGCCCTGCCCCCCCACGAGGGTCTGCCCCCTCCATAGGGTCAACCTAACCTCCTACTGCCCGGGTCGAGCGCAGGAATGGGACGCTGGAGCCCGCGGCCGAGTGGTCGGTACTGCTGGGCGTGCACTCCCGGGACGGGCCCCTGGACGGCGCGCACACCCGCACAGTGGCCGCCATCGTGGTGCCGGCCAACTACAGCCAAGTGGAGCTGGGCGCCGACCTGGCCCTGCTGCGCCTGGCCTCACCCGCCAGCCTGGGCCCCGCCGTGTGGCCTGTCTGCCTTCCCCGCGCCTCACACCGCTTCGCGCACGGCACCGCCTGCTGGGCCACCGGCTGGGGAGACGTCCAGGAGGCAGGTGAGTGGGACGGGACAAGAGGGGAGGGCCTCGGGGAGGGCGGGGCTTCGGGAGGTGAAGTTCTTAGGGCGGGGCCTCGGGAGGTGAGGTTCCTAGGACGGGGCCGCGGGAGGTGAGGTTCCTAGGGCGGGGGGTAGGGAGGTGAGGTTCCTAGGGCGGTGCCTCAGGAGGTGGGGCCACGGAGCGGAGCCTGGGGGGAGCCTTGGAGGGTAGGTTTCTGCGGGCTGGTAGATGAATCCCACATCGATCTCCATATAGCCTTCTCCCCCCAAGGATTCTCAAACTAAGACCACGGAATCACCCACACGCACCCCATTCCCTCCTCACCTTTCTTTCCAGTTTTTTCTTTCCTGGGTTTAGGCTCCGACTAGGGTTCCCATCCCAGCTCTACCATGTCAGACAAAGCACTTCACCCAGTACATTTCCTCCTCTGTAACACGAGGAAACTAGCCATGCCCACTTCAAGGGGTGGTTGGGTGGATTAAATGAGAAAATCCATGTAAAGTTCATAGGACAGTGCCTGGCATAGCAATAACCAATGCACTTTAGATATTTCACCTCAGGTAATCTATAGTAAAGCACTACAGCATAAGGCTGGCCTATAATAGATGTTCAGCAAATGCCAGTCTGTGCCTCCCATCCACCTTCCTCCCATTCCATCCACCCCCACTCATCTCTCTACTCCCCACCTCCTCTCTTCTTCCTACCCACCATCATTCATTCAGTCATTCTTGCACTCAAGATATTTCTTGAGCACCTTCTACATGCCAGGCACCGTATTAGGCATTAGAGAAACACCAGTGAACATAAAAAGCCAAAATCCTGCCTTTTCAGAGTTTACATCCTAGCAGATAGACAAACAATAAATTCAATAAATAAGCACGCATTATATTAGAAAGTGGCGGGGGGGAACAGACCAAATCTCCATCCCCATCACCCAAGCTTTCCATGCTCCCAGGGCCCCTACAAATATCCACATCAGCCGTGGTCAGACCTGTGCCCATCCTGGGGGCTTTGGGAAGGTGCTACAGGGGAAGATGCCACAGCCTCTGCTTGTGGAGGTCCCATCAGGGCAAGAGGTGATGAGGAAGCATCACTGTGAGCCCCAGGAAGTCTGTGTGAATGGGGCCAGGCCATCCTGACAATGGGCACCCAGAGAGGGAGATTTCTGCAGAGATTTTCGAAGAGAAGGTACACTGCAGGAAGACGGGGGGAGATGAAGGCCACTCTGTGGACCCAGATAAGGCATGTTAGATGAAGAAGGGCCAGGATGCCAGGCTGGAGTGAGAGGGGTGCAGACACCTGGGCTGCAAAAGCTGCTGAGGCCCGACCATGAAGACCTTAAGATCAGACTGAGGGCCAGAGCACCCCACCAGCTCCAGGGACGCCTAGGACAATCCCCAACTTCCCTGGTGAGCCCCAAGTACAGCTTCAGCCATCACCTGACCTCAAATTCTTTTTTTTAATTAATTTTTTTTTTTCTTTTTGAGACGGAGTTTCGCTCTTGTTGCCCGGGCTGGAGTGCAACAGCGCGATCTAGGCTCACTGCAACCTCCGCCTCCCAGCTTCAAGCAGATTCTACTGCCTCAATCTCCCAAGTAGCTGGGATTATAGGCACCCACCACCAAGCCCAGCTAATTTTTTGTATTTTTAGTAGAGACAGGGTTTCACCATGTTGGGCAGGCTGGTTTTGAACTCCTAACCTCAGGTGATCCACCTGCCTCGGCCTTCCAAAGTGCTGGTGTGAGCCACCGCGACTTTGACCTCAGATTCTGAGTGAGTTGGGGAAGGAGTTCTGTCTGTACTTCCCCCCACCCTCTAAGCCTTTCTGGATCCTGAAGCTGTTTCCATCAAAAGCAGGATGGGGCTGCGGTACCAGGTTTAGACAGTGCGATCCGTTTATTTTTCTTGGTGAGATCAGAACTGAACTTGAGTAACATTCCTCTTCATTGCTGAAGTGAAGAGTGCATCAGAAGGCTGGGTCAGTTATCCAGGCCCAAAGCTATGCAGCCTCAACTAGGGTAGTTGTTTAGAATGCCAAGAAGTCACAAATGAGAGGTTTTCATGAACTGGGAACTGGCTGGAGGAGGGAAGTTGAGAGAGGAGACAGGGATGACACCCAGATTCCATGCTTGGCAACTCAGGACAGGACCATGTCAAGTCCGTATGGCATCTTTGTGAAAAGATGTCTCTGGACCAACACAGCTCCACATGAGAGCTCAGAACTTAATGGTTTTAGTCCCTACATTGCATCCTTTGTTGCAGTGCACAACCTGCACAACCATGCACGGCAGCTTTCACTAGGAGCTTGATGGGACCATTCCTGAGATGAAAAAGTAGAAAGAACAGATAGAAGCAGGAGGAGATGTGGTGAATGTGGTGGGCTGAGAGGCCATGGGGCATCTAGCTGATGTCCAAGAAGCAGCCGCAGGGGGCAAACCTGAACCCTGGGAACTGGGGACACCATATCTGCCTCACAGCACCTGCTCTCTGGTTCTGCCCCCAGATCCTCTGCCTCTCCCCTGGGTGCTACAGGAAGTGGAGCTAAGGCTGCTGGGCGAGGCCACCTGTCAATGTCTCTACAGCCAGCCGGGTCCCTTCAACCTCACTCTCCAGATATTGCCAGGGATGCTGTGTGCTGGCTACCCAGAGGGCCGCAGGGACACCTGCCAGGTGAGGGAAGGCCCCAGCACCTGCCTGGCAGGGCCAGACTCCTAACCGGTGACAAATGACATCTCTTCAAGCCTCATCTGCAAAAGGAGGGCAAGATTGCCAAGGGATAGGGTTGACGTGAAGTTTTTTGTTTCTGTATTTTGAGACAGAGCCTCACTTTGTTGCCCAGGCTGGACTGCAGTGGCGCAATCTCGGCTTACCGCAACCTCCCCCCGCTCCACCCCCACTGCTCAAGCGACTCTTGTGCTTCAGCTTCCCAAGTAGCTGAGATTACAGGCATGCACCACCACAGCCTGCTAGTTTTGCATTCACTTGCGCCTGGCCAAGTGAATTTATTTATGTATTTATTTATTTATTTTATTTATTTATTTATTTTTGAGACAGAGTTCCTTTTTTTTTTTGAGACGGAGTCTTGCTCAATCGCCCAGGCTGGAGTGCAGTGGCACGATCTCAGCTCACTGCAACCTCCACCTCCCGGGTTCACGCTATTCTCCTGCCTCAGCCTCCCGAGTAGCTAGGACTACAGATGCCCGCCACGACGCCCGGCTAATTTTTTTTTTTTGTATTTTTAGTAGAGACGGGGTTTCACCATGTTAGCCAGGATGGTCTCGATCTCCTGACCTCGTGATCCACCTGCCTCTGCCTCCCAAAGCGCTGGGATTACAGGAGTGAGCCACCACGCCCGGCCAAGACAGAGTTTCGCTCTTGTTGCCCAGGTTAGAGTACAATGGCACAATCTCAGCTCACCACAACCTCTGCCTCCCGGGTTCAAGCTATTGTCCTGCTTCAGCCTCCCAAGTGGCTGGGATTACAGGCGTGTGCCACCACAGCCAGCTAATTTTGTATTTTTAGTAGAGATGGGGTTTCTCCGTGTTGGTCAGGCTGGTCTTGAACTCCCAACCTCAGATGATCTGCCTGCCTCGGCCTCCCAAAGTTCTGGGATTACAGGCGTAAGCCACCATGCCCGGCTATTTATTTATTTATTGAGACAGAGTTTTGCTCTTGTTGCCCAGGCTGGAGTGCAATGGTACGATCTCGGCTCACTGCAAACTCCACCTCCCAGGTTCGAGCAATTCTCCTGGCTCACCCTCCCAAGTAGCTGGGATTATAGGCATGAGCCACCATGCCCAGCCAAGGCCAAGTGAATTTAAAAACAGCATAGCCAGGAGCAGTGACTCATGCCTGTAATCCCAGCTAATCAGAAAATTGAGGCGGGAGGATCACTTGAGCCCAGGAGTCTGAGACCAGCCTGAGCAACATAGTGATACCTCATCTCAAAAAAAGAGAGGAACTGGCTGGGCACAGTGGCTCACGCCTGTAATCCCAGCACTTTAGGAGGCCTAGGCAGGCGGATCACTTGAGGTCGGGAGTTTGAGACCAGCCTGGCCAACATGGCGAAAACCCATCTCTACTAAAAATACAAAAATTAGCCGGCTGTGGTGGTGTACACCTGTAGTCCCAGCTACTCGGGAAGCAGAGGCAGGAGAATCACTTGAACCCGGGAAGCAGAGGTTGCAGTGGGCTGAGATTGCACCACTGCACTCCAGAGCAGTGTCCTGGGAGACAGAGCGAGATTCCGTCTCAAAAAAGAAAAGAAAGAAAGAAAGAAAAAGAAAGGAAAGAAGGAAGGAAGGGAGGGAGGGGAATTATTTGAGCTAGTAACGACAAGAATCACTTGGCTCTGATGACAACTGCAGGATTATCTTGCGTGGCCTTGAATGCACTCCCCTGGTGCTCTTGGCTCTGGCTGCCATAGGCCTTCTGCTTACAGGGTTTTCTTCTGTTTAGAGCCACAGGGAATGCAGAGGACAAGGCCCAGCCAAGGAGGGTTTCTAGGAGAAAGGAGAAGGTGGTGTATGTTGGGCCAAAAGGAGGTGCAGGACCTTTTCGAGGAGGCCAGTATAAATGGGTGGGTCCCTGGGCTGATGTCTTGACATGCAGTCATCTGTCACTAGGGTGACTCTGGGGGGCCCCTGGTCTGTGAGGAAGGCGGCCGCTGGTTCCAGGCAGGAATCACCAGCTTTGGCTTCGGCTGTGGACGGAGAAACCGCCCTGGAGTTTTCACTGCCGTGGCTACCTATGAGGCATGGATACGGGAACAGGTGATGGGTTCAGAGCCTGGGCCTGCCTTTCCCACCCAGCCCCAGAAGACCCAGGCAGATCCCCAGGAGCCCAGGGAGGAGAACTGCACCATTGCCCTGCCTGGTGAGTGGGTGGCACCCCTGGATGTGAGCGGGACATGGGAGAGTGAGTTGGGATGGAGACTGCTGGGAGTGATTGGGGTGCAGGAGGCCCAGTGACCCAGGCCTCTCACCCCTCAGAGTGCGGGAAGGCCCGGCAGCCAGGGGCCTGGCCCTGGGAGGCCCAGGTGATAGTGCCAGGATCCAGACCCTGCCATGGGGCGCTGGTGTCTGAAAGCTGGGTCTTGGCACCTGCCAGCTGCTTTCTGGAGTGAGTGAAAATCTACGTTTCAAGCCGATCCTTGCCCCTCCCTACATCAGCCTGAGACACCATCTATTTGGCCCCAGCCCCTCCCCAGGGAGTGGGGGGGGGCGGGGTCCCATTCGGAGGTGTAGGATCCAGCACAAAAAGAGGGGTCCTGGCCTGGCAGGGGTGGGTAGAGCCATGGTAGAAGTTCGATCCCGGAGGCGAGGGTGTGAGTGAGCCGTTGGAATGGGGGTGGCGTAGGGATCCCGCCAGGATGCAGGATCCTCGCCTGGCAAGTCTAAGCCAGGGGTGCGAGGTTTCCAGCCACGTGTGCGGGATCCGGCCCACGTCCCTCGCCCCCCATCCCGCAGCCCGAGCAGCTCCGACAGCCCGCCCCGCGACCTCGACGCCTGGCGCGTGCTGCTGCCCTCGCGCCCGCGCGCGGAGCGGGTGGCGCGCCTGGTGCAGCACGAGAACGCCTCGTGGGACAACGCCTCGGACCTGGCGCTGCTGCAGCTGCGCACGCCCGTGAACCTGAGCGCGGCTCCGCTGCCCGTGTGCCTACCCCACCCAGAACACTACTTCCTGCCCGGGAGCCGCTGCCGCCTGGCCCGCTGGGGCCGCGGGGGTGAGCTGGGGCCCGGCGCTGGGCCGGGCGGCACCGGGCGGTGCAGGGGCCGTCTGGGCCGCAGCGCGGGCTCCCTGCCTTTTCCCTTCCAGAACCCGCGTTTGGCCCAGGCGCTCTGCTGGAGGCGGAGCTGTTAGGCGGCTGGTGGTGCCACTGCCTGTACGGCCGCCAGTGGGCGGCAGTGCCGCTGCCGGGAGACCCGCCGCACGCGCTCTGCCCTGCCTACCAGGAGGAGGAGGAGGTGGGCAGCTGCTGGGTAAGCGGCAGGGGCGGGGCCTGAGGAACGCGGGTCCGAGAGGGCTCTAGGAAGAGGGCGGGGCCTGTGGAAGGCAAGTCCAAGTGGGCTCTAGGGAGAGAGCGGGACCTTCGGAAGGCGGGTCCGAGTGGGCTCTAGGGAGGGAGCGGGGCCTGGGGAAGGCGGGTCCGAGTGGGCTCTAGGAAGGGGCGGGGCGTGCGGAACTGGGAATGGGGCGGAGCCGGGGTGGAAGCGGGGCCAGAAGGAGCTGGGGGCGGGGCCTGCCCCTAGAGAACTTTTGGGAGGGAGCTGAGGCGGGCTCTGAGCCGGTGCTATGGTTTCTATCTCGGATTTAAGGAGAATCCTAAAGTGAGGGCTGAATTCTTACACAAATTAGTATTTGGAGTCTGATTTGGAGAAGGTGGAACTTGATATTTCCGCAAATGGGAAAATCTGGAGTCCTGGAAAGCCCCAGGAGCTCTGATATTCTCTGCACACACGCAGAGGCAAGTAACACACGCACTTTGTTGCTGCAGAATGACTCGCGTTGGAGCCTTTTGTGCCGGGAGGAGGGGACCTGGTTTCTGGCTGGAATCAGAGACTTCCCCAGTGGCTGTCTACGTCCCCGAGCCTTCTTCCCTCTGCAGACCCATGGCCCATGGATCAGCCATGTGACTCGGGGAGCCTACCTGGAAGACCAGCTAGCCTGGGATTGGGGCCCTGATGGGGAGGAGACTGAGACACAGACTTGTCCCCCACACACAGAGCATGGTGGTGAGCAGGACGCTTTTGGGCCCTAGGGGCTCCTGGGGGTGCACAGACCCATGGCAGGGGCTCAGGGGTCAGCCATGGGGCCCCAACTGAGGTGGCCACCTCCTCTCCCTAGCCTGTGGCCTGCGGCCGGAGGCTGCTCCAGTGGGGGTCCTGTGGCCCTGGCTGGCAGAGGTACATGTGGCTGGTGATCGAGTCTGCACTGGGATCCTCCTGGCCCCAGGCTGGGTCCTGGCAGCCACTCACTGTGTCCTCAGGTGGGTCTCACTCGTCTCCTAGGCGACAGGCGGGAGGGGAGAATGGAACACAGCCAAAGACTTGTTTTTGTTGTTTGTTTGTTTGTTTGTTTTAAAAAAATTAACAATGAGATCTTGCTGTGTTGCCCAGGCCAGCCTCAAGCAATCCTCCTGCCTTGGCCAATGTACTAGGATTACAGCATGAGCCACTGTGCCTCGCCCAAAGGACTCTTAAAATAGTGGGATATTCTCCTTTGAGCATTTTACAGCTGGGCGCAATGGCTCACGCCTGTAATCCTAACACTTGGGGAGGCCGAGGCGGGCAGATCACGAGGTCAGGAGTTCAAGACCAGCCTGGCCAACGTGGTGAAACCCCTCTACTAAAAATACCAAAATTAGCCAGGGGTGGTGGCAGGCACCTGTAACCCCAGCTACTTGGGAGACTGAGGCAGAAGAATCGCTTGAACCCGGGGGGGCAGAGGTTGCAGTGAGCCAAGATTGCGCCACTGCACTCCAGCCTGAGCGACAGAGCAAGACTCTGTCCGGGGTGGGGCATGAGGGAAGAATCTTACAGCACTGGGAGATGTTTTGATCTAGAAGGGAGATTTGGAAGGAGGGATGATGAAGGAGTGAGTGGCATGACCCCAGAGAGTCATCCTTCCCCTGGGCTGGGAAGGACTTTGCCAGCAATGGGAGGAGCAGAAGGTGACATTGGGCCTTGTTCCAACAGGCCAGGCTCTACAACAGTGCCTTACATTGAAGTGTTTCTGGGCCGGGCAGGGGCCAGCTCCCTCCCACAGGGCCACCAGGTATCCCGCTTGGTCATCAGCATCCGGCTGCCCCGGCACCTGGGACTCAGGCCCCCCCTGGCCCTCCTGGAGCTGAGCTCCCGGGTGGAGCCCTCCCCATCAGCCCTGCCCATCTGTCTCCACCCGGCGGGTGTCCCCCCGGGGGCCAGCTGCTGGGTGTTGGGCTGGAAAGAACCCCAGGACCGAGGTGAGACCCCTGGGTCACGGGAATGAGGAGTGGCTGGAGGCCAGAGCCCTGGAACAACTTTGTCTCCTCTCCCCAGTCCCTGTGGCTGCCGCTGTCTCCATCTTGACACAACAAATCTGCCACTGCCTCTATCAAGGCATCCTGCCCCCTGGAACCCTCTGTGTCCTGTATGCAGAGGAGCAGGAGAACAGGTGTGAGGTACAGGGGCCTGGGCGTCCTGGAGTAGGCAGGGGAAAGGCAGTGTTGGACTACTGTACCCTAGAGAGAGAGCAGGATTGGAATTTTTTTTTTTTTTTTTTTTTTTTTTGAGACTGAGTCTCGCTCTGTCACCCAGGCTGGAGTGTAGTGGCATGATCTTGGCTCACTGCAACCTCCACCTCCTGGGTTCAAGCAATTCTCCTGCCTCAGCCTCCCTAGTAGCTGGGATTACAAGCATGCACCACCACACCTGGTTAATTTTTGTATTTTTAGTAGAGACGGGGTTTCACCATGTTGGCCAAGCTGGACTCGAACTCTTCACCTCAAATGATCTGCCCACCTTGGCTTCCCAAAGGGTTGGGATTACAGGCGTGAGCCACTGCGCCTGGCCAGGATTGGAATTACTGGGTATTTGGCCCCAAATGGGACCCTAGCTGGACCCTGGAGAGAAACCAGGGACCTGGATGTCTAGGGATGCAGACCAGAGTGCTTCATGGCCAGACCCTGGGGAAAGGGGGAGGGGACCAAGAGGAAGGGCAGCAGACCCACGTGGCCTCGTTCCAACTCTGCAGATGACCTCAGCACCGCCCCTCCTGTGCCAGACGACGGAAGGCTCCTGGGTCCTCGTGGGCATGGCTGTTCAAGGGAGCCGTGAGCTGTTTGCTGCCATTGGTCCTGAAGAGGCCTGGATCTCCCAGACAGTGGGAGAGGCCCACTTCCTGCCCCCCAGTGGCTCCCCACACTGGCCCACTGGAGGCAGCAACCTCTGCCCCCCAGAACTGGCCAAGGCCTCGGGATCCCCGCGTGCAGTCCACTTCCTGCTCCTGCTGACTCTCCTGATCCAGAGCTGAGGGGCTAGGGTCCCAGCGCCACTTCCTCCTTCTCTGCCCTCTACTTCCCGCCCAGTGGGGCTGGAATGTGGCCCAGCCGGCTGGAACCTCAAGGGCCCCACCCACCGAGATTGCAGCGGCTCTGGCTAATTGGGCCTCAGTGCCCGGGCTATTTTGAACCCAGGAATCCTTGGGGGTGGTGGGAGGAGTGGACAATAAAGGTGTAAACACAGGTACCTGTGTGGCCTTGTGGCATCGCTGTGGGCAGGCTGAGGGGCTTGGCATCAGAAGCTAAGCCCCCTCCCTCCTCCCTCCTCTGGCCTCTGAGTCAGGCCTTGGGCTCTCAGGAAATGTACCCTGATAACCTGGCAGCGATTCCTTCATTCCTGTCCCAGGGCAGGGAAGTTGGATGGCCAGCTGGCTGTGTGTCACCTGCCCAGTGGAGTCAGCACCCTCAGCACGTGCTGGACATCTCAACCCCTGCTCAGACCTGCTGCCCTCGATGCCCGCCGCAGACACACCTTGATGCGTGATGCTCCGATGTATCCCCCGCACACACACAACACTTAGGCCCTTCAAGGGTCTGCCACTTTCACGTTCTGCCCAGAACTTGGGTCCCTTAGATGTGAACCTCACTCCCTCACCCACTGCTTACCTGCACCTCCCTGCATTCATTCAACCCGTGTTCCCTGGTGGCTACTAAGTCGTGGCACAATTGGGGTCTGATATATAAGCCCACAAAGTCCTCCCAATCTAGTGGGGACACGTGGACATCCCTGGCTGGGATTGGGAAGAGGTCATAGCAGTGATGTTTGAGCACAGAAAAAGGGAAGGTGGTTTCCAGCCAATGAATCTACAATTAAAAAGTAAAGTAAAACCAGAGACGGGGTGCGGCAGCTCATGCCTGTAATCCCAGCACTTTGGGAGGATTGCTTGAGGCCAGGCATTCCAGACCAGCCTGGGCAACAAAACAAGACCCTCATCTCCACTTTTTTTCTTTGAGACAGAGTCTCACGCTGATGCTCAGGCTGGAGCAATCTCGGCTCGCTGCAACCTCCATCTCCTGGGTTCAAGCGATCCTCCTGCCTCAGCCTCAAGTAGCTAGGATTGCAGACTCAAGACACCACGCCTGACTAATTTTTGTATTTTTATTTAATTAATTTATTTATTTTTAATTTTTTGAGACAGAGTTTTGCTATTGTCGCCCACACTGGAGTGCGATGGCACAATCTCGGCTCACTACAACCTTCACCTCCCAGGTTCAAGCAATTCTCCTGCCTCAGCCTCCTGAGAAGCTGGGATTACAGGCACCCACCACCATGCCCAGCTAATTTTTGTATTTTTAGTAGAGATGGGGTTTCTCCATGTTGGTTAGGCTGGTCTTAAACTCCTGACCTCAGATGATCTGCCCGCCTCAGCCCCACAAAGTGCTGGGATTACAGGCGTGAGCCACCGCATCTGGCCTATTTATTTTATTTATTTATTTTGAGATGGAGTCTCCCTCTGTTGCCCAGGCTGGAGTGCAGTGGCACAATCTTGGCCTCCCAGATTCAAGCGATTCTCCTGCCTCAGCTTCCCGAGTAGCTAAGACTACAGGTATGCGCAACCACAACGGGCTAATTTTCTTTGTATTTTTTAGGAGAGGCGGGGTTTTACCATGTTGGCCAAGTTGGTCTCAAACTCCTGATCTCGAGAGTGATCCTCCCACCTTGGCCTCACAAAGTGCTGGGATTACAGGTGTGAGTCACCACATCCAAGCTCCACAATTTTTTTTTTTTTTTTGAGATGGAGTCTCGCTCTGTCGCTCAGCCTGGAGTGCAATGGCACAATATCTCAGCTCACTGCAACCTCCACCTCCCGGGTTCAAGCGATTCTCCTGCCTCAGCCTCCTGAGTAGCTGGAATTACAGGTGCGTGCCACCACGCCTGGCTAATTTTTGTATTTTTAATAGAAATGGGGGTTCACCATGTTGTTCAGGATGGTCTCGAACTCCTGACCTTGTGATTTGCCTGCCTCGGCCTCCCAAAGTGCCGAGAGATTAGAGGCGTGAGCCATCGCACCCGGCCAATTTTTTTTTTTTTTTTTAATTAGCTGGGCATGGTGGCACGCACCTGTCATCCCAACTACTTAGGAGGCTGAGGCGAGAGAAGTACTTCAGCCCAGGGGTTCAAGGCTGCAGTGAGCTATGATTGTGCCACTAAACTCCAGCCTAGGCAACAGAGTGAGACCCTGTCTCCAAAAGAGAAAAAGGACAAACGGGGACCTGGGGAAGGATGGGTTTGGGGGTGAAAGCCAGCTGATAAGGGTGTAAGAGGGGTCGCCTCTTGGGCTGGGCACAATCTCTGGCTTGAGAAGGAAGAGGAAGGGGGTAAAGGACCTAAAGGGAAGCTGGATGTTTTCACTGGGCGGCTGAGGGGAAGGGCAGAGGTTCTTACGAAGCCAGGCTTAGCATTAGCAGCTACATGCCAGCTATAATACTCCCAGGATCGGCCGGGCGCGGTGGCTCAAGCCTGTAATCCCAGCACTTTGGGAGGCCGAGGCGGGCGGATCACGAGGTCAGGAGATCGAGACCATCCTGGCTAACACGGTGAAACCCTGTCTCTACTAAAAATACAAAAAATTAGCCGGGCGTGTTGGCGGGCGCCTGTAGTCCCAGCTCCTCGGGAGGCTGAGGCAGGAGAGTGGCCTGAACCCGGGAGGCGGAGCTTGCAGTGAGCCGAGATCGCGCCACTGCACTCCAGCCTGGGTGACACAGCAAGACTCCGTCTCAAAAAAAAAAAAAAAAAAAAATACTCCCAGGATCTTCACAGTGCGTACATCCCCACCTGCTCCCATACCCAGCCAGTCATCCCATGCCATCCCCACAAACACTGCACATACCCCATCCTCTACTGAAACCCACCCACCAGGCCCCATGTCTTGCCCCCTCCTCCCACCTAAGTAACTCCTTCCAGTCAGGCCCCTCCCACTCACTCACCCCAGGAATAACCTGACCTCCAGCCTGGGCCCCAGACATCTGGTCTCCAGAAAGCAGTTGGGGACTCGAGGCTCTGCTCTTCCTGAAGCTCAGACCCAACAGATGTTTTTTTGTTTTTCGTCTTTTGTTTTTTGTTTGAGACAGGGTCTCGCTCTGTCACCCAGGCTGGAGGGCAGTGCAGCCATCTCGGCTCACTGCAATCTCTGCCTCCTGGGTTCGAGTGATTCTCCTGCCTCAGCCTCCCAAGTAGCTAGGATTACAGGCATGCGCCACCACGCCCGGCTAATTTTTTTTGTATTTTTAGTAGAGACGGGGTTTTGCCATGTTGGCCAGGTTGGTCTCCAACTCCTGACCTCAGGTGATCCTCCCTCTTCGGCCTCCCAAAATGCTAGGATTACAGGCATGAGCCACCACACCCAGCCTCAACAGGTGTTTTGAACGGCCAGAGTGGCCCTCAAAGAGGATACATGCCTCACCCCCATCGCAGCCACACGGCAAGCCTTCTTTCCCTGAGCCTCTGCCCTCTGCACTCCGTCCCCCCATCTTCATCTCACCACCTTTTATAATCCGTTTCGGTCTCAGTTTCCAAGGCAATTCCTTGAGGACCCTTTCAAAATGCCAGCCTTTGCCAGGCTGTGGTGTGCTCATGCCATTCTTTTTCATCAGTATTCCTAGCTTGAAATTATTGTGTAATTGCAATTTTTTTTTTAAGATAGGGTCTCCCTCTGTTGCCCAGGCTAGAGTGCAGTGGTGCAATCATAGCTCAATGCTTCGTTGAACTCCTGGGCTCAAGCAATCCTCCTGCCTCAGCCTCCCAAGTAGCTGGAACTATAGGCGTGCGCCACAATGCCTGCCTAATTTTTACATTTCTTTGTAGAGATGAGGCCTCGCTATATTCCCCAGGCTGGTCTGGAACTCCTGGCTTCAAGCGATGCTCCAGCCTCAGCCTCCCAAAGCCGACTAGCCACCTTGCCAGCCTGTTTGTGATTATTTGATTGAAGTGTGTCACCCCTACTTCACCATGAGCTCAGGGCTCAAGGGGGATGGGGCTGGTGCCTGTTTTGTCCTGGACACCTAGGAACATCATAGGCACCTAGGAAATGTCTGTGGAATGATTGGTGCTGCTCCACAAGCTCGCCACCGCCCATGAGGTGCAGGCTTCGCAGAAAGGGCCTGGCAGGGGACAGACCCTAGTGTCTTAAGCTCCCATACCCAGACTAAGGAGGGAGGGAAGAAGGGAGGAGTGGCTGTGGCTCTAGATAATAAAAGCAGGGGCCAGGCCCTGGGGGGCATAACTGGCCTGAGATAACCTGAAAGACCTGAGGCAGAGGAGAGTCATCACATTCCAGGGAGACTGCGCACACACACAAACCACATGCACGTGCGTGCACACACACTCAGACACACACACATTACACACACAGGGACACACACAGCCTACACATGTGCACACACACACAACCTGTGCATGCACACACACACATACCACACCACATAAGGGGACACACACAGCCTACACACGCATACACACACACCACATACACACTACACACCGGGACACACACACAAACGGCCTATGCACGTACACACACATACACACGGACACATACATGCACACACAAGGGCCTGCAGCTCTGAAAGGACTCATGACTTTGGTGGCAAGAGGAGCTGGCAGAGCCCAGCCAGCGGGCGGGGCCAGGGGAGGGGCGGGCAGGTAGGTGCAGCCACTCCTGGGAGGACCCTGAGTGGCCAGACGGTGCTGGTGACTCGTCCACACTGCTCACTGCGGATACTCCAGGCGTCTCCCGTTGCGGCCGCTTCCTGCCTTAGAGGCCAGCCTTGGACACTTACTGCCCCTTTCCAGCCCGGATTCTGGGATCCTTCCCTCTGAGCCAACATCTGGGTCCTGCCTTCGACACCACCCCTAGGCTTCCTACCTTGTGTGCCTGGAGTCTGCCCCAGGGGCCCTTGTCCTGGGCCATGGCCCAGAAGGGGATCCTGGGGCCTGGGCAGCTGGGGACTGTGGCCATTCTGCTCTATCTTGGATTACTCCGGTCAGGGACAGGTAAGTGAGGACGTGGGGGCAGGGTGGGGACAATGCACTGGAGGGAGCCGGCGTGATCATTTTCTGGGGTGCGCCCTTGTCTGGGGCCCAAGAAAACCCGCGGCCTCCCCAGCTCTTGGCCTCCCTTTCCCACCTTGGCTCTGCCAGGGAAGGGGCCAGCCCTCTGGAGCAGTGGTGGGTACTAGGGGTCAGGGAACCCGAGTCTTCCCTACTCACCCCTCCTCTTTCTCTTTCTTTCTAGGAGCGGAAGGGGCAGAAGGTGAGACTTTCCTCAGAGAGGGAGGAGGGGAGGGGGAGGTGACTTGGATCGGATTCCCCTGGGGTTTAACCAGTGCCTGGCCTTCAGCTGGGCTGCCTTCCAACTAGATTCTCTTAGGGCTCCCAGAGTGGGGAGTTGTAGCCCTCACCTTACGGGCAGAGAAGCAGGGACTTGCCCAGGGCACACTGCCAGTGAAGGTGCAGCTGGGATTCAGATCCACGTCTGACTCCCAAAGTGGGGCAATCGAGGTGGTTTTTTTTGGTTTGGTTTTGTCTTTTGAAACAGGGTCTGGGTCTGTCGTGGCCCAGGCTGGAGTGCAGTGGCACGATCACAGCTCACTGCAGCCTCAGTGATCCAGCCTCCCGGGCTCACGTGATCCTCCCACCTCAGCCTCCCTAGTGGCTGGGACTACAAGTGCATGTCACCACACCCAGCTAGTTGTGTTTTGTTTTTTTGTGGTTTTTTTTGGTAGAGATGTGGGTCTCACTATCTTGGCCGGGCAGGTCTTGAACTCCTGGGCTCAAGCGATCCTCCTGCCTCAGCCTCCCAAAGTGCTGGGATTATAGGTGTGAGCCACCCTTCCCGTCCTCGAGGTGGTTTTGAGGGAACCAAACCAAGGGTCTCCTTTCTTGGAAGGCACCCAACCCGGCTCTGAGTCAGACCAGCTTTCAATCCTGGCTTCCCCATGCACTGGCTGTGTGTCATTGGCCAAGTGCCCCCACTTTTCTAAGCCTGAGACTCCTCACCTCTAAAATGAAGCTGGTCATGTCCATCTCCTGGGGCTGTGGAGAGGATGCAGGGAGATGAGGAAGCGAAAGCCCCTCCAGGGCCTGGCACAGCCGCCAGGCTCTCTAAATAGTGGCTATTGTCATGATGATAAGGGAGAGAAGGATCTGGGCTGCAGTTTTCTCTGCTCCTAGATGACTTTGTGAAGAGCAGTTGGGCTCCACTCCAAAGTGGCCTCAATGGGGGTGGGGCCGGGGCTGTCCTGGAAACTAGACATTGACGTCACGGGAGCCCAGTTCTGCTGTTCGTTTGTTGAATATATGTCCACGATGCCACGGGCACTGCAGAAATGGGAATCTGCCCCTAGGGAATGCCCAGATTGGTGTGGTGGAAACAGACACAGTTGTGGACTCCGGAACAATTGTGAGATTGGGCAGCATCGGGGAGCACGGTGGAGGGGGGGGGTGCTGGGCTCAGAGGCAATGCCCAACTCAGCCAGCAGAAGCCCGCCTGTCTATGGAGGGGCTGCTGTTCCAATCAAGCATCCACAGGCAAAGGGAAGTTTGCCAGACAGTAAGGATGGGGAAGGGCATACCAGGTAGAGTGACCTGCATCAGCCAAGGTCCCGGGTAACAAGTGTGTGGCCTGATGTACATGACTGAAGGGTCCAGAGGGGATGGCTGGGTCTGATGGCGGTGCCATGGTCTGTCTGGAATGTATCTTAAGGGCCGCGTGGAGCCAAGGAAGAGTTTAAGCAGGGCTGTGGCCTGGTCAGATTGGGGGTTTATGAAAATCTTCAGACTTGTAAGGGGCAGGATGGACGGAAGACTTGCAAGGAGAGAAGCTGCCATGAGACCTGAATTAGGTAATGAGTAGTGGACAGAAGGGGCAGAACTGCCCACGCCTGGAAGGGGACAAAGGGGTGCTGACTCCTGTGAACCCACTTCCCAAGCTCTATATCAGAGCTCCTGGGCTGCATAGGAGTGGCCGGGCTAACAACCTGACCCCTTCCCTTCTTCCCTGGGCAGCCCCCTGCGGTGTGGCCCCCCAAGCACGCATCACAGGTGGCAGCAGTGCAGAACCTGGTCAGTGGCCCTGGCAGGTCAGCATCACCTATGACGGCGTCCATGTGTGTGGTGGCTCTCTCGTGTCTGAGCAGTGGGTGCTGTCAGCTGCTCACTGCTTCCCCAGGTACCAAATGGTGAAAGCCAAAAGTGGGCTGGAGGTCAAAGTTCATGGGTCAATCCAGGTCAGAGGTTGGGGTTCTTGGGTTGGGTCTGAAAGTGTCAGTTAAGTCTGGAAGGACCAGTTAGGAGTGAAGGTGAGGGGTCAGAGGTTACAGGATAAAACTAAGGTGCAATTTGAGACCTAAAAGGGGCTGATCGGAATCGGGTTGGGGAACAAGGAGAGGTCTCCCGGGTCTCAGCCTTTGCCCCCTGCCTGCAGCGAGCACAGCAAGGAAGGCTATGAAGTCAAGCTGGGGGCCCACCAGCTGGACTCCTACTCTGAGGACGCCAAGGTCAGCACCTTGGAGAACATCATCCCCCACCCCAGCTATCTCCAGGAGGGCTCCCAGGGTGACATTGCACTCCTCCAACTCAGCAGCCCCGTCACCTTCTCCCGCTACATCCGGCCCATCTGCCTCCCTGCAGCCAATGCCTCCTTCCCCAACGGCCTCCACTGCACTGTCACTGGCTGGGGCCATGTGGCCCCCTCAGGTGAAGTGGGACGCTGGGTGCCTAGAGGTGTGGAGGGGCACCTAACTCAGGGAGGGGCCCAGGGTAAGCCTCTTTTATCCCCACAGTGAGCCTCCTGACGCCCAGGCCACTGCAGCAACTCGAAGTGCCTCTGATCAGTCGTGAGACGTGTAACTGCCTGTACAACATCGACGCCAAGCCTGAGGAGCCGCACTTTGTCCAGGAGGACATGGTGTGTGCTGGCTACGTGGAAGGGGGCAAGGACGCCTGCCAGGTAAGCACAGGCCCGGGGGGCAGATGACCAGTGCAACTTGGGAAAGGAGGCCTGGCCCGGTCCTAATGGCTGCTGTGTGGCTTCTCTCCTCAGGGCGACTCTGGGGGCCCACTCTCCTGCCCTGTGGAGGGTCTCTGGTACCTGACTGGTATTGTGAGCTGGGGCGATGCCTGTGGGGCCCGCAACAGGCCTGGTGTGTACACTCTGGCCTCCAGCTATGCCTCCTGGATCCAAAGCCAGGATAAAGAACTCCAGCCTCGTGTGGTGCCCCAAACTCAGGAGTCCCAGCCCGACAGCAACCTCTGTGGCAGCCACCTGGCCTTCAGCTCTGCCCCAGCCCAGGGCTTGCTGAGGCCCATCCTTTTCCTGCCTCTGGGCCTTCTCTCCCCATGGCTCAGCGAGCACTGAGCTGGCCCTGCTTCCAGGATGGATGTGTCACACTCAAGGACAGGAGCCCGGTCCTTCCCTGATGGCCTTTGGACCCAGGGCCTGACTTGAGCCACTCCTTCCTTCAGGACTCTGCGGGAGGCTGGGGCCCCATCTTGATCTTTGAGCCCATTCTTCTGGGTGTACTCTTTGGGACCACAACCGAGGGTCAGGAGTTTTACTGCCTGTAGCAATGGCCAGGTCCTCTGGCCCCTCACCCACCGTGGACCAGCCCATTGGCCGAGCCCCTGGGGAGCTCCTGAGACCCTTGGCTATGAAGATGAGCCCTGGCTCCCACCTATTTCTGGAAGACTGCTCCCGGTCCGCCTGCCCAGCCTGATGAGCACATCTCTCTGCCCTCTCCCTGTGTTCTGGGCTGGGGCCGCCTTTGTGCAGCTTCAAGGATAGGAAAGGCCCCAATCTTGCCCACTGGCTGCTGAGCGCCCCCGAGCCCTGACTCCTGGACTCCGGAGGACTGAGCCCCCACCGGAACTGGGCTGGCGCTTGGATCTGGGGTGGGAGTAACAGGGCAGAAATGATTAAAATGTTTGAGCACAACTTGCTGTGCGTGTGTGAAGTGAAATGAAGAACATCCGCTCTTGGCCTCCCCTTCCCCTCCAAAGTCCAGGGCCACCAGCAGAACTGACTTTATTTAAAAAATGACAAAACAGGTCTATACATATTTACAGGCTGGGAGCCAGGAGGCTCGAGTCCGACAGCAGGGGCCAGGCCGCTCACTTCTTGGAGAGTTTGACTTGCTTGTGCTTGGGGGGTGCCCACTTGAGGCAGACGGAGTCCACTGTGGGGAGAAGGGGCGGGAGGCAGGGCTGGGCCTGGGCCAGGCCAGCTCACACCTGGCTGCCCTGCTCTGGGCTCAGGCCAGTTTCACCTCCTTCAGGTGAGAACAAAAGGGCAGGCTATGCTGGGGAGGGGCAGGGAAGCCCAGGAATGAGAGGCCTGCCCCGGGCTCCAACCTGGGAGCTGGTCTGACTGGTTTGGGATCATGTGACAGCAATAAGGAGGCCTTGACTCCTACCAATCCATATACTGACACTCCCCCACCGCCCCGGACACATGGCAGCCCCCCACCCACCTGTGATGGGTGGTTTCTTATACTGGGCACTTTTGAGGTGCTCCTCCACTAGCTTGGGTGTGACACAGATCACGTGCTGGCCCTTCCAGTACTTGACCATATTGAGGGACTGCAGGGTACTGATGATGTCATTCTGGGTGATGCTGGTCATCTGGCTGCAAAAAGGGATGAGAGCAAATGCCAGACATGGTGCCCTTGTGGGATCTGGCCAGGATGGTGACAGGGTATGAGGAGGCAGGATTGTGGCCCATCTCAGGACAAGTCCTGCCCCCAGGGCCTGGGAGGCCCCCTCACCTGAGGTCCTTGATGGACAGTGTGCCCCGGAAGTCCCGCAGGATCTCCAGCAGCACCCAGGACCAGTAGCTGCGGTAGCTGAGCTTGCCCAGGTCAGAAAGTGGCTTCTCCGGGGAGCCGACCGTGCTCTCCAGCTTGGAGAGCTCATAACCTGGCAGCAGTTGAAAGAGGAACTTAGGATCCAGTCTGCCCTGGCACCCCTGCCCCACAGGTCTCCCCCTCCCAGACAGGCCAGGAACCACTCACTGAAAGCGATGAGGAACTTCCCGTAGCCGCGGCGTTGGTAGGGGGGCAAGGTCAGGATGCAGGCCACATTGTTTCCATCCGGGGACTCCTTCTCCTGCAGGAGGTGGGTGCTCAGGGCCGCTGGGGAGGCTCTGCCCCCTCTCTGTTCATGCCCACCTTTGCCCTCCCCACCCTCTCCTGTCCCGAGTTTCTAGACCCAGCACCTTGGAGAAGTAGCCGACAATGTGGGCCCCCTGCCGGTCCACCTCGGTCAGGATGTAAAAGACGAAGGGCTCCACGTCAAAGTACAGTGTCTTATGGTCCAGGAAAAGCTTGGCCAGCAGACACAGGTTCTGACAGTAAATCTAAGGTTGAGGAGCGGGAGAAACAGGCTCAGGGGGCAGGCACAGGCCCCACCCAGCTGGTTCCAGCGGCCAGCACCAGCCCGCGGGAAGTGGGGGCCTCGCCAGGCCGAAAGGATTTCACACTGGAAGGAGTCTTCAGTCAGCCTCTGATGGACAGGGAACTGGAAATCAGAGAGCAACAGCACTTCGGAGGTGCCAGCGGAGCTGGACGAAGCCCAGCCACCCCTTCTGAGTGCCAAATACGAGCTGGGTGCCTTCCATGCAGGATCTGCTTCAGTCTTCACAGACATTAACTCTGTTTCAGCTCGGGAGACTGAGGCTCCGAGGCAGGAATTCAGACAGTCCTGTTCATGGCTGTGTCCCCAGCACCTAGCACGAGGCTAAGTATGAAGCTGGGTGCCTGGTAAATGTCTGCTGAATGGAGGAGCCTCAAGCCCTGTCTGTCCACTTGGTCGCACTCCAGGAGGGGGACAATGGGACCGAGTTTGGCTTCACGGCACAGACTAAGGGGCTCCCTGGTTTATGACACCACAACCACTCTCTCATCCAACCTGGCAGCTGGGCGAGCCCAGCACTGCTAGGCCCATCTCACTCAGGAGGAAGCTGAAGCTCCCAGAGTGGAAGTGCTTGCCCAGGGCCTCAAAGCTGGCAGAGTGCAGCTGGAAAGCACCCCCACATCTCCAGTGGGGGCCCTTCTGCTATTCCACACAGCTATGCTCAGGAAGGCAGAGCAGGGGCAAGGGCTGGGCTCAGCCTGCGTATTCTCCGAGTCCAAGGCTAATCAAGCCCCGAGAGGTCACCGATAATAACAAGGCCCGTGTTTATTTAAGCACATACTAGTGCCAAGCACTGCACTGAACACTTGACATTTGCTGTCTCATTTATTCCACTAACAACACAACTAGGTAAATATTATGACTCCCGTCTTATGGACAAGGAAACAGGAACAAACTACGTTAAGTAACTTGTCTGTGGTCAGTGAGGAAGTGACAGCGTAACATGAGCAACCCTGTAGTGAGTGGAGCCACTCTGAAGCCCGCCCTCTCCGTCCTATGCTATATGGCCCATCTGCGGGAAACCAGTACACTTGGCGAGACCCTCCCAGACTGACAAGGCAAAGGCCAAGTTCTCTACAACAGCAGGGCAGGTCCCAAAGTTCCCCAACCTGCCCCGCTGAAGTCATTCGGGGCCAGGAACAAGGAACTCAGCCCTTGAAAGCCACAGAGTTCTCTCAGCAGGAAATTTCACACAAAGCAGTCCCCTCCCAGGCAAAAACAAACACCTTTCTTTCCAACGGAAGGAGAAAGCACTTCTAAATTTTTCAGCCTCAGGCAAGAAAATCTCCTCTGGGTTCCAGAACAACCCAAGTTTGAACCTAACCCCACCCGCAGAAGAGTCCTGGGGCCACCACACGGCCCTGTGTTTCCTATGCACCAATCATAGGCCTAGTGCTAGGCTAGGAGGCCCTCAGAGGCCTTCTTTTTTTTCTTTTTTTGAGACAGAGTCTCACTCTGACGCCCAGGCTGGAGTACAGTGGCACAATCTCGGCTCACTGCAACCTCTGCCTCCCGGGTTCAAGCAATTCTCATGCCTCAGCCTCCCGAGTAGCTGGGATTACAGATGCCCGCCACCACGCCGGCTAATTTTTTGTATTTTTAGTCGAGAAGGAGTTTCATCATGTGACCCAGGCTGCTCTCGCACTCCTGAGCTCAGGCAATCTGCCCACCTCAGCCTCCAAAAGTGCTAGGATTACAGGTGTGAGTTGCAGTGCCCGGCCCCTCAGAGGCATTCTGCCCATGGAGGCTCAGCTAAGGCTGCCCCCTCCCCTTTGGTGGTGATGAGGATCATCTGGGAGGTGCCCAGGGCCTCCCCGGCCTCCCCTAGCCCCTGGCCACCCACTCACCTTATGGTCTTTGCCGTCAACTTCGTACACGGAGATGTTGCTCTTGCGGTAGATCTCTTTCCCGGGGGGCTGCCGCCACTGGCACTGACCCTGGTGGGGGACAAGAGAACAGGTTCGCTGCCGTATGTTCTCTGCTAGGAGGCCCCCACCCCACTGCTGCATGCTTTGGAGCAAGTCTCTGCCTGTTTCCCCCCTCAACACTTCACCTACATTGAGTAATCCTCCCAGCAGCCTTAGGAAAGCGATCCTGCTTTTACAGACCAAGGCCCAGGCACAGAGATGCAAACATCACACAGCCCGGTGGGGTTTTGAGTCTTTGTGGGCCTGGCTCTGGAGGGACCTGTCCATGACAATGGCTTCCCTAAACCACACCTATTTGCTTCAGATTCCACACTTCGGGAAGCAGCCCACTGTATCAGTGATGAGAGCGCCCCTTCCTGACAGCCCCCAATTTCGTCCACACTTAAGGTCCCACTGCCAGGGGCTATGTGTGCTTCCTGGGATGGGGCTGGCCTTGGCAAAAGACCTGAAGGGGGTGAGTTACTGTCCCCATTCCAGAGAAGAGGAAGCTGAGGTCTGGAGTTGGCAAGGTCACCCTGCCAGCAACAGCAAAGCCAGGCCTGGAATCCAGGCCTCTTGACCCCCAGCAGCTCTTCCCTGTACTCGCTCCTCTGGGCCTGTCTCCTCTACGGAGCTGCCAGTGCAGCTGCCCTCAGCCTCCATGCCTGCCTCTGCCTCTCACCAGGCCCCTGCCCAGCTCAGCCCGACCGGCCTAGCCTCACCAAGTGGAAGCGGTAGCTCTTCTCATATTTCATGTACTTGAGGCAGTACTCGCAGAGCCAGAGCTTGGGCTGTTTCCCATAGTCTTCGGGGAATGGTGAGAAATACCAGGCATCAATTTCATAGTTCCCGATGTGGATCTTGTCCACATACTTCACCTTGGTGATCTGCAGGCAGGGTGGGAGTGGGGCACAGTGCACGGCTCAGCAGGGGCTCCTCGGCAAGGGGAGACAGGGGACCTGCAGGCAGCTTCCCAGCCCCGCTTACCGCCTCATGCTCCTTCTCCAAGGCCGCTGTGGTGGGGTCCATCTCTGCATAAGTCTGGGCCAGGAAAGAAAAGTGGGCAGAGGTGAACAGAAGTTGTGACCAGGCTGTCCCTCCCCTGTCAGGACCCACAAGGCTTCCCTGCTGTCTTCCAGAACTCATTCCTGGATGGCAATAATAACCACACCAATAGCTAACCTACCTGACTTGGTTCTGAAGCTGGCCGGTCCAGGCTCCTCTCACACCCACCCGCCCCACCCCCAGATATCCCAGACATCCCTGATGTCCAAGTTTGGACCTTTTGCCAGATGAACAGGGTTAGGATCAGGACAGGGGCTTCAGCTGCACGATGGGGGGCAATCCAGCTCTGCCAAAGTTGTGAGACTCAAATGAAATAACAGATTTGCCTTCAAGGCCCACCATAAGAACTGTTACTACCTCCCTGACGTGCCTGGACCCCTTTCCTGAGCACCAGACCCTGCCTGTCCATGGGACTGCCCCAGAGGTCCCTCCCACAGGGACAGCAGACTCAAGATGTGCAGAAAGGACCTCAACACTCCTCCCTACAAACCTGTGCCTCCTCCTGGGTTGCTCATTTTACTGGGAACATCACCCTTGATCCCAATGTCCAAGACCCATAACTAGGCTTGCCTCAGACTATTCCCTCTCCCTCGGCCTGGCCAAGTCCTAATACAGTGGATGTCGACTCTACTTCTGACATCTCTGGAATTGGGCCATCTCTGGAATTGGGCCCTCTCTGGAATTCTCCTCTCTGTCCTGCTCCAGGTAGTCATGGCCCCATCTCAGGTCTGGATAATTTACTAGGCCTCCTCAGATTCCCTGCCTCCAGCCCCAGCCTCCTCATTGCTATCAGAAGCCCCCTTTTTGCGGCCTTCATGCTTCTGCACAAACAGCTCCTTCCACCTGGAGAATGCCCTTCCTTCTCTCACTGCCAGCAGAAAATGCTTCCTCAGCCTGGCACGGAGCATTAGTCAGGTGAGTCCATGATGCTTTGTGATCTATCCTGTGTCACTGTCGTTATTGTGCTCTTTCCCATCCTTCAAGGCTCGAGATTCTTACTACCCTCTCCAGGAGGCCTGATTGGATTCTTCCCATCCAGAAAACATTCCCTCCTTCCCAAGTTCAGTGAGAAGTGGTCAACAGGGCAACACTGTCCAAGTATGCCCACCTGGGTTCCTCTATTTTTCAAGTCCTTGGAAAGCAGAGACTAAGAGTCACACCACACTCACAACACATCCTGCTCCTAGGCCAGACCCTGTGGGAGGAACCCAGTACAGCCTGACAATGGAGGAGGGACCCAAGACGGCCCATGACCTACACCAGGGGCAGACAAGGCGCTGCCCTGTAGCTGAGAAGGGAGGAAGGAGCCAGCGCTTTACCCAGAACCCCCTCCACAAAGCACTGTGCTTATATGGCCTCATTTAATCCTTTCAGTAACCCTTACATAGAGTGTTCTTTTTTTTTTTTTGAGACGGAGTCTCACTCTGTTGCTCAGGCTGGAGTACAGTGGCACCATCTCGGCTCACTGCAACCTCCGCCTCCCAGGTTCAAGCAATTCTCCTGCCTCAGCCTCACAAGTAGCTGGGACTACAGGCACATGCCACCACATCCAGGTAATTTTTGTATTTTTAGCAGCGATGGGATTTCACCATGTTGGCCAAGCTGGTCTCAAACTCCTGACCTCAGGTGATCAACCAGCCTTGCACTCCCAAAGTGCTGAGATTACAGGCGTGAGCCACTGTGCCCAGCTGCGTTATTTCAGTTTTACAGAGTAGTAAACAGGCAGGGCAAGGTGAGGTCCCTTACCCTCAGGGACTAGCGAGCTGCCATTTATTCCAAGTGGCAAGCATGGCATAAACATTATTATTTTTTTTTTTCTGAGATAGACTCTCATTCTGTCACCCAGGCTGGAGTGCAGTGGTGAGATCTCAGCTCACCACAACCTCTGCCTCCTAGGCTTAAGTGATTCTCCTTCGTCAGCCTCCCAAGTGGCTGAGACTACATGTGCCTGCTACCATGCCCAGCTAATTTATTTTGTTTTTTGAGTGAAATTTTGCTCTTGTTGCCCAGGCTGGAGTGCAATGGTGCAATCTTGGCTCACTACAACCTCCACCTCCTGAGTTCAAGTGATCTTCCCACCTCAGCCTCCCAAGTAGCTGGGATTACAGGTGCCCACCAGCAAGCCCGGCTAATTTTTTTGTATTTTTAGTAGAGATGGGGTTTCACCATGTTGGCCAGGCTGGTCTTGAACTCCTGACCTTCAGATGATCCACCCACCTTGGCCTCTCAAAGTGCTGGGATTACAGGCACGAGCCATAGCCTTTTTTTTTTTTTTTTTTCTGAGACGGAGCCTCGCCCTGTCGCCCAGACTGGAGTGCAATGGCAAAATCTCACGCCACTGCAACCTTGCCTCCTGGGTTCAAGCAATTCTCCTGCCCCAGCCACCCAAGTAGCTGGGATTACAGGTGTGTGCCATCACACCCAGCTAATTTTTTGTATCTTTAGTAGAGACGGGGTTTCACCATGTTGGCCGTGCTGGTCTCCAACTCCTGACCTTGTGATCTGTCCGCCTCAGCCTCCCAAAGTACTGGGATTACAGGCATGAGCCACCATGCCCAGCCCGCGCCTGGCCTCTTTTTGTATTTGTAGTAGAGAAGGGCTTTCACCATATTGGTTAGGCTGATCTCAAACTCCTGACCTCAAATGATCCAAACATCTCAGCTTCCCAGAGTGCGGGGATTACAGGCATGAGCCACTGCACCCAGCCAACATTATTTCATTTTGTCCTCACAGTGAGCCTTTGAAATAAGAGTGCTCATTGTACCTGCTGTGTAAGAGAAAAAACTGAGGCACAAAGAGGTGAGGTCACTTGCCCAAGGTCACAGAACTGGTACTCAGCAGAGTCGGGCATGGGCCCCTGGTCTGCCCAATTCTGAACCTAACCACTGTAAAGATGAGGAATAAAGATTTTCCTCCTCACACGTCTCTTTAAAACACATTTCCCAATTCTCACAAAATACAGTACTCTTCTGCAAATGCAATAAAGAACTACAAAAACACTACTTTTCTTAATTGTTGCAATTTATTTAGAATTAAACATTAATTAGGCTCTGAAGAACCTTGCTGATTGTTAACTGGATGATTGTTTCATTACCTATTCTTTGATTTTATCACCACTGGCCCGTTATCCACCCTGCTGGTTGCCAGCTCAGAGGTACGTCTTTGTTGAGTGCAAAATAGTTGAGGAATTAACCTTAGATCTACGCTGTCCAACAGAGTAGCCACTTGTCACATAGGGCTATTTAAAATTATACTCAGCCAAACGTGGTGGCTCACGCCGGTAATTCCAGCACTTTGAGAGGCCAAGGTGGGAGGATCACTTGAGGCCAGGAGTTCCAGACCAGTCTGGTCAACATGGCGAAACCCCATCTCTACTAAAAATTACATGCCTGTAATCTCAGATACTTGGGAGGCTGAGGCACGAAAATTGCTTAAGCCAGGAAGGCGGAGGTTGCAGTAATCCGAGAGCTCGCCACTGTACTCCAGCCTAGGTGACAGAGTGAGACTCTGTCTCAAAAAATGAAAATTTTGGCTGGGCGCAGTGGCTCACACCTGTAATCCCAGCACTTTGGGAGGCCGAGGCAGGCAGATCACACAAGGTCAGACATGGTGAAACCCTGTCTGTACTAAAAATACAAAAATTAGCCGGGCATGGTGGTGCGTGCCTGTAGTCCCAGCTACTTGGGAGGCTGCGGCAGGAAACTCACTTGAACCTGGGAGGCGGAGGTTGCAGTGAGCTGAGATCGCACCACTGCACTCCGGACTGGTTGACAAAGTGAGACTGTCTCAAAAAAATAAAAATAAATAAAATTTTTAAAAAAATTGTAATTAAAAAAAAATTTTTTTTTGAGACAATCTTGCTCGGACATCCAGGCTGGATGGAGTGCAGTGGCGTGATCTTGGCTGACTGCAACCTCCATCTCCTGAGCTCAAACGATTCTCCTGCCTCAGCCTCCTAAGTAGTTGGGACTACAGGTGTGCACCACCACACCTGGCTAATTTTTGTATTTTTAGTAGAGATGGGATTTGGCCATGTTGGCCAGGCTGGTCTCAATCCCGACCTCAAGTGATACACCCACGTCCACCTCCCAAAGTGTTGGGATTACAAGTGTGAGGCACTGCACCTCACCATAATTTTAAAATTCTTTTTTTTTTTTTTGAGACGGAGTCTTGCTCTGTCTCCCAGGCTGGAGTGCAGTGGCGCGATCTCGGCTCACTGCAAGCTCTGCCTCCCGGGTTCACGCCATTCTCCTACCTCAGCCTCCCGAGTAGCTGGGACTACAGGCACACGCCACCACACCCGGCTAATTATTTTGTATTTTTTAGTAGAGACGGGGTTTCACCATTTTAGCCAGGATGGTCTCGATCTTCTGACCTCGTGATCTACCCACCTCGGCCTCCCAAAGTGCTGGGATGGGCCGGGCGCGGTGGCTCTCGCCTGTAATCCCAGCACTTTGGGAGGCCAAGGCGGGTGGATCACGAGGTCAGGAGTTCAAGACCAGCCTGGCCAAGATGGTGAAACCCCGTCTCTACTAAAAATACAAAAAATTAGCCGGGCATGGTGGCATGCGCCTGTAATCCCAACTACTCCGGAGACTGAGGCAGAGAATTGCTTAAACTTGGAGGGGTGGAGGTTGCAGTGAGCCGAGATTGCGCCACTGCACTCCAGCCTGGGCGACAGAGCGAGACTCCGTCTCAAAAAAAAAAAAAAAAAAAGGCCGGGCGCGGTGGCTCACGCTTGTAATCCCAGCACTTTGGGAGGCCGAGGCGGGCGGATCACGAGGTCAGGAGATCGAGACCACGGTGAAACCCCGTCTCTACTAAAAAATACAAAAAATTAGCCGGGCGCGGTGGCGGGCGCCTGTAGTCCCAGCTACTCGGAGGCTGAGGCAGGAGAATGGCGTGAACCCGGGAGGCGGAGCTTGCAGTGAGCCGAGATTGCGCCACTGCACTCCAGCCCGGGCGACAGAGCGAGACTCTGTCTCAAAAAAAAAAAAAAAAAAAAAAAAAAAAGTGCTGGGATTACAGGCGTAAGCCACCGCACCCGGCTAAAATTCTTAATTCTTAGTCACACTAGACACATTTCAAGTGCTCAACAGCTACATGTGGCTAGTGGCTACTGTACTGGATAGTACAGCTATAGAACATTTCCATTATAATAGGAAGTTCGACTGGGCAGTTTAGACCTTGAGGAGTTCTTCCAGTTTAGGGTATTTCAATTTTTTAAATCACACCACAGTAGGAAGTACACTTGGCACTGTAAACCTGTTGACATGTCTGTATATACACACAAGTGTGTGCTAGGATCATCAGGAAGGTAAGGCTGGAACAAGAGGAATCCTGCACACTTTTATTGGGTGTCAAATAAAAGCTTCTCAAAACAATACCTACCCTTAATAAAGTGTAACACCCTGATTTTTCTATCTTATCCACTTTCTTTCTTCCATTTAAAGAAATTTAAATGTTGGGCTTGCCCACTGAACTCATGTACTCAGAAGGATGAAGCTACAATGGCTGAAAGTAACAAATGTCTGGGTGTCTAGAGACTTCGACAAATCTTGCTCTGGTTTGCACTCCTGATTTTAATTTTATAAATTAAGAAACTGAGACTTGGTCAGGCGCAGTGGCTCACACCTGTAATCCCAGCACTTTGGAAGGCTAAGGCAGGAGGATCGCTTGAGACCAGGAGTTTGAGACTAGTTTGGGCAACATAGCAGATCCCGTCTCTACAAAAAAAAAAAAAATTACCCGGGCATGGTGGCACTTGCCTATGGTCCCAGCTACTCAGGAGGCTGAGGCAGGAGGATTGCTCGAGCCCACGAGGTTGAGGCTGAAGTCAGCCATGGCTGTGCCACTGCACTCAGCCTAGACGATAAAGATCCTGTCTCAAAAAAAAAAAAAACAATAATATGTACAACTATTATGTATCAATACAAGAAAAAACCAAGGCAAGTACAGGGATGAACACCTGTAGTCCCAGCTACTTAGGAGGCTGAGGCAGGAAGAACATTTGAGCCCAGGAGTTCAAGTCCAGCCTGAGCAACATAGCAAGACTCCCATCTCTTAAGAAAAAACCAAAATCATTGCTAAGGCCTCTGGCTCTGAGGTAGCACGATCTAGCTGGTAGATCTAATTCCTGTCTGGGTCCCTAAACTTATCTGTAGCTCTTCTGCATGCTTACTTCACAGGCCTGCTGTGAAATGTCAGTGAGGTCATGTATTAAAACACTTAGCTTAGGCTGGGCGCAGTAGCTCACGCCTGTAATCCCAGCACTTTGGGAGGCCGAGGTAGGTGGATCACCTGAGGTCAGGAGTTCGAGACCAGCCTGACCAATATGGTGAAACCTCGTCTCTACTAAAAATACAAAAATTAGCTGGGCGTGGTGGCGGGCACCTGTAGTCCCAGCTACTTGGGAGGCTGAGACAGGAAAATTGCTTGAACCCAGGTGGCGGAGGTTGCAGTGAGCCGAGATCATGCCACTGTACTCCAGCCTGGGAGACAGAGCAAGACAACGTCTCAAAAAAAAAAAAAAAAAAAAATTAGCTTAATACTTTTGCTCACTGGCTAACAAGTGTTTGGCATTATTATTTTAATTCCAGCCCACCGTTTTACTAGCTGTGTGACCTTGGGCATGTTACTTAATCTCTCTGAGCCTGCTTCCTCCTCTACCAAAAAAGTAACGATTTTTGTGTGTTGAATTGCTGGGAAGGATTTGAGGAGCTTATACATACACAGGACTTGGCAGGGTGCTTGGCTATAGGAACTGCCGAGTAACATTCTCGTCTTTCCCACTGAACTTCAAGTCATTTTTTCTACTAAGACACAGCCACTGGGAGGCAAAAGAGACTACTGGTGCAGGAGGCCTGAGTTCTAGTCCCAGATGTGCCATTTCCTTGCTGTGAGACTGCAGCGAAGCCCTTACCCTCTCTAAGTCTGTTTTCTTACCTATGAAAAGTAAGTAAGAGGAAGTACGTAAAGTCCCTGACACGCTACAGGAGCTTAAGAAATGGGATTTGCTGTGGTTTTGGCACTGGGGCCCGAGAGACCCAAGGGAGCTAGCACAGGCAGCTGGGCCTCCCGGGCCCGTGGATGGGAAGGGATCCGGACCTTCTGCACATGGTTGATCTCATCATGCTTGCGCTTTTGGTTGCGAGTGATCTTGCGCTCAGGCTGCTCTGCGAGCTCGCTCAGGTACTTCTCTGAGTTCTTCTGCACAGCATCCTTCACTGTCTTGGTCAGCGCCAGCCGGTTCTTGTCTACCCACTCGTCCAGCCGCCGGTTAACTGTAAGGATGGGCCATGAGAGTGCTGCCAGGGCACCCAACTCCCCGCACCCACACCCAGATGTGCCAAGCCACTCACAGCCCACATAGTGTACATAGAATTCCTCTCGGCCCTCCTGGTCGTTCACTCGAGACTGGATCACTTCAGCAGAATCTGTGATGGAAAAAGGCTAGGGTCATCAGGAAGGTAAGGCTGGAACAAAAGGAATCCTGCACACTGAGAAGCAGTTTCCAGAGTCCAGGGCCACACATCAGCTAACCTCACTGGTCAACCTCTGCCATTCTACTCAATCACTGCCACAACTGTGAGGTGGATCAGGTTGGGGCTGTTATTCTTATTTTATGAATGAGAAAATAACTGGCTGGGTGTGTGGCTCACACCTGTAATCCCAGTACTTCTGGAGGCCGAGATGGGCAGAACACGAGGCCAGGAGTTTGAGACCAGCCTAGTCAACATGGCAAAACCCCATCTCTACCAAAAAGACAAAAAAAAAAAAAAAAAAAAAGCCAGGCGTGGTGGCACACACCTGTAATCCCAACTACTCGGAGGCTGAGGCAGGAAAATTGCTTGAACCCGGGAGGTAAAGCTGAGGCAGGAGAATTGCTTGAACGCGGGAGGCAGAGGTTGCAGTGAGCCGAGATTGTATCACTGCACTGTGGCCTGGGTGACAAGAGCAAGACCCTGTCTCAAAAAAAAAGAACCCCAAAAAACAAAACAAAACTGAGGCTTACCCAGGGTCACAGATTTGAAAAGTGATAAGAGCTAATACTTAACTGAATTTAAATCTGACTCTAAATTCAATGCTCATTTTATCATATACCTTCAGTTGTTCATTTGTTCAGGGACCATGAGTGCTGGCTCTGGATTAAGATAGCCTACATTAATGTATAATTCCAGGGCTGGGCATCGTGGCTCACACCTGTAATCCCACCACTTTGGGAGGCCGAGGTGGGTGGATCACGAGGTCAAGAGGTCAAGACCATCCTGGTCAACATGGTGAAACTTCGTCTCTACTAAAAATACAAAAAGTAGCTGGGTGTGGTGGCGCACAACTGTAGTCCCAGCTACTCAGGAGGTTGAGGCAGGAGAACCACTTGAACCCGGGAGGCAGAGATTGCAGTGAGCCAAGATGGCGCCACTGCACTCCAGCCTGGCAACAGAGAGCGATTCCATCTCAAACAAACAAAAAAACAAACAAACAAACAAAAATATATATATACATAAAATACCAGCTCCCTACTTCCTAGCTGTGTGTAACTGAGCAAGTTATTCCATCTTTCTGAGCCTCAGTCTCTTCATCTGTGAAAAGGGATAACAGCTGGGCACAGTGGCTCATGCCAGTAATCCCAACACTCTGAGAGGGTGAGGTGGGGGAATCACTTGAGCCTAGAAGGTCTAGGCTTCAGTGAGCTGTCATCATGCCATGGCACTCCCACCTGGGTGACAGAGCGAGATCCTGTCTCAAAAAAAAAAAAAAGACAAAAGGGATAATAGTGCCAACCTTAGAAGGTGAGTTAACGCCTCCAAAATTTTTAGCAGAGCACCTGACAATTAGCAGAGCATTCAATAAATGAGTAAGGCAACCACCTTGTGTCTGGCCCTATGCTGTGTTGTTGCCGGGTACAGAGGACACAGTGATGAATCACAAGAAGTGCTGCCCTCCAGAAGTTCCCAGTATGATGGAGGCAGACAGAGAGAGAAAATTACAACATAATGTTACAAAAACTATGACTGAGGTATGAAAAAAATGTTGCAGGAACACAGAGAAGGGAACCACTCACTTTGCCTGAAGGGGAATCAAGGATGACATCACAAAGGATATGATGCTAAGAGGATGAGTAGGAGCTAGGCAGGCAAACAAGGAGAAAGGGAAGAAAAAGCATTCCAAGCAAAGGGCACAGGTGGTAAAGGGCGTGTGGTCTTCAGAGGGCAGTGTGTTCTGGCCTGGCAATGCCCTTTGCTAGGGTTGGCTAGAAACTGGAGAGGTCACAAAAATGAATGTCACTCTAAGGAGTTTGGGGTTAATTTTGAAAATGACAGAAGGCAGCAGAACATTAGGAAAGGGAAGCCTGTTGTTTCTGGAAGGTCTCTCTGCGGGTGGCTGCCAGGGACAAATGGAAAGAGAAGACACAGGGACAAGAGACGGATGAGGAAGCAGCGTTAGCACGAAGAAGGAATGAAGCCTAAGACTGGGCAAGGAAGTGGAATGGGAACAATCCTGGTGAAGGCCTGAGTGGTGGGTTTGTAGGCGTCAATCAGCATAATCCAAGGTCAACAGCCTCCCACCACCCGGCTGGTTTCTCAGCGCCCGGAACGCGGCGTTCTTTCCCCAAGCCCCGCCCCTCCTCCTCCCCACTACCAGCCCCCGGATCTTGGCCTCACGGAGAGCCTGTCCTCAGGCCCCGCCCCACCCCCTGGTCTCGCGCTCCGCCCCGCCCCCGGCCCTGGGCCCCGCCCTCACGCCAGGTGCTATCCGGCCGCCGGCACAGGTACGTTTCTCCGATCTCCACCGTGACTTCCGGCTCGCCGCGCGCCGGGGTCGGCGGAGAGACGCGGCCCGGGGATGGGGCGGTCCCCTCAGCGGCCGCATTCTCCCCGGGCCCGGGCTCGCCCTCCCCCGCGACCCCTGAAGTCGCCGCTGCAACCGCCGCAGCAGCTCCCTGTGCCGCCATCGCGGGAGGGGAAGTGACGCCAGAATCGGACGCCACGCAGCTCTTTTGGCTCCGGGTCAGCAGTGCGTGGGGGCGGGCGCCTCAAGGTTTGAGGGCGGGGTCTGTGATGTAGCAGGAGCCGATTGGCTTCCGTGGCTGTCCCCGCGGCCCCGCGACGAGTTGGATGTTGAGTGTGCGGCGGTCTTGGAGCTCTTGGTTTTCCGTGAGGACCTGTGGCTGCAGCCTATGGTTGAGGAGAGGAGACAGACTTACCTCATGCGATGACTTAACTCAACCTTTTATTTATTTATTTATTTAGAGACGGAGCCATGCTCTGTCGCCCAGGCTGGAGTGCAGTGGCGCGATCTCGGCTCACTGCAACCTCCGCCTCCGGGTTCAAGCGATTCTTCTGCCTCAGCCTCCCGGGTAGCTGGGACTGCAGGCGCGCGCCACCACGCCCATCTAATTTTTGTATTTTTAGTACAGACTGGGTTTCACCATGTTGTCCAGGGTGGTCTTGATCTCTTGACCTCGTGATCCGCCACCCTCGACCTCCCAAAGTGCTGGGATTACAGGCGTGAGCCACCGCGCCCGCCAGCTGAACCTTTTTAAAGGCCCTGGTGCCTGAGGAAGCCAAGATGTGCCAATTTTCAGCGGGCGCTGCCCCCACTTTTAACAGGGCAGAGCCAGACCGGCCGCCCTGGTGGTCTGGAGCCGCACACTCGCGCTGGCCTAATGTCGCTCACCTCCCCCCACTTTTTTTTTTTTTTTTTGAGATGGAGTCTCGCTCTGTCGCCCAGGCTGGAGTTTAGCCGGGCGTGGTGGCACGCGCCTGTAGTCCCAGCTACTTGGGAGGCTGAAGCAGGAGAATCGCTTGAACCCGGGAGGCGGAGGTTGCAGTGAGCCGAGATCCCACCATTGCACTCCAGCCTGAGGACCAAGAGCCAGACTCCATCTCAAAAAAAAATAAAAAGGCCGGGTGCGGTGGTTCACGCCTGTAATCCCAGCACTTTGGGAGGCCGAGGCGGGTGGATCACGAGGTCAGGAGATCGAGACTATCCTGGCTAACACGGTGAAACTCCGTCTCTACTAAAAAAAAATACAAAACAATTAGCCAGGCTTGGTGGCGGGCCCCTGTGGTCCCAGCTACTCGGGAGGCTGAGGCAGGAGAATGGTGTGAACCCGGGAGGCGGAGCTTGCAGTGAGCTGAGATCGCGCCACTGCACTGAGGGTTCTATGAGAGTCAGTCAAGTTTAAAGCTATTTGTATATGTATAGTCCAACCATATACAATTGGCCCTCCATATTCGCGTGTCCCACCTTTGAAGATTCAACGAAGAGCGGGTTGAAAATGCAGTGTTTAGGTGTGGTGGCTCACACCTGTAATCACGCACTTTAGGAGTCCAAGCAGGAGGATCACTTCAGGCCAGGAGTTCAAGACCAGCCTGGGCAGCATAGAGACCTCCTTTCTCCTAAAAATTTGGGGGGAAAAAAATTAGCTGGGCCTGGGGGCCCTCGCCTGTAGTCCCACCTACTCGGGAGGCTGAGGCAGAGGGATCACTTAAACCCAGGAGGTCGAGGCTGAGTGAGCTATAATCCCTCCACTGCACTCCAGCTTGGGTGACAGAGTAAGACCCTGTCTCAAAAAAAGGGGGGAAAAGAAAAGGAGGCTGGGCGCAGTGGCTCACTCCTGTAATCCCACCACTTTGGGAGGCCGAGGCAGGCAGACCACCTGAGGTCGGGAGTTTGAGACCAGCCTGACCAACATGGAGAAACCCCATCTCTACTAAAAATACAAAATAAGCCAGGCGTGGTGGCGCATGCCTGTAATCCCAGCTACTCAGGAGGCTGAGGCAGGAGAACTGCTTGAACCTGGGAGGCAGAGGTTGTGGTGAGCCAAGATTGTGCCATTGCACTCCAGCCTGGGCAACAAGAATGAAACTCTGCCTCAAAAAAAAAAAAAAAAAAAAAAAAGACTGGGCGCGGTGGCTCACACCTGTAATCCCAGCACTTTGGGAGGCCGAGGCAGGCGGATTACTTGAGTTCAGGAGTTCAAAACCTGGCCGACATTGTGAAACCCCGTCTCTACTAAAAATACAAAACAGCCGGGGGTGGTGGCACGTGCCTGTAATCCCAGCTACTTGGGAGGCTGAGGCAGGAGAACTGCTTGAACCCAGGAGGTGGAGGTTGCAGTGAGCCGAGATCGCGCCACTGCACTCCAGCCTGGCCGACACAACAAGACTCCATCTCGAAAAAAAAAAAGAGGTTGGAAGGGAGGAAAAGAAAAGGAAAGGAAAGAAAATATTGTAAGGATGCAGAACCCACAGATCTGAAGAGCTGACTTCATATCTGCTGTTTGGCAGGGCCAACTGTAGGACTTGAGCACCTGCAGATTTCGGTATTCACAGGCGGTCCTGGAACAAATCCCCAGCAGTTAAGTAGGTATAACTATCAATCATATAGCTATGTAATGGTTGAACTATCCATCTTATCAATAAACAAGTGTATTGCAAAGTGCCAGACAGGGTAGGTACTCAGTAAACATTCCCTTTGGCCATTCTCTGAATCTTGTTTGATTTATAATGTGGTTATTGGGCTTGGAAACAATTCTGAGAGGAGTGGAATGCTCAGGGCCTGAGGATGGGTCTCTCAGAGGTTACAAATCAAGATACATCCGACAGGCATGGTGGCTCATGCCTGTAATCCTGGTACTTTGGGAGGCTGAGGTGGGTGGATCATGAGGTTGGGAGTTCGAGACCAGCCTGGCCAACATGGTGAAACCCCATCTCTACTAAAAATAGAAAAATTAGCTGGGCGTGGTGGCGCACGCCTGTAATCCCAGCTACTCAAGAGGTTGAGGCAGGAGAATCGCTTGAACCCGGGACGCAGAGGTTGCAGTGAGCCGAGATTGCACCATTGCACTCCAACCTGGGTGACAGCGAGACTCCATCTCAAAAAAAAAAAAAAGAAAAGAAATATCTGTGTTAGGATGGCAGTAGGAGGGGCTGTTAACTTGCCATTGGGGAAATGAAGGGGGCAGTGAATGCCAGGTGCCTGGCAGCATAAGAAACAAGAAGTAAAAGTCAAGCGGCCGGGTGTGGTGGCTCACACATGTAATCCCAGCACTTTGAGAGGCCAAGGCAGACGGATCACCTGAAGTCAGGAGTTCGAGACCAGCCTGGCCAACATAGTAAAACCTCATTTCTACTAAAAATACAAAAATTAGCCGGGTGTGGTGGCAGGTGTTTGTAATCCCAGCTTCTTTTTTTTTTTGAGACGGAGTCTTGCTTTTTCACCCAGGCTGGAGTGCAGTGGCTCAATCTCGGCTCACTGCAAGCTCCGCCTCCCGGGTTCACGCCATTCTCCTGCCTCAGCCTCTCCGAGTAGCTGGGACTACAGGCGCCTGCCACCACGCCCGGCTAATTTTTTGTATTTTTAGTAGAGATGGGGTTTCACCGTGGTCTCGATCTCCTGACCTCGTGATCCGCCCGCCTCGGCCTCCCAAAGTGCTGGGATTACAAGCGTGAGCCACCGCGCCCGGCCATCCCAGCTTCTAAAAAAAAAGTCAAGCAAGAAAAGAATTGAAATTCGAATGCCTTCTCCCACTACAACCACCCTGTCTTCAAGGTTGTTATTCCACCTACCCAGGGTTCTGGCACCTCACTTTTTACTTTACCTGACATTGTCGGTTACTGATATTGTCCTTTCTAGTTAGGGATTAGCCGAGGCCTTAGAAATCCCTGACCAGGGTTACTGCATCACCGTCCATACTCTTCTCCCTCCAATCCACTGGCCAGCAATGACTCTTGTTAGAAGAATCTTCTTGCATGTTTGCAAATCTGTTTCTCCGAGAACAGTAAGGCCGGGCCAGGCACGGTGGATGATACCTGTAATCTCAGCACTTTGGGAGGTGGAGGCTGGCAGATCTCTTGAGGTCAGGAGTTTAACGCTAGCCTAGCTGACATGGTGAAACCCCATCTCTACTAAAAATACAAAAATTAGCTGGGCGTGATGGCGGGCTCCTGTAATCTTAGCTACTCGGGAGGCTGAGGCAGAAAAATCGCTTGAACCTGGGAGGCGGATGTTGCAGTGAGCTGAGATCATGCCACTGCACTCCAGCCTAGGCGACAGAGTGAGACTGTGTCAGTCAAAAAAAAAAAAACAAAAACGGCTGGGCGTGGTGGCTCACACCTATAATCCCAGCACTTTGGGAGGCCGAGGTAGGCAGATCACCTGAGGTCAGGAGTTCGAGACCAGCCTGGCCAATATGGCGAAACCCTGTCTCTACTAAAAATACAAAAATTAGCTGGGTGTGGTGGCACACGCCTGTAATTCCCAGCTACCCGGGAGGCTGAGGCAGGAGAATCGCTTGAACGTGGGGTTGGGGGGGTGGGGCGGAGGTTACAGTGAGCGAAGATCGAGCCACTGCACTCCAGCCTGGGTGACAGATTGAGACTCCGTTTATTTTTTTTTTTTTTTTTTTTTTTTTTTTTTTTTTTTTTTTGAGACGGAGTCTCGCTCTGTCGCCCAGGCTGGAGTGCAGTGGCGCGATCTCGGCTCACTGCAAGCTCCGCCTCCCAGGTTCACGCCATTCTCCTGCCTCAGCCTCTCCGAGTAGCTGGGACTACAGGCGCCTGCCACCACGCCCGGCTAATTTTTTTTATACTTTTAGTAGAGACGGGGTTTCACCGTGGTCTCGATCTCCTGACCTCGTGATCCGCCCGCCTCGGCCTCCCAAAGTGCTGGGATTACAAGCGTGAGCCACCGCGCCCGGCCGAGACTCCGTTTAAAACAAAACAAAACAAAGCAAAAAAACAATGTAGGTGCTCCACCCAGATCCTCTGGGAGTTCTTGCTGTTTCTGTGTGCCCAGATTACCTTTGATGTGCTTTCAAAGGCCCACACCAGCACCTGAGGCTCTTCTTAAAAAACCATCCTTAGGTTAATAGAGCTGTTTGCTTTCCCAACAGACTTTAACCAGTGACTGCCAAGTGGAGAAATTAATCAGTGACTCTGAGGTTTAGCTCTCTTACCTTCAACCCTGAGGCATAATTGACTGGTTCTGGGCTTTTGCCTGAGGTCACATCCTTGCTTGGCTCCCTCCCCTTACCCTTCCTGCTTCCCCTACTCTGTTCTGGGAGCACTTTCTTAAGAAATCACGTGGACATGAATCCTCTCAGGGACTCCAACCAGAAACATCCCTTCCCAGCTCAAAACCCACCCATGGGCCAGCTGCAGTGGCTCACGCCTGTAATCCCACCACTTTGGGAGGCTGGGGTGGAAGGATCATTTGAGCCCAGGAGTTCAGCCCGGGGCAACACAGGGTTTTGTAGAAACCCTGTTTCTACAAAAAATTTTAAAATTTAGCCCGGCGTGATGGTCCCAGCTACTCAGATGGCTGAGGTGGGAGAATCTCTTGAGCCCAGGAGTTCAAGGCTGCAGTGAACTCTGCAGCCACCATATTCCAGCCTGGGCAACAAAGCAAGACCCCATTTCTAAATAAATGAAAACTCACCCATGGATCCCTACTGGCTCAAGATAAATCCCATGTTTCAGGGCCCTGGCCTCTGACTGCTGCCTGCCTCTCCAGCCTCAGTGCCCTGCCCTGCAGCTGGCAGGATTTTTCAGTCTAGCAAGTCACTGTGGTTTCCTAGCCCCTGCCATTTGGCTTCCAGATACAACTTCCCCTCCATCCCCATGAAGGGTAGGAGATGGTACAGGCCTAGAGCCAGCCTTATGAAGTTTGCTGTGGGAGCTCACATGTGAAGGCAAGAGAACTTTCCAGTTCTCCTCCCAGCCCCACCAGGCCGCCCTTAGGCCTTTCTTTTTCCCTGGCAAGGTGGGTAGGGTGTTCCCACCTAAGATGTCATCTGGAGTTCTGATTCAAGTCTAACCTTGAGCCTACCTGATATCTTTGCCCAAATCCTTGGTCTTCACTATCAGGGCCCCACCTTTCCTTGCAGTGGGGCACCCAGTCCCTGCTAGGGTCTGCCAGGGCACAACCTTGTATGTTCTTTTCCTTGGCAGCAGCAGCAGACACAGTATTTTTAACCTTACTCAGGCTCGGGAAGCAGTTGGCTCAGGAGTTTGCCCAGTCTGGTGACCTTCACCTCTAGAAACTGTGACTGCCAGGAAAGGAAGAGTCAAAACTGATGCCTGAAGCTGGGTCAATTTGGGCCTTCAATATTATCTGGGAACCGGAAACATTTGTTCAACAAGATGAATGAAAGCTCTTTGTATAAGGTGCTGCAGTCATCCCACTCCCACCAAATCAAACATGCAACAGACTTGGGGCCCATTCTACTCCTGGCCTGCCAGGCTCTCAGGGCAGGTAAGAGACTGGGATACGAACCAGTTCAACCCAAGGGCTCAGTGAACCTGAATGGGGGCAGAAACAAAAGTTCACCTGCCCTCCCCACACACGGGGCCCAAGAGGGCATTCAAAATGTGAACTTTAATAACAAACAACAGGACAGAGTGGGGGTTCCCCAGGAACGAGAATGACGGAGCTGGTGCTGGAGGCCTCAGGGTGCCCACGTCCCCCCTCCAAGGTCTGGAGGCGAGGAGGCAGTGGACCCTGTTGAGGCGGAGCGGTGCCCAGCTCCATGTAAGTCCATCTGTCTGGGGCCCTGAGACCCAAGATGCAGCAGTGTGTGGAGCAGGGGGCTGCCCTGCCTGACCCGGGAGGTCCTGCAGGGAATGTGGCCCAGGCTGGTCGGGCGAGCAGGCCAAAGGCTGTGGGGTCAGATCCGGAAGCTTTCCTCCCGGCCATCGATGTGGCGGAGCCGCAGGTAGACATCCGTGCCAATGCCCTGCAGGGACTGCAGCTGCAGAGACCCACCGAGGTACTCCGCGTAGGCCCGTGACGTGGGCAACCCGAAGCCAAAGCTGGGGGTGGGCAGGGGGACAGGACAGGAGGCTTCAGAGGCTTGAGTCTCCTGGGGTCCCCCACCCCTCCATCCTGGCCTGGCAGGGTCTCACCCGTGCATGGGTCCTGACTGGGCGCCACTGTGCATGTCCAGGTGGCCAAAGAGGGGGCTGATCCGGGGGTCCTGTGTGCTGGCCTCGGCGGTAGTGAAGTGGTAGTCCATGACCCGGTCCAGATCTTTGTGAGCGATTCCTCCACCACGGTCTGAGATCCTAGCAAGATGGCAACAACAATGGGCTTGGCTCAGCTTTGACAGGGGACTCACCACCCCCCAAGCAGACAATGCAAAGTCTGCCTTCCTGTCCCTTCCACCCAGAGCTGGAATGTGGTCCACCTAGACCCTTGGGCCTTGTTTGTATCATCCTCACCTCTGCCAGGGCCACTGACTGCTTATACCTTCTCACAGGATGTGACATTTATCCTCGGCCCAGCATCCTAGACCGACTCCTGACTGTTTCTCAATTTCAAATTCCTCAACTGCTGACAAAGGCAGGATACCTACACCTGCAGCTGGCCCCAGATCCATTAATAAGCAGCTCATGGCCATCTCAGGATCCAGAGAATAGTTTCTCTGGTCAGGGACCAAGTCCCAGAATGGGGCAGGAAGGGGCTCAAGGTCCTAGATCAAGTCAGAAACAGTGCCTCCACCCCCATCCCATCCACCTCAGCCCAACTCCCACGCGGGGCAAACCTGATGATCAGATCAACATCATTGTTGGCGATGGTGATGACCACATCTGGGACATTGTAGGGAGTGTCTAGGTGACTCTCCATTGTGGCTCTATGCAGAGAGGAAAGACCAGTAGGTAGAAGCACCCCGGTTCCTGGCCGCCCCCCACCCAGCACATCCAGCCACCCTACCTCATGGCATTCTTGAGCAGCTCCGGCAGGATGTAGTCCAGTGGCATAGGGATGAAGGGGAACCGGGCAGCCACATGGCCATTGATGCGGACACGGGGCGCATTGCCATACTTGTGCTCACACAGGCGTCTGCGGACAGGAGCGAGGGTTCAGTCAGGGGCCCCTCCACCAGTGGTTTGCAACTGGAGACAACTCTGCCCCCCTAAGTAATATATGGCAATGTGCAGAGACATTTTTGTTTGTCACAACTAAGCAGTACTGCTGGCGCCAGGGATGCTGCTGAACTTCCTAACGTGCACAGGGCAGCCTCTACAACAAAGAATTATCTGGCTGGAAATGTCAATCATGCCATGGTTGAGAAACCCTGCTCCCTGCAAACCATGCCCCGGGCAAGGGCTCAGACCCAAGCCTTCCCTGCCCCAGACGTCTGCCCACCCCCTGAGCCATTCTTGCCTCACCTGGCAAAGTCCACCCACTTCTCAATAATCTTCTTTGGTGAGAGACGAGTACAGATGATGCCGACAAAGTCAGGCTGGCCGGAGAAAGGAGGTCAGGACTATCCACGCCCCTAGCCCCACCCCAAGATGCTGGCAACTTCAGAACTGCCCCAAAGCACCAGCCCCACAGCCTCAGCCCCCAGGCCCTTGACCCGGATCCCCAGCCCAGTCTCCTCTGTCTCACTTAACATTCCCAGGCGGGTTTCAGGTCCCAGAGCCCCACCTTGTCCTCATGCAGCGCCAGGTGATGCGTGGCCAACATGCGGATTCCAAGCCTCGAAGTCAGCGTCTTGTCCAAGAAGTAGCGGACGAGCTTTTCATCCTGTAAAGAGTGAGGTCTCAGAATCCTGTGCCCTTCCCAGCCCCCAGCAGGCCCGGCCTCTCCTTTGCTGCCCCAACCTCTATGTGCTTCCGGCTCTCACGCAGGCCCTCTGCCAAGAGGGTCACCACATCCTTGTGGTCATCCAGCAGCTGTCGCACTAGCTGGCAGTACTGGGCCTCGTCCGCCTGGTCCTTGATCTGCAGGTCACAGTCATGAGGAAGGGTGGTCCAAGCCCAACCTCTCAGCCCCTCACCCTGCTCTGGCCCAGCACTCACTGGAGGGAAGTCTGTCAGCTTCTGGAAGGCACGGATGTATAGCTCATGCTGCAAGGAAGAGGTGTGGGAATTCACAAAGCCGCATGGGCACTGAGCAGAGAACAGCCACCCCCACCTACCCATGGGGATCACCACCGAGCTGGTTGACCACGTGATCAAACCCCCACTTCGACCCTTCCAGGTTCCATGAATACACACCTTTGACTTCTGAAGGCCTGGGGTTGAATCCTGTGTGGCCCTGACACCTTTATGCAAGCAATCATCTGCCACTCTGGGCCCCAGACTTGCCCCCTGGGCAGGGTAGCCCGCTGACCTAAGGTCCTCTCTACCTTACCACGTGCAGTATGGTGGGGTTGCAGCCAATGATGAAAGGAAGGCAGCGGAACCCCTTGATGCGGTGAGCAATCCTCACTGGAAGTTCTTGCTGCAGGTACCGAGCACTTTTCTTGGAGAAAAAGAGAAGGGAAGGCGGGGCTGGAGCCTGGGTGTCTGGGAGAGCTCCAGGATCCACGAGGAAAATAGAGGGCGTGAATCTTACCAGAAGGTGGCTGCCGTCCTGAGAGCGGCCAGCGTAGAGCATCATGGTGGGCGTGAGGCGGACTGAGGGCTAGAGAGGGAGAGAGGCCTTGAGCAGAGAACCCCCAACACTCTCCCTCGCGCCCACATCCCGGACCCTGGGCTCGACGCCCCCTTGCGCACCTTCTCCGCTGCCGCGTCGATGGCCGACTGGTTGTAAAAGGAGGTGACGGTCTTGGAGCGCTCCCGAGCCATCTCCACGTGGTGTGTGTCGGTGGCTGACGTCGAGCGGGCCCGGAGCGCGAGTGCGGGCCCTAGGAGGGGCCGGAGCGGAAGCCCGCCCCGGGGACCGCTCCCCAGCACCGACGCCAGGATCATCGTCCTGCACCTTTCAGACCCGGTGGCTGCTAGGGCTGAGGATCCGCTAGGGCTGAGGACCCAGGCGACTGAAAATGGGGCAAGGGGGTGTGGGTGGGTAGAGGCTCTTCTCCGACTTCAGGGACCAGTGTGCGTCGAGGATGCTGACAGGCTCAGCCCGCGGAGAGCAGCTCCCATCTACCGGGGCAGGGAAGAGGAAGTTGTAAGGATCCGAATCCACAGAGCCCGCACCATCTCTCCACCTGTGCATCAGTCTCCCCAGACCCCGGCGACCTCTCCCCACCCCTCCCACCGCCTCCCCAGACGCACACAGGCCGCGCCCAAAGGACCTGGCCTCCTGGGGCTTCTATTCCCCCACCCGAGGCTCTACTGGCGGTGGGAGGGCTGTTGGGGGAGGAGCCCCTCAGACCCTTCCAGCCCAAAAACCTCGCCCCAGGGCCCCGGGGTCCCGGGTACCCTTCTCAGGGGGCGGGGCTGCCCCTGCCTGCCCAGCGCCTTCAAACCCGGGCCCTGGGAGCGCGGCCAGCGGACGTGCGACACCAGCCCTGGGCCCCTGGGGCTGGCTCGGGAGGGTGCGGCACCGAGTCCCCAGCGGGACCCCCCACGCGGGTCACTTGGCTTGGCCTGGATGCCCCCCATATGGTAGATGCCAGCCCCGTCTGCGCGCCCGCGCTGTGATGGAGACTGCGGATGTGCGCCGCGGGGCCTCTGCGGACTGAGTAGGCCGGGTTCGCCCCACTTACCGCGGGGCCGGAGCCAGGGCCCGGGTCCCAGTGGAAGGGCTCGAACAGTCCACTCGCCGGGAGCCCAGCCGCCTGCGGCCTCCGCCGCCGTGACGTCGCGTGGGCGGCAGCGCCCGCTGGGTCCTGGGAGTTGTAGTTTGGTCTGAGGACGTGCAGCCCCAGGCGCCCGCGCATCCAGGCCACGCCCTTGCTCCCGGACCCCAAACAGCACCGCTTCCTCCACACGGCTCCCGAGGCTCTCCGTGTCCCTCCCGGCCTCTATCTCCTGCTCTATGAAACGGGCTCCCTGGGAGCTGGAAGATCTTAGATGTAAAGCGCACAGATCACGCCCTTACCTGACTCCTTCTCGGAGGTCTTGTCCTCCTTCCAGTTCTTGGTTCATTTATGGGAAGCCAGGCTTCAAACCCCAGCTCGGCCCCTTAATATCTGGAGCAAGTTATTTAACTGCTCAGTGCTTGGTAAGATGAAGAGATATCATCAGTTTTGGGGTTGTGTGGATTACATGAATTTATATGAGTGCCTAGAACAGTGCCAGGCGTGGAATTAGCACTATATAACGGTTAGGCATTATTATTATTCACTCATGCCTGCAGAGAATGCAAGTCGCTGACTGGGTGTCTTTTCTGCACCAGGAGAGGAGATCGGGCAGTGAGTTGAATAGATCTTTCCGTGCCCTGCATAAGAAAACAGTTTCAGTATCATTGGCTGTGATGAGGACTTTCAGAGGAGGCTGCGGGAGACTCAGATAGGAACTGAGACAGCTGTGTAGGTGCAGCCTGAGTAGGACTTGCAAGGGAGCGGGGTGGGAAGGGTGTGTGGCAGGACAGACAACAGCCCAGATGGTCTGAGGATGTGGCTGGAGCCATATGGGATCTGGGAAGGAGAGGGGCGGCAGCAGAGAGCGAAGGATAAGTCTGCATTTGTCCTAGGGTAGTTAGGAACCACTGAAGGGTTTTAACTGGTGGGCTCTCCCGCTTAGACAGAACCCCTTGTCTGCAGTGATTTAGAGTGGGGCGTTTGGTGAGACCAAAGGCACAGAAACCAGTAAGAAGACAATTACTTTAGGCCAGGCGCGGTGGCTCACGCCTGTAATCCCAACACTTTGGGAGGACGAGGTGGGCGGATCTCAGGAGTTTGAGACCAGCCTGGCCAACATGGCGAAACCCCGTCTCTACTAAAAATACAAAAACCGGCCGGGCGCGGTGGCTCAAGCCTGTAATCCCAGCACTTTGGGAGGCCGAGGCGGGTGGATCACGAGGTCAGGAGATCGAGACCATCCTGGTTAACATGGTGAAACCCCGTCTCTACTAAAAATACAAAAAAAAAAATTAGCCGGGCGTGGTGGCGCACGCCTGTAGTCCCAGCTACTCAGAGAGGCTGAGGCAGGAGAATGGCGTGAACCTGGGAGGCGGAGCTTGCAGTGAGCCGAGATCGCGCCACTGCACTCCAGCCTGGTCGACAGGGCAAGACTCCGTCTCAAAAAAAAAAAAAAAAAAAAAAAAAAAAAAAAAATCAGCCAGGTGTTGTGGCGGGCGCCTGTAATCCCAGCTACTCGGGAGGCTGAGGCAGGAGAATCGCTCAAACCCGGGAGGAGGAGGTTGCAGTGAGCCGATATCCCGCCACTGCTCTCCATCCTGGGCAACAAGAGCAAAACTCCGTTGCAAAAAAAAAAAAAAAAAAATTATCCAGGCAGGAGGCGCTGGAAGGGACACGTTTCAGTGTGTGCACGTGCATATGTGTGTAGTGTGTATTTGTACTAATTGCAATTTTCTTTACCATGGTTATATATTTCCTAAATATGTTCAATAAAAAGTGCTAAGTGAAGCAAGTGACATCTTTGGAGGCTATCTTTTTTTATTTATTTGGAGATGGGGTCTCGTTCTATTGCTCAAGCTATAATACAGTCGCTCCATCGTAGCTCACTGCAGCCTCCAACTTAAGTGATCCTCCCACCTCAGCCTCTCAAGTAGCCGAGACTGTAAGTGTGCACCACTATCCCCAGGGTGATTTTTTCCCCCTCAAGCAATCGTTTTGCCACGGCCTCCCAAAGTGCTGGGATTACAGACGTAACCCACCGTGCCTGGCCTATTTTTGTTAGAGCCGGGGTCTCACTATGTTGCCCAGGCTGGTCTCAAATTCCTGGCCTCAGCCTCCTGAGTTGTTGGGGTTACAGGAGTGAGCCACTGGGCCTGGTGGCTGTCTTTAAACTTGGAGGTCAGCCGGGTGCAGTGGCTCACGCTTGTAATCCCAGCACTTTGGGAGGCCAAGGCAGGCGGATCACCTGAGGTCAGGAGTTCGAGACCAGCCTGGCCAATATGGTGAAACCCTGTCTTTACTAAAAATACAAAAATTAGCCGGATGCGGTGGCATGCGCCTGTAATCCCTGGTACTCGGGAGGCTGAGGCAGAAGAATCACTTGAACCCAGGAGGCAGAGGTTGCAGTGAGCCAAGATCGCGCCAGTGCACTCCAGCCTGGGTGACAGAGCGAGACTCTGTCTCAAAAATAAATAAATAAATAATAAATAATAAACTTGGAGGTGAAAAAAAATAAATAATAATAAATATAAACTTGGAGGGAGGACCCCTCACCGTGACTGGCCTGCCTGAGCAAGTGGGGGCAGACCACGGGAAAGGGGTGTCCTGCATCTCTGGGTTTCCTCTTTGCCCCCCACCCACACCATTCCCACCCATTCTTTCCCAACGTCCTGGAGTACAGCCAGGCGGCAGCAGCCCTGAGGCAGGCACGGCTGGAGCCCGTGGTAGAAGGGAGCGGGAAGGGTGCTCCTGGCAGGGAGGACAGGCTGCGCAAAGCAGCAAAGGACTGGCAGTGGTCTGTGCGCCAGAATCCGGCGCTCACGTGGCCGCGGCGTGGACAGGAGCCGCAGGCAGAGGAGGCTGCGGCTGCCACCGAGGTGGAGACGTCTGGCACAGGCCTCACCCCATTTGACCCGGCTCGCTAGGCCCCGGCTCGGCCCGGACTCGCTGCTGCCCCCGGCGGCGGAGGTTGGACATGCACCTCGCGACCCCCTTTTCAGAATACTGTATACAGGTCAGGTGGCTTTCTAAGCGCTTTCAATGTATTTTTAAAAATTTACATATACTCGATGTAAAAGAGAACTGTATGTATTTATTTATCGAGACAAGATATCGCTCATGTCACCAAGGCTGGAGTGCAGTGGTGCGATCACAGCTCACTGCAGCCTCAAACTCCTGTTCTCAAGCAATCCTCCTGCCTCAGTCTCCCAAAGCACTGAAATTACAAGTGTGAGCCCCACGCCTGGCCTACAACATTATTTATTTTATTTTATTTTATTTTATTTTATTTTATTTTATTTTATTTTATTTATTTATTTTTTTTTTTCTGAAACAGTGTCTCACTCTGTTACCCAGGCTAGAATGCAATGGCATGTTCATGGCTTACGGCAGCCATAACCTCCCTAACTCAAGCGATCCTCCTACCTCAGCATCCCGAGTAGCTGTGACCACAGGTGCCTGCCACCACACCCAGCTGATTTTTTAAAAAAATTTGTAGGGACGGGATCTCCTTGTGTTGCTCAGGCTGGTATCAATGGACCTTCTGGCCTCAAGTGATCCTCCCATCTCAGCTTCTCAAAGTGTTGGGATTACAGGCGTGAGCCACTGGGCCCAACCAACTTCTTCTTCTTTTTTTTTTTTTTTTTGAGACAGAGTCTTGCACTGTAACCCAGGCTGGAGTGTAGTGGCACAATCTCAGCTCACTGCAACCTCTGCCTCCCAGCTTCAAGCAATTCTCGTGCCTCAGCCTCCCAAGTAGCTGGGATTACAGGTGCATACCACCGTGCCCAGCTAATTTTTGTATTTTTGCAGAGATAGGATTTCACCATGTTGGCCAGGCTGGCCTCAAACTCCTGACCTCAAGTGATCCAACCGCCTCGTCTTCCCAAATTGCTGGGATTACAGGCATGAGCAGTGGAGAAAAGCAGGGCCTGGCCAACTTCTTACCATATAACTTTGACACTTCTTGTATCAAGAAGTGAGGGAGTCTATGTTCCTTCCCCTTGGAACTGGGAAGGCTTGTGATTACAGTGGAAGGGATGCTATATGACTTCTGAGTTTAGATCATAAAATATGTAGCTTCCACCTGGCTTTCTGGAGCACATGTGCTAGAGTCCTGAGCTGCCAGGTGGGCAGTCTGACTGCCCTATATTATTATTATTTTATTTTAAAATTGAGACAGAGTCTTGCTCTGTGACCCAGGCTGGAGTGCAGTGGTGCAATCTTGGCTCACTGCAGCCTCCACCTCCCGGGTTCAAGGGATTCTCCTGCTTCAGCCTCCCAGGTAGCTGGGATTACAGGCATGCACCACTGCACCCGGATAATTTTTAGTAGAGAAGGGTTTCTCCATGTTGGCCAGGCTGGTGCCCTGTATGAATTATTTATTGCTGTGTAACGAATTACCTCCAAAACATAGCACCATGCTGGAGTGCAATGGCACGATCTTGGCTCACTGCAACCTCTGCCTCCTGGGTTCAAGCGATTCTCCTGCCTCAGCCTCCCTAGTAGCTGGGATTACAGGCACCCACCACCATACCCAGCTAATTTTTTGTATTTTTGGTAGAGACGGGGTTTCACTATGTTGGCCAGGCTGGTCTCCATCTCCTGACCACAGGTGATCCACCCACCTCAGCCTCCCAAAGTGCTGGGATTACAGGCATGAGCCACACCATACCCGGCTCAAACATAACATCTTAAAAACATTTTTTTAAAATAGAGACGAGCCGGGCGCGGTGGCTCACGCCTGTAATCCCAGCACTTTGGGAGGCTGAGGCGGGCGGATCACCTGAGGTCAGGAGTTCAAGACCAGCCTCAACATGGGGAAACCCCGTCTCTACTAAAAATACAAAAATTAGCTGGGCATAGTGGTGCATGCCTGTAATCTCAGCTACTCAGGAGGCTGAGGCAGGAGAATTGCTTGAACCTGGGAGGCAGAGGTTGCGGTGAGCCAAGATTGAGCCATTGCACTCCAGCCTGGGCAACAAGAGCGAAACCCCGTCTCAGAAAAAAATAAAATAAAAAAAAATAAAAAAATAAAATAGAGACAAGGTCTCACTATGTTGCCCAGGCTGTTCTTGAACTTGAACTCCTGAGGTCAAGTGATCCTCCCACTTCGGCCTTCCAAAGTGCTGGGATTACAGGTGTGAACCACTGCACCTGGCCAATATCTTGAAACAATAAACACTGGCTGGGCGCGGTGTCTCACGCCTGTAATCCCAGCATTTTGGGAGGCAGAGGCGGGCGGATCACGAGGTCAGGAGATTGAGACCATCCTAGCTAACACGGTGAAACCCTGTCTCTACTGAAAATACAAAAAAATTAGCTGGGCGTGGTGGCGGGCACCTGTAGTCCCAGCTACTCAGGAGCCTGAGGCAGGAGAATGGCATGAACCTGGGAGGCGGAGCTTGCAGTGAGCTGAGATCGTGCCACTGTGCTCCAGCCTGGGCAATAGAGCAAGACTCCATCTCAAAAAGAAAAACAAAACAATAAACACTTATCACACACAGTTTCCTTGGGTCGGGAATCTAGGGGGTTCTGGCTCAGGGTCTCTCATGAAGTGCAGTCAAAATGTTGGCCAATGCTACCGTCATCTGAAGGCGTGACTGTTTTACAGAATCTGATTCCAAGGTAGCTCCCTCACATGCCCAGCAGGTTACTGCTGGTTGTTGGCAGTCCTGTCATGCTCAGGGTTGGGTTCCAGCCCCAGCTGAGGTGTGAGACGAACCAGTGGACGTGAGGCAGGGAGCTAGAAGAACACTCAAGAGACAGCAGGTAAATGAGACATGGCTTTATTCAGCAGCTTTCTCATCATCAGCATCTTACTCTCTCACTGTCTGCTCTGTCTCAGCTGCTTACTCCGGCAGCTCCCACACACACACAGCTGTGTGGCCAGCTCTCCCTTCAGGGTCAGCAGCTTCACTCTTTCTTTTCTTTTCTTTTCTTTTCTTTTTTTTTTTTTTTCCTGAGACGGAGTCTTGCGCTGTTCCCCAGGCTGGAGTGCAGTGGTGTGATCTTGGCTCACTGCAACCTCTGCCTCCTGGGTTCAAGCAATTCTCCTGCCTCAGCCTCCTGAGTAGCTGGGATTACAGGCATGCGCCACCATGGCCAGCTAATTTTTGTATTTTTAGTTGAGATGAGGTTTCACCATGTTGACCAGGATGGTCTCAAACTCCTGACCTTGTGATCCACCTGCCTTGGCCTCCCAAAGTGCTGGGATTACAGGCATGAGCCACCACGCCCCGCAGCCTTACTCTTTCTCCCTCTGGGCATGAGCGAGCTGAGCTGTGTCTTGGCTTCCCCGAGACGGACAGCTCTGGCTTTCTCTCTTTCTCTGGGCACAAGCACCTGCACAAGAGCCATGTCCCATGTCAAGCCATGTTGGGCCGAGCCCTGTGCACAGTGTCAGCAGGGCAATTATACCTTTTACAGACAACAGTGGCTCAGAGCCAAGTGATGAGCCTTCCCATGTTATGGCTACACGGCTGTGATAACAAGTGGAGCTGTATGCCTGCACTCTAAACTCACTGAGTCACTCTGGATGTTTACTTTGGCCTGTGCCCACTTGACTGCAGCACACCCATGTTTCTTACAGGGCCTCAGTTCCTCACTAAGGATACCTCTCCCTAGGGTTACTTGAGTGCTTTCATATCATGGTAGCTGGCTTCGTCTAGAATGAGTGATCTACAAAGGAGCAAGATGGAAGCCACAATATCTTCATGATTCAGCCTCTAAAGTCACACACTGTCATTTCTGCATTATCCCAATGGGCCAGTTCAGCCCCTTTCTTTGTGAGAAAAGACTTCACAATGGTATCAATACCAGGAAGCAGGAATCACTGAGGACCATTTTGGAAGCTGACTATTAAAGCCTTGAGGCTTTAATGCTGTGAGGAAGCCCAAGCTAGCCCATGCAGAGGACGACATGGATAGGCCCGGAGACTACTCAGAGAAAGGGAGAGAGAGTGCTAGGTTATCTTTCAGCTGTTTTAGCTGCTTATTGTTCCAGCTTTAGCCACTATCTGACTGCAATTGTATGAGCCAGAAATAGCCAGGTAAAATTGTCTTCCCAAATTCCTAGTGCACAAAAACTGTCAGAGGCTGGGGGCAGTGGCTCACTCCTGTAATCCCAGCAGCACTTTGGGAAACCAAGGTGGGAGAACTGCTTGAGCCCAGGAGTTAGAGGCAACATAACAACTTGTCTCTAACAAAAAAAAAAAAAAAAAGAAAAAGGCCAGGCACAGTGGCTCACGCCTGTAATCCCAGCACTTTGGGAGGCCAAGGAGGGTGGATCATGAGGTCAGGAGTTTGAGACCAGCCTGGCCAATATGGTGAAACCCCGTCTCTACTAAAAATACAAAAATCAGCTGTGCATAGTGGCTGGCGCCTGTAATCACAGCTACTCAGGAGGCTAAGGCAGGAGAATCGCTTGAATCCGGGAGGCAGAGGTTGCAGTGAGCCGAGATTGCACCACTGCATTCCAGCCTGGGCAGCAGAGCGGGACTGTCTCAAATAAATAAATAAATAAACAAACAAACAAACAAATAAATAAAATGCTAGAAGAAAATATGGTCAAAATCTTTTATAACTCTTGGAGTGAGGAAGGCAATCTCGGCTCACTACAACTTCCACCTCCTGGGTTCAAATGATTCTCCTGCCTCAGCCTCCTGAGTAGCTGGGATTACAGGCACCCACCATCATGCCCGGCTAATTTTTTTTTTTTTTTTTTTTTTTTTTTTTTTGAGACGGAGTCTTGCTCTGTCGCCCAGGCTGGAGTGCAGTGGCATGATCTCAGCTCACTGCAAGCTCCGCCTCCCGGGTTCACGCCATTCTCCTGCCTCAGCCTCCTGAGTAGCTGGGACTACAGGCGCCGGCCACCACGCCCGGCTAATTTTTTCTATTTTTAGTAGAGACGGGTTTTCACCATGTTAGCTAGGATGGTCTCGACCTCCTGACCCCGTGATCTGCCCGCCTCAGCCTCCCAAAGTGCTGGGATTACAGGCGTGAGCCACCGCGCCCAGCCATGCCTGGCTAATTTTTGTATTTTTAGTAGAGATGAGGTTTCACCATGTTGGCCAAGCTTGTCTTAAACTCCTGACCTCAGGTAATCCACCCACCTCAGCCTCCCAAAGTGCTGGGATTACAGGCATGAGCCACCATGCCCTGTCTAATTTTAAAAATGTTTATAAAGACAGAGTTTTACCACGTTGCCCAGACCTGTCTCAAACTCCTGGGCTCAAATCATTGTCCTGTCTCAGCCTCCCAAAGTTCTGGGACTACAGGTGTGCACCACCACACCCGGCTAATTTTGTTTATTTTTTATAGAGTGAGGGTCTCCCTGTGTTGTCCAGGGTGTCTCAAACTCCTGGGCTCAAGTGGTCTTCCTGCCTCAGCCTCCCAAAGTGCTGGGATTATAGGCATAAGCCACTGCAGCCGGCCCCAGTGTGTGTCTTCTGAGGCTAAGTCATAAAGAGATTGTGGCTTCTATTTTGCCTCCTCTTAGATCACTCATTCTGGGGGAAGCCAACAATAAATAACAGGAACACACCAGACTAGAGAAAGCTGAGATACAGGCCTAATGCCCAGTCCTCTGTATTGATTTCTAATTGCTGCTGTAACAAGTTACTGCACATTTAATGATGTAAAACAACACAAATTTATCTTACAGTTCTGTAGCTTAGAAGTCTGACAGAGTCTCACTGGGCTGAAATCAAGATGTTGATAGTTCCTTCCTGGTGACTCTAGGGTGAGAATCCAGTTCTTTACGCTTTCTTGCCTTTAGAGGCCACCCGTATTTATTAGCTTATGATCCCCTTCCTCCATCTTCAAACCAGAAACATTGCAGCTCTCTGTGTCTTTTTTCTTTACTCACATCTCCCTCTGACTTTCTTCTGCCATCCTTCTTCATTTTTTAAGGACTCTTGTGGGCCAGGCACGGTGGCTCATGCCTGTAATCCCAGCACTTTGAGAGGCGGAGGCAGGCGGGTCACCTGAGGTCAGGAGTTCCATACCAGCCTGGCCAATATGGCAAAACCCCATCTCTACTGAAAATACAAAAATTGGGCCAGGCATGGTGGCTCACACCCGTAATCCCCATACTTTGAGAGGCCGAGGCAGGTGGATCACTCGAGGTCAGAAGTTCGAGACCAGCCTGGGCAACATGGTGAAACCCAGTCTCTACTAAAAAAAAAATTACAATAATTAGTCGGGCTTAGTGGCCGGCACCTATAATCCCAGCTACTTGGGAGGTTGAGGCACAAGAATTGCTTGAACCTGAGAGGGGGAGGTTGCAGTGAGCCGAGATTGCACCACCGTACTCCAGCCTGGATGACAGAGCAAGACTCTGTCTCAAAATAAAAATTAAGATAAATAATAAAAAATAAATAAAAATCAGCAAATTAGGCCAGGTGTGGTGGTGGCTCATGCCTGTACTCCCAGCACTTTGAGGCAGGAAGGTTGCTTGAAACCAGAAGTTTAGACCAGCCTGGGAAACAAAGTGAGACCCTATCTCTACAAAAATAAAAATAAATTAGCTAGGTATGGTGGGATGTACTTGTACTCCTAGCTACTAGGGAGGCTGAGGTGCAAGAATCGCTTGAACCTGGGAGACGGAGGTTGCAGTGAGTTATGACAGTGCCACTACACTCCAGCCTGGATGTCAAAGGTCTTTGAAAAAATAAACAAAATAGGCTGGGCGTGGTGGCTTACACTTGTAATCCCAGCACTTTGGGAGGCCGAGGCGGGCAGATCACAAAGTCAGGAGTTCAAGACCAGCCTGGCCAACATAGTGAAACCCCGTCTCTACTAAAAATACAAAAATTAGCCAGGCATGGTTGCACGCGCCTGTAGTCCCAACTACTCGGGAGGCTGAGGCAGGAGAATGCTTGAACCTGGGGGGCAGAAGTTATAATAAGCCAAGATTGTGCCACTGCACTCCAGCCTAGGCAACAGAGTGAGACTCCGTCTCAAAAATAAAAATAAAAATAAATCAACAGAGCCTGGTGTGATGGCTCACGCCTATAATCCCAGCACTTTAGGAGGCCCAGGTGGGTGGATCATCTGAGGTCAGGAGTTTGAGACCAGCCTGACCAACATGGAGAAACCCTATCTCTACTAAAAATACAAAAAATTAGCCAGGCGTGGTGGCACATGCCTATAATCCTAGCTACTCAGGAGCCTGAGGCAGGAGAATCGCTTTAACCAGGGAGGTGGAGGTTGCGGTGAGTCGAGATAGCACCATTGCATTCTAGCCTGGGCAACAAGAGCAAAACTCCATCTCAAAAATAAATAAATAAGGCCGGGCGCGGCGGCTCACGCCTGTAATCCCAGCACTTTGGGAGGCCGAGATGGGCGGATCACAAGGTCAGGAGATCGAGACCATCCTGGCTAACACGGTGAAACCTCGTCTCTACCAAAAATACAAAAAAATTAGCCGGGCATGGTGGCGACTGCCTGTAGTCCCAGCTACTCGGGATGCTGAGACAGGAGAATGGTGTGAACCGGGGAGGCAGAGCTTGCAGTGAGCCAAGGTCACGCCACTGCACTCCAGCCTGGGTGACAGAGCAAGACTCTGTCTCAAAAAAAAAAATAAATAAATAAAATAAATAAATAAATAAATAATTAGGCCGGGCACGGTGGCTCACACCTGTAATCCCAGCACTTTGGGAGGCCAAGGTGGGCGGATCACCCGAGGTCAGGAGTTCAAGACCAGCCTGGCCAATATAGCGAAACCCTGTCTCTACTAAAAATTTAAAAAATTAGCCAAGCGTGATGGTGGGTGCCTGTAATCTCAGCTACTCGGGAGGCTGAGGCAGGAGAATCGCTCGAACCTGGCAGGCGGAGGTTGCAGTGAGCCGAGATCATGCCATTGCACTCCAGTTGGGCAACAAGAGCAAAACTCCACCTCAAAAACAAACAAAAAAATAAATAAAATAAAATCAGGAGATTGGTCAGCTTAATTCCATCTGCAACCTTAATTCCCTTTTGGCCATTTAACCTATCATATTCACAAGTTCCAGGGATTCATGCAGGGACATCTTTGGAGACCATTATTCTGTCTACCACACTCTCTAGAAGACAGTAGATGTGAGAAAGAGCATCTGGAGAGGGAGGAGCCAGCAGAAGATGGAAATATCACAGACGCCAGAGGAAGAGAGTTCCCAGAAGGGTGTGTGCAACAGTAAGGGATCCCTCTGGGAGGTCAAGCAAGAGAAAACCGGAAAAACAACCATTGGCTGGGTGCAGTGGCTCACGCCTGTAATCCTAGCATTTTGGGAGGCCGAGGTGGGTGGATCACTTGAGGTCAGGAGTTTAAGACGAGCCTGGCCAACATGGTGAAACCCCATCTCTACTAAAAATACAAAAATTAGCCGGACGTGGTGGCAGGCACCTGTAGTCCGAACTGCTTGGGAGGCTGAGGCACGAGAACCACTTGAACCCTGGAGGCGGAGGTTGCAGTGAGCCGAGATGGCACCGCTGCACTCTAGCCTGGGCGACAGAGTGAGACTCCGTCTCAAAATAAGTAAATAAATAAATAAATAACCATTGGGTCTAACATCTTGGTGACACCAGCCACTAGGTGTCAGGGCAGTGCTGGAGGCAGCAGCTAGTTTATGGCATGGGCAGCAAGGAAGAAGTGAGGAAGTAGAGACTGGGAGTGTAGAATCTTTCCAAAAACTTGAATGTGGAGGGGTAGGTGGGATAACGCAGGGAGGGGAGGCTGGTGAAGGACCTCTTAGTGCAGGGAGATTTGTTGCTGTTTCTGAGATGGGAAAGAGAAACAAGTTGCAATGTAGATGGGGAGGATGGAGAGGTTGCAGGTGTAGGAGAGATGGGTCACCATCAGATGGGACGTCTGTGAAGGAGAGACCTCAGCTGGCCCACAGCTTGGAAAGGAGAGACTGACTATTGAGTTGATCCAAGATCAGGTGTTGCCAGGCGGGCGCCATGACAGTAGACAGGTTAGGATACTGTCAAGGGTGTGTGTGGCCAAAGGAGCGGTTCTGTGAATATACGGGAGAAAGGGAGATCCACTAGCAGGAAGCACTGGTGAAGCAGGACCCGGGAGGATGGGAGGCTGCAGCCCGAATGGTGCCTGAAATAGTTTCAGGGGAAATGCTTGGTTCCCGAATCGGATCGCCGTATTTGCTGGATCCCCTGATCCGCTGGTCTCTAGGTCCTAGATGCTGCAATTCTTACAACAGGACTTGGCATAGGGTAAGCGCAAATGCTGTTACCACACTAACACACTTTTTTTTTTTGAGACAGAGCCTCACTCTGTCGGCCCGGCTGGAGTGCAGTGGCACAATCTCGGCTCACTGCAACCTCCCTCTCCCCGGCTCAAGCAATTCTCCTGCCTCAGCCTCCCGAGTAGCTGGGATTACAGGCGTGTGCCATCACGCCCGGCTAATTTTTGTATTTTTAGTAGAGACGGGGTTTCACCATGTTGGCGAGGCTGGTCTCGAACTCCTGACCTTAGGTAATCCGCCAGCCTCGGCCTCCCAAAGTGCTGGGATTACAAGCGTGAGCCACCGCGCCCGGCCAACTCGGTTTTTAAATCTGTGGAGACTTCATTTCCCTTGATGCCTTGCAGCCGCGCCGACTACAACTCCCATCATGCCTGGCAGCCGCTGGGGCCGCGATTCCGCGCGTCCCTTACCCGCCTCACTAGTCCTGGCATTCTTCGCTGTTTTCCTAACTCGCCCGATTGACTAGTGCCCGGGAACAGCCATTTGGGTCGCGGAGTGCGAGTCCGGCCGGCCAATCGCCGAGTCAGAGGGCCAGGAGGGGCGCGGCCATTCGCCACCCGGCCCCTGCTCCGTGGCTGGTTTTCTCCGCGGGCGCCTCGGGCGGAACCTGGAGATAATGGGCAGCACCTGGGGGAGCCCTGGCTGGGTGCGGCTCGCTCTTTGCCTGACGGGCTTAGTGCTCTCGCTCTATGCGCTGCACGTGAAGGCGGCGCGCGCCCGGGACCGGGATTACCGCGCGCTCTGCGACGTGGGCACCGCCATCAGCTGTTCACGCGTCTTCTCCTCCAGGTGTGCACGGGAGTGGAAGGCGTGGGGCCTCGGAGCAGGGCGGCCAGGATGCCAGATGATTATTCTGGAGTCTGGGATCGGTGTGCCTGGGGAACGGACACGGGGCTGGACTGCTCGCGGGGTCGTTGCACAGGGGCTGAGCTACCCAGAGATACTGGTGTTCGAAATAAGTGTCCGAGGCAGGGGACCAGACAGTGTTGGGGACTGGGATTATTCCGGGAACTCGCACGTGAATTGGATGCCAAGGAATAACGGTGACCGGGAAAGGCGGGGAGGCAGGATGGAGGCAGAGATTGACGATGGTCTCAAGGACGGCGCGCAGGTGAAGGGGGGGTGTTGGCGATGGCTGCGCCGAGGAACGAGGTGGCCCGGTCTGGCTGTGCGTGATGGCCAGGCGGTAGCATAATGACGGAATACAGAGGAGGCGAATGAGTGGCCAGGGAGCTGGAGATTCTGGGGTCCAGGGCAAAGATAATCTGCCTCCGACTCCCAGTCTGTGATGCAAAACCGAGTGAACTGTTATACCAGCCTTGCCATTTTAAGAATTACTTAAGGGCCGGGCGCGGTGGCCCACTCCTGTAATCCCAGCACTTTGGGAGGCCGAGGCGGGTGGATCACTTGAAGTCAGGAGTTGACCAGCCTGGCCAACATGGTGAAAGCCTGTCTCTACCAAAAATAGAAAAATTAGCCGGGCGCTATGGCGGGCGCCTGTAATCCCAGCTATTCGGGGGGCGGGGGGTGGTGCTAAGGCAGGAGAATCGCTTGAACCCGGGAAGCGGAGGTTTCAGTGAGCCGAGATCGCGCCACTGCACTCCAGCCTGGGCCAGAGTGAGACTCCGTCTCAAAAAAAAAAAAAAAAAAAAAAAAAAGAGAATTAGAGAGTTACTTAAGGTCTAAGATGAAAAGCAGGGCCTACGGAGTAGCCACGTCCGGGCCTGGTCTGGGGAGAGGGGAGGATAGGGTCAGTGACATGGAATCCTGACGTGGCCAAAGGTGCCCGGTGCCTGGAGGTCATCGACCCTTGGACTAGGATGGGAGGTGGGGGAACAGAGGATAGCTCAGGTGGCTTCTTGGAAATCACCTTTCTCGGGGAGGGTCCAAGGCACTGGGTTGACAGTCCTAACCTGGTTCCACCCCACCCCACCCCACCCCACCCCTCTGCCAGGTGGGGCAGGGGCTTCGGGCTGGTGGAGCATGTGCTGGGACAGGACAGTATCCTCAACCAATCCAACAGCATATTCGGTTGCATCTTCTACACACTACAGCTATTGTTAGGTGAGTGGCCCCGCCCCCTCCCTGCCCGCCCCGCCCCCTCCCTGCCCGCCCCGCCCCTCATCCCCCTTGGTCAGCTCAGCCCCATTCCATGCAATCTTGGTGATCCACACAGCTGACAGCCAGCTAGCTGCTCATCGCGGAGCATCCTGCGGGTGGGGATGTGGGGAGGTAACTAACAGGAGTCTTTTAATTGGTTTAAGTACTGTTAGAGGCTGAAGGGCCCTTAAAGACATCCTAGGTCCTCAGGTTTTTGTTTGTTGTTGTTTTGAGACAGGGTCTGACTCTGTTGCCCAAAGTGAGGTCTAGGATGCCCTTAGCGTGCACTGGCGTGATCTCAGCTCATGGCAACCTCTCCCTCCCTGCCCAAGTGATCCTCCCACCTTAGCCTCCCAAGTAGCTGGAATCACAGGCGTGCACCACTATGCCCAGCTAATTTTTGTATTTTTTTTTTTGGTAGAGACAGTGTCTCGCCATGTTGCCCAGGCTGGTCTCAAGCAATCTGTCTGCCTCAGCCTCCCAAAGTGCTGGGGGGATTACAGGCGTGAGCTACCATGCCCCACCAACACCCCAGTTTTGTGGAAAAGATGCCGAAATTCCTTTTTAAGGAGAAGCTGAGCATGAGCTTTTATCTCATTTAGTGCTCAGCAGGAAAATTTGTATCTGGTCCCAGGAATTATTGAACAGACAGAGGAACCAAGGGAGTGGGAGACGATGGCGCCCCAGGCCTTGCTGATGCCATATGCTGGAGATGAGACTACCCATTACCACCCTTCCCAGCAGGCTCCCACGCTCCCTTTGAGTCACCCTTCCCAGCTCCAGAGAAGGCATCACCGAGGGAGGCCCAGCACCATGGTCCCGGCTGACACATGGTTCAGACTTGGCTGATTTATTTAAGAAATTTTATTGCTCAGAACTTTCCCTCCCTGGGCAATGGCAAGAGCTTCAGAGACCAGTCCCTTGGAGGGGACCTGTCGAAGCCTTCTTTTTTTTTTTAAGAAATCATCTTGCTCTGTTGCCCAGGCTGGAGTGGCACAATCATAGCTCACTGTAACCTGGAACTCCTGGCTCAAGCGATCCTCCTGAGTAGCTAGGACTATAGGCACATGTCACTGCACCCAACTAATTTTTAATTTTTTTTTTTTTTTTGAGACATAGTCTCGCTCTGTCACCAGGCGTGATCTTGGTTCACTGCAACCTCTGCCTCCCGAGTTCAAGCAATTCTCCTGCCTCAGCCTCCCAAGTGGCTGGGACTACAGGCACGTGCCACCACGCCCAGCTAATTTTTGTATTTTTAGTAGAGACAGGGTTTCACCATGTTGGCTAGGATGGTCTCAATCTCTTGACCTGGTGATCTGTCCACCTCGGCCTCCCAAAGTGCTAGGATTACAGGCATGAGCCAACCTCACTGGGCCTTTTTTTTTTTTTTGAGACGAAGTCTCGCTCTTGTTGCCCAAGCTGGATTGTGGTGGCGTGATCTCGGCTCACTGCAACCTCCACCTCCTAGGTTCAAGCGATTCTCCTGCCTTAGCCTCCCCAGCAGCTGGGATTACAGGTGCCCATCAACACATCCGGCTAATTTTTGTATTTTTGGTAGAGATGGAGTTTTGCCATGTTGGCCAGGCTGCTCTCGAACTCCTGACCTCAGGTGATCCACCCCCATTGGCCTCCCAAAATGGTGGGATTACAGGCATGAGCCACCGTGCCCAGCTGAATTTCTAAATTTTTGATACAGATTGGGTCTTTTTATGTTGCCCAAGCTGGTCTTGAACTCCTAGCCTAAAGCAGTCTTCCCACCTCGGCCTCCCAGAGTGTTTGGATTACATGCATAAGCCACCACATCTGCCCTGGAGCCTCTTGTTTTAGAGACCCTTCCCAGCAGCTCCTGGCATTTAGGTGGTGCGGTGACATCATGGAGTGTTCGGGAGGTGGCCAGTCCCTGAAGCCCACACCGGACCCTCTTCTGCCTTGCAGGTTGCCTGCGGACACGCTGGGCCTCTGTCCTGCTGCTGCTGAGCTCCCTGGTGTCTCTCGCTGGTTCTGTCTACCTGGCCTGGATCCTGTTCTTCGTGCTCTATGATTTCTGCATCGTTTGCATCACCACCTATGCTATCAACGTGAGCCTGATGTGGCTCAGTTTCCAGAAGGTCCAAGAACCTCAGGGCAAGGCTAAGAGGCACTGAGCCCTCAATCCAAGCCAGGCTGGCCTCATCTGCTTTGCTTTGGCATGTGAGCCTTGCCCAAGGGGCCATATCTGGGTCCCTAGAAGGCCCTAGATGCAGGGCTTCTAGATTACCCCCTCCTCCTGCCATACCCGCACACGACAATGGACCAAATGTGCCACACGCTCGCTCTTTTTTACACCCAGTGCCTCTGACTCTGTCCCCATGGGCTGGTCTCCAAAGCTTTTTCCACTGCCCAGGGAGGGAAGATTCTGAGCAATAAAGTTTCTTAGATCAATCAGCCAAGTCTGAACCATGTGTCTGCCATGGACTGTGGTGCTGGGCCTCCCTTGGTGTTGCTTCTCTGGAGCTGGGAAGGGTGAGTCAGAGGGAGAGTGGAGGGCCTGCCGGGAAGGGTGGTTATGGGTAGTCTCATCTCCAGCGTGTGGAGTCAGCAAGGCCTGGGGCGCCATCAGCCCCCACCCCCAGGAAACAGGCTGGCAGCTTGTTCCTGCTGCCCGCAGGAGCCAGGCCTCCTCTCCTGGGAAGGCTGAGCACACACCTGGAAGGGCAGGCTGCCCTTCTGGTTCTGTAAATGCTTGCTGGGAAGTTCTTCCTTGAGTTTAACTTTAACCCCTCCAGTTGCCTTATTGACCATCCCAAGCCAGTATTGGTAGCCCTGGAGGGCCAGGGCCAGGTTGTGAAGGTTTTTGTTTTGTTTTGCCTATTATGCCCTGACCACTTACCTACATGCCAAGCACTGTTTAAGAACTTGTGTTGGCTGGGTGCAGTAGCTCACACCTGTAATCCCTGTACTTTGGGAGGCCAAGGCAGGAGGATCACTTGAAGCCAGGAGTTCCAGACCAGCCTGGGCAAAATAGTGAGACCCCTGTCTCTACAAAAAAAAAAAAAAAAAAAAAATTAGCCAGGCATGGTGGTATGTACCTGTAGTCCCAACTAATTGGGAAGCTGGTGGGAAGATTGCTTGAACCCAGAAGGTTGAGGCTGCAGTGAGCCATGATCACTGCACTCTAGCCTGAGCAACAGAGCAAGACCATCTCCAGAAAAAAAAAAAAAAACTTGTGTTAACGTGTTAAACTCGTTTAATTTTTACAGTGATTTATGAGGTGGGTACTATTATTATGCCTATCTTGATGATAGGGACAGAGTGGCTAATTAGTATGCCTGAGATCACACAGCTACTGCAGGAGGCTCTCAGGATTTGAATCCACCTGGTCCATCTGGCTCTAGCATCTATATGCTTTTTTTGTTGGTTTGTTTTTGAGACAGATTTTCACTCTTGTTGTCTAGGCTGGAGTGCAATGGCACAATTTTGGCTCACTGCAACCTCCGCCTCCTGGGTTCAAGTGATTCTCCTGCCTCAGCCTCTCGAGTAGCTGGGATTACAGGCATGCGCCACCAGGTCCGGCTAATTTTGTATTTTTAGTAGAGACAATGTTTCTCTATGTTGGTCAGGCTGGTCTCAAACTCCCGATCTCAGGTGATCCGCCTGCCTTGGCCTCCCAAAGTGCTGGGATTACAGGCGTGAGCCACCATGCCCGGCCAGCATCTATAATATATGCTAAACCCTACCCACAGCTGCCTCTGTCTTGGGGTCAGGGTTCTTGAATGGTCTGGGCCAGCCTGAGTTAGGAGTGGGAAGAGGAAGAGGAGGCACGCACCCAAGTGTTCTTCCCGCCTGACCGAGTCCTCTGCGCCTGTGAGGAAGGTGGGCACCGCTGTCACCCTGTTTCCCGGGAAGCCAGCAGGCCCAGGGAGATACTGGGATTTGCCAAAGGCTCACAGCGAGCAAGCAGCAGTGGGCGCTGGCCCCTCAACACCCAGCCTGGCACACACTGTCTCTGAGCAGACCTGGGAGAAGGCATGTGAAACCCACCCAGCCCTGGCTGGAAGAGAAGTGGGGGAGTAGAAATGAAAAGTGGGTACTGGGAGGAGCTGCCCACGTGCCCTCCACGGTTCCAGGATGGCGCTCTTATGCTGGGAGTGAGCTTGCCCTGTGCCAGGCTGTCATTGAGGCGTTTTCCATTCAACAACTGTTTCTCAGACAAGGCGTAGGCAGGTTAGCTCTCCCAGGCCACTCAAGTAGTAAGGAAACAGATTTAAACCCAGATAATTTGGCTCCATGGCTAAGGCCCAGAGAGGGGTGTTGACAAGCCCAGGGTCACACAGCCACAGCCCCAGAGCTAGGAACTGCTGGCTAGGGCAAGCAGACAGCTGACTCCTAGCCAACTGGAGGTGGAGCAGAGGTGGAGCCAGGGAGACCCAGGTGGCATCTCTCAGAGTAGAGCACGGGCGGCAGAGTGGCCCGGGGCAGCATGAAGTGGTGCTGGGGCCCAGTGCTGCTCATCGCGGGTGCCACGGTCCTCATGGAGGGTAAGCTGCCGTGTGTTGGGGTATGGGGGTGGCCTGGTGGGGGCTCAGGGGCCATCTCTGCCCCAGCAGTCCCTGCTCCTTGGTAGGGGGACCGCCTGTGGGCGACAGTCCACCGGTGGGGATGTAACTCTGTGGGACTCTGTGGGGCAGTATATGTGGCCACCTGTGTCAACATGGATGAGATTTTCTCGGGCCAGCTGCAGTTTGCGTTGGCGGGGCCTGTGGTCTTGTGTGTGTGTGTGTGGTGCTGCCTGTGTGTGTCCTGTGCCTGCCTCCCTGACTTCCACAATGACCTCAGGCAAACTCTGGGCTCCTCTGACCTCAGTTTCCCTTTCTTTTCATCCATCCTCTGGGCAGCCTGGCTCAGCTGTGTAATGGGGTGCCTGTGTGCCTGTGCGGGGCGGTGGGCAGGGGCCCTCTCTCTGGCGGGCTCTCAGGCAGTTTCTGGGAAGGTGGGGAAGACTGAGTCTCTAAACCAGCGTGAGGTAAGTCTCCATTTCTTGGGGCCCTCCCCACTTGGAAATGACGCAGGCCTCTAATCCTTCCTCTTACTTAGGCCTCTGCTACTAAGAGGACAATTAAGCTAATGCTGTCTACACACAGAGGCCGCCTGGCTGACTCAGTGGCAGGGGCAGGAGTTGGGGGTTCTGAAGCCTGGAGGAGGGCTGGCCTACTCCCAAGCTGAACTCCAAGCCCCGGAGTGCTGAGCACAGCTGAAGGAGAATTAATTACTGCGTGTGCACACTGAATAGGTTCCAATAAAAGCTGTCTCGACCTCATATAAATATTTTCATTCTGGGAGGGGCTGGTGAGGTAATCAGAGTCACAGGCAAGGACCCTGGGCCCGCCCCCCAGCCCATCCCCTCCCCTCCCCAAAGCTAGGCAGGCCTGGAGTCCCTGCGTCTCACCTGTGTCTCTCTCTTCCCAGGTCTTCAAGCCGCTCAGCGTGGTAAGGTCTGGGGACACGGGGCCTGGGCCTTACTTGGGTCTGGGTCGGGACTGGGGTGAGGTCAGGACAGGGATCTGCTGTCAGTGTGACCCACCCCTCTCCACAGCCTGTGGACAGCATGGCCCCGGCCCCCCCAAGCCTCAGGAGGGCAACACAGTCCCTGGCGAGTGGCCCTGGCAGGCCAGTGTGAGGAAGCAGGGAGCCCACATCTGCAGCGGCTCCCTGGTGGCGGACACCTGGGTCCTCACTGCTGCCCACTGCTTTGAAAAGTAAGTCATGGCTGGGATCAGGCAGGGTCTCCGGCTCTGGGGGGTGGACGATTTGTCTCAAGCCCCACAAGCCTAGTCCCTGCCTCTAGAGTAATAATAAAGAACCATTTACTGAGACTCTGCCATGTACTGGGTACACATTGTCAAGTTAATTGTAACAACCACCTTTCATGGTAGAAGATTTACAAATCAGAAAACTTAGGTTGCAAGGGAATGACCTTTCTTAAAGTCACAGACTGAGGCCAGGCACAGTAGCTCACGCCTGTAATCCCAGCACTTTGGGAGGCCACGGAGGGAGGATCGCTTGAGCCCAAGAGTTCAAGACTAGCCTGTGCAACATAGCAAGACCATGTCTCTACAAAAACTATAAAATTTAGCCAGGCATGGTGGTGCACGCCTGTAGTCCCAGCTACTCACAAGGCTGAGGTGGGAGGATCGCTTGAGCCTGGGAGATCAAGGCTTGCAGTGAGTCATGGTCATGCCACTGCACTGCAGCCTGGGTGACAGGACGAGACCCTACCTCAAAAAGAAAAAGCCGTGGAGTGCTCTCTGCTATCTTCCACCTACCTGTGGGGTCTCCCATGGTGTCACTGTCTACCCTTGCACTCAGCGGCCTGGACCTTGTCCTTCCCCTTCCAGGGCAGCAGCAACAGAACTGAACTCCTGGTCAGTGGTCTTGGGTTCTCTGCAGCGTGAGGGACTCAGCCCTGGGGCCGAGGAGGTGGGGGTAGCTGCCCTGCAGTTGCCCAGGGCCTATAACCACTACAGCCAGGGCTCAGACCTGGCCCTGCTGCAGCTCGCCCACCCCACGACCCACACACCCCTCTGCCTGCCCCAGCCTGCCCATCGCTTCCCCTTTGGAGCCTCCTGCTGGGCCACTGGCTGGGATCAGGACACCAGTGGTGGTAAGTGCTGGCCCAGACTGAAGCTTGGAGAGGCGCTCTGCTTGCCCAAGGTCACAGTCTCAGCTCCCAACTGTCCTGGCTTCCAGTCTCCCTTGCTTCCCAGATCCCAGACTCCAGCCCCAGCCCCGTCTCTTTCACCAGCTCCTGGGACCCTACGCAATCTGCGCCTGCGTCTTATCAGTCGCCCCACATGTAACTGTATCTACAACCAGCTGCACCAGCGACACCTGTCCAACCCGGCCCGGCCTGGGATGCTATGTGGGGGCCCCCAGCCTGGGGTGCAGGGGCCCTGTCAGGTCTGATGGGGAGAAGAGAAGGAGCAGAAGGGGAGGGGCCTAGCCCTGGGCTGGGGGTTGGACTCAAAGGACTGGGGGAAAGAGCTGCAATCAGAGGGTGTCTGCCATAGCTGGGCTCAGGCATCTGTCCTTGGCTTTGTTGCCTGGCTCCAGGGAGATTCCGGGGGCCCTGTGCTGTGCCTCGAGCCTGATGGACACTGGGTTCAGGCTGGCATCATCAGCTTTGCATCAAGCTGTGCCCAGGAGGACGCTCCTGTGCTGCTGACCAACACAGCTGCTCACAGTTCCTGGCTGCAGGCTCGAGTTCAGGGGGCGGCTTTCCTGGCCCAGAGCCCAGAGACCCCGGAGATGAGTGATGAGGACAGCTGTGTAGGTACGAGTGGGGCATGCTGGGAGTGGGTAGAAGCCACTGTGAAGAAAACCTCAGTTAGGACTAGAGAACTGGCACAGGCATCCACACCGCCGAGCCTAATTAGGGGGCTCTTTCACCCCCTGGGATGGGAACAGCCCCATTAGAGCTGAGAGGCGCAGGCACTTTGGAACTCTACAGGTTGGGAGTTTAGGTGAGAAGAGGAATCTCTGAGACCTGACTTGAGTTTCTGGGGAAGTGGCAGGCTTCCAGCAGGGACCCAGCAAGCCTGCATAGGGTAGGGCTTCCAGTCAGAATTCCAGCATTAAGTGACTAGCATGCAAATTGAATGCAAAGTAATTCCTGGGACGGATATTATGTCTTGATGGTAAGAGATGCACTAATGAGCCAGGAATACGGGAGGCAGGCCTAGCCTGGAGGGTGCAGATGGGTGGGGCAGGGGAGTGACAAGTAGGGGCATTCCCATGAGGCTGGGACGGGGGTCCCATCAGACCCACAGGGCTAAAAGCTCAGGCCCTGGCTTGTGAATCGCAAGTCTGCCACTTGCCTGTAGTTACAGAGCGAGAAAGTCTCTTAACCTCTCTGGAACTTTGGTTACCTTCAGTAATGAGGGGAACAAAATTCAATTTCAAAAGATACTGTGAGGATTTGATGGGAAGTGGGAAGCGCTTAGCAAGAAGTCAGATGAGGCACTCATCTGTTTCAGCCTGTGGATCCTTGAGGACAGCAGGTCCCCAGGCAGGAGCACCCTCTCCATGGCCCTGGGATGCCAGGCTGATGCACCAGGGGCAGCTGGCCTGTGGCGGAGCCCTGGTATCAGAGGAGGCGGTGCTAACTGCTGCCCACTGCTTCATTGGGTGAGTCTTGGACCCCTCTCTGCTGTGTCCCCTGCCCCTGCCGGCAGCCCTGTCACCTGGTGCTGTCCACACTGCCTCTGCACAGGCGCCAGGCCCCAGAGGAATGGAGCGTAGGGCTGGGGACCAGACCGGAGGAGTGGGGCCTGAAGCAGCTCATCCTGCACGGAGCCTACACCCACCCTGAGGGGGGCTATGACGTGGCCCTCCTGCTGCTGGCCCAGCCTGTGACACTGGGAGCCAGCTTGCGGCCCCTGTGCCTGCCCTATGTTGACCACCACCTGCCTGATGGGGAGCGCGGCTGGGTCCTGGGATGGGCCCGCCCAGGAGCAGGTAGGTGGGCACAGGACCAGGGCCACTGTCCATCCAACCTGCAGGCCGGGGCAGTCAGCTTTCCCTTGCTCCACAGGCATCAGCTCCCTCCAGACAGTGCCCGTGACCCTCCTGGGGCCTAGGGCCTGCAGCCGGCTGCTTGCAGCTCCTGGGGGTGACGGCAGCCCTATTCTGCCGGGGATGGTGTGTACCAGTGCTGTGGGTGAGCTGCCCAGCTGTGAGGTGAGCCCCAGGCCCCCACGCCTTACCTAATAGGCCCCTGGCATCCCCGCACCCAATAGCTCAAGAACAGACCTTCCAGGCTTGGCCTCTGGACCCACCTCCCACCTGAAACTAAGCCTTTTTGCCAATTAGCCCCCAAACAGCCAGAGCTTCCCTAGCCTGCTCTACCATCCTGCACAGCTGCCTATAAAAAGTCACCCAGTGTCACCTGACCCCTGACAGGGCCTGTCTGGGGCACCACTGGTGCATGAGGTGAGGGGCACATGGTTCCTGGCCGGGCTGCACAGCTTTGGAGATGCTTGCCAAGGCCCCGCCAGGCCGGCGGTCTTCACCGCGCTCCCTGCCTACGAGGACTGGGTCAGCAGTTTGGACTGGCAGGTCTACTTTGCCGAGGAACCAGAGCCCGAGGCTGAGCCTGGAAGCTGCCTGGCCAACATGAGTATGTGGCCCTGGGGCCTCCTGCCAAACCCTGCCTCTCCAGGACTCTTCTCTCTCCAGTGAGAACGCGCCGTTCTAGCCCACTCCAGCTGCCCTGGGTAGCGTGGAGCAACAGGCAGACCCATTTGATTCAGATTCTGGTTCTTTGTCATCGTGTGACTTGGAGCAGGCTGCTCAACCGCTTTGAGCCTCAGTATTCTCATCTGTTCCTTCGAGGAATGGGGAGGGAGGGAGGGACAAAAGCCATGAGGATGAGGACAACTCCACCCTCCTTCCTTCCCCACAGGCCAACCAGCCAGCTGCTGACAGGGGACCTGGCCGTTCTCAGGACAAGAGAATGCAGGCAGGCAAACAGCATTACTGCCCCTGTCCTCCCCACCCTGTCATGTGTGATTCCACGCACCAGGGCAGGCCCAGAAGCCCAGCAGCTGTGGGAAGGAACCTGCCTGGGGCCACAGATGCCCACTCCCCACCCTGCAGGACAGGGGTGTCTGTGGACACTCCCACACCCAACTCTGCTCCGAAGCAGGCGTCCCAGCTTTCCTCCTCCTTTACCCTTTCAGATACAATCACGCCAGCCACGTGTTTTGAAAATTTCTTTTTGGGGGGCAGCAGTTTTCCTTTTTTTAAACTTAAATAAATTGTTACAAAATAGACTTTAGAAAATAAGTTACAAATTGTAGCAAAAGGCTCCCTTCCACAGGCAACTTTCCCACCGGTGGGGCTCTGCATCCGCCTCTCCCTGGTGTTGCAATCTGGCTGCTGAGGGTGGCACGGCATCTCGGCAGAGGCTGGCACTGGGAAGAGCACGGTGATGAGGCTGGGGGAAGGAGGTCCTTCAAGGACAGGGATGCGAGGAACACCCCACCCCCTCCTTGGGAAAGAAGCCAGATCTGGGTCCTCTTCACAAGGGGAGAGGAGAAGATATGGGGATGCCCGAACTACTCCTGAGAAAATGTGGAGATCAAGCCCCTCCCTGCACGCGCTCCCTCCCCCAGATTCTGTTCTTTGGAGACTTGAAGTTCAGAGGGAGAAGCTGAGGTCTGCAGGCCACTGGGGTGAAGGATCCAGGAGCGGGGTCGTGGGGGTGGGTGGAGGGGGCAATGGCAAGTCCCCTCTGCCCGTCGCTGGTGCCACTGGGGCTCCTGGGGGGAGAGAGAGAGGTCACCGACTGAGGGGCAGACCCCGCACAGCGTGTACCCCCTCCCAGCCCTGCAGGCCATTCTCCCACCCCTGGCCCAGGAGGCCCAGATGAGAACAGGGATTCTAGGCCTCCTAATTATTTTCCCAGCCCTGGTAAACTGGCTCCTCGCTCATATCCCTTGAGGTCATGAGAAATCTTGTATCCTTAAAGCCATTCCTTCAGCTTTCAGGTGACTCCCATTGGCCCCCTGCTCTGACAACGCCCGTCAAGGGCCCACCATCTCAGGGCCACCCACCCTCGGTGGCCACTAGATGGAATGGGTCCGCCTCTACTAGAGGAGGTGGAGAGGCCAGCCCAGGTCCTGCTGAGGGAACCGGCCGCCCCACTCCCTGGCAGCTGCGGCCTCCAGCAGTGCTGGGTGGAGGCGATTCCCCACGGAGATGCCCTCTGATCAGCGATGTGACATGGGCTAATGACTGTTGTTGCTGCAGCTGGGCCTGGACTTCAAGGAAACAATTATCTGTGACTCAGTCCTCCAGTTAAAGGTGTGCAGAGGGTGGCAGGGTGCGCAGGTGGAAAGGGTGGTTTGGTTAGATCCTAAAAAGGCCGTTGGCAGCAGAGGGAGAAGGGGCTGAATAAAGGTTAGAGAAGAGATGGGAGCAACACTGACAGGGAAGGACCAGAGGTCTAGTTTCCAAGGAGAGGAGCAGCAGAGACAAGGCACAAGGAAAGAGGGACAGGGAGTAGGGTGCCAACCAGTGACCCAGTTTCCGTGGCCAAGTCAGCAGGGAAGCCGTGGAGCCCATGCCCCATCCCTTGTTCCCTGGCACCCGGCCTGCTCTAGGAAAGAATGGAACCTAGGCCAAACCAATGGCTTCCTCTTTTTCTCTGGAAGTCATTACTTTACTGGCTGACTCAGGAGGGTTTCCAGACACAGCAGCCAGGGGGTACCCAGCGACCTTCCCCTGAACAGAAAGACCATTCCATTATGGCTACAGTGTAATGGAGGAGCCCAGGCAGCACCTCGGCCTGACCACGCCCCCATGTGCTGCCCAACCCACCCTGCTATTTGTTATATCTGACCTGCGGGTGCTCAGCTCAGCACATCCTCAAACTACTTCTCTCACCCCATAGCCAAGCCCCCACCCACCTCTTAGAATCCCCGGGGCTCTCTCCTCTCACTCCTTGCTCCCCCACCCACTTTGGGGCCGGACTTCACCCTCCACTGTGTGCCCACCTCCTCCTAGGACCCTTCATGCCCCCTACCGGAGCCAGCCACTGTCCACTCCTGGTGCTGCTGCTGGTGCTGCACGAAGCTGATTCGGCGGCGGAAGTGGCGGGGACAATGGGGGCAGGTGAAAGGCCCCTCCCGGGGTGCGTGGACCCGCCTGTGGCCCTCCAGCCGAGCAGCTGTCCGGAAGGCCTTGCCACAGATGCTGCAGCAGTGGCGCTTGGGGTCCGTGTGGGTCCTGCTGTGGTTCTTAAGAGACAGCAGGTTAGGGAGAAGTTTGGGACAGAGGGAGCAGGGGTACAACCCTGTGGTGTGGGCCTTCTGGTGGTTAAGCAGGCTGCCAGCGTGGCGGTAGGAGCGCCCGCACTGGGCGCAGCGGAAGGGCCGCTCCTTGTCCTCAGCCGCCATGGACGTCACTGCTTGTCCTCCCCTGGCTGTCTCCACACTCTCTCCTGGGCCTCTGGGGGTTTCTGATGGGGCCTCCCGGGCTTTCCCTTGACCAGGGAGAACCACCTGGTCCTCCCCAGTCCCGGCTTTGGGATCTCTGGCCTCCTCCATCTGGGCTGGCACCTGGCTGTGGCCCCGGGCATGAGCCTGCAGGTGGCTGGCCAGTTCCTGGTGGGACTCAAAGGCCTTGCCACAGTCAGGACAGGCAAAGGTCTGGGCATCTATGTGGTTGTGGCTGTGGCTCTTTGTGGCCACAGGATTCAAGAACTCTTTGGAGCAGAGTAGGCAATAGTGTCGGTCTGTCTTGTGGGTGTTGTGGTTCAAGAGGCTGCCTGACTGGCAGTAAGTCTTGCCACACTGGCTGCAAGAGGAGGAGTGGCTCCCTGGCTGCAGCTGAGAGCTGTTGTCTCTGTTGTCCCAGCTATCCATGTGACTCAAAGTAGGTCCATTGAGCTGGCAGTCACCAGTGTGGCAAGGACTCCTGTGGATACTGTCCTCTGGCTCCTCTGACCTGGTCAGGAACTGAGGAACCCAGCCTCCACTATGATTCCCCAGTCCCCCACCTACTGGCCACCCACCTGCCTTCCCTGCGCCCCAGGACAGTGGCTCTGGGGCTTCTGAGCTTGCTGCCCTGATGGGGCTCTGACTGCGCTCCCCTGGCCTTGAGACTCCATCCTCCAGGTGGGGTACTGGCTCAGCACCACCCAATTGGGCCTCTAGTCCCTGGCTGCCAGCCAGGTTCACCTCACTGGCCGCTGTGCCATCCAGGCCTCCCTGGCCATTGGCTGGCTCCCTTTCTGTCTCCTCCTCATGCTCCCGCAGGTGCCGCTCCAAAGATCCCCGGCCAGGGAAGCCGCGGCCACAGAGGGCGCAACGCACAGCTGTGCGCCTGGACCGTCCAGCCCGTCGCCGCCGATTCTCTGAGTGCAGCCTCTGGTGGTCCTTCAGGGCCATGCGATTGGAGTAGGTCTTGGGGCAGGTGGGGCAGCTGTACTGGCCCGTCTCGTGGCTGCGCCGGTGGTTCAGGAGGCTGCCGGCATGGCGATAGGTCCTCCCGCACTGCCCACAGCGGAAGGGCCGATCTTCCCGAGTTGCCTTTCGGGTGCCCCCACCCCCACGCCGCTCCATGTGGACCCGCTGGTGGCTGGCCAGCTGTTTCCGCAGGCGGAAGGTCTTCCCACACTCGCTGCAGCGGAAACGTCGGGGATCTGCATGGATGCGCCGGTGGTTCTTGAGGGACATGAGGTTTGAGAAGCCCTTGGAGCAGGCCTGACAGCCAAAGTGGCCGGTCTGGTGGCTCTGCCGGTGGTTGATGAGGCTGCCGGCGTGCTTGTAGGATCGGCCACACACCTCGCAGCTGAAGGGCCGCTCAGAGCTGGCTTCAGTCTGGCAGCCCTTCTCGGCGGTCTCCAGCCTGGGCTCTATCTCCTCCCCCTTCACAGTGGTCTCCTCCCATACCTCTTCTTTCACCCTGGCCACTTCCTCCAGGGGCTCCACTTTAAGTTCTTCCTGGAGCTTCTCGACTTCTGCTTGCCCCGGCCCCTCCTCTGCCATGTGCTGGGGCTTGCTGCTGCTTCCTTCTGGGATGGGCCCAACCTGCGGCTCACTGCTACCTGCTGCCTCTGGGATGGGCCTAACCTGGGGCTCAGAGCCTTTGCAGCGAGGGTGGTTCCGCAAATGATTACGGTAGGCAGCCAGGTTGGGGTAGCAGCGGGAGCAGACAGGGCAGAGAAAGTCTCCAGTCTGGTGGATCTTGCGGTGGTTCACCAGGCTGCCTCCATGGCGATAGGTCTTGCCACACTGGTTGCAGCGGAAGGGGCGGGGCTGAGCCTCCAGCAAACTTTCCCCACCCTGGATGCAGAGGCCGTCTCCCAAGGGGGTGCCTGCTCCCTCTTGAGACTTGGCATCTCCACCCTCTCCAGAGACAGAATTCACTATGTCCTCCAAGACACTGTCCACGACCATCTCCGTGGCATCACCTGCCACTCCCAAGGGGCTGGGAGCCTTGTCTGCAGTAGTCCCAGAACTCTGACTTTGGTGGTGACGCTCCAGGCTCCCCAGGTCATCGTAGGTCTGACCACAGCAGCCACAGATGTGCCTATACCCTGCACTGTCCAGCGCTTCCACCTCCCGCTGCAGCTGATTCAGCAGCTCTGCTTCCGAGAGCTGCAGTGGTGGACTGCGTGCAGGGGCTGCCTCTGCCACTCCTTCCTCTTCCCCCTCCTCCTCTGAGCCCTCAGTCATGCTAGAGGAGCTGTGGGCCTGGCGCCGGTGAAGCCTGTAGCCAGCCCGCCCGGGGAAGATCATGCCGCAGAGGCAGCAGAGGAAAGGCTGTGCTGAGGTCGCCTCCCCAGGCCTATGGTTCTGGAAGTGGCTGCGGAGGGCAGTCAGAGAGTCAAACTCCTTTGGGCAGAGGGAGCACTGATAGATGCCTGGTGGGTGGCAGGGCCTGTGGCTCAGCAGGCCAGTGGCATGGGGGAAAGAATGCCCACAGTCAGAGCATGTGTGAGCGGCCCCAGCCTGCCAGCCAGTGACAGAGTTGGCAGAGTGGGAAGAGGAGTTGGGCTGGCCAGTGGCTGGCTTCTGGTCTTCATCCACCCCAGTGAGGCCATCGCAGAAGCGAGTCCCACCACCTTCCTCACCTGGGATGTCCAAGTTGTCAAGTAAACGGGCATCCTTCCTTTCCAGTCCTTCCCCAGTGCCTCCGCTCTCTTTATCACCCTGGAAATGGGTCTCACCCCTCTCAAGCCCACAATTGTCCCCTTCAGATTCAGCCTGCAAACAGTCCCCATCACTTTCCAGGTTGCCTTCAGCCCCATGAGGACTTTCCCCTGAAGGGTCTTGGGGAGACTCCAGGCCTTCATTGTCTTCTAGCTCCCGGGTCCAGCTCTCTGCTGCCAGGAGTTTGGCTTCTCCCCCACCGCTGACACCGCCAGCCCGCTTCCAGTGCCGCCTGCTCCGCCGCCGACTGTGCCGGCGCAAGTGGTTCTTCATGGCAGCCATGGTGTGGAAGTGCTTGGCACAGGCCCCACAACTGAAATCTCCTGTCTGGTGGGTCTGCCTGTGGTTGATAAGGCTGCCGGAGTGGCGATAGCTCTTTCCACAGTCTCGGCAGGCAAAGGCCCTAGGAGGTGACACTGTGGTCTCTGTCCTGCTATTTTCCTTTTCCCCTGCCCCATGAGTCAGGCCATGACGTTCAAGGCTCTCAGGGTCTTCAAAGAGCAGCCCACAGTTGCTACAGATATGTGCTGCTGTCCTGTCTGCTGCTGGGGTGATGTCCGTGGCCTCCTCTTCATGTTTGCACACATGGTCTTGATCTGTGTGCGGGGCTGCCTCTGCCTCCACTGGGTCAGGCGGGAGTTCTACCTTGAGGTGGCTGGGGGCACCCTCAGCCCCGATGTCTGCACTTCGACGAGCAGCCTTGCAATGTACCCGCACGTGGTTGCGCAGGGCCATGAGATTGGGGTACTTGCGGGGACAGAGTGAGCACTGGTACTCTCCAGTCCGATGGCTGTGGCGATGGTTCACCAGGCTCCCCCGGTGGCGGTAAGCACGACCACACTCACTGCACTTATAGGGCCGATGGTCCAGGGTGGTGGTGGGGTCCTCTTCCTCTTTGTGAGTGGTCTCAGCCAGCAGCAGGGGAGCTGGTGGGACTGATGGCTGTCCATTTTCCCCAACTCCTTGCCTGGGCCTGTGATGAGCCCGCACATGGTTTTTGAGAGCAGCCGCATTGAACAGCTGCTTAGAACAGAGTGAGCAGGGGTAGACACCTGTCTGGTGGCTCTTTCGATGGTTGATGAGGCTCCCAGCATGGCGGTAAGTACGGCCACAGTCCCCACAGCGGAAAGGCCGGTATTCCTCCAGGCCACTGTCCTCCAGCTCCCCAGAGGTGCTGAGCTCCGCAGAGCCATTCAGCATCTGTGCACTGGGGAGCTGGTCCTGGCTGCTCTCGTCTGTGTGCCCATTGGTGGTGGGCATCCCTTTCTCCTCCCAGGGTGTCTCCTGACTTTCACCCTCATGGGACTGCTGGTGTTCCAGCAGCTCCCGGGGGAGCCGGAAGGCACGGGGGCAGTGGGGACAGTGGTAAGGCCGATACTGGGCGTGCAGTCGAGAGTGGTTCTTCAGAGCCATGAGGTTAGAGAACTCCTTGAAACAGATGGCACAGGGGTAGATGCCCAGCGTGTGGCTCTGGCGGTGGTTGGTGAGGCTCCCGGCGTGCTTGTAGGTCTTGCCACACTGACTACATTTGTACCGCCGCTCCTCCTCGGCAGGAGGGGACTGGGTGGGCTCCTGGCCTCCTGTGAAGTTCACTACTGATTCAGCCAGATACTGCTCCAAGTTGCTAAGGAGGCTGCTGGCTGGGATGGGGAGAGGAGGGGCTCTGGCAGAGTTAGTGGAGGGTCCCCAGCTGTCTGCACCATCCTCAGGACCTGGGTGGCTTGCCAAGCCTTCTCTTTGTCTGGTGGGCAGATCTTCCCACGTACCCGAAGCTGCCCTGGGGTCAGGTACAGATTCACAGTCAGGTGTCTCTTCTGTATGTTTTGTCTGGTTTTCCCAGCCTTCACTAGAGCCAAGCCTTTGGCCCCAGGAGTCAGTGGACACCGTCTCACCCTGGAGGCATGGAGTGGCTTCCTTGGGGCGTGGGGGCCTGTGCCTGCGGCGGCCCTCAGGAGCATGAGTCCTCATATGGCTCTTGAGAGCCATCGGATTGGAGAAGTCCTTGCCACAGGTGGTACAGGGGAAAAGGCCAGTCTCGTGGGTCCGACGATGGTTGACCAGGCTCCCGGGGTGACGGTAGCCCCGCCCACACTGCTGACAACGGTAGGGCCGAGGGATGCTGTCGGCCTCCTCACTGTCCTGGTTGGGAGATGGATGGAGTAGTTCTCGGTGCCGAGAGAGCTCTGGGAGGCTGGGAAAGTGGCGCTGACAGTCGGAACAGCTGAGTGAGGCGGGTGTGTCCTCCATGGGGCAACGTAGCAGAAACCTGGAGGTTCAGAAGGAGCAGACACGTGGCAGCACCTTCCTCTGGTGGAGGGGCCGAGCCCTAGGAAGAGGGGGCAGTGGTCAAAAGGAAGGCCTGAATTAACTTCGCCTCTTGGCTCTACGAGCAACAAGTTCACCTGAGGTCACTGAGAGGTTCCCCAAGCATCCATGCCCAGAGACCTGCTTTCTACTAGATCCAATCTGCAGGCACCATCATTTAAGGCCTCCCTGTGCACAAGCTTCCCAAATATAGGAGCTCCCCTAGGCTTAAGTCATCCCTACAGGAATAGCTAAGGAAATTAAAGTCGAGAGAGATGCAACCTACTTCTGATCACAGACCTGTTATCATGTTCTTCAGACCCGACTCAAAAGGCATTACTGTCCTTTAAGAACAGTACGAATCTGCTCCCTACAATCCTGAAACAAAAATTTTCTGTGACATCTTAAAAGGACACCAGAACCTTTTCTAGGCCTTTCAGTAAGAGAAGTCCAAATCTTCCTCCTTCATCTCTCAGCTAAACAGAGTAGCTGAGAAGCACTGAAAAATCAGCTGTTCCTCCAGTTAATAGCTGAGGACCTGAGAGGAGAGGTTAGAGGCCTCCTTCAGGGAAAGGGCTGGCTTGTTCCCCCGCCACCCCGAGTCATTTCAGTGTCACAAGGTCTCTTTTCCTTGTGACAAGAGAGTTAAGAGAATTAAGACTCTCTTAACTGGGCTAGGCGTGGTGGCTCACACCTGTAATCCCAGCACTTTGGGAGGCCGAGGCTGGCGGATCACCTGAGTTCAGGAGTTCAAGACCAGCCTGGCCAACATGGTGAAACTCTGTCTCTACTAAAAATACAAAAATTAGCCGGGCGTGGTGGCGGGCACCTGTAATTCTAGCTAGTCAGGAGGCTGAGGCTGAAGAACTGCTTGAACCTGGGAGGCAGAGGTTGAAGTGAGCTGAGATCCCACTATAGCACTCCAGCCTGGGTGACAGAGCGAGACTCCGTCTCAAAAAAAACAAAAACAAAGAACAAAAAACCCCAAAAGACTCTCTTAGCGACTTCCTTTATCTACTTCCCTTGAACTCAAACTATCTTCTATCTTGGGAATAACATCAATATCAGGTTGTAATGTCACTTCATTGCCTACCTTTTCTCTCCCATGCCTCCTGATCTTACCCTCACCGGTCTTTCTCATTTTTTTCTTCTGCCTCCTCTCTTAATACTGATGATGACAGCAACTCATGAAGAGTATTATATTACCATGTGCCAGGCACTGTGCTAACTATATTCATTGTGTCACTCAATCCTCAGAACACACGGCAATGCGTTATCCTAGTTCACGTAAGAGCAAACCCACTGACTGAGGCGGTCTTCATCCCAAAGCCCTTGCTCTCTCATACCTCCTACATCCTCTTGTCCTCCAACTCTGACTCTTCTTCCCATGGGACCCCAATACAACTGTCTCCGACCGTAAACCCCTTCACTGAACCTGCCCCCCGGAATTCTCACCTCACAAAGCCCCTTTGATCAAAAGTCCCCTCCCCTAGTCAACCACCAATGAAGTCCTCTGACCTCACTCATCTCCTCTGCCAATTTCCTCTCAGGACGCCTACCTCGCACCGGCGGCCCCCTCTCCTTCCCGCCGCGGGCGCGTCAGTTGGGGACCGCGAACGGGAGCGCGCTTGCGCACTGGGACCCTTACCCTAACTGCAGCCGCGCGCCGCAAGGGGTGGCTGTCGGGGGGCTCTCGCGCTCCCACACACGCACACTCAGCCAGGGTTCCCGGGAGGTGGGAGGGAAGGGAAAGAGGGAAAGGAGAAGGGGAGAAGAGGAAGGAGGTAGAGAAAAGAGGGCGCAGCTGGCATGAGCCAGGAGTCTACCCCCAGCTCTGCGGACACTTCCTATTGTTACTAGGAAACAGGAAGTGTCCTTAGGTGCAAAAGCTTCCCCGCGAAACTTCCGCTTCGGGAGCACTGCCTGCCCCGCCTCCAAGCCGCCGTTTTACGCAGACACACTTCCGGCGCTAGGTTCTAGCTCTGCAGGACTGACTCCGCCCACGTAGGTCACAACGCGGCGTCTTTGCAACGCTATGCTAGCCACACTTCCGGAAAGAGCAGCTAGAATTGTTCCGGTGCATATTGAATAGGCGCAGAAGAGGGAGAAAAAGATTCTACAGCCCTGGCCACAGTACTTTGGTGACACTTTTCGTGGGGCTCCCTGGAGGACTTTTCCCAAGGCAGATGGAGAAAACTTCGTGAAATCCACTCCCTGCTATTAAAGGAAATGTTGTGGAATATAATTGGACTTAGGTTTTGCAGAGCTTGAGCATGGCCTTTTTGTCCTCCCACCTTCTGGTTCTTGAAGACATTGCCGGTGACCTGGCCCCAGACTAACACGAGGCCGGCGTATACCGTCAGCCTGCCCGGCTTCCCCTTGCCTCAGCACAGAGACCTCTTGCAAGATGCTTCTCTGCCGCCATAGGCTGGAGGTTCCCCGGGAACTTTCCCTTCCTTCCTAGCTGAGGAATATCCCTCACTTCCGCTCGCCGGGCCACCGGTCCCGCCTCCCCGCCCCCCGCTGGGTCCTAGCGCCGGCCCCTCTTTGGCAGGGTCCGGGCTCCTTCGGTGCGAGGAGACGACGCCGACGCCACGGAGTCCGCACAAGTCTCATCGGGTAGGAAACGCCGGCGGGAAGCCGCGAGGGCCCCGGGCAGCCCCCACGCGGCCGCGATCCGAGCTGGCCTCAGTTTCCCTGCGGGTGCCGAGGGCGGGCCGGGTTGGCCCAGCGCGAGCAGCGCGGGCGGGGCGGGCGGTGAGCGGCCCCGGGCGCATTGCGGGCCCAGCAGGTCCTAGAACCCGCCGGCTGTCTCCGCGGTTCTGGGCTGCGGACACCCAGGCTCGGCCCGCGCGGCTGCCGGCCCGGTGCGGTGCGGTCCCGGGGGTCCTAGAGCCCGCCATGTTGTGGGTTTTTGTCCCGGCCGCGCGGCACGCGCTGCAAGATCCCCGGCGCCGGCAGCCCCCCTCCCCTGCCGAGGCCGGGCCACCACTCCCGCGGTCCTAGAGAACGCCATCTTGCAAGCCTTTGTCCCTCATTCGGCCCTCCGTCCATTCATTTGTTCATCTCCTCATCCTTCGTTCAGTCCTCCTTGCCACGTCCTCCGAGGCCACGTTTTCTGAGGCTCATAACCGGGGTCCTGCCCTCCAGGGGCTGCCTGGCTGGCGGGGGCGCCGCGTACAGACGGTTGCGAGGAGCGAGGAGCTCCGGGTTTCTGCAACTCTTGGCTCCTCGGCGCGCTTCATAGGCCCCACCGCCCTTCAAACTCCCACAAACTTAAGGGACCCCATTTTATTGATGAGGAAACTGAGGCCCAGAGCGGCGTGGGGCCCTTACCTCTCTACTGCCATTAAGTATTTCTGAGGGCACTGGGGAAGGGGGGTTCTTGAAGGATGTAAAGGGGCTTTCCCGTTGGAGAAGGCAGGCAAGGGCTCCCGAGCCCAGGAAACTGCATCTAGAGGTGGAGGGTTGAGAATTGTGGCTGGAGGTTCGGTCGCTGTCGGGAGGAGGACTCTGTCGCTGGAGCTGAGGCTGGAAAAGTAGGTTGGGATCAGGTTGTGAACTGGCCCGGTTGGAGGCCTAGGATATGATTAGCGCTCACTTCTGCAGGGTTCATCCGCTCACTAGGTCACTCCTGGCCGTGAGACCTGTGTGGTGACTGCTTGTTTAGAGATGGGAAGATTGAGGTGCCTCCTTTTTCTCCTCATCCCTGCCCCAGGGTCCTAGCCTAGGATTTTTGGAAATTGAATCTCTGCTTGCCTAGTGAGACAGCAGAACTTCATCCCCTTCCTAAGCCAGTAGTGAGGCAAAGCAAGGCTTCATCGCCACGGCAGGAAGCCCACTGTGGGATATTGGGGCAATAGTTGGGCCTTGTGGACTTGGAAAGGTGGAAGAATTTAGCTAATAAACAGTTATTGGTGGACATTCTCACAAACTCCTACTGTGGAGGAGGCAGAGGCTACAGACCTGGGTTCAAATTTCATCTGAGGTTGATTCTTTCCATTTGTTTTGGGTCACCACACAGGGTTCTGGGTATAGAGGAGGCAGATGATCGGTTTCCTAGCCCTTTGCCAGCCTGGACTCTGGTGCTGGTGATGAAGAATTAACAACCAAACCATAAGATGTGTAATGCTAGCAAAGCAATAGTCAGGGCTCAGAGAGCAGGTGTTTGGGATTTGAATACTGGCTAGTTAGCTTGTTTCTTTGTGGTGTCACTTCTCATAAGAACGCTAATCCTGTTGGACCAGGGCCATACCCTTATGACATCATTCAACCTTAATTACTTCCATAAAGGCCTTATCTCCAAATACAGTCACAATGAGAGTTAGAATTTCAATATATGAATGGACAGGGAACATATTCACTTATAATGAACTTCTAGGCAGCTGTGCAATTGGCTTGAGTAGTTGAGTATTATGCACAAAATGCTTAGAATGATACCTTGCCCATGGTAAGCTTGCAAGGAGTATTGTCCAGATGACACCATAAAGGAAACTAGAGAGGAGGGGGCTGGTCACTGTGGCTCATGCCTGTAATCACAGCACTTTAGAAAGCCAAAGTGGAGGAGCACCTGAAGCCAGGAGTTCTCAAGACCACTGTTGGCAGCATAGTGAGACCTTCATCTCTATATACAAAGAATTTTTAATAAATTAGCGAGGTGTAGTGGTGGGTGCCTATAGTCCTAGCTACTCAGGAGGATTGCTTGAGTGCAGGAGTTCGAGGCTGAAGTGAGTTATGATTGGGCCACTGCACTCTAGGGTGACAGAGTGAGACCCGATCTCTAAGTAAAAATAAAGGCCAGGCATGGTGGCTCACATCTGTAATCCCAGCACTTTGGGAGGCTGAGGCGGGCGGATCACTTGAGGTCAGGAGTTTGAGACCAGAGTGGCCAACATGGTGAAACCCTGTCTCTACTAAAAATACAAAAGTTTGTCAGGTGTGATGGCTTTCGCCTGTAGTCCCAGCTACTCGGGAGGCTGAGGCTGGAGAAACTTGAACCCGGGAGGTGGAGGTTGCAGTGAACTGAGATCCAGCCACTGCACTCTAGCCTGGGCAACAAAGACTTTCTCTCAAAGAAAATAAATAAATAAAAATAAAATAAATAGGCCGGGCATGGTGGCTCAAGCCTGTAATCCCAGCACTTTGGGAGGCCAAGGTGGGTGGATCACCTGAGGTCAGGAGTTCGAGACCAGCCTGGCCAACATGGCCATCTCTACTAAAAATACAAAAAATTAGCTGGCCGTGGTGACAGGCGCCTGTAATCCCAAATACTTGGGAGGCTGAGGCAGAAGAATTGCTTGAACCCGGGAGGCAGAGGTTGCAGTGAGCCGACATCACACCATTGCACTCCAGCCTGGGCAACAGAGGGAGACTCTGTCTCAAAAAATAATAATAATGAATAATAATAAAATAAAATAAATAAAAATAAGCCAGGCACGGTGGCTCATGCCTGTAATCCCAGCACTCTGGGAAGCCGAGGTGGTGGATCATCTGAAGTCAGGAGTTCGAGACCAGCCTGGCCAACATGGTGAAACCCCATCTCTACTAAAAATACAAAAAATTAGCCGGGTGTGGTAGTGGATGCCTGTAATTCCAGCTACTCGGGAGGCTGAGGCAGGAAAATCTCGTGAACCGGGGAGGCGGAGGTTGCAGTGAGCAGAGATCATGCCATTGCACTCCAGCCTTGGCAACAAGAGTGAAACTGTCTCAAAAATAATAAATAAATAAAAATAAAAACAATTTTTAAAAAGTAAAGAGGGCTGGGCGCGGTGGCTCATGCCTGTAATCCAAGCACTTTGGGAGGCCAAGGTGGGTGGATCACTTGAGGTCAGGAGTTCAAGACCAGCCTGGCCAACATGGTGAAATCCTCTCTCTACTAAAAATACAAAAATAAGCCGGATGTAGTGGCGGGCACCTATAATCCCAGCTACTTGGGAGGCTGAGGCAGGAGAATCGCTTGAACCTGGGAGGCGGAGGTTGCAGTGAGCAGATATTATGCCACTGCACTCCAGCCTGGGTGACAGAGTGAGACTCCATCTCAAAAAAAGGGCCGGGCGCAGTGGCTCACACCTGTAATCCCAGCACTCTGGGAGGCCGAGGTGGGTGGAACACGAGGTCAATAGATCGAGACCATCCTGGCCAACACGGTGAAACCCCATCTCTACTAAAAATACAAAAATTAGCTGGGATCGGGCTGGGTGCGGTGGCTCATGCCTGTAATCCCAGCACTCTGGGAGGCAGAGGCGGGTGGATCACGAGGTCAGAAGATTGAGACCATCCTGGCTAACACAGTGAAACCCTGTCTCTACTAAAAATAAAAAAAATTAGCCGGGCATGGTGGCGGGCACCTGTAGTCCCAGCTACGCGGGAGGCTGAGGCAGGAGAATGGCATGAACCCGGGAGGCGGAGCTTGCAGTGAGCCGAGATTGCGCCACTGTACTCCAGCCTGGGCAGGGGAGTGAGACTCCGTCTCAAAAAACAAAAACAAAATTAGTCTGGTGTGGTGGCAGGTACCTGTAGTCCCAGCTACTTAGGAGGCTGAAGCAGGAGAATTGCTTGATAGATAATCGTGAGATTCCGTCAAAAAATAATAATAATAATAAAGAGTAGATAGAGAGCGATTAAAGATAGTATTGAGAAAGGTAGTCATTCAGTGCTCCTTGGTTGGTTAAAAAAGGAAAAAATTTGTAATATTATAAGGGGGGAAGAAAAGGAAAGGTGGTCAAGAAAGCCCTTTTTGAGGAGGTGACTGGGAGCTGAGATCCAAATAACACCAAAAAAGACAGCTACACAAAGATCCTGAGAGAAGAGTGGCTCAGACAGAGGGAACTGCTAGTGCCACAGCCCTGAGGTGGGAAGGAATTTAGCTTTTTGAGGAGAAGAAAGGGGGCGTCTGCGGGTAGAGCCCAGTGGGCCAGGGAGAGGAGTGGGAGGTGAGGTAGGCAGGATTTTGTACGTGTGTGGGTGTGTGTGTGTGTGGGTATGTGTATTTTTAGTAGAGATGGGGTTTCACCATGTTGGCCAGGCTGGTCTCAAACTCCTGGCCTCAAGTGATCTGCCCAGGTAGGCAGGATTTAGATGGTTTGGGGCTATGCTGGCCATGGAAAAGATATTGGTCTTTTTCCTGGGAGCAGTGGGAAGTCTCATGATTCAACCTGAGGGAGAGAATGGAGACTGGTTGAGAGAGTCCTGCCCAGGAGCCTGGAGACCTGGGTTCGAGTCTGGCTCCTTGACCAGTTGTGTGTCCTTGTGTACAGTTTTTCCTTTGTGGGGGCCTTAATCTCAATATATGAAAAAGAGGTGTAGTGAACACTTAAAATGCTCCTCTCCTAAGAACTTGTGGAGACCTAAGGATGTGTGTTTGGTTCTTAAGTATTGGTTGGGCCAGGCACGGTGGCTCACGCCTATAATCCCAGCACTTTGGGAGGCTGCAGTGGGAGGATCACTTGAGTCCAGGAGTTCTAGACCAGCCCAGGCAACATAGCAAGACTTCATCTCTACTAAAAATAAAAATTAGCCAGGCATGGTGGTGCATGCCTGTAGTCCCAGCTACTTGGGAGGCTGAAGTGGGAGGATTGCTTGAGTCTGGGAAGTCAAGGCTGCAGTGAGCCATGATTGCACCACTGCACCTCAGCCTGAGCGACAGAGTGAGATCTTGTTTCAAAACCAAACAAACAAACGAAAGTATTGGCTGGAATGATCCAGAGTGTATTTAAAATACAGATTCCTGAGGCCTACCTCAAGCTCTTTAATAAAAAAAAAAAAAAAAAAAAAGGCCGGGCGTGGTGGCTCACGCCTGTAATCCCAGCACTTTGGGAGGCCAAGGTGGGCGGATCACGAAGTCAGGAGATTGAGACCATCCTGGCTAACACAGTGAAACCCCGTCTCTACTAAAAATACAAAAAATTAGCCGGGTGTGGTGGCAGGTGCCTGTAGTCCCAGCTACTCTGGAGGCGGAGGTTGCAGTGAGCCAAGATCGCGCCACTGCACTCCAGCCTGGGCGACAGAGTGAGACTCCATCTCAAAAAAAAAAAAAAAATCTTTTTAATAGTGGGATGTTAGACAGAGACCTAGCCTACCTGGCCTCTTTGTGTAGCTGGGCCCATGCTGAGACCAACCTGGCACTCCCCTACCTTTTCCCCTGGGAAGTGCCGTGGGAGGAGGGATTTCCCCTCCAGCTACCTGGTGTCTGACTCGCAGATAGGGAGGCTGAGACCCAGAGCTGGCAAGAGGCAGTAGAAGGGCCAGAGTTCAGAACCACTGGGCCAAGCCCTCTGAGAGGGAAGCAGAGACATAAAGGGTGCCGGCCAGGGTCTCAAGGCAGTTCTGCAAGTATGAGAGAAGACACGGGTATGACCTGAGCTCAGGCTTCTGGTCACTGTGGGGCTGGCCGAGGCAGCAGACAAGCCTAAGAGGCCCCAGACCACTGAGCAAGACCCCAGCAACTTAAGGCAAATTAAACACCTGGACTGAAGTCCCAGCTGCTTAGGTTACCCATTGTGAGACCATGGGCAAGTTACTTAACTCTTGGAACCTCGATTTATTCCTCTGTAAAGTAGGGACAAGAATCCCTATCTCAGGAAGCTATAAGACATTAAATTAAATAAACTAGCACACCCAGCAATGTGTCTGGCTCTGAGAAGACTCTTTGATAATTGAGGACAGTAATTATTTTTGACTCATTCATTCCTCACCCAACCCTGTCAGGTAAGTACTATCATTATCTCCATTTTTCAGATTAGAAAACTGAGGTTCTAAGACATGCAGTACATTACACAAGGTCACATCAGCTGGGAAGTGATGGAGGCAAAATCTGAAGCCAGACAGTCTGGCTTCAGGGACTGGGCACTTAACAAAATACTGAACCATTTCTCTGGACCTTGGTTCCCTTATCTGTGAAAATGGAATAATAGAACTTTCCTCATGGGGTTGCCACGAAGGGTAACTGAGCTAATACACATAAGGAGTTTAGGATACTGCCTGGTATTTGGCGAGTGCTCAGTAAATGTGAGCTATCTTTTTAATTATTTATTTATTTATTTATTTATTTTTGAGATGAGGTCTCACTCTGTTGCCAGGCTGGAGTGCAGTGGCACCACCTTGGCTTACTGCAACCTCAGTCTCCTTGGGCTCAAGCATTTCTCCTACCTCAGCCTTCTGAGTAGCTGGGAGTACAGGCATGCACCACCATGCCTGGCTAATTTTTGTGTATTTTGTAGAAATGGGATTTTGCTATATTGCCCAGGCTGGTCTTGAACTCCTGGGCTCAAGCGATCCACCCACCTTGGTCTCCCAAAGTGCTAGGATACAGGTGTGAGCCACTGAACCTTGCCCAACCTATCATTTTTATTAAGGAAGAACATTATCAGGCAGACTCTCCAGAAACCGTCTGGAAGAGGTAGTGAGTACCTGATCCAGAAATAGGGAGGTATCCCTTGGAAACTGTAGGAAGAATTCAAGTCATCAGGAAGGTTAGAATTCATTCCCTTTAACTTATCTTCAAGCCCCAGAATGGATGGATGGATGGATTGATTGATTGAGACAGTGTCTTGCCCTGTCTCCCAGGCTGGAGTGCAGTGGTACAGCTTGAACTCCTGGGCTCAAGCAGTCCTCCCACCCCAGCCTCTCAAGTAGGCAGGACTACAGGCGCATGCCACCACACCTGGCTAATTTTTATTTTTAGTAGAGATGGGGTCTCGCCAGGTTGCCCAGGCTGGAGTGCAGTTGTACGATCATAGTTCCCTGCAGCCTCAAACCCCTGGGTTCAAGGGATCCTCCTGCCTCAGCCTCCCACGTAGCTGGGACTTCAGGCGCATGGCACCACACCTGGCTAAGCCCTAGGATTTAGTGGGAAAAGTGAAATAACCAAGTGAGAATAGAATGGAGTTTTGTGGGACTGGGGCCAAACCCAAAGGGGAGATGCTTGAGGATCCTCCTTGTGGAAGTGGTGCTCCAGTGAAGGACTTGTCAGATTTGGAACAAGCAGGAAGGACCTGGGGATTTGCATGGTGTGGTGGAAGCCATGCAAAGTTCTTGAGCAGGGAACAGGAAACATCATTCATTACTTTTGGGAGAAGACCGGCTGCATGGGGTTGGGGAGGGAGGGCAGCGTGCAGGCCTGAGGCCAGGACTTTAGGCAGAAGGGTGCTGACTCTAAAGATGTGGCCCTTGCCACGCATCAGGGGCTCCTGTGTCCTCCCTGGGTCAACCAGGTAAGCTGCTTCTCTCGCCCTTTCCTAGCATAAGGGGCCCTGAGTCTTTGTATTTCCCCTAGCACCCTCGTGGCTCAGCTCAGTTTCCTCCTGAACCCCAGTGTCCTAACTTAGAAGCCACCAACCCCTAAGGTGTCCAGATGAGGAAATAGTCTTTTTTTTTCTTTTTTTTGAGACGGAGTCTTGCTCTGTTGCCCAGGCTGGAGTGCAGTGGCGTGATCTCGGCTCACTGCAAGCTCCGCCTCCCGGGTTCACGCCATTCTCCTGCCTCAGCCTCTCCGAGTATCTGGGACTACAGGTGCCCGCCACCATGCCTGGCTAATTTTTTTGTATTTTCAGTAGAGACGGGGTTTCACTGTGTTAGCCAGGATGGTCTCAATCTCCTGACCTCGTAATCCACCCGCCTCGGCCTCCCAGAGTGCTGGGATTACAGGCGTGAGCCACCGCGCCCGGCCGGAAATAGTCTTATAAACAACACTCATTTCACTGAGGTCTCATAGTAATCCACGGGGCTGGAAGTAGAATGTAGGCCTCCTAGCCTCTGGGCACACCTGGCTCCCTGCAGCCCCCACTCCTCAGACCCCTTCCCCCAGCAGCAGCTGCTGAGCACTCCTTAAGTGGATCTGCCATAATCCTCTTCCCTTCATCCCCCAGGGAGGATGAGCTGGTGTTAAGACTAATACAGCCATTAATCCTGTTTCCTCCCAACCATGATCCCCAGGAGCAGCTGGGTGGAGGGCGTCTGGGTTCTGGACCAGAAAATAGGGATCTCAGCTAGAGCTGGTATCCCAGGAGGCCATGTTAGATCAGATACATCAGTTATGACTCAGAAAGAGGCTTCTAGCTGCTAGCAATGGCTTAGGCTGCCTTGAGTGATTCTCCATTACCAGAGTTGTGGGAACAAGCCAACAAGATTCCAGAGCAGAGAGTGGACAGATTCCAGTCTGGGGCGGAGGCCGGTACAGCTGTGCAAGGCCAGAATTCTGTGTGAACAGTTGCTGTCTCTGAGGGCTGACCATCCAGAGGCGGAAAGAAAACACAGATGCTGGGGACCTGTCACTTCCAGACAGTGCCAGCTACCAGATTTAGCCCACTGGCTCAGCCCTTTTCTGGTCCCAGGTCTGTCTTTTCTGGGCGCTTGGAGACCTTCAGGCCAGGCCCACGTCTGGGTACACTCTTTATCCTGACATAGTTCTTGGACACTGAACTGAAGAAGGAAGATGGTGAGACAAATGGAACCTGGGCCTCTGGGAATGCCACAGTGTTTGGAAAAGCCCGTTGAGGGGGGAAGTGTAGGTGAATCTTTTGTGACCCCCAGCCTCCTTTCTTAGTGGCTCTGCGGACACTTGGTCCAACTCCTTTCTTCAATGAGCAGATCAGAGAGGAAACGAACGCAGGGTGTCAGAGCCAGGAATGCTGGGCAGGAAGGATGTGGGGGTTCCGAGGTGAGAAATGCAGATGAGATAGGGTTCTCTCTGAGGCCTTCAGGAGTGGCGAAGGTATGTGGCTTTGGTCTAACTTTGCTTCTCTTGCAGAGAAACCCCGTTCACCAAGGCCATGGAAGTGGAGGCTGCAGAGGCCCCGTCCCCAGCCCCCGGCTACAAGCGTTCGGGCCGCCGCTACAAGTGCCTGTCCTGTACCAAGACATTTCCAAATGCGCCCAGGGCAGCGCGCCACGCTGCCACACATGGGCCGGCAGACTGCTCTGAGGAGGTGGCCGAGGTGAAGCCAAAGCCAGAGACAGAAGCTAAGGCAGAGGAAGCCAGTGGGGACAAGGTGTCAGGCTCCGCGGCTAAGCCTAGGCCCTATGCGTGTCCGCTATGCCCTAAGGCCTACAAGACGGCACCCGAGCTGCGCAGCCACGGGCGCAGCCACACGGGGGAGAAGCCCTTTCCATGCCCCGAGTGCGGCCGCCGCTTCATGCAGCCGGTGTGCCTGCGCGTGCACCTGGCCTCGCACGCTGGCGAACTGCCCTTCCGCTGTGCGCACTGCCCCAAGGCCTATGGCGCGCTCTCCAAGCTCAAGATCCACCAGCGCGGCCACACAGGCGAGCGGCCCTACGCCTGCGCCGACTGCGGCAAGAGCTTTGCTGACCCTTCAGTGTTCCGCAAGCACCGGCGTACTCACGCTGGCCTGCGGCCCTACAGCTGCGAGCGTTGCGGGAAAGCCTACGCGGAGCTAAAGGACCTCCGCAACCATGAGCGGTGAGGGTGCCTTCTGGGGCAGGGCGACAGCGTTGCTGCAGCCAGTGGGGCCTGGGGTTGAGTCTCAGGGTAAAGTGAGCCAATGGGAAGGTGGGCGTGGCAGATCCAAGGGGAGGCATGTAGGAGAAATTGGTGCCCCTGATTGGGCAGAGGTAGCGACTGCCTTGAGGTTGATCCCTGAGAATGGGATTGGGTCAGATTGGCCTCCGTTCCAGGCCAGCTGGAAAGGGGGCGGGGTTTGGAGTTGGGCAGTTCTGAGGGTCTTTTGTGGAAACCAGGAGGTGTGAGTGGGGCTTGGTTTGTCTAGGTCATTTTTTTTTTCTTTTTCTCAGCCTCTACATTAATGACACGTTTCTAGGCTGGGCACAATAGCTCACGCCTATAATTCCAGCACTTTGGGAGGCTGAGGCAGGAGGATCTCTTGAGCCCAAGAGTTCAAGACCAGCCTGGGCAACACAGCAAGCCTCGTCTCTATAAAAATAAAAAAATTACCCGAGCATGGGGATGTACACTTCTAGTCCCGGGTACTTGGGAGGATAAGGTGGGAGGATGGCCTGAGCCCAGGAGGTCGAGGCTGCAGTGAGCCATGATCAGGCCACTGCATTCCAGCCTGGGGAACAGGAAAAAAAAGGCAGAGGACACAGATCTTGGTTTTTTGGTATTTTTGTTTTGTTTTTGTTTGTTTGTTTTTTGAGACGGAGTTTTGCTCTTGTTGCCCAGGCTAGAGTGCAATGGTGCGATCTCGGCTCACCGCAACCTCCGCCTCCCGGGTTCAAGCGATTCTCCTGCCTCAGCCTCCCGAGTAGCTGGGATTACAGGCATGCGCCACCACGCACGGCTAATTTTGTATTTTTAGTAAAGACGGGGTTTCTCCGTGTTGGTCACAATGGTCTTAAACTCCCGACCTCAGGTGATCCGCCCGCCTCGGCCTCCCAAAGTGCTGAGATTACAGGCGCGAACCACCGCGCCTGGCCATATCTTGGTCTTTTTTTTTTTTTTTTTGAGATGGAGTCTCCCTCTGCCGCCCAGGCTGGAGTGCAGTGGCAAGATCTCGGCTCACTGCAAGCTCCGCCTCCCAGGTTCACGCCATTCTCCTGCCTCAGCCTCCCGAGTAGCTGGGACTACAGGCACCCACCACCACGCTCGGCTAATTTTTTGTATTTTTGGTAGAGACGGGGTTTCACCGTGTTAGCCAGGATGGTCTCCATCGCCTGACCTCGTGATCCGCCCGCCTCGGCCTCCCAAAGTGCTGGAATTACAGGCATGAGCCACCGCGCCCGGCCCATATCTTGGTCTTTAATGTGCAGAGACAGGTCTTTGGAATAGAGACACCCAGCCAGTCTGAAGTCTTCTTCCTCTGGGGTGCAGCCATGTGGCTGTTAGGAGATTAAGCATAGGCCCCCACGGACATTTGGGGAACCCCTAAAGTACAGACCAGACAGGCAGTGGGGTCAGGTTATGGATCTGTCGCCTTCATGCCAAGCCCTCCACACCCCCGCAGGTCCCACACCGGCGAGCGCCCCTTCCTCTGCTCCGAGTGCGGGAAGAGCTTCTCCCGCTCATCCTCGCTCACGTGCCACCAGCGCATCCACGCGGCACAGAAGCCCTACCGCTGCCCGGCCTGCGGCAAGGGCTTCACACAGCTCAGTTCCTACCAGAGCCACGAGCGCACGCACTCGGGGGAGAAGCCCTTCCTGTGCCCGCGCTGCGGCCGCATGTTCTCCGACCCCTCGAGCTTCCGTCGCCACCAGCGCGCGCATGAGGGGGTGAAGCCGTACCACTGCGAGAAGTGTGGCAAGGACTTCCGGCAGCCAGCGGACCTGGCCATGCACCGGCGTGTGCACACGGGCGACCGGCCGTTCAAGTGCCTGCAGTGTGACAAGACGTTCGTGGCGTCCTGGGACCTCAAGCGGCACACGCTGGTGCACTCTGGCCAGCGGCCCTTCCGCTGTGAGGAGTGCGGGCGAGCCTTCGCCGAGCGTGCCAGCCTCACGAAGCACAGCCGGGTGCACTCGGGGGAGCGCCCCTTCCACTGTAACGCGTGTGGGAAATCCTTTGTGGTGTCGTCGAGCCTGAGGAAGCACGAGCGGACCCATCGAAGCAGTGAGGCCGCGGGGGTGCCCCCTGCACAGGAGCTGGTGGTGGGGTTGGCGCTGCCTGTGGGCGTGGCAGGTGAGAGTTCAGCCGCCCCGGCAGCAGGGGCGGGGCTAGGGGACCCTCCAGCAGGGCTGCTAGGGCTGCCCCCGGAGTCAGGTGGTGTGATGGCCACACAGTGGCAGGTGGTGGGCATGACGGTGGAGCATGTGGAATGCCAAGATGCTGGTGTCCGGGAGGCTCCGGGTCCCTTGGAAGGGGCAGGCGAGGCGGGGGGTGAGGAGGCTGACGAGAAGCCCCCCCAGTTTGTGTGCCGAGAGTGCAAGGAGACCTTCTCCACAATGACGCTGCTGCGTCGGCACGAGCGCTCACACCCGGAGCTCCGGCCCTTCCCCTGCACCCAGTGCGGCAAAAGCTTCTCTGACCGGGCTGGGCTGCGCAAACACAGCCGCACTCACAGCTCAGTACGCCCCTACACCTGCCCCCATTGTCCCAAGGCCTTCTTGAGTGCCAGCGACCTGCGCAAGCATGAACGCACCCACCCTGTGCCCATGGGGACCCCCACACCCCTGGAGCCCCTGGTGGCTTTGCTAGGAATGCCTGAAGAGGGGCCGGCCTGAAGCCCATGAGCCCCCAGCACCACACTCCGGGAGCCCAGTCCCCATCGGGGGCTTCCTGTACCTCCTTTTGCCTGGCTCTGCTCTTTAGACTCCAGATCCCGACCCCTCAGCAACTAGCTCACCTGTCACCCAGCTAAGAGAGCTGGGACAGTGGAGGCTGGCAGAAGCTGAGACGTGACTGTCTAGGAGTAACACTCATTAAAGCTTTCATTTTGGCACCAGGTCGTCTTCTGTGTTCTGGTTGGGAGTGAATGGGTGGGATTTTGGGCATCAGGTAAGGTTCAGTGGAGACCCCTGGATCCACAGATTTGAAACTAGAAGGGTCTTTGGATGCAGTTTCCCAAAGTATGTTTCAGGATGCCTAGTGACAGAAGGTTTCATGGGCAGGTAAGAAAAGAAATTCCCTGTGCCCTTCTTGGGATTCTTGGTGATCAAAACTTGGTGATCAAAAGTGGGCTGGGGTGGCCCTGGAGGAGCAGTCCTTCTGGCAGCTGGGAGCTGGCCTCTCCAGGCCCACTGCCCCCTTGTTGTGAGGGCCTGGGACTTAGGAATCTACCCTCAAAAGGGGTATTGTTCATTAAAATCTACCCATTTCCTCATAGAAAATACGTCTTCAATTGCCTGGTGGTGGTGGCTCACACCTGTAATCCCAGCACTTTGGGAGGCTAAGGCAGGTGGATCACCTGAGGTCAGCAGTTCTGAGACCAGCCTAGTCAACATGGTGAAACCCTGTCTCTATTAAAATTACAAAAATTAGCCAGATGTGGTGGCGCATGCCATAGTCCCAGCTACTCAGGAGGCTGAGGCAGGAGAATCACTTGAACCTGGGAGGTGGAGGTTGCGGTGAGCCAAGATCCCACCACTGCACTCCAGCCTGGGCTACAGAGCAAAACTCTGCCTCAAAAAAAAAAAAAAAAAAAATTATCACAAGCATTGATAAGTCCAACAGTGAATACATCTGTTTAGCTTTGTTTAGCCCATACTTGATTATGGAAACCTTTCACTGAGTAGTTCTACTTTTATCCTTTCATAGATAATAAACTGTGGATAAAAATTAGTTATCTTTCCTTTATACTAAAGTAACAAATTAGAAAATATTACTTGGTGGAAAAAGGATTCCCAATTCACAACAAAATCCATGGACCGTGAAGGAATAAACCTCACAAGAAATGTGCAAAACCTGTATGAAAAGAAATGATATCTCCAACCTGAAGGATATGAAATAAGACCTAAGTAAATGGAGACATATACCATATACCTGAATGGAAAGACTGATTATTAAAAGATGTCCACCAGGTCCGGTGGCTTATGGCTTTAATTCCAGCATTTTGGGAGGCCGAGGTGGGAGGATCAGCTGACATCAGGAGTTGGAGACCAGCCTGGCCAACATGGTGAAGCCCTATCTCTACTGAAAAATACAAAAATTAGCCGGGTATAGTGGTGGTCACCTCTAATCTCAGCTACTTGGGAGGCTGAGGCAGGAGAATTGCTTGAACCCGGGAGGCAGAGGTTGCAGTGAGCTGAGAACAAGCCGTTGCACTCCAGCTTGGGTGATAACAGCGAAACTCTGTCTCAAAATAAATAAATAAATAGGCCAGGTGTGGTGGCTCATGCCTGTAATCCCAGCACTTTGGGAGGCCGAGGAGGGTGGATCACCTGAGGTCAGGAGTTTGAGACCAGCCTGGCCAACATGGTGAAATCCCATCTCTACTAAAAATACAAAATTAGCCGGGTGTGGTGGCACATGCCTGTAATCCCAGCTACTTACGAGGCTGAGGTAGGAGAATCACTTGAACCTGGGAAGTGGAGGTTGCTGGAGCCGAGATTGTGCCATTGCACTCCAGCCCAGGCAACAAGAGTGAAACTGTCTCAATAAATAAATAGGCTGAGCATGGTGGCTCATGCCTGTAAGCCCAGCACTTTGGGAGGCCGAGGAGGGCGGATCATCTGAGGTCAGGAGATCGAGACCATCCTGGCCAACACGGTGAAACCCCATCTCTACTAAAAATACAAAAAAATTAACCGGGCATGGTGGCAGGCGCCTGTGGAGTCCCAGTTACTTGGGAGGCTGAGGCGGGAGAATCGGCTTGAACCCGGGAGGCGGAGGTTGCAGTGAGCCCAGATTGTGCCACTGCACTCCAGCCTGGGCGACAGAGTGAGACTCCATCTCAAAAAAAAAATAAATAAATAAATACGGCCGGGCGCGGTGGCTCACGCTTGTAATCCCAGCACTTTGGGAGGCCGAGGCGGGCGGATCACGAGGTCAGGAGATCGAGACCACGGTGAAACCCCGTCTCTACTAAAAATACAAAAAAAAAAAAAAAAAATTAGCCGGGCGTGATGGCGGGCGCCTGTAGTCCCAGCTACTTGGAGAGGCTGAGGCAGGAGAATGGCGTGAACCCAGGAGGCGGAGCTTGCAGTGAACCGAGATCGCGCCACTGCACTCCAGCCTGGGCGACAGAGCGAGACTCCGTCTCAAAAAAAAAAAAAAAAAAAAAGAAAAATAAATAAATAAATAAATAAAGCCGAATGGGCTGGGTACAGTGGCTCATGCCTGTAATCCCAGCACTTTGGGAGGCCGAGGCAGGCAGATCACCTCAGGTCAGGAGTTCGAGACCAGCCTGGCCAACCATAGCCAACATGGTGAAACCCCATCTCTACTAAAAATACAAAAATTAGCCAGGCATGGTGGCAGGTGCCTGTAATCCCAGCTACTTGGGAGGCTGAGGGACAAGAATCCCTTGAACCTGGAAGGTGTGGAGGTTGCAGTGAGCCAAGATGGCGCCCACTGCACCCTAGCCTGGGCGACAGACCAAAACTCCGTTTAAAAAAAAAAAGATGTCGATTCTCCCTAGTTTAGTCCTTAAATTCACTGCCATCCTGAAGGATTATTTATTTATTTATTTATTTATTTATTTAGAGATAGAGTCTTGCTCTATCGCCCAGGCTGGTATGAAGTGGTGCAATCTCAGCTCACTGCAACCTCTGCCTCCTGCGTTCAAGCTATTTATTTTTGAGACTGAGTTTCACTCTTGTTGCCCAGGCTAGAATGCAATGGCACGATCTCAGCTCACTGCGACCTCCACCTCCCAAGTTCAAGCAATTCTCTTGCATCAGCCTCCCGAGTAGCTGAGAAGGACTACAAGTGCCTGCCATCACACCCGGCTAATTTCTTGTATTATTTTTTCTTTTTCTTTTTTTTTTTTTACATGGAGTTTCACTCTTGTTGCCCAGGCTGGAGTACAATGCCACGGTCTCAGCTCACTGCAACCTCTGCCTCCTGGGTTCAAGCGATTCTCCTGCCTCAGCCTCCCAAGTAGCTGGGACTACAGGTGTATGTCACTATGCCTGGCTAAGTTTTGTATTTTTAGTAGAGACGGGGTTTCACCATGTTGGCGAGGCTTGTCTCGAACTCCTGACCTCAGGTGATCCACCCACCTTGGCCTCCGAAAGTGCTGGGATTACAGGCGTGAGCCACCGTGCCCAGCCAGGATTTTTAAACATAACGTGAAAATTCAAACTTCAGATACAACACCATATAATTCAAAGTTCACATATAATACAATATCATTTATTTTTTCTTTTGGGATAAGGTCTCATTCTGTCACTCAGGCTAGAGTGCGGTGGTGTGATCATGGCTCACTGCAGCCCCAACTTCCCAGGCTCTACAAGCAATCCTCCTCCCTCAGCCTTGAGAGTAGCTGGGACTACAGGCACACACCAGCACAGGTGGCAAAGTTTTCTATTTTCATGTAGAGACAGGGTTTCACCATGTTGCCCAGAATGGTCTCAAACTCCTAAGCTCAATCAATCCTCCCGCTTTGGCTTCCCAAAGTGCTGGGATTACAGGCATGAGCCACCGAGTTAGGCCAATATGGTTTTTTAAAACAGGCCGGGCACGATGGCTCACGCCTGTAATCCCAGCACTTCGGGAGGCAGAGGTGGGTGGATCATCTGAGGTCAGGAGTTTCAGAACAGCCTGGCCAACATGGCGAAACCCTGTCCCTACTGAAAAAAAAAAATACAAAAATTAGCCAGGCATGGTGGCACGTGCCTGTAGTCCCAGCTACTCGGGAGGCTGAGGCGGGAGAATTGCTTGAATCCAGGAGGCAGAGGTTGCAGTGAGCCGAGATCGCACCACTGCACTCCAGCCAGGGTGACAGAGTGAGACAACGTCTCAAAAAAAGAAAACAAAAACAAAAACCAGATAATGTGTTCGACATTCTTCATTTTTTATTTATTTTGAGATAGAGTCTCGCTCCATTGCCTGGGCTGGAGTGCAGTGGATGATCACAGCTCACTGCAGCCTTGAACTCCTGAGCTCGAGTGATCCTCCCTCCTCAGCCTCCTGAGGAGCTAGACTACTGGTGCACCCAGCTAATTTTTTTAACTTTTTGTAGAGGCAGTGAGTTGCTACATTGCTACGCTGGTCTTCAGCTCCTGGGCTCAAGTGATCCTCCCCGCTCAGTCTCCCAAAGTGCTGGGATTACAGGCGTGAGCCACTGAACCCAGCCTGTTTGACATAATAGATAATCAAACACCAGGCCGGGTGCGGTGGCTCATGCCTGTAATCCCAGCACTTTGGGAGGCCGAGGCGGGCAGATCACGAGGTCAGGAGATCGAGACCATCCTGGCTAACGTGGTGAAACCCCGTCTCTACTAAAAATACAAAAAATTAGCCGGTGTAGTGGTGGGTGCCTGTAGTCCCAGCTACTTGGGAGGCTGAGGAAGGAGAATGGCATGAACCCAGGAGGCAGAGCTTGCAGTGAGCCAAGATTGCACCACTGCACTCCAGCCTGGGCGACAGAGCGAGACTCCATCTCAAAAAAAAAAAAAAAAAAGATAATCAAACACCAAAGTACTAGGGGGAAAAACAAACATTGTTTGAGCCCAGGAGCCGGAGGTTGCAGTGAGCCGAGATTGTGCCACTGTACTCCAGCCTGGGTGACAGAGCAAGACTCCCTCTAAAAAAAAAAAAAATTAGCCTGGCATGGCAGCACACACTTGAGAAGCTGAGGCAGGAGAATTGGTTGAACTAGGGAGACGGAGGTTGCAGTGAGCCAAGATTGTGAAACTGCACTCCAGCCTGGGTGACAGGGAGACTCTGTCTAAAAAAAAAAAAAAAGATTATAGTTACCTTTACCTTTAAGTGCTCTATGGATCACAACCTGGACATTACACAACATTAAGTGTTCCCTTTGAGATATTCCTTCGGACTCTGGGAGGCCAAAGCAGGTGGATCACTTGAGATCAGAAGTTCAAGACAGCCTGACCAACATGGTGAAACCCCGTCTCTGTTAAACAAATACAAAATTAGCTGGGCGTGGTGGTGCATGCCTGTAATCCCAGCTACTTGGGAGGCTGAGGCAGGAGAATCATTTAAATCCAGGCGGTGGATGTTGCAGTGAGCTGAGATTCCACCATTGCACTCCAGCCTGACCAACGTGGTGAAACCCCGTCTCCACTGAAAATACAAAAATTAAGGCCGGGCACCATGGCTCACTCCTGTGATCCCAGCACTTTGGGAGGCCGAGGCGGGTCGATCATGAGGTCAAGAGATCGAGACCACCCTAGCCAACATGGTGAAACCCTGTCTCTACTAAAAATACAAAAATTAGCCGAGTGTGGTGGCACGCACCTGTAGTCCCAGCTACTTGGGAGGCTGAGGCAGGAGAATCCCTTGAACCTGGGAGGCGGAGGTTGCACTGAGTCAAGATCACACCACTGCACCTCTAGCCTGCGACCCGCTGCACCTCTAGCCTGGTGACAGAGAGAGACCTCATCTCAAAAAAAAAAAAAAAGAAGAAGAAGAAGAAAAGAAAAGAGCTATTCCTTCAGGTCCTCATGGAACTACTGACTCAGCTGACCTGAAGGACTCCACAAGGAGCTAATTCCCCCAAAAATGCAGCTTCTACATCCTTCCCCCAATCAATCAATGACCCAGTTGCCCAAAACCTTACCCTCCACAATCCCCTACCCTCCACAATCCCCTTAGAAACCCTCTCCCAGAATTGCTCGGGGAGATAGATTCGAGGGCCTCTTCCCATCTCTGCACTAGGTGCCCTACACCAGTAACTCTCTCTCTGCTGCATCCCTACTGTCTTGGTGTAATGGAGCTATGGCTGCACAGCAGGCAAAGGAACCTACAGGTCCCCTAACAATGAAAGGTAAAAAGGAGTCACCAATCCAAAGCAACTGCAAATCCAGCTGGGAAATTCTTTTAGGCTTCCAGGCCCGGAAATGGTTTTCTATGGCTCTTTTCTGCCCTCTTGGCTCTCAGCTCTGCCCTCTGTGTCAGCCATCTTTTCTTTTTTTTTTTGAGACGGAGTCTCGCTCTGTCGTCCAGGCTGGAGTGCAGTGGCATGATCTCGGCTCACTGCAAGCTCTGCCTCCCGGGTTCACGCCGTTCTCCTGCCTCAGCCTCCCGAGTAGCTGGGACTACAGGCGCCCGCCACCACACCCAGCTAATTTTCGTATTTTTAGTAGAGACAGGGTTTCACCATGTTGGCCAGGCTGGTCTCGATCTCTTGACCTCGTGATCTGCCCTCCTCGGCCTCCCAAAGTGCTGGGATTACAGGCATGAGCCACCGCACTTGGCCTTTCTTTTTTTTTTTTTTTTTTTTTTTTTTTGTGAGACGGAGTCTCGCTTTTTCACCTAGGCTGGAGTGCAGTGGCTCAATCTCGGCTCACTGCAAGCTCTGCCTCCCGGGTTCACGCCATTCTCCTGCCTCAGCCTCTCCGAGTAGCTGGGACTACAGGCGCACGCCACCACACCCGGCTAATTTTTTGTATTTTTAGTAGAGATGGGGTTTCACCGTGGTCTCGATCTCCTGACCTCGTGATCCGCCCGCCTCGGCCTCCCAAAGTGCTGGGATTACAAGCGTGAGCCACCGCGCCCGGCCGGCCTTTCTTTTTTTTAAGACAGGGTCTCACTCTGTTGCCCAGCCTGGAGTGCAGTGGCATGATCTCGACTCACTGCAACCTCCACCTCCTCACTCAAGTGATTCTTATTCTTGTGCCTCAGCCTCCCGAGTAGCTGGGACTACAGGCCTGCACCACCACACCCAGATAATTTTTTTGTATTTTTAGTAGAGACAGGGTTTTACCATGTTGGCCAGGCTGGTCTCGAACTCCTGACCTCAAATGATCCACCCACCTCAGCCTCCCAAAGTGTTGTGACTACAGGTGTGAGCGACTGTGCCTGGCCTTAATTTTTTTGATAATACATGTTATAGCTTAGAATAGCTTAGATATTTACTTGTCCTCTTCACTAGAATATAAACTCCATGAAAGCAGAGGCCTTGTCTGTATTTTCACCTCTATTTCTCTAGCACCTAACACAATGCCTGGCACACAGGTCTTGCTCAATACATATTTTATGAATAAATGAGTGAAGGAGTTAAGTGTGGAATGGCACGGTACAGTAGGCTGAATAGAGACCCCCCTAAATATGTCCACGTCCTATTCCTGGAATCTATGGATGTCACGTTATATGATGACAGGGATTTTGAAAATGTGAAGGATCCTGAGATGGAGAGATTATTCAGGATTATCCAAGTAGGCGATATGTAATCATGAACATCCTCCTAAGAGGCACACAGGAGGAATAAGTCTCAGAGGAAAAAGTGGAGTGATGATGAAGGCAGAGATGGATTCATGTGCTTTCCAATGGAGGATGGACCCGCCAGCCAAGGAATACAGGTAGCCTTTCTAAACTGAAAGAGGGTGGGGTGCAACAGCTCACACCTGTAATCCCAGACCTTTGGGAGACTGAGGCAGGAGGATCTCCTGAGTCCAGGACTTTGAGACCAGTCTGGGCAACGGAGTGAGACCTCATCTCTACAAAAAATAAACAAAATTAGCAGGGCGTGGTGGCATGAGCCTGTGGTCCCAGCTACTGAGAAGGCTAACATGGGAGGATCGCTTGAGCCCGGGAGATGGAGGCTGCAGTGAGCTATGATCGCACCACTGCACCCCAGCCTGGGTAACGGAGCGAGACCCTGTCTCAAAAAAAAAAAAAAAAAAAGCTGAAGAAGGCAAGGAAACATTGTCTACCAGAGCCACCAACAAAAACCAGCCCTGCTGACACCAGACATTGGCTCAATGAAACTGATTTTGAACTTCTGACTTCCAGAACTGTAAGAAAGTAAATGTGTGTGGTTTTAAACCACTGAGTGTATGATAATTGGTTACATCAGTAACAGAAAATTGATACCGTTTGAAGCCGGGGCAGTGGCTCACGCCTATAATCTCAGCACTTTTGGAGGCTGAGGTGGGTGGATCACCTGAGGCCAGGAGTTCAAGACCACCCTGGCCAACATGGGGAAACCCTGTCTCTACAAAAAATACAAAAATTAGCTGGGCATGGTGGAACATGCCTGTAATCCCAGCTACTCAGGAGGCTGAGGCATGAGAATTGCTAGAACCCAGGAGGCAGAGGTTGCAGTGAGCCGAGACGGCAACACTGCACTCCAGCCTAGGGGATAGAGGGGAGACTCTGTCGAAAGAAAGGAAGAAAGGAAGGAAGGAGGGAGGGAGGGAGGGAGGGAGGGAAGGAAGGAAGGAAGGAAGGAAGGAAGGAAGGAAGGAAGGAAGGAAGGAAGGAAAAAAAAATTGATACAGTTGGGATGGGTTAACATTCAATGTGTGTGGTGGCAACTGCTTATTGTCCATTCTACCCTTCTCCCAGAGTAACTGAACTTTTATCTGGGCAAAAAGCTGCTCAGGGTAGAGGTTCTATTTCTCAGCAACACTTTCATCGGGATGTAGCCGTATGACTACATCCTGGCTACAGGGATTAGAGCAAAAATGATCTGTACTTCTGAATCATGCTCTTTAGGGCAAAGGGCAAACCATCACCCCTCAGAAGAGCCAGACTGTGGAAGTGGTGGTGAATCATATTGGATCATGTAGGTGAGGGCAACACCCTAGGGATGGAACAGCAACAAGATAAAAAAGACCTGGAGGGGCAGAGTGGCTCATGCCTGTCATCCCAGAGCTTTGGGAGGGTGAAGCAGGAGGATCACTTGAGGCCAGGAGTTTGAGACCAGCCTGGGCAACATAGTAACACCCCACCTCTACAAAAAAGAAAAAGAAAAATTAGCCAGGCGTGGTGGCATGTGCTTGTAGTCCCTGCTACTTTGTTGGGGCTAAGGCAGGAGAATCGCTGGAGCCCAGGATTTTGAGGTTACAGTGAATTATGATCGCACCACTGCACTCCAGCCTGAATGGCACAGAAAATTGTCTCTACTAATGGTAGTAATGAATCAATGAATGATACAAAGAATCTGGCTCCTAATGATTTCATGGAAAGAGCCATCATACTAACTTGGACTTTTATAGAAGAGAGAAATAAACTTCTATCTTATTTAAGCCACAGTTAATTTGGGTCTCTATTATATGCAGCAATACACATACACAAACTAATTCAGAATTTTCACTTACTAACCATTATGATTTTTTTGTTTTGTTTTGTTTTTGAGATAGAGTTTCACTCTTGTCGCCCAGGCTGGAGTGCAGTGACACGATCTCAGTTCACTGCAACCTGTGCCTCCAGGGTTCAAGCAATTCTTCTGCCTCAGCCTCCCGAGCTGGGATTTCAGGCATGCACCACCAGGCCTGGCTAATTTTTTTTTTTTTTTTTTTTTTTTTTTTTTTTAGTAGAAATGGGTTTCACCATGTTGATTAGGCTGGTCTCGAACTAACCTCAGGTGATCCGCCCCCTCGGCTTCCCAAAGTGCTGGGATTACAGGCATAAGCCACCATGCCTAGCAAATCATTATGTTCTTTTCTCTCTTTTTTTTTTTTTTTTCCAGAGTCTCACTCAGTAGCCCAGGCTGGAGTGCAGTGGCATGATCTGGGCTCACTGCAACCTCCGCCTCCCACGTTCAAGTGATTCTCCTGCCTCAGCCTCCCGAGTAGGTGGGACTACAGGTGTGCACCATGAGGTGCAGCTAATTTTTGTATTTTTAGTAGAGATGGGGTTTCATGGTGTTGATCAGGCTGGTCTCTCAAGTGATCCACCTGCCTCAGCCACCCAAAGTATTGGGATTACAGGTGTGAACCACCGTGCCCAGCCTTTTTATTTTTTCCCCTCCTTTTTTAAAATAGAGCTAGGATTTTGCCATGTTTCCTAGACTGGTCTCAAACTCCTGGGCTCAAGCAATCCACCCACCTCTGCCTCCCAAAGTACTGGGATTACAGGCATGAGCCAGGGCGCCAGACCTTACTAACCATTATGTTGAGGCTGCTTGGAAAGGGTGGGCATCCATGGAATGATGGCCTGTTTGGACTTTGCTTCTCTCCGTCTTACCCTTTTGGACAGCTCTTTTATTTTTTTCTTTGAGATGGAGTCTCGCTCTGTTGCCCAGGCTAGAGGTCAGTGGCGCAATCTAGGCTCAACACAACCTCAGCCTCCTGGGTTCAAGCGATTCTCCTGCCTCAGCCTCCTGAGTAGCTGGGCATATAGTCACATGCCACCATGCCCAGCTAATTTTTGTATTATTAGTAGAGATGGGGTTTCACCATATTGGCCAGGCTGGTCTCGAACCCCTGACCTTGTGATCCACCTGCCTTGGCCTCCCAAAGTCCTGGGATTACAGGCATGAGCCACCACACTTGGCCTAATTTTTGTATTTTTAGTAGAGACAGGGTTTCACTATGTTGGCTAGGCTGGTCTCGAACTCCTGACCTTGTGATCTGCCCAGCTTGGCCTCCTAAAGTGCTGGGATTACAGGCGTGAGCCACCGCGCCTGGCCTGGACAGCTTCTTTTTAATGCATCTCAGTATGCATGTGAGATTGACATTTACTAGGCACCATGTTGATGCTAGAAGGTCTGGGCCCCACCAGATGTTTTTACAATTCCTGTGAGCAGCTGCTACTAGTTGCCAAATGCCAGCAAGAATCAAGAAGACTCGGCTCGGCTGGGCGCAGTGGTTCATGCCTGTAATCCCAGCACTTTAGAAGGCCAAAGCGGGCGGATGGCCTGAGGTCAGGAGTTTCAGACCTACTCAGGAGGCTGAAGCACGATATTTGCTTAAACCCAGAAGGCAGAGGTTGCATTGATCCGAGATCGCACCACTGCACTCCAGCCTGGTGACAGAGCAAGACTCCATCTCAAAAAAAAAAAAAAAAAAAGAAAGAAAGAAAGAAAGAAAGAAAGAAATAGGCTCACTGGTTAGGACCTGAGGGTGAACAGCTCTGAAGAGGGGCAAAGGCGGAGACTTCCTAACGTCAGCATAGCTCATTACGGTGTGTCAGTTGTCATGGTGATGGGAAAGGATACCTGAACAGGGGAGCATCCACAACCCACAGGGAGGCTGCATCTATCAGCTGGGATCCAGTTACGCTGCAGTAATAGCAGCCCCCAACTCTTAGGGGCTCACAACACCATGTTGATTTCTCACTCATATCCATGTCCTCCATGGGACCGCTCTGTTCCATGCTATCTTCATTCCAGAGCCCTGTCTGAAGGAAAAGCCTCAAGCTGGAACTTTCCCTCTCCAGACACAGAAGAGAGGAAAGGTGGCAGACCCCATGACGGCTCTTAAAGCTTCCCCGTGGAAGTGGCACATGTTATTTCCACTCAAAGTCCATGGTCTAAAGCAAAGCCACATAGCCAAACCTGATGTCAGTGAACTGGGGACAAAAAATCATTCTATATAGCAGGTCCCCAAAGAGAGGGCCAGTGAATACATGTGATTTTTTTTGTTGGTTGGTTTTTTAGAGTCAGTGTCTTGTTGTGTTGCCCAGGCTGGAGTGCATGGGTGCATGGTGCAATCATAACTCACTGCAGCCTCTACCTCCTGAGCTTAAGTGATCCTCCCACCTCAGCCTCCTAAGTAGCTAGGATTACAGGCAAGCACCACCACGCCCAGCTAATTTTTTTTATTATTTTTTGTAGAGATAGGGTCTCACTATGTTGCCCATGCTGGTCTCAAACTCCTGGCCTCAAGTGATTCTCCTGCTTCACTCTCCCAAAGCACTGGGATTATAGGCGTGAGCCACCGCACCCAGCCCAGTGAATGTTTTTGAACAATTATAAAATCTTCGCCCGTCTACCCTCTTCCTTACAAATACTGCCTTTGCATTTTCTTCCATATGCAAAATAAATGCATCCCCTTCCCAAGGGAGACCACCTAAGTGACCCATCTGACATGGAATCAGCCTCAAGCCCAGGATCTCTAATAGTCTCTTCTATATCAGGTCCAGATGTGGCTTCTCTTGATTCAGAGACCTATGAGCTATAAAATAAGAGAGAGACAGAGACAAGTTATCTGTGCCCCATTTCTACACACACACACACACACACATGCACACATCTAACATATAAAGCAGAACAAGGACAGGAGAACAGCAGAGCACACTCCCGTTCAGAAGGAAGGACGGGGCCTGGCGCAGTGGCTCATGCCTGTAATCCCAGCACTTTGGGAGGCGGAGGCCGAGGCCGGCGGATCACCTGAGGTCAGGAGTTTGAGACCACCCTGGCCAACATGGTGAAAACCTGTCTCTACTAAAAATACAAAAATTAGCCAGGCACAGTGGCTCATGTCTGTAATTCCAGCACTTTGGGAGGCCGAGGGGGGCAGATCACAAGGTCAGGAGTTCAAGACCAGCCTGGCCAACATAGTAAAACCCAGTCTCTACTAAAAATACAAAAAATTAGCCGGGCGTGGTGGCGGGCCCCTATAGTCCCAGCTACTCAGGAGGCTGAGACAGGAGAATCACTTGAACCGAGGAGGCAGAGGTTGCAGTGAGCCGAGATTGTGCCATTCCACTCCAGCCTGGGCGACAGTGCAAGACTCCATCTCAAAAACAAAAACAAAAAACCCCCAAACCAAAATTAGCCAGGCGTGGTGGCATGCACCTGTAGTCCCAGCTACTCGGGAGGCTGAGGCAAGAGAATTGCTTGAACCCAGGAGGCAGAGGTTGCAGTGAGCCGAGATAGTGCCATTGCACTCCAACCTGGGCGACAAGAGGGAAACTCTGTGTCAAAAAAAAAAAAAAGGAACGAAGGACGGGAGACACACAGCAGGCTCTGGTCCCCAGTAAGTCTAAAGTGCTGCTGGGCAGATGTTGAGAAGAACCCCCGCCTTTCCCTGGGAGTGGTAAGAGTTCCCTAGTTCATTCTTCACCACATTCTTGGCTCTGCCCTTAGAGTAAACCACCCTTTTCCACTTATTCTCCTTGGCCACAATTGAGAGGACATTGGAGGTTATGTCTTTCTGAAGTAGAGTAGCTTTCTCAGTCTCCTTCATGCCCATAGAAATTTGGAGACCCTTGGCCGGGTGCGGTGGCTCACGCTTGTAATCCCAGCACTTTGGGAGGCCGAGGCGGGCGGATCACGAGGTCAGGAGATCGAGACCACAGTGAAACTCCGTCTCTACTAAAAATACAAAAAAATTAGCCGGGCGTGGTGGCGGGCGCCTGTAGTCCCAGCTACTCGGAGAGGCTGAGGCAGGAGAATGGCGTGAACCCGGGAGGCGGAGCTTGCAGTGAGCCGAGATCGCGCCACTGCACTCCAACCTGGGTGACAGAGCGAGACTCCGTCTCAAAAAAAAAAAAAAAAGAAATTTGGAGACCCAGGGCCAGGTGCGGTGGCTCATGCCTGTAATCCCAGCACTTTGGGAGGCCGAGGCGGGCAGATCACGAGGTCAGGAGATGGAGACCATCCTGGCAAACACAGTGAAACCCTGTCTCTACTAAAAATACAAAAAATATTAGCCGGGCATGGTGGCAGGCGCCTGTAGTCCCAGCTACTTGGGAGGCTGAGGCAGGAGAACAGTGTGAACCGAGGAGGTGGAGCTTGCAGTGAGCCAAGATCACTCCACTGCACTCCAGCCTGGGCGACAGAATGAGACTCCGTCTCAAAAAAAAAAAAAAAAAAAAAGAAATTTGGAGACCCAGGCCGGGCATGGTGGTTCACCCTACAATCACAGCACTTTGAGAGGCTGAGGCAGGAGGATCACTTGAGGGAAGGATTGCTTGAGGCCAGCCTGGGCAACATACAGAGACCCCCATCTCTACTAAAAAAACAAAAAAACCCAAAATACCAAAATTAGGCTGGGCATGGTGGCTCACACCTGTAATCCCATCACTTTGGGAAGCCAAGGAGGGAGAACTCCTTAAGACCAGAAGTTCAAGACCAGCTTGGGCAACAGGCTGAAACCCTGTCCAGAAAAAAATAGAAAAATTAGCCAGGTGTGGTGGTGCACGCCTGTAGTCCCAGCTACTCAGAAGGCTGAGGTGGGAGGATCACTGGAGCCCAGAGGTAGAGGCTGCAGTGAGGCTTGATTGTGCCACTGCACTCCAGCTGGAGTGACAGAGCAAGACTTCATCTCAAAACAAAACAAAGCAAAACAAAACAAAAATATGTTGGGCATGGTGGTGCACCGCACGCCTATATTGCCAGCACTTTGGGAGGCCAAGACAGGTGAATCGCTTGAGCTCAGGAGTTCGAGACAAGCCTGGGCAATATAGCAAGACCCTGTCTCTACCAAAAAAATACAAAAATTAGCCAGGCATGGTAGCACACACCTGTAGTCCCAGCTACTTGGGGGGCTGAGGTAAGTGGATCACTCAAGCCCAGGAAGCGGAGGTTGCAGTGAGCCAAGATCGTGCCACTGCACTTCAGCCTGGGTGACAGAGTGAGATTTCGTTTCAAAAAAATCTGAAAAACAAAAATTAGCCTGCTGGGGTGGCATGGGCCTGTAGTCCCAGCTACTTGGGAGGCTGAGGCAGGAGGACTGTGTGAGCCCAGAAGTTCGAGGTTATAGTGAGCTGTGGTTGCATCACTGCACTCCAGGCTGGGTGACAGAGTGAGACCCAGTCTCCAAAAGAAAAAAAAAAGAAAGAAACTTGGGGACCTAAAAGTCATACTAAGTCTTGAACACTCATGGTCAAGATTTAACCTGGTGGCTTTTTGTCAGGGTGAGGGAGTATTAGGCAGAGGAAGCAGGGCAATTCCCTCCAAAACCGAACTTATGTATTTTACTCCATTCAGATCCATGGGTCAATAGCATACCCATAATTCTTTTCAGACATAACCATGACATTGGATTTAACTGTAGTTGAGCCTACTGACTCCCTCAGGTAAGCTACATTTTTTTTTTTGAGACGGAGTTTCATTCTTGTTGCCCAGGCTGGAGTGCCATGGCGCAGTCTCGGCTCACTGCAACCTCCACCTCCCAGGTTCAAGCAATTCTCCTGCCTCAGCCTCCCAAGTAGTTGGGATTACCGGCATGTGCCACCATGCCCGGCTAATTTTGTATTTTTAGTAGAGACGGGGTTTCTCCATGTTGGTTAGGCTAGTCTCAAACTCCCAACCTCAGGTGATCCGCCCACCTCAGCCTCCCAAAGTGCTGGAATTACAGGCGTGAGCCACCGCGCCCGGCCAAGGTGAGTTACACTCTTAAGCTCTTTCCTCTGAATCATCTTGACTAGCTCAGAGGATTTATTGGGAACCACTTTGATCAGTTTGGAGATTTTTACAAAGGGCATAATAGCCACGTACTTGATATGGCCCTTGCCACAAAGATGACTTTTAATCAAACCTTGTAGCTCAGCCGGTCGCAGTGGCTCACACCTGTAATCCCAGCACTTTGGGAGGCCGAGGTTGGAGGATCACTTGAGGTCAGAAGTTCAAGACCAGCCTGGCCAACATGGTGAAACCCGTCTCTACTGAAAATACAAAAATTAGCTGAGCATGGTGGTGCATGCCTGTAATCCCAGCTACTCGGGAGGCTGAGTCAGGAGAAAGGCTTGAACCCAGAAGGTGGCCTTGGAAACAAGAGCAAGACTCTGTCTCAAAAACAAAAACAAAAATCTTGTGGCTCAAGGACTTTCTCAGTTGTATCTTTTACTGAAAATGTGGATCACTTGCCTCCAATTTCTATATTCTCTTCCATTTCTGCTTAAAAACTGACCAATTAATTTCTGAGTCATCTCTTTCTTCTAGTAACTCCTCAAATGCATGCAATAGCAGTGACAGCATGCTACCAATATTCCCTTTTCCCAGTTCTTTACCTAAAGCCTAAAGCTCATTTGGTCATAAGCTTACAGTTTAACCAAATGCATCACCATTGCATAACACATGTCACCATCTTTCCAACTTTCAATGACAGTTCCCTTACCAGCCACTGTCCAGCTCAATGTCAATGTCATATAGTTTACATAGTTTAGGCTTTTTTTTTTTTTTTTTTTTTTTTTTGAGACAGAGTCTTGCTCTGTCGCCCAGGCTGGAATGCAGTGGCTCGATCTTGGCTCACTGCAACCTCCGCATCTGAGGTTCAAGCGATTCTCCAGCCTCAGCCTCCTGAGTAGCTGGGATTACAGGTGCCCAACACCATGCTCGGCTAATTTTTGTATTTCTAGTAGAGACAGGGTTTCACCATGTTTGCCAGGCTGGTATCAAACTCCTGACCTCAGCACCCGCCTCGGCCTCCCAAAGTGCTGGGATTACAGGCGTGAGCCACCGTGCCTGGCTGGGTTTTTTTTTTTTTTTTTTTTTTTTGACCCAGGCTGGAGTGCAGTGGTGCAATCTTGGCTCACTGCAACCTCTGCTTCCTGGGGTCAAGCGATCCTCCCATCTCAGCCTCCCAAGTAGCTGGGACTATAGGCACATGCCACCACACCTGGCTAATTTTTAATAATATTTTGTTTTATTTTTATTTTTTAATTTTTTGAGATGGAGTCTCACTCCATCGCCCAGGCTGGAGTGCAGTGGCACACTCTTGGCTCACTGCAACCTCTGCCTCCTGGGTCCAAGTGATTCTCCTGCCTCAGCCTCTAGCTGGGATTACAGGCACCTACCACCATGCCTGGCTAATTTTTTTGTATTTTTAGTAGAGACAGGGTTTTGTCATGCTGGCCAGGCTGGTTTCAAACTCCTAACCTCAGGTGACCCACCTGCCTTGGCCTTCCAAAATGCTGGGATTACAGGTGTGAGCCACCGTGCCCGGCCTAGGCTTATCTTTTATTGTTGCAGCACACTACTTCTGGGTACTAATTCTGTAACAATTTAAACATTTGGATGTGTTAACAAACAACCTCCATTTATCAATGGCTCACAGCAAGAGAGATTTATTTCTTAAATTCTGCATCATTTTACAGGTAGGCTGTAGCCCAGCTTCATGTCATTGTCATTCCGGGTTGCAGACTGAAAGAGAAGTCTAGATCTGGAAACTGCCAGGTTTATGAGCCTGAGCAGAGGGAGAAGAGATGGGAAGTTGCTAGAGTACTCAATGGTGCCCTAAAGCTTCTGTGCGGAAGTGATACTTTACCTTTACATTTTTTGAGACGGAGTTTCACTTTTTGTCCAGGCTGGAGTGCAATGGCATGATCTGGGCTCACTGCAACCTCCTCCTTCCCTGGTTCAAGTGATTCTCCTGCTTCAGCCTTCCTAGCAGCTGGGATTACAGGCCTGTGCCACCATGCCTGGCTAATTTTGTACTTTTAGTAGAGACAGGGTTTCACCACGTTGGCCAGACTGGTCTTGAACTCTTGACCTCAGCTGATCCACCCGCCTCATCCTTCCAAAGTTCTGGGATTACAGGTGTAAGCCACTGCACCCAGACGATACTTTGCCTTCCTACCCATATTCCACTGGCCAAAGCAAGTCCTATAGCCAAACATATTGTAAGCAGGGAATGAGCATATAATGCTCCTATAGGGAGGGGCCCAGCAGGGAAGGTAAGCAAATATCTGGAACAGAGATGTCAATCACTGCCCTAGTCCACTCCTCCTCCAGCACATACACACGTTCTGCTGCAGCATTTTGTACCATGTCACTTCCTGCATCCAACTTAGCCAAGGGTAAAGTCTTGACTCAAGGGCAAAGTCTTTTTCTTTTCTTTTTTCTTTTTTTTTGAGACAGGGTATTACTCTGTTGTCCAGGCTGGAGTGCAGTGGTGCAATGTTGGCTCACTGTGGTCTCAACCCCAGGCCCAAGCAATCCTCCCACCTCAGCCTCCCAAGTAGCTGGAACCACAGGCACGCACCACAGGCATGATGCACCCCACTAATTTTTTTTTTTTTTTTTTTTTTTTTTTTGAGAGGGAGTTTTGCTCTTGTTGCCCAGGTTGGAGTGCAATGGGACAATCTTGGCTCACTGCAACCTCCGCCTCCGGGGTTCAAGTGATTCTCCTGCCTCAGCCTCCCAAGTAGGATTACAGGCCTGCGCCACCATATCCAGCTAACTTTTTGTATTTAGTAGAGACAGGGTTTCACCATGTTGATCAGGCTGGTCTCGAACGCCTGACATCAGGTGATCCACCTGCCTCAGCCTCCCAAAGTGCTGGAATTACAGGCGTGAGCCACAGCGCCCAACCTAATTTTAATTTTTGTAGAGATAGGGTCTTGTTATATTTCCCTGGCTGGTCTTGAACTCCTGGGCTCAAGCAATACTCCTGCTTTGGCCTCCCAAAGTGCTGGGATTACAAATGTGAACCACAGTGCAAAGTCTTGAGTTAAGGGCAGACAATTCCTAGGCAAGTAAATGTAATCTGATCTGGAGAGCAGACCAGACCGATTCCTTTTCTTGGGAACTTGAACCACAATAGATTGAATAAGTGAGCTGCAGCTGACAGGTTGTGATACAAGATGGACTTGGAAATGTCACATCTAACCAAGGCCCTGTTGCCTAAAAGTTGGGCTGACAGCAGCAAAGCTAGGATTTCAATGCAAACCCTGCCCTTCGCCCCTCACTCAGGGCAGTTTCCCAAAGGGAAGAGATGTACACAGGGGAGCCCACGGAATCTCCAGTGCACGCATCCACCTACAATGTCTGCTCCAAACTCACCTGCTCAAAGACCTTCTGTGGGTCCTGACAGCCCACAGGAAAAGTTCAAAGGATTGCGCCTGGCATCCGAGGTCACTTGGCCATCAGGCCACCTTTTCCAGGAGGTTCTGGATGGCTTTCTGCGTGAAACAGGGGAGCTGCTTTTCAGGGGTAGTGCTGTCCAGCATGGCTAAGAAGGGGCACACGCTGCACGTGGACCCTCGCTGCATAGACAGTGGATGCCGAGAGACTCTATCAGATCCCAGTAAGCACCACAGATCTTGCAATTTTACTCTGAAGGCAGAGAGGCGAGAGAGTGGATGAAGGCAGCCAACGGGACAGGATTTTGCTGGAGATGCAAGCAGAGAATCAGGGAAGTCCAGAGGCCCCAGGTCCAAATCAGCTTTGTACTGGGGCAGCATCCCCCCGGCCCGCAGCTCCCATCAGGTGGACACACCTAGATCGCATCTGCATACTCCAGAGAAGGTGGAGCTCTTTCCTGTAAAGCCCATGACACACTGGATCTGCCGGGCCCTCCTCAGCCACACAGCCTTCCAGTGTCTTTAGGGGGTTCGATCCAGCCCCTTGCGGTATACAATCCAACCACTTCGGGGTGTGTCTGCGCCTCGCCCTAAGGCCCCGCCCACACCCGCTTCCTAGACCTAAGCGCTATTTGATGGTGGGGCGGGGATCACTCTCCCAGGACCATCCAGACTAATGCCCATGCTCTTCAGAGACAACACTTAGGTCCCGCTGGCCAATCGTAACCAAACCACGGCCTCGGCCACGTCCCATGCACAGCTCGCCCAGTTGTGGGCAATCTCGGACAGTACAACCTGTACTCCAGGGCCACCGGGAGGCGCAGGGGGGCCGCCAACCTCGACGGAGGCAGAGCAGTCGGGGGTCGGCCAGGCCTGGCCCTCGGGCCCAATTCTGCCCTCCTGCCCTTCCCCTAGCCCAGTCCAGAGCCCGGTCCAGTGTGCATCAGCGAAGCCACATCCAGCGCTTACGCGACGTGGTCTCCCACGCATGGCAACGCGGGACTGAGCCCGCCAGACTGGGCAGCTGGGAGCGGCGGCAGCAGCAGCAACAGCAGGGGCCTGTAAGATTGAAAGTGGGATGGACATGGGCGGCTGCGACGCAGTCCCCAGACCTTGGAGGTCAGAGCTAGGGGCCGCCCTACTGCAAGCAGGCAGGAGCCAGGAGCCGGCTTACCCTTTAAAACTAGGTGTCCGGGGGCCGGGCGCGGTGGCTCACGCCTGTAATCCCAGCACTTTGGGAGGCCGAGGTGGGCAGATCACGAGGTCAGTAGATCAAGACCATCCTAACACGGTGAAACCCCGTCTCTACTAAAAATACAAAAAATTAGCCGGGTGTGGTGGCGGGCGCCTGCAGTCCCAGCTACTCAGGAGGCTGAGGCAGGAGAGTGGCGTGAACCCGGGAGGCGGAGCTTGCAGTGAGCTGAGATAGTGCCACTGCACTCCAGCCTGGACAAAAGAGCAAGACTCCGTCTCAGAAAAAAAAAAAAAAAAAAGAAAGAAATTTAGTCAGGGCTTGGATCTCAGGTACCTTACGGAAGAAATCAGAGTTCAGGCTTTTCTGCTGCCGTCACCTGCTTCAGCCAGGTATCCCTCAGCAACCAGGTGCACCGATCCAGGATCACTGGCTCTCTATGCTGCTGCTGCTGATGATGATGATTGTTATTATTTTTAAGACAGGGTCTCGCTCTGTCACCCAGGAATGGAATGCAGTGGAATGACCATGGCTCACTGCAGCCTTAATCTCCTGGGCTCAAGCGATCCTCCCACCTCAGCCTCTGCAGTAGCTAGGACGACAGACACTTGCCATCACGCCTGGCTAATTTTTAAAATTATTATTCTCTAAAGAGAAGAGGTTGCCCCATCCTGCCTAGGCTGGTCTCAAGCTCCTGGGCTCAAGAGATCCTCCTGCCTGGGCCTCCCAAAGTGCTGGGATTACTGGTGCGAGCCACCACACCCTGCCTGAGCTCTTATGTAAAAGATGATGCTTTTGTTGGTCATGGGGCCCGGCCTCCTGTGCTTTCTGCCTGGCAACCTCTTCCCCAGCTTCTCGCCATAACTGGCTTCTCCCCACTTAACATTCCACTCCAATGTCATCCCTGCTGAGACCAGACCATCCCTATCCACTGCATCCAAAGTGACAGCCTCAATTAGTCATTTTTTCATGGTGCCTCTTCCTCTGGGCCACAAGAAGGCCCACTGATGCCACCCACACACCCCCATCTCACCTGCGTCCCAGCCTGGCCTGGTCAGCCTCAATGTTTCCAAGACAGATACTCACAGTGGTCCTTTCCTGGGGACAGTACTGAGCCAGGAGCTAGATGTGGGTGTTACCCCTCCCTGCCCACCCATTCCTATGGAGGCGCAGAAAGGCAGAGCCAGCCTGCTGTGGGCACAGCACCCATGGCGGTTTGACCTGAGCAGCCAGTGCTGGACCTGGCCCTGGGGACGTCCAGGAGGTAGGGAGGTTGGATGCCCGGAAGCCTTGGGCCAGCCCTTCCAGGAACACACGTGCACACGGCTTTCTATGCTCTTTGTTTTTTAATTTTTTGCAAAACCGTGTGTCCCGGCCAATCAGGACAGTGCAGGCCTCCCCCAGGCATTGAGGCCTGAATGAGGAGGCCACCATGAATGAGCAGCTGCCAACCCCAGAAGTGTCTGCCCTTCTGCATAGGGGCCAGTGTGAGGAAGGGGTCCGACTGGAGGCTCTGTTCTGCCCCCCAGGCTGCTGGGAGAGAAGGCCACGCCCTGGGTCCCTGGTGCTCCTAGTGCCTGTAAGGAAAGGAGGGAGAACAGGGTCTGAGGGAGGAGGGAGGGCTGGGGCCAGGGCTGGGGCAGGCCAGGGGGCAGCCGACAACATCTCACCAACAATGTGCGACATTATCCAACCACTGTGACGCCAATGATGACTGCTAGGAGGACGACGGTGATGGACACACAGATGGCAATCAAGACTTTCTTCTGTGGGAGAGGAGGGGGTCAGGGAAGTCACACAGGGTGCCTGGGGCAGTGGCCGGGCCCGGGAGGCTCACCTTCCTCGCTTTCTTCTGGTTCTCCAGGGCTGTCTTGACATGCTCCTGCCCGCGTTCCACGTAGTCCGCTGAGCTCAGGATGTTCTTCTCAATCCGATTGATCATCTCCCCCTGCTCAGAGGATGGGGTGGTTCAGGGAGGTAACGATGCCTTTGCCCACCCCACCCCAGATGACTGAAGAACATTCCTGGCAGGAAAAAAAAATTGCACTAACGAAGATAAGAGCAAGACTCGATCTGACAAAAGTTCAGACTCCTTGGGGATGGCTTCCAGGCCCCTTCTATCATGTAGTCCCTTGTCCCCTGCTCGCTTATCCCATACAACCTCTATCTGCAGTGGTAGCTTGGAGCTAAGGGCCTCAAATGGCTCATACCTTTCACAGATGGTGAACTGTGCCTTCACAAATCTGTCTGAATTTATCCATTCTTCCAGGCCTATCTACAGCTGCTGCAAAGCCCTCCCTATCCCTGCCTCCTCCTGGCACCGCCAGCCTCAGGTCTCAGTACTCCTACTGAATGAGATCTCTTTCCTGTAAGTCTCAGCTGCAAAAGGGCATTGGCTGTAGCATGACTGAGGCCAGCTCCTCCAGTACAGGGCTGGAAGTTCAACTCAACTCACACAACCAGGGCCAGGGGAATGCCGCCCCCACCCCAGCCTTATACAGATGTCAGGAGGCAGCCCCTCTAGGACAACTCTGACTGGACCTCTGAGAGGCATAAGGGTGGATGCTGTTAGTGGAGTGGGAGCCAGGGCTGGGGCCAGACCTGGGCAGGCTCAAGTTTTGGAGAGGGGGCAGGGTGCTATGCAGAAGGGAGTGGGTATCTGCATAGCAGCAGAGGCAGGCGCCATTCTCAGGGTACAGCTAAGGATAGGAATAAGCACCAATCTGGGGGCACGGCAAAACCTGGAAGACACAAAAGCCTCAGGGAGAGAATCTAAGGGTGGCAGGAGGCTGGCAGTTTGGACTGAGCCTGGTCTCACGTCTGGGGCTGCACAGGGCACCCACCTGCATCTCCACTTCAGTAGCCAGAAAAGTGAAGATGTCGTGCAGCTCACGAATACTGCGTTCAAGCTGCTGGATCTCACTGTGCCGGGCTGAGATCTCATTTAAGGCCTGTCGAGTCACCTGCGTGTCCTTCAGGATCTGGGGGGTGGACAGGAGTGGGACAACTGTTCACAGGGAGACTGACAGCAGGTCAGAAGCTCCTGTTGAGCTTCTGGGGAGCCCTCAGCCTGGAATCTGATGGGTGACTCCAGGCAGGCTAATTAATTCCCTTAGGGGCCTCAGGGTGCCCTTAATCAGAAAGGGCCACAGCAAGCGGGGTGCAGTGGCTCGCACCTATAGTCCCAGCTACTCGGGAGGCTGAGGCAGGAGGATCACCTGAGCCCAGGAGGTCGAGAAAGGGACAGGACTCAGACGGGATGGGAGGCACAGCAGAGAGGGGCTGGCTGTGGCCACTCACATTGGACACAAACACCTCGCTCTGCCCACTGTCCAGCATCTGCTCCAGCTCCTCGTCAGACACCATTCCTGCATTGGCTGTGAAGGAAAAGGCCAGGCTCATGGCTGGGTTGGGATTACCTGCCCCTGCAGGCCAGGCTGGGTACGCACAACTCACTGATCTTCAGCTGCCTCCGGATCCGCTCCACGTTCTTCTCCCGGTATTCAGACTGCATTGAATTGCACTTGTTGATGAGCTCCACGAATTGCTGGGACAGGACTCCATGCTAAAGATGAAGAATAAAGGCTGGGTGCCCCTGGGAGGATCCCTGCCCGGTCTGCGCTTCAGCAACCCCATAGTACAGTGAGCAAATAGCATGAGCTCTTATGCGGGATCTGCCACCTTAACCACCTTGTGATGACCTTGACAGCCTCCCCCATTTCTCTTAGACTAAAAGCCAAAGCCCTTATCAGGCCTACGTGGTCCTCCATGATCTTTTTTATTTATTTATTTATTATTTATTTTTTGAGACAGAGTTTCGCTCTTGTTGCCCAGGCTGGAGTACAGTGGCACGATCTTGGCTCACTGCAACCTTGGCCTCTCGGGTTCAAGCAATTCTCTTGCCTCAGCCTCCCAAGTAGCTGGGACTACAGGCACGTGCCACCATGCACAGCTAATTTTTGTATTTTTAGTAGAGATAGGGTTTCACCATGTTGGCCAGAATGGTCTTGATCTCTTGACCTTGTGATCCACCCGCCTCGGCCTCCCAAAGTGCTGGGATTACAGGCATGAGCCACTGCACCTGGCCTATTTTTATTTTTAATAGAGACAGGGTTGGCCGGGCACGGTGGCTCATGCCTGTATTCCCAGCACTTTGGGAGGCTGAGGCAGGTGGATCACCTGAGATCAGGAGTTCGAGACCAGCTTGGCCAACATGGTGAAACCCCATCTTACTAAAAGTACAAAAATTAGCTTGGTACAGTGGTGGGCGCCTGTAGTCCCAGCTACTTGGGAGGCTGAAGCAGGAGAATGGCTTGAACCCAGGAGGCGGAGGTTGCAGTGAGCAGAGATGGCACCACTGCACTCCAGCCTGGGCGACAGAGTGAGACCCTGTCTCAAAAAAAAAAAAAGAGGGAGGGGGTCTCACTATATTGCCCAGGCTGGTCTCGAACTCCTGGGCTCAACCAATCCTCCCACCTCAGCCTCCAAAGTGCTGGGATTACAGGCGTGAGCCACGGTGCCTGGCTAGCCCTCTATGATCTCTCCTTCTCCCATGACCTCTCTGATCTTACTTCCTCTTACTGTTCCCTTCCTCCGCCCATCCACACTGGTCTCCTTACCCCTCCGTAGACAAAGCATACTCTCAGCTCAAGCCTTTGCGTTCACTTCTCCTTCTACCTAGAATGCTCATTCCCCACAAACACCTTTAAGTCTTTTGTTCAGATGTTACCTTCTGAATGAAGCTTCCTCCACCTGCTTTCAACTGCAACTCTACCTCTTCCAGCACGCTTAGTCCCTCTTCCCCTGCTCTTTTTTCCTTAATGCTTATTATGTTCTAAATAATTCACTTATTTATTATGGTGATTGTCTACACCAGAAGGGAAGTTCTATGAGGACAGGGATCATTGGTTCACTGCTGTATCCTAAAGAGTTCCAAAAAGGTCTGGCACACAGTAGGCACCCAATATGTAACTGCTGAATGCCAACCTCACTGCCTACACCACAGCTCCTATGCCTAGAGATGAACATGTTGCCTGGGTGAAACAGGTGCAACAGGCCCACATGGACCCTCGACCACTCATGCCAAACACCACCACAGGCTTCCCCAGAAACACTGGCTCTGGGGCATCTGCTCTGCCTTGCCCCTTCCTCTGAGGCCTTAAATATGCTCATTCCTTGGAGTTTCTTTTCCAGAGATACATCTGCTCTCCTGGTTCCAGCTGCACCCTTCCATGATGCCCAAGCTGCTCCATCTTCAATCTGGGGTCCTTGCTGAGCCCTGGGCCCAACTACTCCAACCCTGACCTCCTGGTATCCTCCTCACTGGGGACCCAGAGAGGGCCAGTCAGATCACTGCAAATCTCCTTACTAAGATACCACCCCAGGGACCGGGCACAGTGGCTCATGCCTGTAATCATAGCACTTTGGGAGGCCAAAGCAGGTGGATCAGTTGAGGTCAGGAGTTCGAGACCAGCCTGGCCAACAAGGTGAAACCTCATTTCTACCAAAAATATAAAAAATTAGCCAGGTGTGGTGGTGCACACCTGTAATCCCAGCTACTCGTGAGGCTGAGGCAGGAGAATCGCTTGAAGGAGGTGGAGGTTGCAGTGAGCCAAGATTGTGCCACTGTACTCCAGCCTGGGGGACAGAGCGAGACTCCATCTCAAAAAAATAATAATAATTTAAAAAATAAGATATCACACCAGGGGAGTTCCTCTTCAGTGTCGCCCCAAGGAAGTTCTTCTTCCTGACTTCTTGAATTCCACCTGTGGGACTAAGGATGTCCCTGTCACATAGATAGGAAACCTGCCAGTCATTTATGACTTCTCACTCTCCTTCCCTGGGCAATGCCATTAGCCACCAGGTCCCACGTGAGTAATGTCTTTATCCCCTGTTGAACCCTAACTCCTCATCTTGACTCCTAGAAAACATGTGTCCCAGCCGGGCACGGTGGCTCACGCCTGTAATTCCAGCACTTTGGGAGGCCAAGGCAGGAGGGTCACCTGAGGTCAGGAGTTCGAGACCAGCCTGGCCAACATGGTGAAACCCAGTCTCTACTAAAAATACAAAAATTAGCTGGGCATGGTGGTATCCGCCTGTAATCCCAGCTATTGAGGAGGCTGAGGCAAAAAAAGAAAACATGTGTCCCACAGCCAAGCCTAGGTCTTGTCTGGGGTCACAGTAACTTCTTATTGAATGGAAGAAAATAAAGCAGGGTGTTATAACCGGACTGAGCATCAGGAGACCTGGTTTCCTGACCTTGAGCAAGTTCTTTCTCTGAGCTCAGTTTCCCCATTTGGAAAAATCATCCAATTGGACTTCATGATCTCTGCAGGCCCTTCCTGCATACATCTGTCATCTAATACTTCATGAAACATTTGCTGAAATGTCCTCATTTCTGAGAAAAAAAACCCACCTGGGTTTTTCTCATTCTTGTGTTGACGGAGTTATAGTTCTCATCAGCTTCCTCCTTCTGGGGCTCTATGGCTGTGGGAAGACACAGGGGTATTGGGGGTACTTGTCTCCATAGGATTTTTAGGGAAATATAATTTATCATAAAATGACTAAGGCTGAGCCTCTAAGAGGAGAAAATAAGTTTATTTTTCTTTGCATTACATCACTGAGTTCCCATAGGTATGCAGAGGCCACCTAACAAAACCCCATCTCCCTGCCCAAAGAATGCCCAGTGGGCAGTAATAACTGTGTAAGTAAATGGTTTCATTATAAATAAAAGAACCTGAGAGGCGGGCTTGTGCTGTGGAGAGTACAATGGCCTGGAGGCCAGGAGACAGAGATGCTAGACCCAGGCCTGCTGTGTGACCTGGATATATCACTGGCTTCTCTGGGCCACACACTCCCCAGATATACCAACAACAGGGCAGGAACAGAGGGAAGGATGTGTCTGAGTTCCCAGGAGCTCACCCTTCAGCTGCAGGCGGATCTCCCTCCCCAGCTGTTTGATCTCATCGCGCAGGTTCTGCAGCTCCTGCTTCATGCCTGAATAAGAGAAGGCCAAGACTCCCAAACAGCAGCCCCCACCTCAACAAACCACTCTGGCCACCACCTGCATGGAACTACAACCCCCACAATCCCTGGGGCAGAGCATGCGCCCTGCAGCCAGGGTTTCACTCACTCTCCTCGGGAAGGGGCGTGGCCAGGATGGTGACCTGCTGTTTCTCCAGCTCCTGGACTTTATTCCCCAGCTTGACAATAGTCTGCCGAATTGTCCGGACCTGGGGAGGGTGACCGAGAGGGCTGAAAGAGATATGGGGTACTCCAGACCACGCTGCTCCTCGGGTCCTCCTACCCCCTCGCGAATCCAGGCGGAGACCCCAGCCCCTTACCTTCTGGAAGAACTCCTCGTCCGGGCTCCCCAGCCGTGCCGTGCCCGGGTGCACCACCAGCGCGACCCGCTCCTTGTCCTCTTCGTCCGAGCTGTCATCCCCCTGCCAGGCCCGGAGTCATTGGCACCACCGTTTCGCTGCAGCTCTTACCCCGCAGGACCCACAGGCTTCCGGGACTTTCCTTCCTGGCCATCAGCCACCCCTCCCTACCCCGAAGACCAGAAGTCCTGCGTTCCAGTTCGTCCGCCCGTCCCCATCCCCGCTGCCCTGGCGTCTCACCTGCCTCAGCTCGTGGGTCCTGTCCCGCATGGCCGCCTGAGCTCTCCCTCCCCGGCGCCAGAGCCGGGAGGCCCTCAAATTTGGAATTCTCGTACCCCACTCACACTCTGACACTCCCCTCCCTCCCCCTGCGGACCCCAACACCCCCACGAGCCGCCAGAGGCTGCGTCCCTTGCACCGCCCACAGTCAATGGGAAGGCGCCGACCCCGGGGACCCCCCAAGGTTCCACAGGTTGGAATTCCCTTTTCTTCCCCCCTCCAGCTCCCGCAGCCTCAGCCCCGCCCCTCCGTGATAAGTTCGGGGCATGCGCATATGGTCGCGTCTCTTTCTTGCCCGAGGCTGGGAAGGTGGAGTCGGAAGTTGTTGCGCCCCGAGCGGAAGCGGAGCTGCCCGGACGCGAGAACTCGCTACCGTCACCGGAACCGTTGCATCTTCCAACGGAAATCTGGTTGCCAAAAGGGGTAGGAATACGTCATTTGTACGTAATCCGAGACACCCGCATCTCACATCACCCCATGGTGCCCCCACCGCGTCACGTGACCAGCCCGGTCCCAAACTCGTGGACCGCAGAATGTGACGCTGTGACTGTCACGTGTCCCGGCTCTGTCAGCGCCGTCTCTGGGACGCCGTTCTCATCACGACGTCCCCGGCACCCCGACGACCGAGCGACGCCCACACGGCCCCAGCGAGGTGGGGAGGGGCGCGCCGACCACCCCCAGAGGCCTTTCGAGGCAGTGGGTGGTAGGACCCTTGCTGACTTCGCCTTCATTGCTTTCGAGTCCAGGGGCGTGGGCGGACTGACGACTTAGCATTTGGGGCTGTCAGCATCATGGGACCTTGAAAATCGGGAAATAATAGGATCCGAGTCGTCAGCGTCAGAAAATTGCAGGGTTGTGTGGGCAGGGAATCTGGGGGTGGGAAGTGACCTCAGTCAAGGCAGAAATCTCTTCTTCCGCATCCTTCTGGCGCAGCCTCTGACAGGTGGGCGGCCAGCCGGCGCCCTCCTTGAACACTGCAGCCCGGCTGCACTCACCACCTTGTGAGCCATCAGACCATTTCAGGGCAGCTCAGGCTAAGAAAAGTGTTTGTATTGATCACGCTGCCTCCCTGCCACTCACACACCCCAACCCCTGCCTTGCATCTGAGGCCAGGTAATGACTTTGTTCTTAACTGAATCTGGGGAGTTCCTAGCTCAGTACCAAGCACATTACGGGCCCTCTATAAATACTTGTGGACAGAATTTGAGCCTTTCATGTATCTGAGGATAAAGCCCCTGGTTCCTTGGTCTTCTTTAGGTTTCAGGCTTTCTGACTGTGACACTTCTCTAATCCTGGGTATCTAGATATTCACTCATTTTTTATTTTTAAAAATTTTTAGGAGATGGGGTCTCAGTATGTTGTCCAAGCTGGTCTCTAACTCCTGGGCTTAAGCAATCCTTCCTCAGCTTCCCAAAGTGCTGGGATTACGGGTATGCACCACCATGCACAGCAACATTCATTCATTTAATGGATATTTTTTGGGCACATACTATGGGCCAAACACTGTTCTAGGGCTGGAGATACATCAAGGGCTAATAGACAAAATTTCTGCACTCCTGGAATTTATATTCTCTAGAAGGAGTCCCCAAAGTCACTCAGCAAGTCTCAGCATAGCCGGGAACGAATAACGGGTCTCCTGGACCCCAGGGCTCTGTCCAGGAAGCTTCTGTGAAGGTACAAGCAAGGAAAGGAATGGACCGTTTCTGCTATGCCCTGGTCAGGAAACCTAGATTCCTGGGACTGAGTTGCTATGGACTTCTGGAAATCGCTTCCTGTCTCTTAAGTGTCGATCTCTCTCTGCACAGTGGGTAACTGTAGGGGGATGGGGAGATCATCTTTCTGGGTATCGGCTGCTCTAAACCTCCGTGATGATGAGGTTGGAAACTGTCAAGTGCTGTCTGATTCTATGTGAGGAGTTTTGGCTTTTCTCTTCCTGTTAAAACCCAGCTCAGGCATGGTGTGGTGGCTCATGCCTGTAATACCAGCACTTAGAGAGGCCGAGGCAGGCAGATCACTTGAGGCCAGGAGTTGGAGACCAGCCTGGCCAACATGGCAAAAACCTGTCTCTACAAACATAGAAAAATTAGCCAGGCATGAGGGCAGGTGCCTGTAATCCCAGCTACTTGGGAGGCTGAGACAGGAGGATTGCTTGAACCCGGGAGGCAGAGGTTGCAGTGACCTGAGATCATGCCATTGCACTCCAGCATAGGTGACAGAGTAAGACTCCATCTCAAAAAAACAAAATAAAAAAACTCAGCTAGTAGGAGAGTGGTGCCCTGATCAACCCACAGAGGGAATGCAGGGTTTTTCAGGAGGCCAAGCCCTGCCCAGTGGTGCCCCTGGAGATGATAAGGAAAGATTCTCTGCTCCTGGGTCTTTCATGTCAGCCTCTGGCTCTTCAGTCACTGCTGCTTGCCTCCTGCATCTTTTGTCCCCTGCCACCCGACCCCCTTCCCCCTCCTACTCTCTGTCTCTGAGTGGACACGGTGGAAGGGCTCTTGGACCCCTGACTCATAGTCCTGCGTGGGATCTTAAATAATGCATTACTCCTCTCTGGGACTCAATTTCCCCATTTGGCAGCTTGGTCCTATAATTTCTGCCTTGCCTAAGGTAGTACTTGGACAGTATCAAGTGAGGTTAGGAAGGATGTGGAAGGGGCTGGAAAACTGTTGAGGGTGCCCTCCCCTCTGGGCTTTTTTTTTTTTTTTTTTTTGAGGTCACGTCTGGTTTTGTTACCCAGGCTGGAGTGCAGTGGTGTGCTCTCAGGTTCAGTCAATCCTCCTGCCTCAGCCTCCCAAGTAGCTGGTACTAAGGCACGTACCACCATGCCTGGCTAATTTTTGTATATTTTTTTGGTAGAGACAGGGTTTCACCATGTTGCCCAGGCTGGTCTCAAAACCCTGGGCTCAAGCGATCCACCCACCTTGGCCTCCCAAAGTGCTGGGATTACAGGTGTGAGCCACTGTGCCCAGCCTCTCTGAGCTTTTAGTACTGTGGGTTCCAGCGTCTTCTGGGCCCCTTGCTCCCATCTTCCTCTTTGTTTCTCAGCGTCTTGATGGCATGCCATCTTCGTCCACTAAACTTCTCAGGATTATAATATTCATTATTTCATTTGTGGTCTCTGGGTGAGATCGCAGGGCTTTGGAATGGTGAATTAAGGTCACAGGAAGCTGGACTCCAAGCCTTGTGGTGGCATGTGGAGAGGAAAGAGGCCATTTAGAGAGATTGGCGCCGGGAGTGGAGCTTTCCAGAACTGAGCCCTTTGTTCCTCTCAGGCCCTCTGAGCAGCCTTGAAGGGGATATTAGCTATATTAGGCTAGGTGCAGTGGCTCATGCCTGTGATCCTAGCACTTTTAGGAGGCCAAGGTGGGTGGATCACTTGAGGCCAGGAGTTCGAGACCAACCTGGGCAACACAGCGTCTGTCTCTACAAAAAAAAAAAAATCTTCTTTTAATTACCCAGGGGCGCTGCCACTCTCCTGTAGTCCCAGCTACTCAGGAGGCTGAGGCAGGAGGATCACTTGAGTCCATGAGGTCAAGGGTACAGTCAGCAGTGATCTTGCCACTGCACTCCAGCCTGAGTGAGATCTTGTATCAAAAAAAAAAAAAAAAAAAAAAGTAGGTGGGTGCAGTGGCTCACGACTGTAATCCTAGCACTTTGGAAGGCTGAGGCAGGAGAATCCTTTGAGCCCAGGACTTGAGACCAGCCTGGGCAACATGCCAAGACCTCATCTCTGTTGTTGTTGTTGTTGTTGTTGTTTGTTTGTTTGTTTTGAGACGTAGTCTCGCTCTGTCTCCCAGGCTGGAGTGCAGTGGCACAATCTCAGCTCACTGCAGCCTCTGCCTACCGAGTTCAAACAATTCTGCCTCAGCCTCCCAAGTAGCTGGAATTACAGGTGCACACCACCGCACCCGGCTAATTTTTGTATTTTTAGCAAAGATGGGGTTTCACCATATTGGCCAGGCTGGTCTCGAACTCCTGACCTCATGATGCTCCCGCCTCGTGATATGCCTGCCTTGGCCTCCCAAAGTGCTGGGGTTACAGGCATGAGCCACTGTGCCCAGCCTAAGACCTCATCTCTAATTAGATTTAAAAAAATAATTAAAAATAAATAAATAGAAGTAAAAATAAAGTTTAAAAAAGTAAATTGGGTCTTGGGTGTATGGGTGGTGGGCGTGTATATTCGCTCCAGACTGTGCAGCTGTTGTGGAGCGGGGTGTGTTTCTTAACCTCTACACTGTGATCCAAGGAAAATACCAGCTGGGGTGGCTTCCCGTGTTCCACCCACCCTTGGGGGCTTGCTGTTACCTATTGCTTTGGACTGTCTTGGGGGAGAAGTGGGTGGACTGCCTGCCCCCACTAAGCCTTCTCCTGCCCCTGTCACAGGGCCTCGCCCACTCTCCCACACCTGCTAGGTTGGAGCCGACTACTGGAGAGGTTGTTGATCCTATCTGGCTCTACCCGGTCCTGAGGCTTGGCAGTTTGTCTTGTCCCCTCTACCTGTGGGTCCAGACCTATCTACATGGGAGCCAGATGACCTGGGTTGGAATCCCAGCCCATTCACCCACTGTAATAACTTTAGGAGGCAAGTTATATAACCTTTCTATACCTCAGTTCTCATTCATTTGTTTTTTTGTTTGTTTGTTTGTTTGTTTTTGGGTGGTGGTTGTTTTTTGAGACAGAGTCTCTCCAGGTCACCAGGCTAGAATGCAGTGGTATGATTTTGGCTCATCACAGCCACCACATCCTGGGTTCAGGTGATTCTTCTGCCTCAGCTTCCCGAGTAGCTGGGATTACAGGTGCCCACCACCAAGCCCGCCTCAAGTGATCCACCCGCCTTGGCCTCCCAGAATGCTGGGATTATAGGCATGAGCCACCGTGCCTGGCCCTCACCGAGGCCGGCAGATCACCTGAGGTCCGGGGTTCGAGACCAGCCTGACCAACATGGAGAAACCCTGTCTCTACTAAAAATACAAAATTAGCCAGGCGTGGTGGCACATGCCTGTAATCCCAGCTACTTGAGAGGCTGAGTCAGGAGAATCGCCTGAACCCGGGAGGCGGAAGTTGCAGTGAGCCAAGACTGCACTATTGCACACTGGGGGCCACAAGAGTGAAACTCCGTCTCAAAAAAAAACGAAACAGAAAAATCCGAATAATAATAGCACCATATTCATAGGATTGCTGTAAAGATGAAGTGATATTTGTAAAGCAAACAGAACAGCAGCTGGTGTGGAATGTCACTATGTCAGTGCTTCCTGCTGTTGTATGACGGTGATGATTGTTACTCTGAATCTTTTAGCAGCTCTAGTGTCTCTGCTAGAGGGTCCATGTTGCTGCCTATCTGGGGACTTCCTTCTGCTCTCCATCTCCTGGGTCCCACTGTGCACCAGGGCTGGGGCTATCAGCCTTGCCAGCTCACGCCCATCTCTTGTGTCTCCACTTGGAGCTGACATACCATATATTTTGCTAATTTATTTACATATTGGGCTAGGCATGGTGGCTCACGCCTGTAATCTCAGCACTTTGGGAGGCCGAGGCAGGAGGATCGCTTGAGCTCAGAAGTTTGAGACCAGTCTGGACGACATAGTGAGACCCCATCTCTACAAAATAAAAAATAAGGCCGGGCGCAGTGGCTCACACCTGTAATCCCAGCACTTTGGGAGGCCGAGGTGGGCGGATCACCTGAGGTCAAGAGTTTGAGACCAGCCTGGCCAACATGAAGAAACCCTGTCTCTACTAAAAATACAAAAATTAGCCGAGTGTGATGGCGCACACCTGTAATCCCAGCTACTGGGGAGGCTGAGGCAAGAGAATCGCTTCAACCTGGAAGGCAGAGGTTGCAGTGAGCCAAGATCACGCCACTGCACTCCAGCCTGGGAGACAGAGTGAGACTCTGTCTCAAAAAATAAATAAATAAATAATTTAAATAAATAAAATATTAGCTGGGTATGGTGGTGCGCACCTGTAGTCCCAGCTACTTGGGAAGCTGGGACAGAAGGATTGCTTGAGGCCAGTAGTTAAAGGCTGCGGTGAGCTATGATTGTGCCAGTGCACTCCATCCTGGGTGACAGAGTAGGACCCTGTCTCAAAAAAAATTTTTTTTAATAAAAAATAAAGGCCAGGCATGGTGGCTTACTTCTGTAATCCAAGCATTTTGGGAGGCTGAGGCGGGCAGATCACTTGACATCAGGAGTTCGAGACCAGCCTGGCCAACATGGCGAAACCCCGTCTATACTAAAAATAAAAATAGGCCAGGCGCGGTGTCTCACACCTGTAATCCCAGCACTTTGGGAGGCCGAGGCGGGCGGATCACAAGGTCAGGAGATCGAGACCATCCTGGCTAACACGGTGAAACCCCATCTCTACTAAAAATACAAAAACATTAGTCGGGCATGGTGGTGGGCGCCTGTAGTCCCAGCTACTCGGGAGGCTGAGGCAGGAAATGGCATGAACCCGGGAGGCGGAGCTTGCAGTGAGCCGAGTTCACGCCACTGCACTCCAGCCTGGGCAACAGTGCAAGACTCCATCTCAAAAAAAAAAAAAAAATGGGCCGGGCATGGTGGCTCACACCTATAATTTTAGCACTCTGGGAGGCCAAGGCGAGTGGATTGCCTGAGCTCAGGAGTTTGAGACCAGCCTGGGCAACACAGTGAAACCCTGTCTCTACTAAAATATAAAAAAATAGCCAGATGTGGTGGCGTGCACCTGTAATCCCAGCTACTCTGGAGTCTGAGGCAGGAGAATCGGTTGAACCCAGGAGGTGGAGGTTGCGGTGAGCCGAGATCGTGCCATTGCTCTCCTGCCTGGGCAACAGAATGAGACTCCATCTCAAAAAAAAAAAAAAAAAAAAATTTTACGTATTGTCTGTTATCACTGCTCCCCCGTCAACTAGAATGCAAACTCCACAGGACAAGGGTTTTCACCTGCCTTACCCCTAGTTGTGCCCCCAGCACCTACAACAGTGCCTGGTACACAGTAGCCACTTGACAAATACGAATGAATGAAATTATTTCTTATTCAATATTTATAAAGCACTTTATGTGCCGGGCACTAACATAAGCACTTTATTAACTCATTTAATCTCATAACAGTTTTATGAGGGAGGTACTATTACTGTCCTCATTTTATGGAGGAAGGAGTGGAGGCACAGAGAAATTGAGGAACTTGCCTGAGGTTACACAGCCAGTAAATGATACAGCCGGGATTTTAACCCAGATGCTGGAGCTCCACAGTTTGTATTTTTTCATTGTTATTGATGTTGAGACAGGGTCTTGCTTTGTCACCCAGGCTGGAGTTCAGTGATGTGATCATGCCTCACTGAAGCCTTGAATTCCTGGGCTCAAGGAATCCTCTCACCTCGGCTTACTGAGAGTAACTGGGACTATAGACGACTGCCACTATGTTTGGCTAATTATTTTATTTTATTTTTTGTACAAACGGGGTCTCATTATGTTGTCCAGGCTGGTTTCAAACTCCTGGTCTCAAGCAGTCCTCCCACCCGGGCTTCCCAAAGTGCTGGGATTACAGGCATGAGCCACCACTCCCAGCCCATACTGTTTGTACTCCTAACCACTGCACTGTGATCCCAGGGAAATACCAGTTCGAGTGGCTCCCCGCGTTCCACCTACCCTTGGGGACTTGCTGCCACCTATTGATATCCTGCTTCGGACTGTCTGGGGGAAGAGGGGCAGATGACTTGTACCCACTGAGCCTCCCCCCGCCAACGTCTCAGGTCTCTCCCAACCGCTGGGTTGGGGCTGACTGCCAGCGAGGTTATTGGTTCTCCCCTTCTCCCTGTGAGCTGTGTCCCAAGCAGCCAAAGATATCCACAAAGGACTCAAGTAAGGGCTGCAGTTAACCCTACAGACATCTCTGAGGCTGTTTCTGTGCCAAGCCCTAAGGGCCATGGAGATGATACGCCCCCATAGCTCTCTCCCCATGGGCATGTTTTGGGCTTAAACTTGACCACTCCCTAGAGTTTCATCTGAGACCCTCTCTTCCTCAAACTATTACATACTCTTGTGGCTTTGAATAACCATATGCTGGCCTGCAAGTCCCTATCTCCAGCCCCAAATTTCTCCTAACTCCAGACCCTTGAATCCACTTGCCTCCTGGAGGTCCCACAGACATTTTAAGCTGAAAGTGTCCCAAACTGGAAGCATTGCCTCCCGCTGAGAACCTCCTGAGCCAGCCACTCTTCCTCCTGTTTCCCATCCACGTGGATGACACTGTCATAATTTTACGATTGGGTCACCCATGTCATAATTTTGGCCCTGAACTTTATTCCTTTTTTTTTTTTTTTTTTTTTTTGAGACAGAGTTTTGCTCTTGTTGCCCAGGCTAGAGTGCAGTGGCTCGATCTCGGCTCACCGCAACCTCCACATCCTGGGTTCAAGCAATTCTCCTGCCTCAGCCTCCAGAGTAGCTGGGATTACAGGCATGCGCCACCACACCTGGCTAATTTTGTATTTTTTAGTAGAGATGGGGTTTCTCCACATTGGTCAGGCTGATCTCGAACTCCCAACCTCAGGTGATCCGCCCACCTCGGCCTCCCACACTGCTGGGATTACAGGCATGAGCCACCGCACCCAGCCCTATTCCTTTTTGTTGTTGTTGAGACGGAGTTTCGCTCTTGTTGCCCAGGCTGGAGTGCAGTGGTGCGATCTTGCCTCACTGCAATTTCTGCCTTCCAGGTTCAAGAAATTCTCCTGCCTCAGCCTCCCAAGTAGCTGGGAACACAGGCACAGGCGCACCCCACCACTCCCGGCTAATTTTTATATTTTTAGTAGAGACAGCGTTCCACTACGTTGCCAAGGCTGGTCTCAAACTCCTGGCCTCAGATGATCTGCCCACCTTGGCCTCCCAAAGTGCTGGGATTACAGGCGTCAGCCACCGCACCCGGCCTGCCCTGAACTTTATTCTAAAGGTGATGGATCATGCAATTTGTTTGGATAAACTATGTTAAAATGGTAGGAGATGCTGGGCACGGCGGCTTATGCCTGTAATCCCAACACTTTGGGAGGCCGAGGTGGGTGGATCATTTGAGGTCAGAAGTTTGAGACCAGCTTGGCCAGCTTGGCCAACATAGTGAAACCCCGCCTCTACTAAAAGGGGTAGTACTCCTCTACTAAGTGGAGTGCACTGACACAAAAATTAGACGAGCGTGGTGGCACACCCCTGTAGTCCCAGCTACTCAGGCGACTGATGCAGGAGAATCGCTTGAACCCAGGAGATGGAGGTTGCAGTGAGCCAAGATTGCACCACTGCACCCCAGCCTAGGTGACAGAGTGAGACTCTGTCTCAAAAAAAAAATAAATAAAATGCTAGAAGAAAATACGGTCAAAATCTTTTATAACTTTTGGAGTGAGGAAGGCCCTTCCAACTCCAACTCAGAATTCGGAAACTGTAAAAGAAAAGATTAATACCTTTGTCTACATACAACAATTCTGCATGGCAAAAATCATCATAAGTAAAATCAAAAGACAACTGTTGGGGTGCAGTGGCTCATGCCTGTAGTCCCAGCACTTTGAGAGGTCGAGGTGGGAAGATCACTTGAGGCCAGGAGTTGGAGACCAGCCTAGGCAACATGTTGAAACTCCATCTGTACTAAAAATATAAAAACTAGCTGGGTGTGGTAGTAAACGCCTGTAACCCCAGCTACTCGGGAGGCTGAGGCACAAGAATCACTTGAACTGGGGAGGCAGAGGCTGCAGGGAGCTGAGATCATGCCACTGCACTCCAGCCTGGGCAACAGAGCGAGATCCCCTGTCTCGAGAAAAAAAAAAAAGAAAAAAAACTGGGAAAAATATTTGCAGTTATTATCGCATACAACGGTCTAATCTCCCTACTATTTAAAGAGCTCTCATATATTGATAAGAAAGACCAGTAGTTCAATAAAAAACGGGCAAAGAACATGACAGTTCACAAAAACAATAAGGCCCTAGACACATATACAGATGTAAGTTTGGCAAAACACTCTTTTGGCAAGATTGTGGGGAGATGGGTCCTTTCACCCATTGTTGGTGGGAATGGAAAATGATACAAGCCAGACAATGTTTATCAAAATTACAAATGCATTTACATTTTGTTTTATTGTTGTTGCTTTGAGCAGGGTCTCACTCTTTAATGCAGGCGGGAGTACAGTGGTATAATCGCAGCTCACTGCAACCTTGATCTCCTGGGCTTATGTGATCCTCTTGCCTCAACCTCCTAAGTAGCTGGGACCACAAGCACACACCACCACCCCTAGCTAATTTTAAAAATTACTTGTAGAGACAGGGTCTCGCTATGTTGTCCAGGCTGGTCTCAAACTCAAGCGATCCCCTTGCCTCAGCCTCCTAAAGTGCTGGGATGACAGGTATGGGCCACTTCACCCAGCTGCATTTATACTTTGTTTTTCTTTCTTTCTTTTTTGAGACAGAATTTCACTCTTGTTGCCCAGGCTGGAGTGCAATGGTGCAGTCTCGGCTCACCGCAACCTCTGCCTCCTGGGGTCAAGTGATTCTCCTGCCTCAGCTTCCTGAGTAGCTGGGATTACAGCCATGAGCCACCACGCCTGGCTAATTTTGGATTTTTAGTAGAGACGGAGTTTCTCCGTGTTGGTCAGACTGGTCTTGAATTCTCTACCTCAGGTGATCTGCCTGCCTCGACCTCCCAAAGTGCTGGGATTACAGGCAGGAGCCACCGCGCCCGGCAAGCATTTACACTTTGAACCAGTCATCTTACTTCTGAAAATCTATCTGAAAGGGATTTCCATTTTATCAGTTAGCTACTCTTGGGTAAAAAACCACTCCCAAACCTTGAGTTTTCTTACCGAGATAAACAACAATGTATTGTTTCTCCAGATTCTGAGAGGAGCTGGTGGCTTATATTATGTAAGTGGCTGCAGTCAGCTGGCATCACGGCTGGGGCTGGATGGCCCAAGATGGCCTCACTCACCTGTTGTCTGCTATCTTAGCTCTGATGACTAGGTTGGCGGGAACAGTTGAGCCACTCCCAGCATCTTACATTTCTTCCTGGGTTTCTTCTTAGCATAATGGCCTCAGAGTTCCAGGAAAGTGAAAGTGGAAGCAGTAACGAAATCTTGAGGCCTTGCTCAGAATTTGCACATGACTTCTACCACATTCTGTTAGCCAAAGCAAGTCTCAAGTCCACACCAACTTCAAAGGTTGGGGAAATAGAATTTTAATTCAACACGTCTGCGCATGTATGAAATGACCCATCCATCCAATGTAATTCACGCAGTATTTGCAATAATCATAACTTGCCCATCAGCAGGTGCAGAGCTGTCAAAAAGAATTAGAAACTTCATTTTGCATAGATATGAAATACTTGTTCATTGAATATCAAAGTGTAGAATAAGTGTATCATGCTTACTGTTATGTAAGAAAAAAATTGTGTGTGTGTGTGTGTGTGTGTATTTGCTTGTATCTATGTCAGAGGCGTTTGAACCACAGCAACTCCATCTTGAATAGGAACTGGGTAAAATGAGGCTGAGACCCACTGGGCTGCATCCCAGACAGTTAAGGTGTTCTAAGTCACAGGATGAGATAGTGATCAGCACAAGATATAGGTCACAAAGACCTTGTTGATAAAGCAGTTTGCAGTAAAGAAGCCAGCTAAAACCCACCAAAACCGAGATGGCAATGAGAGTGACCTCTGGGCGTCCTCACTGCAGCACTCCCACCAGGGTCATGACAGTTTACCAATGCCATGGCAATGTCAGGAAGTTACCCTATATGGTCTAAAAAGAGGAGGCATGAATAATCCACCCCTTGTTTAGCATATAATAAAAAAATAACCGGCCCAGCGCAGTGGCTCGCACCTGTAATCCCAGCACTTTGGTAGGCCAAGGCAGGCGGATCACCTGAGGTCAGGAGTTCGAGACCAGCCTGGCCAACATGGTGAAACCCCGTCTCTACGAAAAATACAAAAATTAGCTGGGCATGGTGGCACACGCCTGTAATCCCAGCTACTTGGGAGGCTGAGGTAGGAGAATCGCATGAACCCGGGAGGCGGAGGTTGCAGTGAGCCGAGATTGCGCCACTGCACTCCAGCCTGGGCGACAAGAGTGAAACTCTGTCTCAAAAAATAAAAAATAAAAAAAAAAAACCATAAAAATGGGCAACCAGCAGCCCTTGGGGCTGCTCTGTCTGTGGAGTAGCCATTCTTTAATCCTTTACTTTTCTAATAAACTTGCTTTCACTTTACTCTATGGACTCGCCCTGAATTCTTTCTTGAGCAAGGTCCAAGAGCCCCCTCTTGAGGTCTGGATCCAGACACCTTTCTGGTAACATCTGCATAAAGAAATTCTGGAAGGTTTATAAGAAACTAATAAAAGTCGTTCCATAGGTGTGGTTCATGGGAACAAAGTGGCTAGTACAGCTGTTAGGGTAAGAATTTCACTGAACCCTTTTGGTATTATTTAGATTTTTGTATTATGTGAAAGTACCACCTATTTGAAAAAATATATCAAATAAATAATGGTAAAGAAAGAATGTTGATTGGGCGTGGTGGCTCACGCCTGTAATTCCAGCACTTTGGGAGGCCGAGGTGGGCAGATCACGAGGTCAGGAGTTCGAGACCAGCCTAACCAACATAGGGAAAACCCATCTCTACTAAAAAAATAGAAAAATTAGCTGGACGTGGTGGCGGGCGCCTGTAATCCCAGCTACTCAGGAGGCTAAGGCAGGAGAATTGCTTGAACCCAGGAGGCAGAGGTTGTGGTGAGCCGAGATTGCGCCACTGCACTCCAGCCTGGGTGACAGAGTGAGATTCCTTCTCAAAAAAAAAAAAGAAAAAGAAAAAAAGAAAGAATGTTAAAAGGTAATATATCAAAGAATGGTACCTTTGAGTAATTTTAAACCAATTTTAACTATGTCTTAGTTAGTTTGGGCTGCTTTAACAAAATACCATAGATGGGGTGGCTTAACCAACTGACATTTTTTTCTCACAGTTCCGAAGGCTGGAAAGTCCAAGATCAAGGTGCCAGCAGATTCCGTTCACAGTGAGGGCTCACTTCCTAGTTTGCAGACAGCCACCTTTTTGTATTATTACATGGCAGAGAGAGAAAGCTCTGGTGTCTGGTGTCTCTTCCTTTTTTTTTTTTTTTGAGATGGGGTCTCAAAAAAAGCCCAGGCTGGAGTGCAATGGCACAATCTCGGCTCACTACAACCTCCGGGGTTCAAGCAATCCTCCCACCTCAGCCTCCTGAGTAGCTGGTACTACAGGTGCATGCACCACGCCCAGCTAGTTTTTTTGTATTTTTGGTAGAGAAGGGTTTTGCCATGTTGCCCAGCCTGTTCTTGAACTTGTGAGCTCAAGTGATCCACCCGCCTTGGCCTCCCAAATTCCTGTGATTACAGGCATGAGCCACCACGTTTGGCCTTCTTCCTTTTTAAATAATGGCACGAATCCCATCATGCTCATTATCCTCCACCCTTGGGATCTCATCTAAACCTAGTTACCTTTCAAAGGCCTCACCTCCTACTCCCATCACATTGGAGGTTAGAGATTCAACATATGAGGCCGGGCACAGTGGCTCATGTCTGTAATTCCAGCACTTTGGAAGGCCGAGGCGGGCGGATCACTTGAGGTCAGGAGTTCAAGACCAGCCTGGCCTACATGATGAAACCCCATCTCTACTAAAAATACACAAAAAAATTAGCTGAGCATGGTAGTGTGTGCTTGCAATCCCCGCCACTCGGGAGGCACCTCAGGTGATCTGCCCGCCTCAGCCTCCCAAAGTACTGGGATTATAGATGTGAGCCACCGCACCTGGCCCCCGTTTGACTAATCTCTGCCTCCCCGTGCCACCTGGCACAGGACCTATTACACCTGTTGTGCTCAGGAACAAAAGAATGAATACCCATTTGACCTATCCATCCATTAACCAGTAAATCTCTATTCAGGCCCCACTCTTTGTACCAGGACGATGCTCTGATGCTAGATAGAGACATGGTGGTGAGCAAAACAAGTGTTTATCTGGGCAGGGCGCAGTGGCTCACATCTGTAATTCTAGTGCCTTGGGAGGCCAAGGCAGGAGAATTGCTTGAGGCCAGGAGTTTGAGACCAGCTTGGGCAACATCATGTCTCTACAAAAAAATTTAAAATTACTCGGCATGGTGGCATGTTCCTGTAGTCTCAGCTACTCAGGGGGCTGAGGTGGGAGGATCGCTTGAGCCCGCGAGCTCAAGGCTGCAGGGCAGAGAGTCCTGGTCGTGCCACTGAACTCCAGCCTGGGTGACAAAGTGAGATCCTGTCTCAAAAAAGGACTTCTCTAAAGTCTTTCAATAAAATTTAATTCTTTTCTCCCATAAAGGACATTAACACATGTTTTATTTTATTTATTTTTTTTTTATTTTTTTTTTGAGACGGAGTCTCGCTCTGTCACCCAGGCTGGAGTGCAGTGGCGCGATCTCGGCTCACTGCAAGCTCCGCCTCCCGGGTTCACGCCATTCTCCTGCCTCAGCCTCTCCGAGTAGCTGGGACTACAGGCGCCCGCCACCACGCCTGGCTAATTTTTTGTATTTTTAGTAGAGACAGGGTTTCACCGTGGTCTCGATCTCCTGACCTCGTGATCCGCCCGCCTCGGCCTCCCAAAGTGCTGGGATTATAAGCGTGAGCCACCGCGCCCGGCCTAACATATGTTTTAAAGATTTATTCTTTTTTTTTTTTTTTTTTTGAGACGGAGTCTTGCACAGTTGCCCAGGCTGGAGTGCAGTGGCATGATCTTGGCTCACTGCAAGCTCCACCTCCTGGGTTCACGCCATTCTCCTGCCTCAGCCTCCTGAGTAGCTGGGACTACAGGCGCCCGCCACCACGCCCGGCTAATTTTTTGTACTTTCAGTAGAGATGGGGTTTCACCATGTTAGCCAGGATGGTCTCGATCTCCTGACCTTGTGATCCGCCCGCCTTGGCCTCCCAAAGTGCTAGGATTACAGGCATGAGCCACCGCACCCGGCCTTAAAGATTTATTCTTAAACACTATAATTTTTTTTTTTTTTTTTTTTTTTTTTTTTGAGACAGAGTCTTGCTCTGTCGCCCAGGCTGGAGTGCAGTGTCATGATCTCGGCTCACTGCAACCTCTAACTCCTGGGTTCAAACAATTCTCCTGCTTCAGCCTCCCAAGTAGCTAGGACTACAGGCACATGCCACCACACCCGGGTCATTTTTTGTATGTTTAGTAGAGATGGAGTTTCACCATGTTAGCCAGGATGGTCTCAATCTCCTGACCTGGTGATCCGCCCGCCTTGGCCTCCCAAAGTCTTGGGATTATAGGTGTGAGCCACCACGCCCAGCAATTTTTTTTAATTAATTAAATTTTTTCCTTAGAGACAGGGTCTTGGTATGTTCCCCAGGCTTGTCTTGAAATTCTGGCCTCAAGTGATCCTCCTAGCTCAGCCTCCCAAAGTTCTGGGATTACAGGTGTGAGCCACTGCACCCTGCCAGGTACTATAGATTTCTATAAATGGCATTTTTACATTTCCTAGTAGTTTTGCTGGTATGATTTATAAAGGCAGTGTATTTCAAGATCTTACACTTTTTTTTTTGAGATGGAGTCTCGCTCTGTTGCCCAGGCTGGAGTGCAGTGGCACAATCTCAGCCCACTGCAACCTCTGCCTCCAGGTTCAAGCGATTCTCCTGCCTCAGCCTCCTGAGTAGCTAAGATTACAGGTTTGCACTATCACGCCTGGCTAATTTTTGTATTTTTAGTACAGACGGGGTTACACCATGTTGATCAGGCTGGTCTTGACCTCCTGACCTTGTGATCTGCCCACCTCAGCCTCCCAAAGTGCTGAGATTACAGGCATGAGCCACCACGCCCAGCCAAGATCTTTCTCTTATTCCATCAAACTTACTCCACATACAGTAACAGCAAGAGACCCAGGAGTGATCTAGGACCCTCCTCCCTCCATCATCTGTTCCAATCTGCAATCGTGTCTGACAAATTTCCCCCCATGACACACCTCTGTAATGGATGTTCCATCCCCACCTCTAGGCCTCGGTGCAGGCCTCGTTATTTTTGGCCTGGGTGATTCCTAACTGATCTCCCCATCAACCTACACAGAGCCAGAGTTACTGCCAACTTGACTGCACCTTGGTGGAAATTAGTTAAAGGCATTCTTTCTTCATGACACTGTACCTCCACCTGTCAGATAATTGTTATAATAAATATTCAAATACATGATGTCTGGGATGTGAGCAGTGCTCCTGGGGCATGCTGCTTCACATAGTGCACTCTGCCACAGCCATCTGTGGTGGTCCAGCACACGGCCACCAGCAGGATCTTTGTTTTTTTTTTTTTTTGTTGTTGTTGTTGTTTTTTTTTTTGAGACGGAGTCTTGCTCTATCACCCAGGCTGGAGTGCAGTGGCCCGATCTCGGCTCACTGCAAGCTCCGCCTCCCGGGTTCACGCCATTCTCCTGCCTCAGCCTCTCTGAGTAGCTGGGACTACAGGCGCCCGCCACCACGCCCGGCTAATTTTTTTGTATTTTTAGTAGAGACGGGGTTTCACTGTGGTCTCGATCTCCTGACCTCGTGATCCGCCCGCCTCGGCCTCCCAAAGTGCTGGGATTACAAGCGTGAGCCACCGCGCCCGGCCTGGATCTTTGTAAAATGAAAGTTTGATCGTGGTATTCTGTTAGGGGTTGAATGTTTGTGCTCCACCCCAGCCGCATTCATATTTTTTTGTATGTGTTTTCTTGAGATAGAGTCTTGCTCTGTCACCCAGGCTGGAGTGCAGTGATGTGATCTTGGCTGACTGCAATCTCTGCCTCCCAGGCTCAAGTGATCCTCCCACCTCAGCCTCCCGGAGTTCGAGATCAGCCTGGCTAACATGGTAAAACGCTGTCTCTACTAAAAGTACAAAAATTGGCTGAGCGTGGTGGCTTACACCTGTAATCCCAACAGTTTGGGAGGCTGAGGCGAGCAGATCACCTGAGGTCGGGAGTTGGAGACCAGCCTGACCAACACGGAGAAACCCCGTCTCTACTAAAAATACAAAATTAGCCAGGCGTGGTGGTGCATGCCTGTAATCCCAACTACTCGGGAGGGTAAGGCGGGAGAATCCCTTGAACCCGGGAGGCGGAGGTTGCAGTGAGCCGAGATCGCACCATTGCACTCTAGGCTGGGCAACAAGAGCGAAACTCCGTCTCAAAAAATAAAATAAAATAAAGTAAAATAAAATAAAACAAAATAAAATAAAATAAATAAAATAAAATAATAAAATAAAATATAAAATACAAAAATAAAATAAAATAAAATAAAAAATAATAGCCAGGTGTGGTGGTGCGTGCCTGTAATACCGGCTATTCAGGAGGCTGAGGCAGGAGAATCGCTTGAACCTAGGAGCCAGAGGTTGCAGTGAGCCAAGATCACGCCACTGCACTCCAGCCTGGGTGACAGAGCCAGACTCCATCTCAAAAAAAAAAAAAAGAAAAAAAAATTTAGCCAGGCATGGTGGCGCATACCTGTAACAATCCCAGCTATTGGGGAGGCTGAGGCAAGAGAATCGCTTGAACCCAGAAGGAGGAGATTGCAGTGAGCCGAGATCACGACATTGCACTCCAGCCTGGGCAACAGGAGTGAAACTCTGTCTCAAAAAAATAAAATAAAATAAAATAAATAAAATAAGGTAAATAATAAAAATTAGCAAGGCATGGTGGTGCATGCCTGTAATCCCAGCTACTCAGGAGGCTGAGGCAAGAGAATTGCTTGAACCTGGGAGGCAGAGGTTGCAGTGAGCCAAGATCGTGCCACTGCACTCCAGCCTGGGTGACAGAACCAGACTCCATCTCAAAAAAAAAGAAAAAAAAAATTAGCCAGGCGTGGTGGTGCGTGCCTGTAATCCCAGCTATTGGGGAGGCTGAGGCAAGAGACTCACTTGAACCCGGGAGGCGGAGGTTGCAGTGAACCAAGATGGCACCACTGCACTCCAGCCTGGGTGATGGAGTGAGACGCTGTCTCGAAAAAAAAAAATAGGCTTTTGAGACAGAAACTAGCACCCCATCTTGAAAATCAGTTATTCTTTTTTGCTTTTATTTTTCCCCTCCTTTCCTTTTATGCTGGGCTTTTAATAATGCTTAACTAGTGCTTGGCATAAAGAACTCCAGGAAGTGGCCTTGAAAAACTAAGCAGGGAATCAAGGTTGCAGCATGTCTGGCTCTGGGAAGAATGCTGAGTGCCTCCTGTATTCCTGTTGCACCCGAACCAGTGCCAGCCAGACCACCAGATGGCCCACTGCTCAAGACTGTCATCGAGACCAGACACACTGACCCATCTAGAGTCAACCTGTGCATAGCTTCCATATATCCCCTCTCATAACCACCCCCTCTCATAACCAACCCCCTACCAGCTGGGCGCGGTGGTTCATGCCTGTAATCCAGCACTTTGAGAGGCCGAGGTGGGGGGCTGCTGGTTGTGGGGGCATCACTTGAGCTCAGGAGTTTCAGGCCAACCTAGGGAACATAGCGAGACCCCATCTCTACAAAAAAAAATCAAAAAGTGAGCCAGGTTGGCCGGGCGCGGTGGCTCACGCCTGTAATCCCAGCACTTTGGGAGGCCGAGGCAGGCGGATCACGAGCTCAAGAGATCGAGACCATTCTGGCCAACATGGTGAAACCCCGTCTCTACTAAAAGTACAAAAATTAGCCGGGCGTGGTGGTGCGTGCCTGTAGTCCCAGCTACTCGGGAGGCTGAGGCAGGAGAATTGCTTGAACCCGGGAGGCGGAGGTTGTAGTGAGCCAAGCGCACGCCACTGCACTCCAGCCTGGTGACAGAGTGAGACTCTGTCTCAAAAAAAAAAAAAAAAAAAAAAGTGAGCCAGGTTGGTAGCATGTGCCTATAGTTCCAGCTACTTCGGAGGCTGACGTGGGAGGATCGCTTGAACCTGGGAGGTCAAGGCTGCAGTGAACTATAACTGTGCCACTGTACTCCAGCCTGGATAACAGTGAGAGATTGTCTCAAATAATAAATATATAAAACCCAGCCAGCCTGAAAATTTTGAGATGAGACTTTCAGACATTAGTCTGCCATCTCCTCGGTTTGCTGGCTCTCCGAATAAACCTGCTTTCCTCCTACCAACTCTTTTTTTTTTTTTTTTTTTAGACAGAGTCTCATTCTGTCACCCAGGCTGGAGTGCAGTGGCATAATCTTGGCTCACTGCAACCTCCACCTCCCGGGTTCAAGTGATTCTCCTGCCTCAGCCTCCCCAAGTAGCTGGGATTACAGACGTGAGCCACCATGCCCAGCTAATTTTTGTATTTTTAGTAGAGACAGGGTTTCACCATGTTGGCCAGGCTGGTCTTGAACTCCTGACCTCACGTGATCCGCCCATCCTGGCCTCCCAAAGTGCTGGGATTACAGGCATAAGCCACCGTGCTCAGCCCCCAACTCTCATCTCGTGTTTGGCATTTGGGCAGTGAGCAGCTGAGCCTGGATTTGGCTATGCTTTCCCTCTAGTGTCAGGAGGGCCAAGAAAGACACCGTGGCTGAACTTTGATAGATGAGCAGGAGGTGGGCTTGGGGATGTTAGAGGGAAAGGAGTTCCAGGGGACAAGAATGACATGAGGAAAGGCATGGAGATATGAAAATGCAGGGAATAACGGGATAGGAGTAGAGGGTGCGTGAGAATAGGTGGCATGCCCTAAAGTGGAAAGCCAGGTTAGGAAATTGGGGCTTTACCCCATAAGCAATGGGAAACCAGGGAAGTTTTCTGATCAGGCGCTGGCCTGGTTATATCGATATTTTAAAAAGGTTGGCCAGGCCGGGCGCGGTGGCTCACGCTTGTAATCCCAGCACTTTGGGAGGCCGAGGTGGGCGGATCACGAGGTCAAGAGATTGAGACCACGGTGAAACTCCGTCTCTACTAAAAATACAAAAAATTAGCCGGGCGTGGTGGCGGGCGCCTGTAGTCTCAGCTACTCGGAGAGGCTGAGGCAGGAGAATGGCGTGAACCCGGGAGGCGGAGCTTGCAGTGAGCCGAGATCGCGCCACTGCACTCCAGCCTGGGTGACAGAGCGAGACTCCGTCTCAAAAAAAAATAATAAATAAATAAAAAGGTTGGCCAGGCACAGTGGCTCACACCTGTAATCCCAGCACTTTTGGGAGGCCAAGGCGGGTGGATTGCTTGAGGTCAGGAGTTCAAGACCAGCCTGGGCAACATGGTGAAACCCTGTCTCTACAAAAAATACAAAAAAATTAGATGGGTGAGATGGCACGTGCCTGTGGTCCCAGCTACTCGGGAGGCTGAAGTGGGAGGATGGCTTGAACCTGGGAGGTGGAGGTTGCAGCGAGTGGAGATTGTGCCACTGCACTCCAGCCTGGGTGACAGAGCAAGGCGCCATCTCAAAAAGAAAAAAAAAAAAGGGTGGGGGGCACTGGGTAGCCAACTGCATAGGAAGAACTTCCTTCATGATTCACATGACTCACTTTGGGTAGCCCATAAGTGATCATGAATGTAATGAGCTTGAAATCACTGATCAGTGAGAAGAATTGCTATATGTGTGTGCCTGTGTCCATCTTTAGAGCTGCAGCCAGATTTGAGTGGTGCGCCATTCACTCATTCATTCCTATAACACATAATTACTGAGCGCCTACCATGTGCCAGGTTCTGTGGAGCCACTGGAGAACCAGCAGTGAACACACAACAGACAAAACTCCCTGCCTTCACAGTTTGCTTTGTTCTTTACGCCTGGGTAAAACGGGTGTGGGAATATGCCATTTATTCACTCTGATTTTTTTGTTTGTTTGTTTTTGAGACAGAATCTTGCTCTGTCTCCCAGGCTGGAGTGCAGTGGCACGATCTTGGCTCACTCCAACCTCAGCCTCCCAGGTTCAACCATACTGGTTGCCTCAGCCCCCAGAGTAGCTGGGATTACAGGCACATGCTACCACACCCGGCTAATTTTTATATTTTTATTTTTTATTTTTATGTATTTATTTATGTATTTTTGAGATGGAGTTTCGCTCTTATTGCCCAGGCTGGAGTGTAATGGCGTGATCTCGGCTTACTGCAACCTCTGCCTCCCAGGTTCAAGCAATTCTCCTGCCTCAGCCTCCCTAGTGCCTGGGATTACAGACATGTGCCACTATGCCCGGCTAATTTTATATTTTTGGTAGAGACAGGGTTTCTCCACGTTGATCAGGCTGGTCGCAAACTCCCGACCTCAGGTGATCCGCCTGCCTCAGCCTCCCAAAGTGCTGGGATTACAGGCATGAGCCACTGCGCCTGGCAGGTCACATTTGTTTTAGGGGCAATCACATTAAGGACTGAGGAGGAAGACATTATGTAAAGGAAAGGGGCTTCGTTCAAGTGGGAAGACCAAAGAGAGAAGGCTGTGCTGACGGCCCAGGTGAAAGACAGTGAGGGCCTAGACTGACCTGAGGTGGTGGGAACAGGAGAGGGCCTGGAGACGGCTCTGGGTGTCACAGTTGAGAGAGGAGCTATAAGAGCATGCTTTTATAAGAATGGGCTGTGAGCCGGGTGCAGTGGTGTGCCCCTGTAGTCCCAGCCACTCAGGAGGGTGAGGTAGGAAGACTGATTGAGCCCAGGAGTTTGAGTCCAGGCTGGGCAACAGAGTAAGACCCCATCTCTTGAAGAAGAAGAAGGAGAAGGAGAAGGAAGAAGAAGAAGAATGGGCTTTGCAATCAAAAGATACAAACAAGGTCAGACACAGTGGCTTATGCCTATAATACCAGCACTTGGGAAGCCAAGGTGAGAGCCCAGGAGGCTGAGACCAGCCTCATCTCTGCAAAAAAAAAAAAAAAAAAAAAAAAAAAAAACAGAAAGAAAAAAAGTTAAATTAGGGCCAGGTACAGGTACAGTGGCTCACACCTGCAATCCCAGCGCTTTGGGAAGCCAAGGCAGGTGGATCACCTGAGGTCAGGAGTTCCAGACCAGCCTGGCCAACATGGTGAAACCCTGTCTCTACTAAAAATACAAAAATTAGCCAGGCACGGTGGCAGGCACCTGTAATCACAGCTACTTGGGAGGTTGAGACAGGAGAATCACTTGAACCCGGGAGGCGGAGATTGCAGTGAGCCAAGATCGTGCCATTGCACTCCATCCTGGGTGACAGAGCGAGACTGTCTCTCAAAAAAAGAAAGAAAGAAGGAAAGAAAGAAAGAGAGAAAGAAAGAAAGAAAGACAGAAAAAGAAAATTAGCTGGACACAGTGGTGTACACCTGTAGTCCCAGCTACTCAGGAGGCTGAGATGGGAGGATCGCTTGAGCCCAGGAGGTCAAGGCTGCTATGAGGTGTGATTGCACCACTGCACTCCAGCCTGGGGAACAGAGTGAGACCCTGTCTCTGGAGAAAAAAAAAAAAAAAAAGTAAACAAGACCCCAGCCCTGCCCTTTATTAACCTTGTGAACTTGGATATGTTATGTGACCATTCAAAGCCTCAGTGTCCTGGTCTATACACTTGGGATCTTAGCAGTGGCTACTGTGAGGTTGGGAGGTTTCTGGGAGCTACCAGCATAGTGAATGCAACACATTGGATGCCCAGAACGTGATGGCATTATAATGGCAGGGAGGCAAGGACAGATTTCTGTGCTTTGAGTGGCTGGGTGGATGGAGTTGATGCCATCTCTGAGGGAGAACACAGGAAGGAGCACTTTGGGGAGGATACAGCCACCTCCTTGAGGTCCCCACGTCAGCGCTAGCCATGCCCACTGTAGTCATGGATCTACTCATGGCTCTGGGGGCATCTTCAATCTCTGTCTTCTTGGTGCCCAGCTCAGAGCTTAGGCATATAGTAGGGGCTGTCTTACGGGGGGAGGATCTGGCTCGCAGGTACAGATGTGGGCACTGCAGACACGGAGGTGCAGAAAGATGCAGGTAAAGAAGGAAGAGAATGCCAGGTGTGGTGGCCCAGGCCTGTAATCTCAGCACTTTGGGAGGCTGAGGTGGGAGGATCGATTGACCCTAGGAGTTCAAGACCAGCCTGGACAACATAATGAGACCCTGTCTCTACAAAAAATAAAATTAGCCAGGTGTGGTGGCACGTGCCTGTAGTCCCAGCTACTCAGGAGGCTGAGGTGGGAGAATCACTTGAGCCTGGGAGGTTGAGGCTGCAGTGAGCCGAGATTGCACCACTGTACTCTAGCCTGGGCAACAGAGTGAGACCCTAACTCAAAAAAAAAGAAAAGAGAAGAGAATGGATGGAGCCCAGGGAACCCTGAGGTTGAAGGGCTGTGGGAAAAGGGAAGGACCTGGAAGGAGGCTGGGAGACAACACTCACAGGTCAGGTTAGGGGGTAGGCGGGCGGAGCACCATGGACAGGAGGGTTTCAGGAAGAGGGGCTTATCAGGGTCACATGCTGCTGAGAGGTCAGGGATGGTAAGGCCCGACTGGCGGTGTGGGATGAGGGTTTATCAGACACAGATTTGGCACCAAGGAGGTCACTGGGTACCTGGCAAGAGAATGCCGGGTGCAGTAGCCCAGCCATGTAATCCCAGCACTTTAGGAGGCTGAGGCAGGAGGATCGATTGAGAGTCAAGACCTGTCCCATTGGAGACCGGCGCCCCATTGCAGGGGGTGGGAGGAGCTGGTGTGGTGTAAGGACGGGGAGAGGAGAGGTGGACATCAGAAAAGAAGGTCACTCAGACCCTCAGGGGCACTTGATTTCCCCTCCCACTAAGGACAAATTTCATGTTCAACAGTCAGAGCCATCTGCAGATGGGCCAGGAGGTCCTGGAAGGTAGTGAGCACCCTGTCCCCGGAGGCAGACAAGCAGAGCTCCGAGACCCACCGCAGCGGGAGAGGCCCAGGCTGTGCAACACAAGCCCCGTGTCCTTCTCGGCAAGCACCTGGCTACTTCCCTGCATCGTAAAAACCACACAGAGGGTCAGTCTTTCTATTTCTAGTGTCCAAAGAGCCTCCTGCAGGAACACACACGGGCTCACACCCAGAGGTGGTCGCGCGCAGCCTCACGCAGACACCAGACACAAAACACAGCCGCGATCTGTGTCTCCTGGAAAGGGATCCACATCCCGGCTCCCAGGTTATTCCCTGAATTCATTCCCTCACCCCCTCTTTCCGCCGTGCCACCCCACCCCCCGGGCCACTCTAGCATCTCCGCTTGGCTCTCCGCATCTCTCCCTGCTCCTCGGGCTCTGCCCACCCCCACCAGCCTCCAGGCCTCTCCCGCCCCCTCCTCGGGTGTCCCCCAAGCCCGTGACTACAACCCCCAGGCGCCCCCGGCCGGGGCGCTGCGCATGCCCCCTGCTCCCTGCGCGCTCCCGCTCCCCCCGCCCTCGCTTCCTCCTCACCTCCCTCCGCCCCCCTCCCCCGCGCTCGGCTCCCGCATCCCTCCATCCTACCCTGTGCCGCAGCCGCATCGCCACCGCAGCCCGGCAGAGCCGAGCCCGGTCCAGGCCCCTGCCCCTGCCCGGCCCTCGGCCAGCCGCTCCCGGCCCCGCCCCCGCCCGCAGGCCCCCCGCAGCGGCCGCGGCGCCCCCCACGCGGCGCCCCCAGACCCCGGCCTCCGGCACAGAGGCGGGAGACCCGGAGCAGCAGCAGAGGCAGGAGGACGAGGAGGAGGAGGAGGAGCCGTCGCAGGATGAAGGATCGGACTCAGGAGCTGCGGAGTGTGAGCTTGGGGGTGGGGAGAATGGGGGGGCGGGACCCCAATATTGGGGGAGCGTGTGGGGATGGAGTGGGGGAGGCGCTGGGACGTGGGGACGAAGGATGAGATCGGAGGTTGGTAGCCAGGGCACCCCAGTATCTTCAGGCGCCTGATGTCTCTCCAGTGAACCTGCATTTTGGGGACAGTGGCTGGAAGGGGTTGGAGGCCATTAAGACACAAGGGGGCAGGAGAGGTCTCAGGGGCCTCGAACACCCCGCATTCCCAGGAGGGCCCCGGGGTCTGGTCTGGGGATGGGAGAGAGTGGATGTCAGGAGAGACCGGAGGGGACTGTCATCCCCTGGGCAGGTTTGCCAAAGAGAAGCATGGGGGCGGTGACTGGGCCAGGCTGAGAGTCTAGCAGGACCCAGATTCAGGGGATGCTACAGGGAAGGACACAGGTTGGGACTGAGATGCCAGCACCTGGCAGTGAATGAAGTGTGTGTGTGTGTGTGTGCACACGCGCGTGTCACTCCCTGTAGGGAGGAGGCATCTCTCCAAGACAGGGAGGGAAGAGGTGGCCTCCGGAGAGAGCCAGAGGGCCAGGGCCTGAGACAGCGTGACCCAGAGGTGGGAGATGGGGATGCAGAGGAGAGGGCCATGGAACACGGGCCGCGCTCTGCTGGGGGGAACTGGGGCACCCCAGGCAGTCAAGGGCTGATGCAGGCCCCAGGTCTGCAGGCCTGAAGAGGCCTGGCTCCAGGAGTCTGGCCAGGCAGTCCCTGGTTTTGGGGGGACGGGGAAGGACTGCAGTGGAGGCTGTTACTTGGAGGAACTGGGGAATGGGGCTCGATAAGAATGGTTTCAGGGGCAGGGAGGACGCTGGGGCATTTGGAGAAATGACCTGGGGCCCCAAGGAGGCAGCGCTGACAGTCCTCACTGTGCTGGGCTGGTGGTGTTATGTTAATAAGAGTACCGGCCCTGGCTGAGCTGCCCAATGCACTGAGCCTTTACAGGGAACTGGTGGGTTGTTACCCCAGGGGTTATTACCCCACTTGACAGATGAGGAAACTGAGATTCAGGCGTGGGAAGGGACTTGCCCAAGGTCACCAAGCAAGTGGGTAGGGGGCAGACTGCAATCTGCTTTTCCTGTCTGCCAGGTTGACACAGGTCTCTGCTTTTCTGGCCTTTGAAACAGAAGTTTCAGCATTGGGGGGTGAAGAGCTGTCTCCTGGATTTGGGGTTGGGGACCCAGGTTACAGACAGACGAGGAGAATGTGTTTGGAGGCAAGTGACTGCTGTCTCTGGGGACAGACAGGTTGCCAAATGGGAAGCAAGGAGGAGCTGGTGGCTGAGGGAGGCAATTTTGAAGGTTTCTTTATTACATTTTTACTGAATATACACTCAGGCATGAGGAAAATGACAGTAATAATAAACATTGTTTGAAGTGTTTTATGCATATTCACTCATTTTGATCCTCACAGCAATCCTATGAGACTGGTTATCTCATTTCATAGATATATAAATATCTTTTTAGATATACAGATATATGTTATCTCATTTTATAGATAAGGACACTGAGCTCAGAGAGGTTAAGTAATTAGACCAAAGTCACACAGCTGGTAAAGGCTGGATTCAAACCCAGGCAGGCCGGCTTCAGCATCGGTGCTGTCAATTCCCCTCCTCACGGTGCAGTTTGCAGAGCAGGCTTTCATCCGTGATCTCATTAGAGCCCCACTGACCTCCTGGCAAGTGGACAGAGAGGCTCTTTCATTTTAGAGTTGGGGAAACTGAGGCCCGGAGTGGTTGAATAACTTGCCAAGGGTCACACAGCTAGCAGGTGAGGGATCCGGACTTAAACCCACCTCCCCTGCTACCAGGACTATTCCATGACTCCAAAACCCAGGGAAATGGAAGTGGGTTGGGATCAGGTGGTGTGGAATTAGGGTATAATTCAAGAAATAGGGAGGGAAAAGGCTAAGCGGGATAAGGGGGAGGCAGGGGAGGGGGAGGCCTCATGAATGAGTCAGGGGCCCCTGCTCAGAGGTAAGGAATCCTGTTGGCTGTGGCTGCCGGAGGTGGTGTGGAAGGGTGAAGGGGCTGAGTGGATGTGGTGGCTTTGGTATTAGTCACAGCTCAGGGAAACTGGAGATTCAAGAAGGGGCGGGCGGGGTGGGAAAAGCTGATAGATTCGGGTAGTGTAAGGGTCTCCCTGCTACAGTTGAAAGCAAGGAGGCTGGGATGCAGGAGACACCCGGCCGGGTGTGGGGGACCTGGAAACAGGGTCTCTGAGACACTGGGAAGGATGAGGCAGGGGCGGTGGTGGGAGGGGACATTAGCCCAGGGGACTGATTGTCTTTCCAACAGTACCTTGGCATTCCCAAGGGGTTCTCAAGTCCGTTTGTCACACAGTGGTTTCAGGAGCGAGACTGTCTGGGTTCAAATTCTAATTTTGCTACTTCCTGTGAGACCTTGGGCAAGTTGCTTAACCTCTCTGGTCCTCAATTTCTTTGTGTATGAATTGGGAGAAGTAAGAGTACCTGTTTCACAGGGTTATCCTGAGGATTGGAAGTAGTTAATATGCATCAAGTGCCTAGGAGGGGGCCTGGCGCCCAACAGTGCTGTGTGTCTGTTACCCAGCAGATGGCTTGTTTATTTCTCTTCAACACCACACAAGCCCCCTGCGATGGGCAGGAAATGGCCCCTATTTTATTTTGGAGTACATCGAGGGCCAGAGGGGGTAAAAAAACCTGACTTGGCCGGGCGTGGTGGCTCACGCTTGTAATCCCAGCACTTTGGGAGGCCGAGGCGGGAGGATCACAAGGTCAGGAGATCGAGACCACGGTGAAACCCCGTCTCTACTAAAAATACAAAAAACTAGCCGGGCGTGGTGGCGGGCGCCTGTAGTCCCAGCTACTCGGAGAGGCTGAGGCAGGAGAATGGCGTGAACCCGGGAGGCGGAGCTTGCAGTGAGCCGAGATCGCGCCACTGCACTCCAGCCTGGGCGACAGAGCGAGACTCCGTCTCAAAAAAAAAAAAAAAAAAAAAAAAACCTGACTTGTCCAAGGTCAGATAGCTCTTAATGGTCGAGGTGGGCTTGAACCAGGGTTTTCTGCGTCCAGTTTACCAGGCAACCTTGGTTGGTGCTAGGCTGGTTGTGAGACTGTGATGAGGAGTTAATCAGCTAAATAGGTGTCCCAGGGTCTAAGGAGTGAAGCCAGAGTGGGGCTCAAGAGGAAAGAGCAGAGCGAGTGAGGTGGAGAGGAAGGTGGGTTATGGGAGAAGACAGGAGGGGCACAGGGAGGGCTGAGGTCTGAGAGGCAGCTGTGGAGTCAGGTGGGAGAAGTGTGGAGACAACCTGGGAGGAAGGTGGGGCCTGCCGAGCAGGAGCCTGAATCTGAGGCTGGACAGGATGAAGGCTGCTGAGGGACCGCCCCGAGCCCCGAAGGCCCTCAGGTATGAGGCAGGCACAGCAGGTGCTTTAGAAACGCAGCCCTGAAATCACAGGGGGCAGAGACCAGCGAACCCTGGGTGACGGATCCATATCCTCCGGCTGCTCTGGGCTGCCTTTATTTATATTTTTAAAAATGTTTTTAGAGACATGGTCTTCTTCTGTCACCCAGGCTGGAGTGCAGCGGTGCAATCATAGCTCACTGCAGCCTTGACCTCCTGGTCTCCAGGGATCCTCCTGCCTCAGCCTCTCTAGTAGCTGGGATTACAGATGCACACCACCATGCCTGGCTAATTCTTTTTACTTTTGTAGAGATGGGGTCTATGTTGACCAGACTGGTCTTGAACTCCTGGCCTCAAATGATCCTCCTACCTCGCCCTCCCAAAGTGCTGGTATTCCAGGCATGAGCCACCGTGCTCGGCTGGCACTGGGCTTCTTTCTGCTATCCAAACACACAAGTTTACCCCTGTCCAAGGACCTTCACGCATGCTGTTCCCTCTGCTCAGCATGCTGTTCCCTCTGCCCTGAATTCTGTTTCCCCAGCATTGTGGCACAGTTGGCTCCTTCAGGACCTAGCTCAGATGTCACCTCCCCAGAAAAGCCCTGCTGACCGTCCTGTAGAAATCCTTCCCCAATCCCCCCCAACCCCCGAGTCTCTTGATCCCATCTTTCTGCTTATCTCCCTCCTGCTATTCAGCACAATCTGAAATGGTCTTGTTCACCTCCCATTGTCTGCCTCCCCCACTGGAATGCCAGCTCCCTGGAGGCAGGCTCTTCTCGCCTGTCTTCTTCACCACCACATCGCCAGCAGCACCAGAAGAGCACCTGGCATAAATCAGACACATCTGTTAGATGAATGAATGACTCTATGAGGCAGAGGGAGGATGAGAAAGGGGCAGGGGGTAAGGCAGGAAAGATGGAGGAGAGAGGTCAGGGTGAGAGGGCCAGGCTGCTCAGGGGGAGGGAGCAAGGAGAGGCCCAGCCAGGGAGACAGATGGACTGAAGCAGAGGGTGGGGGAAGGGGCACAGGGGGAGGCTGCTGCCTCCGATCAAACGATGATGCTTGCACCCCTGAGGAGCATGGGGAGCCTGTGTGTGTCAGTGCTGGGGCACTCATGTGTTTACACACACACACGTACACACACGCACACTCTCTCTCTCTGACTTTTCTGTCACCCAATTCCAGTCTCTTGCCGCCTCTGTGTTTTTGTCACCGTCTCACCATCTGTCTCTCTGGTCACTGACTTGCTGGCTCTCACTGTCACTCTCCTCCTTCCGTTTCTGTATCTGTCCTTGCCATCGCTCCACATTGACATACACACAAGGCCCGTGGTGGCTCCGCTGTGGAAGACTTGGACTTAGGGGGCCCATGAGGAGGTCAGGCTGCAGCTGGAGGCTTGGATCTGATGTGGGCAGTCCCCAGGTGCTTCTGGAAGGGGCTCAGGAGCACTGCATTCTCTCATTCAATCCCCCTCAAGTGCTCAAGGAGCTGTGTGCTGCAGAGCAGCGTGCCTCAGTTTGAGTCATCCCATCAGCTGTGTGATCCTGGGCAAGTTACCCAATCTCTCTGTGCCTCCACCTCCTCATCTGTCCAATGAGAATAAGAATATGACCTCATGGAGTGGTCGTGATGATTAAACAAGAAATGCAGGCTGGGTGCGGTGGCTCACACTTGTCATCCCAGTGCTTTGGGAGGCCAAGGAGTGAGGATCTCTTGAGCCCAGGAGTTCGAGACCAGCCTGGGCAATATAGTGAGATCCCATCTCTCAAAAAAAAAAAAAAGAAGGAAAAAGAAAAAAAAGAAATGCGAAGCACTTGTAATAGGACCCAACTCGTGGTAATCAGCACATATATGTTACATGTATGTGAATTTTTATCCTCCTCGATTTGCACATGAGGAAACTGAGGCTTGAATCGTTCACCTGTAACCTGAAGCCACCATAAAGCAGACTGGGGCACATTTGATCATCTTTTCCTAGGTAGTCTGGTTTGCCCACAGCCTGCTTTCTTTTTGGCTGGCCTAACTTCTTCCAGAAATGGATGCTGTGCTCATTACTAAATATGCATCACTCAGAGCACAGAGGGCCCCTCAGAGCAGGGTGGGCACTTGCACCAGCCTGCTCATTTCAGTGACAAGGGAACTGGGGCCCAGGGAGGAGCTGAAGTTTGCCTGGGGTCACACAGCAAGACAGACGGAGGCTGGGAGGCCTGGCCTCCTGTCCAAGCTCTTCCTGCAGCCCTGGGCCCCTCCTACTGATTTTCCGTCCTGGCTGCAGTTCAGCAGTCCTGAGGACATGGCAGAGTGGGCTTTTTAGGACCAGGAGGGACTGCCATCTGTCAGCAGGACAGAAGGGAGAGAGCCTGACATTTAGTGCCAGACAGTCCTGGGTTCAGGTCCTACCTCTGGCCTCATTTGCTGTGAAGCTTTAGGCAGGTCAGGCAACCTCTCTGAACCTGTTTCCTTGTCTGTAACATGGGATCGGCCGGGGGTAGGCATTGTTACCATTCAACAAATGCAGAGACTAGGCTCAGGGGTAGAGCCAAATGGTCTTCTAACAGCTGACCTGGGGCAAGTTTTTTTTTTTTTTTTTTTTTTAAGAGACATGGTCTTGCTCTGTCACCCAGGCTGGAGTGCAGTGGCACAAAATCACAGGTTACTGCAGTCTCTTAACCTCCTGAGCTCCAGGGATCCTCCTACCTCAGCCTCCCAAGTAGCTGGGACTACAGGTGCGCACCACCATGCTCAGCTAATTTTTGTATTTTTTGTAGAGACATGGTCTTGCTATGTTGCCTAGGCTGGTCTTGAACTCCTGGGTTCAGGTGATCCTCCCACCAGAGCCTCCCAAAGTGCTGGGATTACAGGCGTGAGCCACTACAACTGGCCTGAGTTATTTAGCTCTATGCCTCAGTTTCCCCATCTACAAAAGGGGGCTATAATACCTCCGAGGGGACTGTTTAAGAGTGAAATGGATAGATATGTGTGGAGCACATAGAACAGTGCCCGGCACATTGTATAACGCCATCTAAATATTTGCATAATTATAATTATGTTGGCCAATGGTCCTTACAGAGTCCTAATGAAGATTAAATGGGATAACTAGAATTTAAGACTTATGCAAAAAATACCATCAAGTGCTCTTATTTTGCTAGGTTGTCCGGACACAGAGCCTTCCCCAGATTGGGACTTAGCAGGCGCTCACTGAGAGAGAAAGTAACTGGGAGCGGAAAGTCAGCAGGGGAGGTAGCCCAGTCTGGAGCCTAACAGGGGTCTTTGTGGGGCTGGGTGCCCTTGGGCAAGTCACTCTCCTTTTTCCCTTCTGGCTTCCTGTTCCTTCATCTGTGAAATGAGGACGATGATGTTTATGCAGCTTTTCTCGCAGGGCTGGTGGTGCTAAGGATCAAAACGGATTATGGATGTAAAGGTGTTTGTAAATTGTAGAGGATTATTAGCGCTCAGCTCTCTTTGTATTTATTATACCAAATAAACCACACTTAGGCCTTCTATCTTTCTTCCTCTCTTGAGGACAAACAAATAGGTAGCCCAGGGTGCTCCAGAGATGAACCTAAGGGAGGTGGCTCCGAGAACAACAGGAGAGATTGAAATTAGATTTTAGGAAAGACTTCCTAACGTTAGCATGGGGAAGGGAGAGACACAGAACGGGAAAGTCTTCAGGCACCCGGGCCACAGAGAGGCCGCATGACCTGCGTAAGGCTGGCGGCTGAGTGAGTGGTTGAAGGGAGAGAAACAGCAGAGGAAGGCTTTTGGCTCTAGGGGAAGGAGGCCTTGTAGCACAGCTGGGTTTTGAGGACAGAGAAAGTGAAGAGCATCATGGTAGGCCGATGGGTCCTCAGAGGTGAGCCCAGCATCCCAGAGCCTCTCAGCGTCCCCAACTTATGCCACCTGTGCCGCCCCACTTTCTGGGGGCAGCTGTGAGCCAAGACGGAGGAAACCCCCTTTCCAGGTGGATGGTTGGGATTGTCTGGAAACTCAACACAAGTGCTGAACACATTTTCCGACACAGTGTGGACCCAGCGTCTGTGTGAAGACTCCCTGGAGTTCCATTTGGGCTGGGCTTAGCAGGGAGGCTGGAGTGGGTTCAGGAGTGTGGAGCTGGAGGCCCCCCGGGCTGTGCGGGCTTTTCCCGGGGCTGTGGAGCACTGCTGATCCTGAGTTTTGGCTGTGTGGACTGCACCTAGGTCCCATCTGGCCCTGTTTAGGTTCAGTCTGAGCTGTCTGGGATCTGTGTGAGCCTTGGCTAGTTCAGTCTGAGCCTGTCTGGTTTCTGTTAGGCCCTGTCTGCGTGTCGCTGGGACGATGGCAAGCTCTCCTTTTTGGATTCCAACTGACTACACCCCCAGGTGGATGCTGTTTGGATCCTGTCTTGATTTCACCCAGGCTCTAGTGGTTGGATTCTGTCTGAGCTCTGGCTGGGTTCTTTTTGGAAATCAGGATGAACTCTGTATACATTTCCACTGGGGCTGATCAGGGCTCCAGATGTCATTAAGCTTGATGGGCTCAGATTTTGCCGTCAGAACTCTGTCCCAAGCAGAGAAGGACTCAGGTGTGTGTAGCACGGGGCACCTCCCCTACAGCCTCTCCTGTCCAGCTCTGAGCGTGTGTGCAGACATGAGGCTCCGAGAAGCTGGAAGAACAAGCCCAGTGAGCCCTCCCAAATGTCCTCAGGGGTGCAGCTGAACGCCAGTGTGTCCACACATGTCAGTGCGGCTCAGCTGTGAGTCTGAGTGCGGGTGAACGCCAGCATCAGTGCATCTCTGTGTGGGTGTCCGGGGGAGGGGGGGTGGCTTATTCCTGTGTGCCTTGGGTGTCAGCTCTTCTGTCCATGTCGCGAGTCTGTCTGTCGGTGGCAGTGGTGCTGTGGGTGGGTAAATCCCTTTGTGTCTCTGAGCCCTGCGGGTGGAGGGTTGAGCAGCTGCAGGTTGCAACTGGGAAACCCAAGCCAGCAAGAGTAGGTGGGTGTGAAGTTGGAAGGGGCTGGATGAAAGTAAGTGAATCCACTGCGAGGGAGAGCCGGTTGGGAGGGGACGGAGAGTGGGCGGGAAGAGGGGGGCACCGGGCGTGAGGGAGGTCGGGGTGCTGCCCATGTCTCTTATCCAGCCCTCACTGCTTGCTCAACTTGGCGCCTGCCGCTGGCAGTGAAGTGACCTTGCACAGGGTACATGTCTGGTCGGGTGGGGCAGGAGAGGAAGAGAAGGAGTGAAGTGAGATCCGGGCAGGAGAGCAGGGACAGTAGGGAGATCCAGGCTCCCAGTTCTCCAGTCCAGGACGCTTCACGGAGCCCAGGGTCGGTTACTGCAAGCCTGACGTTGAGCTGGTTGTTGAAATATTGAAATCATCCCTATTGGCTGGTCAAGGCTGACTCTGCGCCCCCAAGGCCACATCTGCCCTGAGAGGGGGTCTTTTGCCAATTCCTTGTAAGGAATCCTTTGGGCTGACAAACACTTTTAGTGTCTTTGCCATCTCCTCTGCATGGGACCCCTCCCAGGACCCCTTCTCTGAGCCTAGAGCTGGGAGCACCTGTGTGTGCATGGCAGGGAGAGGGTGGGAGAGCCAGAGAGCCAGCCTTGGGGACCCAGGTAGGGCCTACTCACGGACTCAGCCTTCCTTGCCCCCAGGCGAAAGACAGTGATGATGAAGAGGAGGTGGTCCACGTGGATCGGGACCACTTCATGGATGAGTTCTTTGAACAGGTAATGGGCCTCCAAGGCCTCCAGCCCCAGCGCCCAGCTCCAGCACCTAGCCCCAGCCCCAGCCCCTAGTCCCACTGCCCAGCCCCAGCCCCAGCCCCAGCACCCAGCCCCAGCACCCAGCCCCAGCCCCAGCCCCAGCACCCAGCCCCAGCCCCAGCCCCTAGTCCCACCGCCCAGCCCCAGCCCCTAGTCCCACCGCCCAGCCCCAGCCCCAGCCCCAGCCCCAGCACCCAGCCCCAGCCCCAGCCCCTAGTCCCACCGCCCAGCCCCAGCCCCAGCCCCAGCCCCAGCACCCAGCCCCAGCCCCAGCCCCTAGTCCCACCGCCCAGCCCCAGCCCCCGCCCCAGCCCCAGCCCCAGCCCCAGCCCCAGCCCCTAGTCCCACCACCCAGCCCCAGCCCTGGCACCCAGCCCCAGCCCCAGCGCCCAGCCCCTAGCCACCAACAACTTCCTTTTCCCTGTCTCCCACTTCCCTGCTCCTGCACCCTCCCTGGCCTTTTATCAGCCGTTCTGGGGCTGGTCCATCCCCCTGAACCCTGGCTGGTTCCCCTGGAACCCGTTGTTTGGCCTGACAGCTTGGCTGGGTATAGCCGATTTTCTGCTCCAGGTGGAAGAGATCCGGGGCTGCATTGAGAAACTGTCGGAGGATGTGGAGCAGGTGAAAAAACAGCATAGCGCCATCCTGGCCGCCCCCAACCCAGATGAGAGTGAGTGTGGCTGCAGGTGACTGTGGGGTGGGAGGAGAAGGGGTCTGGGGTTCCCACCCAGACATCTCACTTGCCCTCACCCTCCCCTCAGAGACCAAACAGGAGCTGGAGGACCTCACTGCAGACATCAAGAAGACGGCCAACAAGGTTCGGTCCAAATTGAAAGGTGAGGAGTACAACCCCTCAACCAGGGAGGAAAAGAACTGTGGGTGGAGAGTGGTGGCTCAGGCCTTTGGGAGGCCAAGGTGGGGCCAATTGCTCGATCCCCAGGAGTTCAACACCAGCCTGGGCAACATGGCAAAACTCTGTCTCTGTGAAAAATACAAAAATTAGCTGGGCCAGTTTGGGAGGCCGAGGCGGGTGAATCACGAGGTCCGGAGTTCAAGACCAGCCTGGCCAAGATGGTGAAGCCCCATCTCTACTAAAAGCACAAAAATTACCTGGGTGTGGTGGCAGGCACCTGTAATCCCAGCTACTCAGGAGGCTGAGGCAGAGAATTGCTTGAACCCGGGAGGTGGAGGTTACAGTGAGCTGAGATCGCACCACTGCACTACAGTCTGGGTGACAGAGAGAGACTCTGTTTCAAAAAAAAAAAAAATTAGCTGGGCATGATAGTACGTGCCTCTGTTCCAACTACTCGGGAGGCTGAGGCACAAGAATCGCTTGAGCCCAGGGGGTCGAGGCTGCAGTGAGCCGAGATCATGCCACTGCACTCCAGCCTGGGTTACAGATAGAGACCCTGTCTCAAAAAAAAAAAAAAAAGGGGGGGGGGCTGGGCGTGGTAGCTCACGCCTATAATCCCAGCACTTTGGGAGGCCAAGGTGGGTGGATCACCTGAGGTTAGGAGTTCAAAATCCTAACCAAATCCTGGCCAAAATGGTGAAACCCCATCTGTACTAAAAATACAAAAATTATCCGGGCGTGGTGGTGGGCGCCTGTAATCTCAGCCACTTGGGAGGCTGAGGCAGGGGAATCACTTGAACCCGGGAGGCAGAGGTTACAGTGAGCCGAGATCGCGCCACTGCATTCCAGCCTGGGTGACAGAGCAAGACTCCTTCTCAAAAAAAAAAGAACTTTGCCATGCATTGAGCAAAACAGGCCTTTCTCTAACGAATTTCTACAAAGTTCCAGGAGCCAGATTATTAAACAGTGAGAAAGCACAAAACCCCAGCTTTCCCCCTTGCTCCAATTCTTTGGAGAAAGAGATATGATAGGAAATGAGGGAGAAGAGAGTGTTCGTCTAAATTGCATCTGAGCCCTGCTGGTTCCACCAGCATGAAGGTTCACCAGAAAAAGGTGATCTTCCGAGTGGCTTCAATTTCATTAAGTCCTCATCTCTCCTGAGCAGGCCCCCGGCATGGCACAGAGCACCCAGTGGGTGGGTCCAGCAAATGCCTCTGAATCGGTATCCTTGGCTCAGGACAGATTGGACTTGTGTGGCTGACATCAGGGGCTGGCGAGCTTTCAAGACGGACTTGCCAAATGTTCATTTATTCACTCTAATTTAAGGACTTGGGTGCTGGTAATAACCACCTTCCCCCAAAGCACCGTGGGTTGGGAACCTCCTTGTCTGCTCATACCAGGGAAATAGCAGTGTTACCGGCTTGCTGTTTTGCATGCTCCTGGTAAGTCAGTATCAGAAAATGTATGCTGAGTACCTCCAATGTCCGAGGCACATTGCTAGGCTTTGGGGAACAGGAGCTACACCAGCTACCTGGCCCAGAGAACACTGACCTTGGCCCAGAGAGAGAAGGGTAGTAACTCCATGCCCTCTGGACTCGAGGGGAGGCCATATGTGAGCCTCTGATGTGGATTTGTAAAAACAAGCCCTTTGTACTCAGGAGAGTCTGCTGGATGGAAACTGTCTGAATCTGGGAGCACGTTAAGTGCAAATCCAGGCAGACAGAGTCCAACCTCCACCATCAGCTCACCCTAGACAAGTCCCCTACTCTCAGCTTCCTTATCAGTACAGTAAGACAAATGAAAGCAATTTTAAAATCAGCTTGTTTTGGAGGTGGGGGGTGGAGGGCATCAAAATATATTTTTTTCCTGAGTCATACAAAGAATCCCAATATATAAAACATAAAAGTCAGATTGTTCTAGCTGAACTGGAGCTGGGAGCACCTACCTGCCTGACCGCTCTTTATTCTCTGCAACAGCCCCTGAAATTCCTTCTCAGAAACAAGGTTCCTGCCGGCAGTTTAAAATCCCCTGGGCTCAATGGTTTCTCTAGGTCCATCAAGCCTTGACCTTGAACACTCTCTGTAAGACCCTGGGGAGGGCTCTGTGGGTGAGGGGTTCAGGAATAGACCAAGAAAGAAGCTGGAAAAGTGGCTGTCGTTTAGAGAAGCTGACCTTTCAGACCTCCAGGAAAGGAGAGAGGATTCTCTTCGTCCTCTTCCAGCTGGTGGCATGAGCTCAGGCTTTGGGTGTGACCTTGAGTGAGTGGTTTTGCCCATTGGAAACTGAGTTTCTAGTCTAAAACATGAGCTGATATCACTAAACTCCCAGGAATGTTGTAAAAAGTCAATGAGATCCTGTAAGAGACCCCTCTCTCCGGACTTGGCCCCAGCCCCAAGGCTGACAGTCGGGCCCCAATCTGGGCCAGCTGATTCCAATATCCCTGGGCCAGAGCTGTCACTCAATCGGGGGAGCCTTGGGGTGCCATCCGGCCCCGTACCTCCCCCACTGCCAACAGAACGGAAGAGTGAGGCTCTTAGGAACGACCTGGAGGCCGGTGAGGTCTGAGAGGGCCGGTGATTCATCCCTGCTGCACTTTCTGATCTCACCGAGGTAGATTTTACCACGATCTCTTTTTTAGAAAATTGGAATGCTAGTGTCAGGAGTGCCTGATCCAGAAGCAGGAATCTCAGTTAATCTGTGCACTTTTCCAGAACATCCTTCAGAAGTGGGAATTCCCGGATCGGGGATCACCTTGCAGGGCAGGGAGAGGGCTGCTTTCTCCCTTGGAATATCCATGCGTTTGCCCTTGAATTCCCCAGGGAAAGAGGGGCCACTAGAACCTGATCCACCTGGAGGTGACTGCCTTCCATCAGAAAAAACGCAGGCTGCGTCCTTGCCCCCTGTCCAGAGGCTGTAGGAAGTAGGGAGCACCCCATATACATGGCCCCTTCAGGCGGGCTGGGCCGGCACCCCTCATGGAGTTGGACAGGAGTTACCACTGATGGGACTTTCCAAGACCCGGTTCTGCCACTAGAACAAATAGCCCCCTTCTGTCTGGTGACCCTCTGACCCTCAGTATCCCTTCCTGCCGGCCTTCGGAACCCCCTCAAACGTCTGTTCGTCTGTTTATCTGCTGGCTCCTAACACCACCCTGGGGCACCGCTGCGCGCACTCGCCCTGGGGATGACGTTTCTCCCCGGGCCTGGCGCTGCCGCGGGGTGTTGACCATTCGTACGCCCCGGACCCCCGCCCCATGCGCCCCGGGTCTCCCGCCCATCGCTGCGCCCTCTCTCCCGCAGCGATCGAGCAAAGCATTGAACAGGAGGAGGGGCTGAACCGTTCTTCCGCGGACCTACGCATCCGCAAGACTCAGGTAGGAGGCCGCAGCCCAGTGGGTGCCGGGCCGGGACCCGGCTCGGGAGGAGCCCAGGCTGGAGGCTGGCGGGCCAGGGCCAAGCACCGGCGGGGGCGTGGTCAGAGAGGGCTGGGGCAGGGCTCTGGGGGCGAGGCTAGAGGCGGGCGGGGCCCTGGGGCGGGGCTCTCGGGGAGGGCGGGGTCGAGCCGCATCTCAGCGCTGTAGCAGTGTCTCTAGCTGGTGTTGGCCTAAGGCGGGGGTACCGGGCGGGTAGGGAACCATGAACTTGTCAGGGTTTGGGATCGCGGCCCGAGCTGAAGAAGGGACCGTAAACTAATTCAGCGCGTCCTCCTTATTCCGCCCATGCACTGCCTCCTCACCTGCCTTGGTCTCTGCTCCCTGGCTCCCTCCCTGATCCCTGACTCCCTCCCTGATCCGTCTGTCCTCCCACCCCCACCGTAGCACTCCACACTGTCCCGGAAGTTCGTGGAGGTAATGACTGAATATAATGCGACCCAGTCCAAGTACCGGGACCGCTGCAAGGACCGGATCCAACGGCAACTGGAGATCAGTGCGTGTGCCCCCCACCCCAGGACCCCAAACTCTTCGAGGCTGCCCAAGCCCCCTTCCAGGCATTTCCTCTCTGGAGGGGGCCCCTGGCTTAAGGCGGCGTGGGAGGGTGGGCCCCGGGTCCCCGCCCCATCACCCCACCTCAGGCCCCCAGGCTGTCCCAGCCCCTGAGCAGGGAGTCCTTTCTTCCCGCAGCTGGAAGGACCACCACCAACGAAGAACTGGAAGACATGCTGGAGAGCGGGAAGCTGGCCATCTTCACAGATGACGTGAGCCGCGGGTGGGGCGGGCTCTGTTTTTGGAAAATTTTTGCCTCCCCTCCCTAAGTTCAGGTTGAACTAAGGTCCTAAGTCCACCCTGGAAAAATGAGCAGCGGGAAGCCTGAGCCGGGAACTGGGGAATTCCAAGGGAGCGGAGCAGGAAGGCACCCCCATCAGATGACGGAGTCGTTCGTGTGCCAGGCACTGTTCTAAGCACTTTCCATCTTCACATTCACCCACCAACTCATTTAATACTCACACATCCCCTTCGAGGAAACCCCATTTCACAGATGAGGAAAACTGGCCCAGAGAGATGAAATCACTTGGCAAGATCTCAGAGCGAGGGGGAGGGCCAGGAGTTGAATCCTGTCTAGTTTCAGAGTCAGAATTCTTGAGTCCTAGGATACACGACATACTCTGCTACTGAAGCAAGTCGTTTCACCAGAGAACTGATTTGCCTACATTAAAAGAAATTATTTTTTTAATTAAAAAAACTTTTTTTTCTTTTTTTTTTCTTCAAGATGGAGTTTTGCTCTTGTCACCTATGCTGGAGTACAGTGGCGAGATTTCAGCTCACTGCAACCTCTGCCTCCTGTGTTCAAGCGATTCTCCTGCCCCAGCCTCCCAAGTAGCTGGGATTACAGGCGCCCACCACTCGGCCTAAAAAAAACTTTTGTTTGTAGAGATGGGGGGTCTTCCTCTGTTGCCCAGGCTGGTCTCAAACTCCTGGGCTCAAGCAATCTGCCTGTCTCAGCCTCCCAAAGTGCTGGGATTACAGACGTGAACCACCGAACCCAGCCTAATTTGCCTACATTTTGAATTTTTTTTTTAAACAAGTTTTAGTTTTGCTTAGGTTTTGCCCCCTGTGCTGCCCTTGTCCTTTTACATGTGAAAGGATGAGCTGGTCGGGCCCAGTGGCTCACGCCTGTAATCCCAGCATTTTGGGAGGCCAAGGCAGGTAGATCACCTGAGGTCAGGAGTTCGAGACCAGCCTGGCCAACATGGCGAAACTCTGTCTCTATTAAAAATACAAAAATCTGGAGAGGATGTGGAGAAATAGGAACACTTTTACACTGTTGGTGGGACTATAAACTAGTTCAACCATTGTGGAAGTCAGTGTGGTGATTCCTCAGGGATCTAGAACTAGAAATACCATTTGACCCAGCCATCCCATTACTGGGTATATACCCAAAGGATTATAAATCATGCTGCTATAAAGACACATGCACACGTATGTTTACTGTGGCACTATTCACAATAGCAAAGACTTGGAACCAACCCAAATGTCCAACAACGATAGACTGGATTAAGAAAATGTGGCACATATACACCATGGAATACTATGCAGCCATAAAAAATGATGAGTTCATGTCCTTTGTAGGGACATGGATGAAACTGGAAACCATCATTCTCAGTAAACTATCGCAAGGACAAAAAACCAAACACCGCATGTTCTCACTCATAGGTGGGAATTGAACAATGAGAACACACGGACACAGGAAGGGGAACATCACACTCTGGGGACTGTTGTGGGGTGGAGGGAGGGGGGAGGGATAGCATTAGGAGATATACTTAATGCTAAATGACGAGTTAATGGGTGCAGCACACCAACATGGCTCAGGTATACATATGTAACAAACCTGCACATTGTGCACATGTACCCTAAAACTTAAAGTATAATAATAATAAAATAAAATTAAAAAAAAAAATTAGCCAGGCATAGTGGCACGTGCTTGTGATCCCAGCTAGTAGGGGGCTGAGGCAGGAGGATCACTTGAACCTGGGAGGCAGAGGTTGCAGTGAGCTGATATCTTGCCACTGCACTCCGGCCTGGGCAACAGACCGACACTCTGTCTCTTAAAAAAAAAAAAAAAAGAAAGAAAGGATGGGCTTTCCCCGAACCTAGTTCTTGTTTCTGTCAGTGGACTTTTGCCCCGGCCTGCCCACTCCTGTCTCTATTTCTGCTTCTAGTGGCAAAATGACTCTGGTTAAGGGTTCTAGACCAGGTTTAAAGGATGCGCTATGACTGTCTTAAAAGTTTTCAGCTCATTGTTATTTGGAGAACTGATCTTTGTTGAAAACGCGTTGAGCAGCCCGGTGTGATGGCTCACACCTGTAATCCCAGCATTTTGGGAGGCCAAAGCGGATGCATGGCTTGAGCCCAGGAGTTCATAGACCAGCCTGGGCAACAAAGTGAGACCCCATCTCTAACAAAAAAAAGTTTTTTTGATTTTAAAAAAATTTCTTTTAATGTAGGCAAATCAGTTCTGTGGTGAAACCTGCTTTAATTAGCCAGGCATGGTGGCCTGTGCCTGTAGCTACTCGGGAGGCTGAGGTGGAAGGATTGCCTGAGTACAGGAGGTCAAGGCTGCAGTGAGCTATGATAGCACCACTGCACTCCAGCCTAGGCGACAGAGCAAGAACTTGTCTCAACAAAGAACAAAAACCAAAAAAAAAAAAAAAAAAAAGACAGGGAGACTGAACACCGTCCAAACAGCCATTGGATGATTTCGGCTTATAGAATGGTCATAGGATGAGCAGGAGATGAGGGGAAAGGGAGTCTGGGCCTTGACTGCTGAAGGGAAGGTGTGGAGCCTTGAGTAGTGGGGAGCCATGGCAGGCTGTAGAGCAGAGGAGTGGCTCAATGTGGTAAGAACAGTGAGTAATTTGGGAAGTGAGTCACCTGGCTGAGGCTGGATGTTTGTGGAGAGGAGGCATATCTGACTGTGGGTTGCAGTCTCTTCCCCACTGGCAGTTTTTTTTTTTTGGCATGTTGGAGTGAAGTGAAGCAGTCATAGCTTACTGCAGCCTCGACCTCCTGGGGTCAGGCAATCCTCCTGCCTCAGTCTCCTGAGTAGCTGCGACCACAGGCGCCACCATGCCCAGCTAATTTCCTTTTTTTTTTTTTTTTTGATAGAATCAAAGTCTCACTATGTTGCCCAGGCTGGCCTCAAACTTCTGGGCTCAAATGATCCTCCTGCCTTGGCCTCCCAAAGTGCTGGGGTTATAGGCCTCTCCCTACTGACTCTTTTTTTTTTTTTTTGAGACAGAGTCTCACTCTGTGGCTCACTGCAAGCTCTGCCTCCCGGGTTCACGCCATTCTCCTGCCTCAGCCTCCCAAGTTGCTAGGACTACAGGCGCCCACCACCACGCCTGGCTAATTTTTTGTATTTTTAGTAGAGATGGGGTTTCACCACGTTAGCCAGGATAGTCTTGGTCTGGTGACCTCATGATCCGCCCCCCTCAGCCTCCCAAAGTGCTGGGATTACAGGCGTGAGCCACCTACCATGCGCGGCCGTGACTCTTTTTTTTTTTTTTGAGATGGAATTTCACTCTTGTTGCCCATGCTGGAGTGCAGTGGCGTGATCTCGGCTCACTGCAACCTCTGCCCTCCCGGGTTCAAGCAATTCTCCTGCCTCAGCCTCCCAAGTAGCTGTGATTACAGGTGCCCACCACCACACCAGGCTAATTTTTATATTTTTAGTAGAGATGAGGTTTTGCCATGTTGGCCAAGCTGGTCTCAAACTCCTGACCTCAGGTGATCTACCCACCTCCCAAAGTGCTGGGATTACAGGTGTGAGCCATCGTGCCTGACCGATGTGCACATATTAACTCACTCAGTCTTCACAACCACCCTGTGAGGTGGCAGTGTTATGATCCACATTTTCTAGGTGGGGAAACTGAGGCCAAGAGCAGGTAAATAATGTGCCTAAGGTTTCAGCTAGTAAATGACACTGGATTTGACCCTGGCCACTCCACTGTGGTGGAGGCGCTCGTGGCGGGGAAGGGTGATCGTAGCTCTCTCCCTCGTCGCCCTAGATCAAAATGGACTCACAGATGACGAAGCAGGCGCTGAATGAGATTGAGACGAGGCACAATGAGATCATCAAGCTGGAGACCAGCATCCGCGAGCTGCACGATATGTTTGTGGACATGGCCATGCTTGTAGAGAGCCAGGTACTGGCTCTACCACCCATGCCACCCTGGGAGCCTCCCTGGGCCTGAGGTCCCCTCTTCCAGCCCAGCCCCCATCCCTCCCTGTGCATGTCTCCTCTGTCTGCAGGGAGAGATGATTGACCGCATCGAGTACAACGTGGAACATTCTGTGGACTACGTGGAGCGAGCTGTGTCTGACACCAAGAAAGCAGTGAAATATCAGAGCAAGGCCCGGAGGGTGAGCGGGGCAGGCAGCCTGGGGGTAGGCGGGGGAGCCCAAGGCTGAGCCCGGGCTGAGGTGAGTGATGGCAGCGGGCGGGAGGCCTTATCTCTGGCTCTGACCTCTTCCTGTTTCTGTTTTCTCTCCCCTCTTCCCCCTGCCACCCTCTGCCCCGTCTGTCCCTGCATCTGTCCATGTGTCGGTCTCTCTCACTGTCTCCCTGTCTCACTCCTCTTTCTGCTGCAGAAGAAAATCATGATCATCATTTGCTGTGTGGTGCTGGGGGTGGTCTTGGCGTCATCCATTGGGGGGACGCTGGGCTTGTAGGCCCCCCCACCCTTCTCTCTCCCAGACCCTTCCCCCACCACATTGGGAGCAATACCCCCCACCCCTTTCACTCCATCCCGTGTTCCAGGCTCACCCCCAAAACAGACCCAGGCAGCCCCACCCCTCCTCCACCCCCACGGCAGACCCTGGTGTCCCTGGACCTCACCGGGCCATGGACCCCCCCCGCCCCCGCACGTAGATCGCAGCAGGCGTGATTACACATGCACACCAACATGCATGCCGCCGGCACATGCTCGAGACGTGTGGACACCCCAGCGTGCGTGTGCGTGTGATGTGTGTGATGCACCAGAGCACCCCCCCCCCACCTTGGGTGTGTGTTCGTGGTCTGAGCTTCCCCCTTCACTGGGGCTGTTGTGTAGACTGCAGCCGAGTGTAACACAGCAGCCCATCACGCCCTCTCTGTCCTCTGTGAACGGTGTGTGTGCGTGAGTGAGACCACAGATCTGTGGACACACCATTTGTGTACGTGGAATTTTGTGTTTGAGTGAACCTAATGCAACAGCAACAAAGCCACTGATAACCAAGCCCTTTGTGTCTGCTACAAACCAGGCAGGTGGTGTGTGTGGACTCACACTCACATTCTCAGAGGATCCAGGGAGGCCCAGGTACACACAGGCCATGGCAGACACCCCATGTCTTTGTTACCCCAGGGGCTGCGACATGTCCCAGGAGGGTGTGCATGCGTGTGTGTGTGTGTGTGTGTGTCCCCAGGATGTGCCTGAAGTGTTGACAGGTCTTCTCAGATAGAGCCCTCCACACTGTGGACTGGACACCTGTTTTGGGAGGGCACAGAAATGTGTATTTCTTGCTACCTAGAATGCAGCTGTGTGTGTGGCATGTGTGTGTGTGGCATGCGTGTGTGTGGCATGTGTGTGTGCGCATGTGTGTGTGTGTGCATGTGTGTGTGTTAGGGGCTCTCTACATGGTGTGCTTTTTACTTTTTTTTTTTTTTGAGACGGAGTCTTGCTCTGTCACCCAGGCTGGAGTGCAGTGGCGCGATCTCAGCTCACTGCAACCTGTGCCTCCCTGACTCAAGCGATTCTCATGCCTCAGCCTCCCAAGTAGCTGGGATTACAGGCGCCTGCCACCACGTCCGGCTAATTTTTGAATTTTAGTAGAGATAAGATTTTGACATGTTGGCCAGGCTGGTCTCGAACTCCTGACCTCAGGTGATCTGCCCACCTTGGCCTCGCTAAGTGCTGGCATTACAGGCCTGAGCCACCACACCTGGCCTACATGATGTGTTTCTGCCCTGCCTGACCTACATGGTGTGTTTCTGCCCTGCGTATTACACACACACACACACACGCGTGCATGCACACACACTTCTAAGGACGTGGCCCCATCCGTGTTTGTCTCTCCAATTGTCCTTGCCCTGCCCCTCTCCCCAGAGGTGCTGCCCAGTGCCGGTGTGGCCACACACATGGCTACATCATTGTGCAGCCAGAGCTTCCTGCCTGCCCGGCCTCAGGGCTCTGCACGCTCACACCTAGAACCTCATCGTCCTCCATGTCTCTGCCCAGCATAGCCCCGAGCCCCTAGAAGCCGGTACCTCTTAGTGTGCTCACACGTGGCAAGGCTGAGGTGGCCCCAGGCAGGGGCCATACCAGGCACAAACCATGCATGCTGGCATGGGTGCGGGGATCACACGAATGCCTCCTGGAAGGAAAGGGCTACTTGTAGGAATGTTACTGATGAGGCAAGATGCCAAGGACTTCCCTGCACAGATCAAAGATCAGGACACGACCCCTTCCTCACACACCCGCCTCAGACCTGGGAGAGGACTGTGTCCCCCACTGCCCCATCGGATGCTCTGGGCTCTGCCTCAGGGAACTCGGGTTTGGGGAACTGTTTATTTCAGACATACTGGAGTGGCCAGTGTGGCAGTGGCCACTCAGGGTGGGCTGGGTCCTGAGACCCATCCCCGACACCTCTCCTGCTGAACCCTCAGGCTGCTCCCCACATCAGGGTGTGACTGAGGGGTACACAGGTCTGGGTTTCCAGTGTGAGGAAGGGGCTAGTGCCTCCCCTGTTGTGTAGCCAGCACAGGCACAATTTGTGGGTTTGGTGGCAGGTAGGTGGTGCGTGGGAGAAAGGACAGTGTTAGAGGTCCCCGCTCCATGGCCCAGGAGCATGAAAGGTGAACACACAAGTACGCAAATGTGCCATGCCCTGGCATGGGGCTTATGTGTGCACAAGCGAGGGACTCGGTGTGTGTGTGCGGACCCCAGGGTCCCAGGTCATGTGACGTGTACGTGTGTGTGCATTGTGTGTGCATCGTATGTGTGTGTGCATTGTGTGTGTACATTGTGTGTGTGTGCATTGTGTGTGCATGTGGCCATACAGATGTGACCTCCCAGAACACAGTACCCCTCCACCTCTACCCGAGCTCAGATAGCCGAGCTCTCCCTTGTCCTGTGTGTGTGTCAGTGTGGCCACGTGCGTAACCCCAGGTGGGCTGTCCTGAGCTGGGGGCCTGCCTGTCCCTTCCCAGAACGCCCCTCTGCAGGACAGGAAGTCTGCCCCAAGTCTGGCCGCGGCCCTCCTGCTCCCATCTCGGGCTGCTTGGGAGACGTCAGAGCAGGCCCCAGCCCCCAGTCCCCTCTTCCGGCCGCCCGGACAGGACCCCCATTCAGCCCAGGTGTTTCCGGAAGTCCCATGGCCTTGGGGCCACAGGAGAAGGGTTGCAGCATGGCTGGGGCACCGCTCCCGCTGCCTGGAGTGGCATTGGGCCCACAGCTGCCCATCTCTGGGCCTCAGGTGGACCAGGGGATCTCTAAGGGTCTGCTGTGCCCTGACTTTCTATGCGTCCCCCACATCCTATGATGTGCCTGCTTGTTGGCTGCTGTCTGTGTGTGTCCTGGCGTGTTGTCTGGGGGCTGGTGTCTTTTGCATGTTCTCGGACAAACGTGTGCCACCTGCCCAGGCGCCTACAACCATTGAGCCCAGGTGTGCCCCACGTGTGCCCTGCGGGTGGTTCCCGGGCCTGGCCAGGGCTCAGTGCTCCTCTTCCCCCTCCTCCCTGTTCCTGCCCCTCACGAAGCACACTGCGTGTCCATCCCATGTACCCGTGGGTCGACGCACGCTCTTGCCACGCCCTGAGCGTGTACACATGACGTGTTCTATGCATTCACCCTGCCCCCCAGCCCGCCCCGCAGAGGACAAGATGGGTGGCCCCGGCTCCCTTTCCCCTAACCACCCCTGCCCGCTGTGCAGCCGTGTGCGTTGGCGTGTGTTTCTGTGTCGCTGGCGTGTCACGTGATGTAGCCGTGTTTGCTGACATGAGCCCCTGCCCCCTTCTCTGTTTCTCCGTTGGTTTCTAGAGCTCTCTCCCTCCCCTTCCCAGAGGGGACAGGACTCCTGGGGCCTGGCTGGGGCCCAGAGCCAGGCCGCCCTCTCCTGTTAGCCCTCAGAGTCCCATTTCTCTCTATTGGTGACCAACTCGCAAATGGATAAAACACAGGAAAATCCTGCCCCCGCCCTTCCGCCCTGCATGTCCTGTCCCCAGAGCCCCCCACCCCACCCCGGGCCAGGTCGGGCCCTGTGGGACGGGAGAAATAGCAACCAGTCCAACAGTGGGTGTGCCGTGTGCTCACTTCCTTCTGTCCCCACGTGGGATAAGCGCCGTGGGGAGGCGGACATGGGGTGGCGGGGCGGGAGGGAGAGCTGGACAGACAGATGGACACGGTTGTGGATGAGGCTTTTAATCCGGGCTCAGCCAGGTACAGCACTGGGGACATCCCCAGGCCCAGGGCTGGCGACGTGCCGGGAAGGAACTTGGGTAGAGAGGTGGGAAGTGAAAGCGCAGGGAGGCCATAGCCCTCCAGAGGGGAATTCTAAGACAGACGGTTGAAAGTGAGGCCTTTGAAAAACAATGGGAACATCACCTCCCAAAGAGGGACTGAGGTGGCTGGAGGAACCAGAGCCGCTTCTGCACTCTGCACCAAGGGTCGCGTGTGGATGTCAGGAGAGCGGCGTATGCCTGTGGAGCCTCTGCTCACTTCCTGCTCAGAAAGCCAGAAGAGAGCCGGGGCAGGTCACCAGGGCACCAGACACTCACCAAGTGGCCATCAGGACTGGGGTGAGAGGACAGAGGAAGGACACTGTGTCCCCAAACCCTGCCCTTGTGTCCTGACGGCCCTAGAACTTGGAGGCGTCAGGACACAACACAGACTCAAGGCTCCTGGATTGAAAACGTGGAGGGCTTGGGCTGGGCGTGGTGGCTCACACTTGTAGTTCCAGCGCTTTGGGAGGCCCAGGTGGGAAGATCACTTGAGCCCAGGAGTTCAAGACCAGCCTGGGCAATATAGTGAGACCCTGTCTCTACAAAAAAAAAAAAAGCCAGGTGTGGTGGCATGCACCTGTGGTCCTAGCTATTCAGGAGGCTGAGGCAGGAGGATTGCTTGAACCCAGGAGGTTGAGGGTGCAGTGAGCTATGATCACGCCACTGCACTCCAGTCTGGGTGACAGAGCAAGACCCTGTCTCAAAAAAAGAAAAAAAAAGAAAGAAAGAAAATGTGGAGGGCTCTAGGACAAGGACAGCCATTCTGGCCCCAGAGCCCTGCCTCCCACTCTGGAATGCAACCGTCCCTTCCCATCTAGGGTGTGAGGGCTCGGGACCTGGGTGGATGTGCTGTGATGGGCCTCCAGGCCCCAGCCCCACCGTCACTGGGCTGAACCCCTAGCGGCCTGTACCCAGAGAATGGTGCGGGTCCGGCTATCCTCCCACGAGAACAGGGGCTCATAGCCGAAATGGCGCTGAGCCTTGTCGGTGCTGACGGTGAAGGTGGTGTTGGCCACGGCCAGAGTGTAGGGGTTCAGCAGGGGTGCGTAGAGCACCAGCGGCCGCAGCAGCCACTGCAGCAGGGCATTGAGGGCAGCCAGGAACACCAGCAGCCAGTAGGGCAGCAGTGGGCGGGCGCCTACCAGCCGCAGTCCGCAGGGGCCCAGGAACTCCATGTTGAAGTCCTCGTAGCTCTTGTAGGGCGATCCATCGTAGCAGAAGTATACCTGGCCACCCATCAGGGCTGCCCGCTGCTCCAGCTCCCGGGCTGCCAGCACGTGCATCCAGGCAACATTGCCTGCCGGTGGCAGAAGAGAGGCGGACACACCCTGAGCGCCCTTGCAACACCACATCGAGGCTGCTCTCCTGGGCCACCCCCTCTTTGGGCCCAGGTCGTTGCCACCCACATCCCCACAGCAGCCTGGGAAAGGCTGCCTTCTCCCTCGCCCTGGTAGTCACTTGCTCTCCTGGGCCAGCCTGCATCTGCAAAGAACCTGGGGAGAGGATGGAGAAGCCAGGACCTGCGTGGTGGGCCCTGAGAGGCTTGAGGACTGCAGGATGGAGCGGCAGGTGACCTTATTCCCTGTGTAGATGCTACTTCCTCTAAAAAAAATAGTTTTAGAGACAGGGTCTCTCTCTGTCATCCAGGCTGGAGTCCAGTGGTGCGGTCATAGCTCACTGCAGCCTCCAACTCCTGGGCTCAGGCCATCCTCCCGCCTCAGCCTCCTAAAGTGCTGGGATTATAGATGTGAGCCACTGAACCCAGCCCTTTTAGTGCTGTGTAGACACTGTCCCTCTCCTCTCCCCTCCTGGGGAATGGCTGCTCCCATAGCTGCAATCTTCTCTGTAGCCTATGATACACTTTTTAATGTCCCAACTTGCATGGATCCTGTATTCTCTGCAGGCTGTGGAGACACATAATCACAGTCTACCTTGGCCCATGTATAGACAATATTTTTCTAGCCAGAGTCCACACTTCTCTCCCAGGGCCATGTGGGTCCCGCCCCCTTCTAGAGCAAGTCCTCATGCCATATTCTCAGCCTCCCCCTTCCTAGCCCAGTCCTCACCCACATAGACCCGGCCATGCTCCACAGAGGCCGGGATGGCCCGGAAGAGCCAACCTCCCAGGCGCAGGCCCTGGCGGTAGAAGTCCCTCATGATCTGGTGGCCTTCACCGTAGATGCCCGTGGGACGAAGGGCACATGTCACCAGGGGCAGCCCCCCACGGACCTGGTGGCAAAGGCAGGCACTGCTGAGACTTGGGACCCGACAGCTTGCTCTCGGCCCTGGCCTCCTTGGGCTAGCGGGGTAAGTGGGTGTGCAGGGCAGGAGCCCCACTTCTGTGCCTCCTTTTTCTGGGCTCACCTTCCTCCCGTTGGCCTCCAGGACCAGCCACTCAGCCAGGGCCTTGCTGCAAGGATAGGGGTGCCTATGCACTGCTTCGTATGGGGTGTCTTCGTTGCCCCTGGTGGGAGGAGAAGGAAGACTCAATGCTGAGGGAAATGGGCTCTTAGAGGACAGGAGGGCCTGCCGCTCACCTGTAGAAGGGGTGACCTTTGGTGTTAGGCCCCACAACTTCCATGCTGCTGGTGTAGACCAGGAACCGTGTTCCAGTCTGCACACAAGCCTCGATCACGTTCCGGGTGCCTGGCAGAGGAGGGGGCGTATCCAGGCTGCAGCTTCCTCCCTCTCTGCATCTTCCTCCTCCCCATCCCAGGTCCAGGGAAAAGAACGACAGGTCAGGGGAGGCGGGGGCAGGGCTGTCAATAGGACAACTTGTCCCAGGGGAGTCACAGGAGGTCAAGGCCAGAGTGGGGAACAAGCAGGCAAGATGGCCAGGAGTGTCCAGGGCTCCTCACCCTGCACGTTGACCTCATGGATGGTCTCGGGACTGGCCCTGCCAAACACGTCTACCAGCCCTGCCGTATGGATGACCACATGGGCTCCGGCCACAGCTGCTGCCACCTCATGGGCCTGGGTCACGTCCCCCTGGATGGCAGTCACCCTCACAGGCCCTGGCCAGGGTTGGAGGACACAGGCCATGTCACAGCTGGGTCCAGAGGCCAGAGGCTGGGTTCATCTTCCACCCTGGAGTCACGTTCCCAATGTGACTCACTCGAACCATCCATGTGGACAGAAACCAGCATCATCTGTTCCACTGCAGGGGTGGGGATCCCAGCTTGGGAAGGGGTGGGGATCCCAGCTTGGGAAGGGGTGGGGAAGCGTCCACACCCTCTCCACCACAAGCTCCCCCAACAAGAACCTGTCTTCAGCTCCTCTAGCCAGGGACCCAGGTGTCGGTCAAAGACCCGCAGCTCCCCGAGTCGGGGCTCCCGCTGCAGCAGCATTCGCACCACATGCTCTCCCAGGAAGCCGCAGCCCCCTGTGACCAGGTACACCAGCTTCTGGGCCTGTGCAGAGTCGGCCATGCCTGGCTGGGGAAGAGACCTTGGCTCACCCAGGGGCTGGCTGCCACCTGCCGCAACCACCTGTTACTGCTGGAGGTGCCCTGGAGCGGTGACAAGACTGGCGTTTGTGGGGAGGGCAGAGCTGATCCTGGGAGCTGCAGCAACCAGGCCACCTGCCGTCTGCCCCTGCTGATGGCTGAGTTATGGAGAGAGGGACGGGCTTGGGGTGCAGGAAGGGGTCAGGGTTTAGGGAGATTTGAAGGCAGTAAAAGGGTGGGGAGGCCAGGAGTTGAGGGAGGTGGAGGGAAGGTTATAGGAAGGCGGGAAGGGCCGGATGGAGGGAAAGGCCACTTGGGCACTGGCAGCGCCTCTGCCTACCTGCAGCCGCTGTCCCAGGGTGCCCAGACTGGCCCGGAGGGGCCCTCTTCTTTCGTCCAGGGCTGGCCGGCCCGCACACCGTCCCCTTCCGCTGGCTCCTCCTTCTCCCTCCTGCCCCATTCCAGGAACAGAGATCCGCCCAGCCACAACCCCCACCACTCTTGCCCCAAGGCGCCCCCTGGCGGCCGCTGTGTGCTCCACTGGCATCCGGGGCCAGCGGAGAACTTGCAGGGATGAAGCTCGAACTTGCAGAGTGGGCTGAAGGGCTCTGGGGCTGTGGGTGGAGCCAGCGGTGACCTCATCCCACAGTGTGACCTCAGGCCTTCCCTCCTGCTGGGCTTCCCAGGAGGCCAGAGGCCCAACCGCAGCTGCGATTCTAGGAAGGGGAGGCCTGACCTTGGCACCGCCCTGGTGGGCACTGGTGGGGTATTCCTGGTGCGGGTGCAGCTGCTGCAGCCTGTCAGGGGGTCCAAGACAGTCTCGGGGCCTCTGCAGGTCTGGGCTCTTGCCTGAAGGTCCCTTTATCCGCCCCACACTTCAGGTACCCACTTTTCTCTCTCTTCATCTTGCCCAACCCTCCGTGCCCTCCACCCCCAACCCCTCGCTCCTGCCCAAATACACCAAACACTTTTGTACAATAAAGTTTAATCACAATTATAAAAATGTGGCGTCGGGTTTGCACTATTAACATATGTACAGTCCAGCCCAGCAGAAGGGGCCCACCCCACCATCCTGGCCTGGCTGAGCCGGGGCGTGACACCAGGGTGGGAGGGTGACCCTCAGGGTCTGGCAGAAACAGATGAGGCAGGGTTCCAGGCACGGAGTCCCCAGGACTGGGGGTGCAGAGCCCCCCCAGGGGGAGAACATGGCCACTGCCCCAGAGACCCCTAAACTGGGGAGGCGTACACGCAGGGCATAAGGGGAAGTCCCCATTAACACAAAGCGAGAGGACTGTGCAGCCCCCCAGGACAGAATCTGTACAGGCCGGCACCCCAGGTTTCCACAGGAAACAGCTGCTGGCTGCTACAAAACATTTACAGCTTCTTCTCCGCAAAGAAAAACAATCAGGGGGTGGTGGGCAGGGGTGACAGGAAAGGCAGAAGCTGCCTCCAGGGACTGAGGCTCCCTCGCTGGGCTTGGGGTCCCCAACCCCACGCTTGGAGATGGGGGCATGTGGGCCCTGCTAAGCCCACTAAGGCTGGGGGGGTGCTGGGAGCTCAGGGCACCAGGGGGAATAAATAGGGGTGTGGGCACCCGTCCTGCCCCACCTCAGTTTAGGGAGCCCCGGCAGCTCTCTGTGCCACACAGACACGGGATCTTGTTGTCTTCCAGTGGGAACTTGTAGTCGTAGGTGATCTCCTCGTCCACGCCGATGGGCTGCTTGGAGTAGATCACGATCTTCTTCTGGGACTCGATGGTGATGACCTTGGCGTAGCAGTTGGGCTGCAGATGGAAGGGCGTGTGAGCCATGGCCACCCCCACCGACCCCCAACTCCTGCCCCAGCTGGCCCCTGGCGCACCGTGCAGCAGTGGTTGATGAATCTGGCCAGGTTGCCACACTTGGTGGCATCGATGATGGTGTCATGGTCCACCCGGAACAGGTAGCTGCTGCCAATGCCCTCCTGCACGTAGCGCTTCTCCCGCATGTCGGCCACCATCTGCCAGGGTGAGATGCGATGGTCAGGGAAGAGTCCCCCACTTCCTGCCCCTGAGCACGCCTGCCAGCCAGTACCTCAGGTCCACACCCACCAGGCCTAGAGCTGCAGTTCTGCCTGCGGCTCCCGCTAACCCGGCACTGACTCTCTCGACTGCTTCCAGGAGCCCTCCCTCTTTGGGGCAGCATCCTAAGCCTCTGGTGGCCATTCTAAGTCACCCGCAGGGGACTCCAGGGAAATCTGCACTGGGTAGGAGAGCCACTGGCTTCTTCGAGCATCTGCCTGGTCACAGTGGGGTCCCCGGACTGCCAGGGCAAGTCTGGGGCTGGGGATGCTCCTGAAATGACAGTGGCCATGTCACCGACGGCACCCTGCTCATCGCTAGTCCCTGGACCTCTCTCCAAAACAGGCACCTGTTGGCTGCCACCGGCCAACGCAAATGGCAGGCCACCCATGTCAGGCCCCGCACCTCCGTGTGAGGAGCAACCCTTACTTCCCAGAAGACAGTGACGAGCCTCTGCGCACCCTCCTCGGGTGACCTCACTCCCTTCCAGAGCCTCAGCCGCCAGCTATGTGGTGGGGACTCCTCCCAAACTTCCATTTCCAGCCAAAAGCCACCTCAGTGGAGCTGCTGGGTGTCATCCCCTAGATGTCCCTGGGGCACTGCAACCCCACATGTCCAGACTGGAGCTCATCTTGACCACATATTTGTTGTTCCTCCTCGCACCCATCTCACTGGCCATCCCACCATACCCCCAGCAGCTAAGAGCAGCACCGAGAGAGGGCCTCCCGTCCCCCCTCACCCTCTCACTGCTGAGCCCAGCCAACCACCTTGCATCCAAAGCCTACTCTCTGTCACCTCTGCTGCCACTGCTTGGGTTGGGCCACCCTTGCCTTTGCCTGGACACTGATGTCAGCCTAGACATGGAGCTCACTAGCCATGGGGCCCTCTCCTGAGGAAGGACCCTCTCCTGCAGAAAGCTCCAGGACTTTCCTCCTCTCACCACAGGCCCGAGTGGATTCACAGGCTCCCAAGCCCTTGCGGTCTGGGCTCCCCGTTACCTCCAGCCGCAGGTCGTTGCCACTGACCCGTGTTTTTTTGTTTTTTGTTTTTTGTTTTTTTTTTTTTTGAGACAGAGTCTTGCTCTGTCGCCCAGGGTGGAGTGCAGTGGCGCGATCTTGGCTCACTGCAGCCTCCGCCTCCCAGGTCCAAGTGATTCTCCTGCCTCAGCCCCCCTAGTAGCTGGGATTACAGGCGCCTGCCACCACGCGCCTGGCTAATTTTTGTATTTTTAGTAGAAACAGGGTTTCACCATATTGGCCAGGCTGGTCTCGAACTCCTGACCTCGGGTGATCTGCCTGCCTCGGCCTCCCAAAGTGCTGGGATTACAGGCGTGAGCCACTGCGCCTGGCCATGGCCCAGGTTTCTAATGAGCCAAGCTGACCTCCACACTCTCACAAGACGCCCTGCCTCCAGGTTCGTGCACATGGTGTCTCACAACCAAGTGCACACACACTGCCACTTGTCTGGGCCTGCGAGCTCCTTTCAGCTTTGCTCAAGCACCGTGGTCTCTGGGAGGTCTTAGGCCCCCCAGGTGTGTGTTCCCATAGCCCAACTCCCCAGATCTTGTTAATACCAAACACCATCCTTTTGGCTTTTGTTTTTTCTAGAGACACGGTCTCGCCCTGTTGTCCAGGCTGGAGTGCAGTGGTGCAATCTTGGCTCATGGCAGCCTCCACCTCGTGGTCTCAAGTGATCCTCCCACCTCCGCCTCCCAGGTAGCTGGAACCACAGGCACGCACCACCACGCCCGGCTAGCTTTTGTATTTTTTGCAGAAATGGGGTCTGGCAATACTGCTCAGGCTGGAACACCATCCTTTTGTGTGGATACTTGTTCAGTGCCTGTCCTCCCGCTTCCCAGGCCCTTTGAAAGGGAGCAGTGCTTGGCCGGATGCCATGGCTCATGCCTGTAATCCCAGCACTTTTGAGAGGCCAAGGCAAGCAGATCACAAGGTCAGGAGATTGAGACCATCCTGGCCAACATGGTGAAACCCCATTTCTACTAAAAATACAAAAATTAGCTGGGCATGGTGGCGCATGCCTGTAGTCCCAGCTACTCGGGAGGCTGAGGCAGGAGAATCGCTTGAACCCAGGAGGCAGAGGTTGCAGAGCGCTGAGATCACACCACTGCACTTCAGCCTGGCAACAGAGAGAGACTATGTCTCAAAAAAAAAAAAAAAGGGAGCAGTGCCATCAGCCGTGCCTCCTGCTGGACCACTGACACCTGCTGACCACACAAGAGGGAGGCTGGTCTCACTGGCTAGGTACCAAGGCTAGGGAGTGTGCAAGGCTTTAACCGGACAAATGGCATGTGTGTGAGCCCCCATGCTGTCTTGTTGCATCAGAAGCCGGGGCGGGGCTGGGAGCGCAGCCTCACCTGACGGATGTTCTGACCCACGTATTCGATGACCATCTCATCAGCAGCAATGGGTTCCATGGCAAACAGACCCCACTCGTGGATCCGGCTCCGGCCAAATCGGAGCTTCTTCTTCCGGAACTGGGGGGCAGACGGGAGACTCAACTGCCAGACACCTCCCACACCCCAGACCCTTGCTCTTCCCACAGACCTCCTGGGCAGAGGGCGTTCTGGCCACTTACCCCCCAACTCCACTCGAGGGAACCACAGAAGCCTGCTGGGTGGTCCCCTGGCCTCTGCCCCTTCCTGCCCCACCCCATCCCACCGAGCCCCTCCTGCAGCCCAGCCTCACCTTGAGCTGGTTGAGTTTTAGCAGGTCACTGTCCATGATGGCAGAGGTACCGATGGCACTCAGCAGCCGCCGCTGCTCGGACCGGCGCTCGGACAGCACGCGGTTCGTCCCCTGTGAGACACAGGGCAGGGAAGAGGTGAGCAGGGCAAGGAAGAGGTGAGCAGGGCAGGGAGGTGAGTGGCAGGAGGACGATGCGGCGGCGGGGTTGGGCCCACCTGAGTGTCCACGCCCTCCAGCTGCCGGGCCGAAACTGGGCACACGTCCAGGTACTTGTCCTTCTCCTTCTTGCTGATGGGGTAGTAGCCTTCGCTGCGGGCCGAGCCTGTCTGGTGCTCCCGGGGCCCGTCCTGGGGCCGCCGCTTGCGTTTTGGGGTGGTCAGGTTGGTGAGTGCAAGGTGTTAAGGAAGAGAACGGCTCCTCACTGGCCACCTGCATCCCAGCCAACGGAGAAGGCGGGGCCCACGCCGCTGAGCATACCCAGGAGAGGGAGAGGGGAGGAAGCCCCAGCCCCATTGTTCCTGCCAGAAATGCTTTGGAAGGCAGAAAAGAGGCACCAGGCAGACAGAAAAGATGGCTTGGAGTCAGAGGGGAGGCAGACAGAGTGGGGGACAGATGCAGGTGCCAGGAGGGGTCGGGGGAGGACCCAAGCCCGGGGAAGGCCACCCACACTCAGGATATTTGTGTGATGGACCCAGTGAGTGTCGTTGAGCCAGTCGGCCCCGCTCGTCTGCTGCAGCAGCCGCTCGTACGTGAGCCGCAGGTAACTCATGTCCTCTGAGTCCAGGCCTGAGTTCCAAATGTCATACAGGATGGTCATCTGTTCAAACTCACTGCGCGGCTCATAGGCGCGGGGCGGCGGCGGCGGGGGTGGGGGCGGCGGGCGGCGGCGCCGGGCGTGGGAGCGGAGGCTGCGCCTCCGGAGGGCACCCTCCCCATCGCTGCTGCTGCTGCTGTCAGAGGACTCCTCCTCCTCTTCCTCCCCCTCTTCTTCCTCCTCCTCTTCGCCCTCCTCCCGCTGCTGCTGCAGTTGCTGCAGCTTGGGCTCCTCTGCCTCAGCCACCACCACCTCGGGGGCCTCCAGGACCTCATCAGCTGGGGAACTGAAGAGGGCGGCGGGTGCGGGCACTGGCTCCGGGGGCCGAGGGGCTGGCGCAGGTGGCGTGGGCTTGACAGCCAGGGCATAGTTGTGCTCTAGGAGGATGTGGCTGAGCAGGGGCCCAGGGCGCTCGGCCTCGTCCGATGTCTCTGTGGCCTCCGAGTCTTCAACAGCAGGCAGGGCAGGCAGCCCGCGCCGGGCAGGGGTCAGGGCCAGGTCGGCCAAGACCGCCAGGTCCACCTCTGTCCCTGGCTCAGCCTCCTCTTCCTCGGTGGCGCGGCCTCGGCCCCCAGCCCGGCTCCGGCCTCCTCGGGACACCTCCTCAGGCCAACTCTTGACCAGAGACGCGTGGTCCAGGGGCAGGTTGCGGATGGTCCGCTCCACGCCCCGGGGGGCCTTGCGGGAGGCTGGGCCGGGAGACTTGGCCTGCGGCGGTGTGGCTGGAGGGGGCTCTGGGGCTGGCACCACCTCGATGGCAGAGAAGGAGACAGTTTTCCGGCGTTTTTTGGGTGGAGGCAGGAGCGGGATGGGAGAAGAGGGACGCTCGTCGGGGCGTGGGGCAGGGGCCGGGGGCCCAGCAGGTGGTTCTGGGGGAGGCAGGGGCACACTGGGGGGTGGCTCCTCCGTGGGGCCTGGGAAGGAAGCACATAGGAAGGAAAGGAGGTCAGGGAAACCCAGGCTCAGCCGCCCTGGCCGCCCATGACCACAGGCTGTGTGCTCTCCCCCGCTTCTGCCCAGGAACCTCGGGGGGACACAGACGCCCTGGCCTCAGCCCCACATCCCAGCAAGATGAACTCCCTTGATGAGAGGGGGTTTTCCACCTGTTCGTTACCGCAGTGACACATGTGGGGGACACTCGGAGTCCACACACACACCTTCCATGTCCTCCCGGAGCCACAGTCCAACAGGGGACACCACCACAACATAAGCTGTAGCCATGCTGAGAAGGGCGGCACCACTCGCCCTGGACTCCACTTTCCTACCCAGACTGGCGGGACAGCCCTGTGCCCAGGCCCCAGCCATGTCGCATGCCAAGGACCCAGTCAGCCACATTTCAGCTAAAATATCCATTATCTCCATCATAAACAATATTCTCAGTTTAGCAAAGTGAACATGATACAACCTAAAAAGCGGCATCTTTTTATTAAAATATTTTATGAAACTTGCCTTCCTCCCCATCCCCTACAGAACTTGAACATGCCCTGCAGGGAGGGGCAGGAGACAGTGCTGCTAGAGAAGCAGGGCTAGAGCGGAGATCCCAGGATGCGGGTGGCTGGGGAGGGAACACACTTGCTCCGAGCTAGGGGTGCTGCCTCCCCAGCACACCCCCAGGACGGGGAGTGCATCCTCCCTTGGCCGCCATCTCTGGGAAAGCCTGCATGAGGCTCCCAGAGCCAGCCCAGTGGATTTTGTGCCTAACACAAATCACACCTCTTACGTAGAGTAACTCATGTAATCCTCACAACAGCCCAAAGAGGTTCCTATCTTTTTTTTTTTTGAGATGGGGTCTCGCCCTGTCGCCAGGTGGGAGTGCAGTGGCGCAATCTCGGCTCACTGCAACCTCCGCCTCCCGGGTTCAAGCGATTCTCCTGCCTCAGCCTCCTGAGTAGCTGGGACTATAGGCATGCACCACCACAGCCAGCTAAGTTTTGTATTTTTAGTAGAGACAGGGTTTCACCATGTTGGCCAGGATGGTCTCGATCTCTTGACCTCGTGATCTGCCCGCCTCGGCCTCCCAAAGTGCTGGGGTTACAGGCGTGAGCCACCGCGCCCAGCAGAGGGTCCTATCTTACAGACAGGAAAACTGAGGCACAGAGATGTGGTCAGTTACCACATGACAGAACAAGCTCTGCTCCCAGGCCATGTGGGTTGAGCTCATGCTCTGAACTGCAGCCCACGGACTCACTGGCTTCACAAATGGCTTCCCCGCTCAGCTCCAACAGGGCCGCCAGCACCAGGCCCGGCCCTAGGAGGCAGCGATTCACCTGAGTCCACCGCACTCCCAACCCTGGCGCCCTGAGCCAGGCCCTTGGCTGCACCTTAGGCTCTACACACCCGCTGGGGTCTCAGCCTGTGGCAGCAACCCACTCCAGGAAGCCAGGGAGGACCCAGACGCGCCCAGGCCTCCTCTCATCTTCCTCCCCACCATGCTGGGGTAGCGCCCCCTACGGACCACCTCGCGCTTCAGCCTGCATGTCCTCAGGAAGCCTTGCTCGAAGGAGAACACACTCCTCCACCAGCACAGCTGCTGCACACACACTTCCCTCTGCGACTGTCCCAAAGGAAACCTGCCCATGCCTTTCATTTAGGAGACAACTTTTGGGGGCACCTGCCCAGTCAATACGACTCCCACCACCTTCCTCTGAGAACTGCTCTACTGCCATGCTCAGGTCCATGGGGCGAGGCCCCAGAAGTCAGTTCCTACTGCATAACCTGCCCCTCCCCAGGGCCATCACTAACATCCCCAGGCAGCAATCACTAAGACGGTGGTGACTGAAACCGGTTCTGGTTATTAGAAACTCAGTGAGCTGGCCGGGCGAGGGGGCTCACGCCTGTAATCCCAGCACTTTGGGAGGCCGAGGCGGGTGGATCACGAGGTCAAGAGATCGAGACCATCCTGACCAACATGGTGAAATCCTGTCTCTACTAAAAATACAAAAATTAGCAGGCGTGATGGCGTGTGCCTTAGTCCCAGCTATTCAGGAGGCTGAGGCAGGAGAATTGCTTGAACCTGGGAGGCTGAGGATGCAGTGAGTCGAGATGGCGCCACTGCATTCCAGCCTGGTGACAGAGCGAGACTCTGTCTCAAAAAAAAAAAAAGAGAAGAAACTCAGTGAGCCTTCACTAGGGCCCCCTTGCTCTGAGCCACGGCTCCTCTGTCCTCGGTAACTCAGACTCCCTTGTGGTGCCCTCTCACTATCCAGACACCAAGGAGCTGCCTGCATCTTCCTCTCCTCTTCCACCTCTGCCACCTCCCCAGGGGACTTGGCAATCACGCCTGTTTACCTGGATTCTTCCATCTCCAGTGATCCCCTTCAATCACCCTCAGCTCCCCTCAAGCAGCCACACACCTGGCCTTGTCGACCCCAGAATGGCTCCGCCTTGGAGATTCCCCATCCTCTCCAACATTCCCCACTGTCCATTCAGTCCGCCCCACTGCACCTTCAATTTCCCATCCTTCAGTTTCCCTCTAGCACATCACCCTCTTCCTAACTTCCTCCTCCGTCCTGCCAAGACCCTAGGGCCCGTACTTTGCCCTCTCTTGTCCCAGCACAGCCCCAGGTCCTCATCATTCCACCATACCTTTACCCTGTGGAGCCAGCCAGCAGCCTCTTCTCCCCTCACTCCCAGGCCCCAGCTCTGGCAAGGCCTTCCAGCATGGGGAGGCCCAGGCGAGAGGCTTGCTCTGTCTCCAGGATATAGTGCGGCAGCACAATCACTGTTTACTGCAGCCTCCTCGACCTCCTAGGCTCAAGCAATCCTCCCGACTCAGCCTCCCCAGAAGCTGGGACCACAGGCACGTGCCACTATGCCTGGCTTTTTTTTTTTTTTTCGTTGTTAGCCAGACTGGTCTCAAACTTCTGGGCTCAAGAGATTCTCCTGCCTTGGCCTCCCAAAGTGCTGGGATTACATGTGTGAGCCACTGCGCCTAGACTGGAGCAACTTTTCTCCACTTTCCAAGGTTCTTACTCCACCCTTCCTCTCACACTCCTACAGCACAGGGTTAAAAGAGGCCTCAGGCACAACACCCCCATCTCCCTGCCTCCCCACCGAAGGGTATAACTGCATCAGATCTGGAAGCTACTCCACCTCCCCAAAAAGGCCATGCCAGCAAGCGTTCCTCTCTCCTGGCACATCTACCTGGCCCCTGTTCCCTTCAGTGGAACATGCCCAAGCCTCACCTACTTGGAAAAACTAACCCCTCCCTCAACCCTGCCCTCTCTTCTTGCTCTCTCTCCAGCTCTGGCTGGTAACCTTGAGTTTGTCCCTGCATCTCACTAAGCCTTGAAGCCATCATCTATAAAATGGGAATCATAGGGAGGCTGTGGGGCAAGCGCAGTGGCTCACACCTGTAATCCCAGTACTTTGGGAGGCCAAGGTGGGCTGATAACTTGAGGTCAGGAGTTCGAGACCAGCCTGGGCAACATGGTGAGACCCTGTCTCAACTAAAGATACAAAAATTAGCCAGGCGTGGCAGTATGCACCTGTAATCCCAGCTGCTTGGGAAGCTGAGGCAGGAGAATCGCATGAACCCAGGAAGCGGAGGTTGCAGTGAGTCGAGATTGTACCACTGCACTCCCGGCTGGGTAACACAATGAGACTCCATCTCAAAAAAAAAAAAAAAAGTGGGGGAGGTTGTGGGGATTCAATGAGAAAATGAATTGTCAACATGCTATGCCTTGCCTAGAGCCTGGCACACATAGGTACTTGACACATGGGAGCTGATGTCACAACTCCCAATTCTTTTTTTTTTTTTTTTTTTGAGACGAAGTCTCACTCTGTCGCCCAGGCTGGAGTGCAGTGGTACGATTTCGGCTCACCGCAACCTCCACCTCCCAGGTTCAGGTGATTCTCCTGCTTCAGGCTCCTGAGCAACTGGGATTACAGGCGCCTAACAGCACGCATGGTTAATTTTTTTTTTTTTTTTTTTTTGGAGACAGTCTCACTCTGTCACCAGGCTGGAGTGCAGTGGCACGATCTCGGCTCATGGCAACTTCTGCTTCCCCGGTTCAAGCGATTACTCCTGCCTCAGCCTCCCGAGTAGCTGGAATTACAGGTGTGTGCCACTATGCCCAGCTAGTTTTTGTATTTTTAGTAGAGACGGGGTTTCACCATGTTGGTGCTGACCAGGATGGTCTTGATCTCTTGACCTCGTGATCTGCCCGCCTCAACCTTCCCAAGTGCTGGGATTACAGGCGTGAGCCACCGCACCCAGCCTAATTTTTGTATTTTTAGTTGAGACGGGGTTTCACCATGTTGGCTAGACTGGTCTGGAACTCCTGACCTCAAGTGATCTGCCCACCTCAGCCTCCCAAAGTGCTGGGATTACAGGTGTGAACCACTGTGCCTGGCCCCAACTCTCCTATCTCAGCAAGAGTGGTCCACCCTTCCAGAAAACTCCCCTCCCCTCATTCCTTAACACCCTGTAACTTGGCTTCAGTCTGAACCACTCAACTGAAATTGATAAGGTCACCAATGACCTCCTAACTGTCAAATGCAACAGATACTTCCTATCTCAGCCTTGCTGGTGGCCTGGTGATACAAGGCCACTCCCTGCTTTGCAGAACCTCTCCACTACCTGCTTCCCTTCTCGCCTCTGGTCACCGCTCTCAGCCTCCTTGGGTCCTGCTTGCCCACCGCTCGCACAGGATGGGAAGGCTCTGCCCTTTCTCTCCCTCCACTCGCCTAGCTGGGTTTACAAGTGAATTCACCGCTACACTTTTTTTTTTTTTTTTTGAGACGGAGTCTCGCTGTCACCCAGGCTGGAGTGCAGTGGCGCGATCTCGGCTCACTGCAAGCTCCGCCTCCCGGGTTCACGCCATTCTCCTGCCTCAGCCTCTCCGAGTAGCTGGGACTACAGGCGCCCGCCACCACGCCCGGCTAATTTTTTGTATTTTTAGTAGAGACGGGGTTTCACCGTGGTCTCCATCTCCTGACCTTGTGATCCGCCCGCCTCGGCCTCCCAAAGTGCTGGGATTACAAGCGTGAGCCACCACGCCCGGGCTTACACTTTCAAGACCTAAGCACCGACCTCATATCCAGCCTACGGTTTTTTCCAGACCCCAGATCCATGGATCCAACTGCCACTGTTTCTACTGGGAAGCCCGAGGGGCATCTCAAACACAACCCCAACTACACTCATCAGTTTTCTTCCTAATCCTGGTTTTCTTTCCAAGTTTCTTTTCCTGGGGAAGTTTAACCAAGTCATCCTACCTCCTAAATTTCCCTCCAATCCTCACCCCCATTTCCACTCTTCTGCCACATTAGAACCCCTCGGCTTTGGTTCATGCCATTAAATCTCACCTGCATCCTTTCAAACCTCCTCATGTCACCCACCTCCTTCCTCCTCTCTTCCAAATCTCTCCTCCTCCTGCTAGAATGGGCTTTCTGAAATGCAGATATGGTCAGGCCCCTCTCCTTCCTGCTCTGATGGGAATGGAAGAGGACTAAGATCCATGCCTTCTGACCTGCCGGTGACCCCACAGGCCCTTCTGCTACCCAATGGGCCCAGAAGAGGTTGGAGAGTCATCTGAGGTGTAATGAGAGCGTCAACTCCCCTCTCACGGGGTCTGGAGATTAGTAGAGTGCACCAGTGTGAGGAGGTCTTCCTGTGGGCGCTGCCTATCTCAGACCACAACAACATGCAACTGGGAGATCCCTGGGAGGCCATGCACATCTTCACAGCACATCTTATTTTTGAGATGGAGTCTCACTCTGTTGCCCAGGCTGGAATGCAGTGGCATGATCTCCACTCACTGCAACCTCCACCTCCCGGGTTCAAGCGATTCTCGTGCCTCCACCTCCCAAGTAGCTGGGACTACAGGCACACAACCCCACATCTGGCTAATTTTTGTATTTTCTGGTAGAGACAGGGTTTCACCATGTTGACCAGGCCAGTCTTGAACTCCTGACATCAAGTGATCTGCCCGCCTCAGCCTCCTAAAGTTCATAGCACATCTTGAACACTGACTTATTTGAGCTAACCTTGCAACACCCGAAGTCCAAGCTATCACCATAATTCGCCTTACATTCTACAATAGCCACTTAAGAGGCACCCTACATCCACTGTGGCCCCTTTCCAAGCTTTCTCTGCACTGCATTTTTTCGAAACATACATCTGACCATGTCATTCCTCTGATGGGTTTCTACTTCAAAATAAAGGCCAAATTCCTGACATGGCTGGCCTATTTGTCTGCTGGGCCCAACCCTCACTCACCTCTCCAGTTTCAGCCACCCCAGCGCCCCCTTGTGCTCAACCCTCTTGAAGGGTCGGCTTTCTTCCAGTCTTCCAACCCGCTGCTTCCCCTGCTGGAGGGCCTTTGCACACGTTAAGCCAGCCGTGCTGCCTGCTTTGCCCAGACTTCAGCCCAGCAGTACCTCAGCAGGAAGCCTTCCTCCTCCTGCAGATGTGCTCCGGCTGGCTGCCCTGTGCCTCTTCCTGGTGCTTCTCATGGTTCGTAACCACAGGTTTTCCTAGGTATTTTTTTTTTTTTTTTTGAGACTGAGTCTCACTCTGTCACCCAGGCTGGAGTGCAGTGGTGTGATCTTGATCTTGGCTCACTACAACCTCTGCCTCCTGGGCTCAAGTGATCCTCCCACCTCAGCCTCCCGAGCAGCTGGGATCACAGGTGTGTGCCACCACACCTAGCTAATTTTTGTAATTTTTGTAGAGATAGGGTTTCACCATGTTGCCCAGGCTGGTCTTTTTTTTTTCTTTCTTTTTTTGAGACGGAGTCTCGCTCTGTCGCCCAGGCTGGAGTGCAGTGGTGCGATCTCGGCTCACTCTAAGCCTCTGCCTCCTGGGTTCATGCCATTCTCCTGCCTCAGCCTCCCAAGTAGCTGGGACTACAAGCACCTGTCACCACACCTGGCTAATTTTTTGTATTTTTTAGTAGAGATGGGGTTTCACCATGTTAGCCAGGATGGTCTCGATCTCCTGACCTCGTGATCTGCCTGTCTCGGCCTCCCAAAGTGCTGGGATTACAGGCATAAGCCACCGCGCCTGGCCTCCTATGTATTTCTTACTCAATGAAGATGTCTTTCCCTATACACTGTAAGCACGGTAAGAGTGAGAACACTGCCTGTGAGGCTCAGCATCCCATTCCCTGTACCTACTGTTTGGCTGCAATGAGCACTCAATAAATATCTACTGCTTGAAAGAGCGGTTTCCTCAGCAGGCTAAGCTATGCGAATGTGCTAGAGTGTAACAACTAGACGTACAAATGAACAAAGGAAAGCAGCTAGGACCAAGTTCTTGATGTTAATACTTGTTTTCTACCTATTTGCCCATTTAATCACCTGCACTTGTTCACTACTCACTGAAGAACAGGCTTAAGAAAAATTAGGAGGAAGAACTTATTCAATAGGGCACTTTCTCCTTAATTTACTTGAGAAGAGACCAACCCATTTTACTTTAGTAGCTAGCTTAGCCTGGGGTTCTGTAAATCACAACAGTGCAGTTTGAGTGTGTCAGACAATCAATGTCTCTAGAAAGGAGTGACAGGAGATGGTGACATTTTCTTTGTATGTTTTTCTAATAAAGTCACACACTTGTACACAATAAATGCAAGCATCAGTTTTCTCTCTCTCTCACACACACACACACACACACACAGAGATCCAACCGACAACCCTGTGGCACCTACCTGCAGGCCTTGCTGGAGACGCCTCCTGTTCGGGCAGGGGTGTGACTGGGGAGCCTGCAACCCTCTCTGGCACTGGCACCTCCACAGGTGCTGGCGTGGGCACTGGGACTTCCCTGGGAGGTGGGGAGGCTGAGGGAAGGGCTGCTGGCTGCTCCTCTTCCTCTTCATCTTCAGAGGAGGACTCAGAGGATGAAGAGGACGAGGAAGATGAGGATGAGGAGGAGGAGGAGGATGAGGAGCTGGAAGAGCTGCTGCTCTCGGAGTCCGATGTGCTGTCATTTTCGCCATCTGAGTCAGCATACAGAGAACATTTGGAGGACGAATCGCTTTCCTCGTCCTCGCCTGGAAATCCAGAAGGGGCAGTCAGGAGAGGTGGGCAGACCTCACTTGGCCAGCCGTGGGCTCCTCACTCACTCCCTGCTGTGGATGCTGGGCTCTGGGCTAGGGATGGGGAAGTCCAACAGACCAAGGAGCTGCATAAGCAAACCATTTTCACGTGGAATAAACATCAGCACGCGCGCGGAGGATGGCAAAGGAAGCCCTAGACTCTATCTGAAGAGGCCCGACAAGGAAGGCATCCTGGGGGACAAGCTGAACTCAAGGACAAGGAGTCCACCACACAGACATGGGGACTGCACAGGGATGTCCGAAGCAAGAGGAAGTGGAGGCTTGGAGACTGGGAAGCAGGCTGCTCTGGCACTCAAACCTTACTAAAGTGGGTCTCAGGACCCAGTCTGGACGAAGGACTGGGTGAAAAAGGATTCTGGGCTGAAAAGGTTAAAAAACATGGCAGGCAGGCCGGGCGCAGTGGCTCACGTTTGTAATCCCAGCACTTTGGGAGGCCGAGGCGGGCGGATCACGAGGTCAGGAGATCGAGACCACGGTGAAACCCCGTCTCTACTAAAAATACAAAAAAATTAGCCGGGCGTGGTGGCGGGCACCTGTAGTCCCAGCTACTCGGAGAGGCTGAGGCAGGAGAATGGCGTGAACCCGGGAGGCGGAGCTTGCAGTGAGCCGAGATGGCGCCACTGCACTCCAGCCTGGGTGACAGAGCGAGACTCCATCTCAAAAAAAAAAAAAAAAACATGACAGGCTCTATATTCTGAGACTGCTCATGTACGGGAAGGGCTCGAAGAAACTGAAGAATTTCACAGTTTTTGAGGAACAGAATTGGATAAGTTAGACTAGAAGGTGGTGGCAGCTGGGGAGCAGACTGGAGGAGGGCAAGATGGAGCTGAACAGAGCAGGGCCAGGAGATAAACGGCCCATGGTGTCGGCCTGGGGAGACACCCTGTGGAGAACAAGTTGCCAGGAAGGACCTTATGGAGGGAAGTCACAGGGTCAGGAGTGCATTTTAGGAAAGAGATTCTATAAGCAGTTTGGAAAATGGACTGGAACAGAGGGAGAAGGACAGAAAGAGAGACAGGGAAAGCAGTCAAGACTGCTGCAAGAGGCTGGGTGCAGTGGCTCACACCTGAAAGCCCAGCACTTTGGGAGGCTGAGGTGGGTGGATCACTTGAGGTCATGAGTTCGAGACCAGCCTGGCCAACATGGTAAAACCCCATCTCTGCTAAAAATACAAAAATTAGCCAGGTGTGGTGGCTCACGCCTGTAATCCCAGCACTTTGGGAGGGTGAGGCAGGAAAATCGCTGGAACCAGGGAGGCGGAGGTTGCAGTGAGCCAAGATTGCATCACTGCACGCCAGCCTGGGCAACGAAGCGAGACTCCATCTCAAAAAAAAAAAAAAAATCCAGGTGTGGTGGCTCATGCCTGTAATCCCAGCACTTTGGGAGGCTGAAGTGGGTGGATCACCTGAGGTCAGGAGTTCAAGACCAGCCTGGCCAACATTGTGAAACCCTGTCTCTACTAAAAATACAAAAAATTAGCTGGGTGTGGTGGTGGGTGCCTGTAATCCCAGCTACTAGAGAGGCTGAGGCAGGAGAATCGCTTGAACTCAGGAGGTGGAGGTTGCAGTGAGCCGAGATTGCACCATTGCACTCCAGCCTGGGCAACAAGAGCGAAATTCTCTCAAAAAAAAAAAAAAAACAACATTCTGCCAGGCTGTCCTTTTGGACAGCTATGTCTCAGCAGAAGAGGGAGCAGGAGGGAGCAGGAGGGAGCATTCTGAGCACTGAGCTTATTGCCGTCAAGGGGCCAAGGGTTCCTAAGAATGTGGCCCAAACAGATGCCCTTGCAGAGGGCAAAGGTGACCCACAAGCCCAGCAGGAAGGTCACATGGGCTCAGAAAAGGGCTAGCCAGGCAGCCGAACCCCTCCTCCGAGCCCAAAGTCGATTCCACTGTCTGTGCTCACCATCCGACACCCCTGACTCCTTCTTTGTGGTATCCACAGCTTCCTCTCGATCTTCATCTTCCTCATCTTCTTCGTCATCCTCCTCATCCTTAAGAAAAAAGACAAATGGAGACTAACAGGAAAGGGACAACTAGTCCTACACCAGGCACAGCTGCCTGGGCTCCAACCACAGAGATGCTGGCTATGGGGAAGTAGGCTTCGGCCAGGAGCTGGCACCCGGGCCCTCACCTTCTCCGAGGAGGACTCCTGGGACGCCTCCTCCCCTTCACTGTCCAGAGCAAAGGACTTGCGGTGCTTGCCCTGGGTCTTGCCTCGCTCTTCATCCCGTTTTGGGGGCTTGGTCCCCGGACGTCCGGGCTCTCCAGCCTCCTTCTCTCGCTCAGGGTCTAGGCCAGCAGAGTGGTAGTTGAGGACATTTACCATCAACCACAAGATACTTGCCCTGTGCAAGGGGCTTTACATATACTATTACCAATCTTCCTGATGGTCTTCATTTTACAGATGAGAATTTGGAAGCTCATCAGATACATTCAAACACCTCAGTTACCTCATGTTTCATAGTTTTGTTTTTGTTTTTGAGACGGGGTCTTGCTCTGTCACTCAGGCTGGGGTGCAGTGGCATGATCACAGCTCACTGCAGCCTCAACCTGCTGGGCTCAAGCGACCCTCCTGCCTCAGTCTCCTGAGTAACTGGGACTATACAGGGGCATGCTATCACACCCAGCTAAGTTTTTAAAAATTTTTGTGGAGACAGGGTCTACCTATGTTGCTCAGGCTGGTATTGAACTCCTGGGTTAAAGTGATCCTCCTATCTCAGCCTCCTGAAGTGCTGGGATTACAGGCGTGAGCCATCGTGCTTGGCATATATATATATATATATATATATATATATATTTTTTTTTTTTTTTTTTTTTTTTGAGACAGAGTCTCGCTTTGTCGCCAGGCTGGAGTGCAGTGGCAAAATCTCGGCTCACTGCAACCTCTGCAGCCCGGGTTCAAGCAATTCTCCTGCCTCAGTCTCCCAAGTAGCTGGGACTATAGGCACCCGCCACCACGCCTGGCTAATTTTTCTATTGTTAGTGGAGACGGGGTTTCACCATGTTGGCCAGGATGGTCTCGATCTCTTGACCTTGTGATCCGCCCACCTCGGCCTCCCAAAGTGCTGGGATTACAGGTGAGCGCCACCTTGCTTGGCTTTAATATATATATATACACATATGTGTGTGTATACATACATATGTGTATGTGTGTATATGTGTATATATGCGTGTGTGTATATGTGTATATATGCATATATATGTGTGCATATATATATATATATATATATATATATATATATACGTACATATAGGTATATATATGCATTTTTTTTTTTTGAGACACAGTCTCATGCTATCACCCAGGCTGAAGTGCAGTGGCATAATCTTGGCTCACTGTAACCTCCACCTCCTGGGTTCAAGTGATTCTCGTGCTTCTGCCTCCCAAGTAGCTGGGATTACAGGTGAACACCACCATGCCTGGCTGTTTTGTATTTTTACAGAGACAGGGTTGCGCCATGTTAGCCAGGCTGGTCTTGAACTCCTGACCTCAGGTGTTCCTCCTGCCTCAGTCTCTGGAAGTGCTGGAATTACACTCAGGAGCCACTGCGCCCAGCCCACACAGTTTTAAATATGTCCTGTCCATTTGATCTTGTATCATTTTCTGGTCGGGTGGAAGAGGGAGCTGACTTGTTATGCCTGGCCCAAGAAAAGGGTATGAAGGCCAGTGGGTCTCCAGGGAAGCAGATCTGACTCAATGGGCAAGTTTCCAGGCCATGGTAGCTATTAAGCAAGGGCTCAAACTCAGGCAAACTAGGAGGAAGGTGGTAGGAGGGCATTAGCATCAGGTGGGAAACTTGGGGAGTTAAATGTTAACTCGGAATTCTGTGATTCCAGACACTGAATTTCATGGGTGGAAAAACCCAAAATACAGAAAATGTAAATCAGCAGAGCAGAGAAAGACCTGCAACTACAATCCGGGGAATAACCCTACCTGGTGCATCCCACACCTCCCAGAACTGCTGCATTTCAACCCTGCACCTCCACCTGGCTCTGCCCTCAGGACGACCTGACCCCTTCATCCCCACCTCTTGCTCTCACATCAGAACCCACACAGCACACCCCTTCTCCTTATGCCTGACCCTGCTCACCGTCTTCATCTTCCTCAGCAGGAGTGGAGGGACGAGGCCTCTTTTCCTCACTGGCCTCGGAAATTTCCGATGGCTCTTTCCGCTTTACCTGGGGGATGGGGAAAAGATGGGGCCTGTTTAGAACTCAAACACTCAGGCAGAGCACGATGGCTCACTCCTGTAATCTCAGCACTTTGGGAGGCCAATGCAGGTGGATCACCTGAGGTTAGGAGTTCAAGACCAGCCTGGCCAACATAGTGAAACCCCGGCGCTACTAAAAATACAAAAATTGGCCAGGCATGGTGGCGGGTGCCTGTAACCCCAGCTACTCGGGAGGCTGAGGCAGGAGAATCGCTTGAACCCGGGAGACGGAGGTTGCAGTGAGCTGAGATCACGCCACTGCACTCCAGCCTGGACAATAGAGCAAGACTCCATCTCAAAAAAAAAAAAAAAGAAAAAACTCAAACACTCATGGTTCCTGACCACCCCTACCCCAAGGAAGGAGGCCCCCTCTCCCTCTCCCTACCATACCCCACAAAATGACAGTTCTGAGTACCTTGAATGAAGGCAGCCGCAGGGCCCCTCTCAGCCCTGACCCAAAGGCGAAGGCCTCAATGCCCGTAGTGCCCCCGCTCTTGGCCCAGTCCACGAGGGACAGCAGGCCAGGCTCCTTCAGCTTCATCTTCTCTTTATCCTCCTCCTTGGCTTGCTGCTTGGCCGCGTTCTGGAATGGCTGCAGGCAGCAGTGGGGCTGAGCCCCAGCGCCCAGAACCCAGGCATTCCCTCCTGCCTGAGACCTACTCCCGGACCCCAGGAATACAGAACGCATCTACTTGCTGCTCCATATCTTGGTCACACCTGTCCCAGCCCCCACACAGCATTTTCTCAAAAGTCTGCTCATTTCACCCACCAGTCGTAAGAAATAGCCACCATTCCCACTTCACAAATGGCAAAATGGAAGACCAAAGCTTGAAGAGACCTAAGGGCCTTGTCCACCGCAAGCAAGCAAGCAATGGAGCCAGGACAAAGCTCTGCTGCCTCCCAGGCCCATCTGTGCCTGCTTCTCTGTCCCATCAATTCCCCTGCCCAGCCAGGGTGGCCTGGAGGGCCTGTGGCCTCTCTCCACTCGCCTCTGTCACCTGTCTCCTCTGAGCTGTGCAGCCTGGAGGAGCCAGAGGCCCATTTCCTCCTGCAAAGCCCAGGGCTCCCCGGTCCCAGGCGCTGGCCTCACCTTGGCCTTCTCCTCCTTGCTCTCCCACCACTGGTCAAAGGCTCCGAAGGCCACGTTCTCCACCATCTTGCGGTTGAGGTCTCGCTGCATGATGCTCTTCATCTCCTGGACCAGCATGGCGAGCACCCGGCCCACAGTGCCTGCCGTCGGGAGGGTCTTGCCCTCTGCCAGCTCTGCTTCTTCCCTGGGTGGCAGCCGGGCCTCCTCTCCCGAGACTGAGGAGGAGGGCAGGGGCTCGGCTGCCACGGGCATGGGCAGGTGGTAGGCCTCCCGTGAGTATGCCCCTCTGCCCTCCTGCCCCTGTGCATATAGAGCATAGGGCAAGCCATAGGCTGCCTCCTGCGGGGGTGGAAATGGGAGGAAGGCCTCCCCAAAGGCCCCACTTGGGGGGCCAGCTGAGGTGGCAATCAATCCCTTGCCCTGCCGCAGCTGATGGAGCCGAGTTAACATCTGGGTCTGCATCTGGAAGGACATGGGCATCCCTCCCCACTGAGCCCCAAGTCGGTCCATGAGCTCCAGGGAGTTCACAAAGTCATAGATGTGCGGGGGTGGTGGTGGAGGTGGGGGGTACTCAGGGGGCGGCGGCCCATCAGGTCTGGGTGGGAGGAGGTAGGCAGGTTGGTGGGGAGGATAACCAAGAGGAAGGGATGCCAGGTAGGGAGGAGGAGGCGGCGGGGGAGGGGGAGGCGGCGGAGGCTGCTGAGGGGGCGTCGGGGCCGGAGGGGGTGAGCCACCCCGGTCGTCGTCGGAGATCTCCATGTCGTCTCCAGAAGAACATGGAGAAGCCTGCGGGGGCAGAGGAGGGTCACAGAAGGCTTCTGCCTGTCCCAAGCCCTACTTTCTCATCTGGTTCCCTTCCCTCTCCCCTAGGCCCAACCCTGACTCCCAGAGCCCAGGTGCCTCCTCTGGCTGACCCCAGCCTCACCTGGTTCTGTCCATTTGCCTTGGGAGACTCCCGGGTGGCCCCTGGCTCCCCGCTCCCTGTAGGTGCCACATCCTCAAAATTAGCTGGGGCTGGAGGGGGTGTGCAGGGCCCGTGCCCTGACCCAGAAGGCACCTCACTTCCTGCATCTCTGGCCCCAAGGCTCACGCTGCTGTTCTCTTCCTCCTCCTCTGTGTCAGAGGCCAGGAAGGAAAACTTGGAGCGCTGCTCCTTCAGCAGCATCTCGATGCGGGAATCCAGGCTGCTGTGCTGGGCAAAGGGCACACTCTCATTGGTGGTCTCCGGGGCTGGGGAGCCAGAGCGGGCAGGTGAGGCTGGGAGGGGGGAAGTCCGAACTTCTTCTCTCTCAGGGCTGGGCCCTCCTCCACCCCCGCCTCCACCAGGTTCTGGAGGCTCCGGGGGTGGAGCCTCTGAGGCAGGAGGCCGGTAGTCCTGGTCGGTGGGCCGGCTGGGCTCAGGGGGCAGGTAGGAGGTGTAGGAAGGTGGGAAGCGCTCAGCTGTATTTTCAGCAAAAGGGGCTCCAGGGGGTTCCTCCCGCGTGGCCCGGCGTGGTGGGTAGGAAGTATGGCGCTGGTAGCGATTCCAGCTTTCATAATACGCTGGGTAGTTTGCATCAGAACTACGAAACTGAGAGGACGAGGAGGAAGAGGACGACGAGGAGGAAGAGGACAATGAGGAGGAAGAGGCAGAGGATGAGGCAGTGGCTGCAGTGGTGGCGGCGATGGCCGTGGAGGCGGTTGTGGAGGCTGAAGATGCAGAGAAGTGGCGGCGGGAAAAGGCATCTTGGTAGCTGTTCTCTGACCGCCGGGGCTTGAAGGAGGTTGAAGTGGTGCTGGAGAAGAAGCAGGGGAGTTAGCTGGGCTCAGCTCTCTATGAGCAAACCAGAGCATCCTGGGTCCCAAGGCCCAACGCCCCGCTATGCTGCCCTCAAAAGAAGAGCTATATGTTGGGTTCCTAGCTAGTGTGTTCCCTGAGGACAGCAATTTGTTGACTGAATCCACAGAGAAGCTAGGACAAATTATTTCCAACTCCCTCTTGGAGAGACTCTGGGCTTCTTCTTCCCAGTGGCAGCTCCCAGAGTTTGTGGCCGGGGCCCCAGGCGGGGTCTGCCCTGTACCTGCTGGAGTAGGCGGAGTCCTGAGAGTAAGGGGTGCTGCCCCGAGACGTGTAGGGGGTTCCTTGGGAGGACTGAGGGGTGAACTGGCCAAAGGAAGATGGGGTATCTTGTCGACTGCTGGAGAAGCTTGTGTCCTGGGAGCAGGGGGTGCCGTTGCCAGGAGTGCCCACCGCAGTGGCACCTGCTGGGTAGGCAGCTGTGTCGGAGGAAGAGCGGCGGCGGGATTCGGCCTGGAGCGACAGAGCAGGGCAAGGAGAGAGGAATGGGCTCAAACACCACTTGAAACCTGCCCTTCCCCAAACCAGGAATCCTAGTTCCCTCTTTTTTTTTTTTTGAGATGGAGTCTCGCTCTGTCGCCCAGGCTGGAGTCCAGTGGCATGATCTCGGCTCACTGCAAGCTCCGCCTCCCGGGTTCACACGATTCTCCTGCCTCAGCCTCCCGAGTAGCTAGGACTACAGGCGCCCGCCACCACGCCTGGCTAATTTTTTGTATTTTTAGTAGAGACGGGGTTCCACCTTGTTAGTCAGGATGGTTTCAATCGCCTGACCTCGTGATCCACCCGCCTTGGCCTCCCAAAGTGCTGGGATTACAGGCGTGAGCCACTGCGCCCCGCCCCTAGTTCCCTGTCTTTTGAAAGCATCTCAGCAGCTTTGCTTGGCTCTTCTTTGTTTAACGGGGAAGCCCGGAACTGCCCAAAGACTGCTCCTGCTCCGGGCACCATGCCCACATGGCTAGGGGCTGTGGCAGCCACAAACTTCTCACCGTCTCAGTGGCTGCACCCGAGCCTTGGAACTTCTCACTCAGGGCCTTGCCCCCAGTGGGCACAGTCTGAGGGGTGTAGGAGCCATTGACAATTAGTTCATAGTATTTCATTCGTTGTTGTCCTGGAGGGAGGGAAATGGGAACCAATTGTCAGATGGAGACACTAACTCCTTCCTAATCTGGTATTCCTGCTTCTTTCTCAGGCCTCAAGTTTCCTACAATTTCTTGGAATCTGGGTTTCAGGATTTCAGTTCTCCTACCATAACTCTACCTTTGGGACCTTCTACCTCATCTCTACCTCTGAACTACCACAAACAACATATTTTATGACACTTCACGATTTATCAAAAACACTTCTACTTATTTTACCATGTTGGATCACCAGAAGGGAAGCATCAGTATCTTGTTCTATAGGCTTAAAAGTGACCTACACAAAGTCACAGAATTGGTCATTGGAAAAATTGGAATTCAAACCCAGAGGCTCCATCACCCCATGCTCTTTATCCTGTAAACTAAAGCCCGCAGAACAGCAACCCGGGGACTAACGGAGCCTGCAGGAGCTGTGGAGTGAACACCTCAGAAACACCTTATGAGGAAAGAAACATGGTATTTAAAAACCAAGAGATTTCACACAAAAACCCAGATTTCTGGCTTGAGTGCAGTGGCACGATGTAACCTCCACCTCCCAGGTTCAAGTGATTCTCATGCCTCAGCCTCTCGAGTAGCTGGGATTATAAGCATGAACCACCACATCCAGATAATTTGTTATTTTTAATAAAGATGGGATTTCACCATGTTGACCAGGCTGGTCTCAAGCTCCTGTCCTCAGGTGATCCGCCCACCTTGGCCTCCCAGAGTCTTAGGATTACAGGTGTGAGCCACTGCATGCCTGGTCCTGGCTTTCTTTTACAAATCAAATTCAAGAATGTTAAACCTCATTTCTACTTGCGAACTGGCCAGTGCCTACTAATGGCTGCCTGCTCCAGACAATACTGCAATCTGCAGCTCGCCACAGACCCCACTGCTCCCCATCACTCAACACAGAAGCCCAGACCACCTTGCTTGCGTTCACAGCTCCTTTACTCTCTATCTCAAATTTCCAAACCAAAAAACCCAGAAAATCCAGTATTTCTGAGAATCTGGCATCAAAACCTATATGGGTTATAGAATGGCACATAGAACGATTAAAAAGAGGCCAGGCACAGTGGCTCACGCCTGTAATACCAGTACTTTGGGAGGCCGAGGCAGGCGGATCACCTGAGGTCAAGAGTTCAAGGCCAGCCTGGCTAACAGGGTGAAACCCTATCTCTACTAAAAATACAAAAATTAGCTGGGCATGGTGGCGTGCAAATGTAATCCCAGCTACTCAAGAGACTGAGGCAGAAGAATCACTTGAACCTGGGAGGTGGAGGTTGCAGTGAGCCAAGATCGTGCCACTGCACTCCAGCCTGGGTGACAGATTGAGATTCCATCTCAACAAAAAAAATTAAAAACAGGCTAGGCAGTGTAGTGAGACTTCACCTCTGCAAATAATTAAAAAAACTTTGGCCAGGTGTGGTGGTGTGTGCCTGTAATCCCAGCTACTCAGGAGGCTGGGGTGGTTGAGCCCAGGAGTTGGAGGCTGCAGTGAGGAAAGATCACGCCACTGCTCTCCAGCCTGGGTAACAGAGCAGGATCCTGTCTCAAAAACCAACCAACCAACCAACCAACCTGACCTGGGCTGATTTACTATAATCTATTCATCTTACCTAGTACAACCCTTCACATGATTTTTTTTTTCAGATAGTTATGTGCTTGATTATGGCCTATTGCCCAACCTTGCTGGAGACACCACACACACAAAAATCCATGTACCATAATTCCACTCTAAAATCTGATCTGATTTCAGAAACACAACTGGCCCCAACAGTTTCAGATCATGACCCTGGGTGCCTACCTGACCCTGACAGGCATTTGCGTGTACAACCTCCGCTGGAGGCCAAGCCTGAGTGGCAGGCAGAGGAGTCCTCACCTTTGATGTCAAGCTGGGCATGGATGATGTTGCCCATGACGGAGGTAAGGTGGAGGTTTTTGACCGTTTCCTTGGCGCCCCGAGTGCTGGTGAAAAGCACACGGGCCAGGCCCAGGTGCTTGCGCGTACGGGGGTGAAGGAGGATCTCTACCTCTTCCACCTCACCGTACTTACGGCACATATCCTTCAGGAAGGTCTCCCGCACGTTGTCATTCAGCCTTGCAAAAGTCACTTCCTTCAGTGGAATCTGTCCAATATAGAACTCGTCCAGCTGGGGAAAGAACAGGAGTTGGTACACTGACCACTGCTCCTTTGTCCTTCGGGAAACTTTAGCAAGCTCCATGAAGTCAAGAGAGAGGTCCAGGAAAGTGAGGGACAAGGGAAGGGGCCCAAAATAAGGGATCCATCAGACCTGACCCCTTTTCCCTGAATTATTCTCACCATAGAATAACAGCAAGAATTAAGAACAGAAACGTGCAAACTAGGCTGGGTGCGGTAGCTCACACTTATAATCCCAACACTTTGGGAGGATGAGGTGGATGGATCACCAGAAGCCAGGAGTTCAAGACCAGCCTGTCCAACATGATAAAACCCTGTCTCTACTAAAAATACAAAAAAAATTTAGCTGGACATGGTGGTGGGCACCTGTAATCCCAGCTACTCAGGAGGCTGAGGCAGGAGAATCACTTGAACCTGGCAGGCAGAGGTTGCACTGAGCCGAGATCACACCACTACACTCCAGCCTGGGCAACACAGTGAGACTCTATCTCAAAAAAAAAAAAAAAATTAAAAAAAAAAAAGAAATGTACACACTGAGGAATAAACATACGTGGAGAGAACGAGCTACAGGGCAATGATTCCCTAGCTCAGCCTTTACTAGGTAACTACCATGAACGAGGCACTGCGAATACAGAGATAGAAAGGAAAAGATTCTCGTACAGAAAAGTAGCAAGACATGCACATACAAACACAACACGACCCAGTGGCAGCTGACGCGTACGTGGTGTTCTGCAGCCCAGCGAAGGAAACCTTTGTACAGAGTATGATCAGGGAAGAATTCATAAAGATGGTGTCATTCTTACTGAGATTTGGGGATTAACAATTCATCAAAGACAAGGACCCCTAGGACATGGAAATATAAAACAACTTGGTGTTTTTGAAAAACTGCAAAGCGTATGGTGTGGATGTAACACAGGGGTGTGGTGTCAAGGCAGAGAATAAGGCTTGGCCAGGTCAATAACCATACATGTCAATGTCCCAAAACATGGACTTGGCAACAAAAGGAAAACAAAAGAGCAGTGACGCCAAAGAGACAAATGACAGCAAGGCAGAGGAGAAACTGAGGCAAGTACGAAGGCAAGGAGACCAGGTGAAATGAATACCAAAATCTACATTAAGTGGCAATAAGAATAGAAAGATGAAGAATAAAAAGGAAAAGAGCCAGGAGGATTCGGTGACCGACTGTGAGAGAAAAGGAGAGAATCACAGGCTGCCAGGCTGTACAGCTGAGTCGATGGTACTGCCATGTATGAGTAGAGAATAAAAGAAAAAGGTAGGTTAAGGAGGTAGATAATTTGTTTTAAATCCCTTAAACCTGAAACGTGTGGTCTCCAAATGAAACTGTCCCCCTACTAGGCATACAAGCCTGGAGATATTGGCTGGAAACAGATATTTGGAAGTCATCAACATTTAGGTAATAGTTGAAGCTGTGGGTGTGAAAGAGATTGTCCAAGTGAAGTGTACAAAGTAAAAAAAAAAAAAAAAGAGAAGAAGAAGAATGAAGGGACCCCACAGACAATTTATTTAGAAAGGAAGAATAAAGAATCAGAGAAGGAAATGAAGAACCACCAGTGTTCCAGGCCCAGTTCAAGGCCTGAAGCATATCCTGCCTAGGGTGGGGAATGGGAGTCCTCCAAGGAAACAAGATGGAAATGACATCGCCAAATGAGAGGTGGGGAACAGTGCAACCCAAGTAGACAGTGGCCTTGTCACTCCCCTTGACTGTCAAGGAACTGGGAGATCCCACTCTTGTGTGCTATGATGCACTGTCTAGGAATATACAGTGATACGTATAACAGCTAAACAGTCTTTACCTCACCCTTCAAGAAGTCAACACCCCAGCCACCAGGGATACACTTAGGACATCTGACCTGTACCTTTCTAGAAGATTAAGTGTACCTCCTGTCCAAAACAACTGAGTCTCACAGCCTCAGAGGTTGCTAGATCTGGCTGAGACCCTTTCATTGGAAACCCTTTTATTCAGCTATAGTGCCAAGACGCATCCTCCACACCCTCTTAGGACTACCACACCAGGAACCCAGCAGACACTTACCTTAAACTTAGGGACTGGGAGGGAAAAGTCTCTGTTTTTGGACCTGACATGGCAACGGGGGTCTTGGAGGTCTTCGACTGGTATATACTTTGAGTCCTAGGAAGGAAAGCGGCAGCAGAAAGAGAGCTCAGGGTGAATCCAGGCTGGGGAGCTCTAAGCAGCCCACCTGGACACGCACATGCAAAAGAGCTGGGTTCAACTGCCCACTTTCAAGAAGGCAGGCTACCGTTCTAGGTGCTGAACAGAATCACAGAGGACAGGGGCACCTGGAGCTCCCCAGATGGCAAGCAAAGGCCCGGGCACTCACGTTGACACTGAAGTGGACTCCATCATAGCGGTACACCTTCTGAGAAGGCCTGCGCAGGGCAGGGTCCAAGGCAGGATCCACGATGAGCTTGTAGTTCCGCCACTGGAAGCTCGGGGCCTTCTGCCCATCTCCCCCACCTTCCTGATCCATCTTTGCTCATTTACACTGTTAGGGACAGGGGGACACGCAAGAAGGGTCAGGACTTGGGCCTGACTCCCCTGCCTTTCCTCATTGGCCAACCCCGATTCCAGATTCTCCCATCACTCCAGTTTCCACCCCTCACCCTGACCCAGGGCTCCCCCAGATTCTCCCCTAAGTACCCTCTGTTTCGCCACAACAACCCAGCCTCTCTCCACCTCCCAACTCTACTGTCAGGCCCCCAGGCCCGTCTCGAGCCCCCTTACCTTCCCGCTCTCCCTAGCGCGCGCCCCACTTGGCCTCGGCGCAAGACCCCTCCCCCGCCCCCTGCAGGCCCCGCCCCCTCCCGCCTCCTCACCGGCCAGCGGCCCGGGCCGAGCCCGGCCACGGCTCCCACACACCCGCTGTCGTCCCCGCGCCCCGATCCTCCGGCCGAAAGGTGGCACCTCGTCGGGGCGCTGGAAACACCGCGAGACCGAGCCCGAGACCCGGCTTCGACCCCGAATCCGGGCGGGGGGTGGGGGGAACGCGCGCCGCTGCTCTCTCCTCCCGCCCCGGCGCGTTCTGCACCCCCCAGCAGGTCTCCGCGCACGCGCGCCGCGCGGCCCCACTCACCCGCTCCCGTCGAGCGGCTCGCCCTCCCCCCACCTCGCGCGGCACCTCAGCGGCGCGAGGCGGCGGCAGCGGCAGCGCGAGACCCGGCCCCGCAGCGGTGGCGGCGGCGGCGCCCCCCCACCACCACCTCCCCGGCGCGCGCACCAAACACCACCGCCACCTGCGCGAGGCCCAGCGGGCACAGGGTCTGCATTCGCACTTTCGCCACAGGCGCTGCCGGGGGACCCACGGGGCCGAGGGTAGCGGCTTCGTCTCGGCCGGCGCCCTGGGAGGCTCGAGAGTTGCGGCCCAGGGAGCCTGGAGATTGGCCGCATCCCCCGGAGAGTCGGCTTCGCCACGACGATCCAGATGCTGCGGCCCGGGATTTTGACGAATCGGCGGCGACGAAAGCTGCGACTAGTCCCTGAGGAAAAGGGGCGGGGCGGAGGGGAGGAGGCAAGCCAGCGCTGGGGAACCTTCAGTGGCGCGTTCGGCAGACGCAGATTCACCGGGCGGGCGGGGCGAATCGCTGGACAGGATGCCCGCCGCCTTGCTCCTGTTCCCCGTCCCTGCCTTGTACGGCCAAAGTCTGAGAGGCTGCAGATTCGCCACTGTTCCCAGCCTCAGCCGTAGCCTCCCCTTCATCCGCCTTGGTGGAGTCAAGAAAATAACGGCCCGTTAGCCAATCCCTGCTGGCAGAGTCGACAACTTTTTCTGGATTTTTCTTACTGGCCCAAGTGAGAGAATAGCCCGCTTCTGACCCTGGGGAAAATGCCTCCAGCCCAGCGCTCCTCTCAGAGTCCGATGAGAATTTTCAGCCGAGTATCGAGGGACCCGAGGAATTCTGAGGATCCGGCCTGGCGAATCTGCGGATTCTGCTGTGGGCGGGGCCGAGTCAAGGGGCGGGGCCAGGGTGTGCGGAGCCTGGGACTTAGGGGGCGCCTTCGGGAGGACCCACGAGGACTCACCCGGATGGGAGGGACAGCCGGGAGGTGGAAAAACACAACCGTGAGCGGTGACTCAGGCGGTTTGCCCCGCCTCGCACATAGATGCAGGGTGCCTTTCCTTCCCGTTATCGCCCTTGAGCGTCTGGCTGCTTAGGATGCCCATTTGCCAGATGGGGAGGGTGAGGCCTGTAGAAGGTACCCTAGTTTGCCGTACTCAAACCCACCATTAGTGGTTAAATCCAGGGACTGTCTCAAGGTTTTCTGATGACCCTAGTGGGGCCTAAGTGCTCTTAAATGGGCCCTGTAATAATAAACGAGGTCAGACAGGAACGGGACTGGACTGGTGTGTCCTCCTGGCGTCATGGTCCCAGTGCCCGCTTCTTTGGCTATGGCGCCCTATGCTCACGGGATGCCTCCGCACAAGGGCAGCAGCGGCCCAGGCCTACCCCTGGAACTTGGGCTAAGGGCTTCTGAAGGCTGGGCACCGTTTTGATCCCGTGTGGACGCAGGCACTCCCGGGAGGTCCCTTTTCCTGAGCTGAGGATGCCCCAGGCTCCTGATATGTGTACATCAGGCCCTCGCTATATGGCCTTGGGCAAGTTATTGACGTCTCTCAGTTTCGGAGTCTTCCTTTAAACTTGTATGTCAATTTGTACACATCCGAACAGTGCAGAAAAGACCCTAAGAGCCTGGTTTATGCAAATTCACCATTTTAAGTAATAGGAAAAGGTGGAAGGGAGACTTATCCAAGGTCTCACACCACAAGATAGAAGAAGATTAGGACTCTAAAATTTTGAGGGAAACAAGGCTGAAAAAATTAATTTACGTGGAGGCATAGGTGTTGAGATCAGATTCCTCTCTGTTCTAGTTGAAAGGCACTGGTTCCTTTTCTCAAATCAAAGAGAGATTCCCATGTGAGGGGTAGATAGTCCAAGTTCAGTTTCATGGACTAGCTGTGTGGTTTTGAGCAAGATCTTCAGCCTTCCCTGGCCTGTTTCCTTATCTCTGAAATGAAAATGATAAATAATGCTTGAGGTGTTGTGGGATTTAAATAAGATAACCTATGAAAGGCCCCTAGTATGTGGTAGTTGCTCAAGAAAGAAACTTGAGGCCAGGTGCAGTGGCTAACACTTGTAATCTCAGCACTTTGGGAGGCCAAGGTGGGAGGATCCCTTGAGCCCAGGAGTTCAAGACCAGCCTGGACAACATAGTGAGACCCTCCTCTCTACAAAGAAAAAAAATTAATTAGCTGGGTTGGTGGGACGTGCCTGTGGTGCCAGCTATTTGGGAGGCTGAGGTGGGAGGCTCATGAGCCTGGGAGGTCAAAGCTGCAGTGAAGCCAAGATTGCACAGCTGCACACCAGCCTGGGCAAAAGAGTGGGACTCTGTCTCGGCTGGGCGCAATGGCTCACGCCTGTAATCCCAGCACTTTGGGAGGCCAAGGCAGGTGGATCACTAGGTCAGGAGATCGAGACCATCCTGGCTAACACGGTGAAACCCCATCTCTACTAAAAATACAAAAACAAAATCAGCCGAGTGTGGTGGTGGGCACCTGTAGTCCCAGCTACTCGGGAGGCTGAGGCAGGAGAATGGCGTGAACCCAGGAGGCGGTGCTTGCAGTGAGCTGAGATCATGCCACTATATTCCAGCCTGGGTGACAGTGCGAGACAGAGCGAGACTCCGTTTCAAAAAAAAAAAAAAAAGAGTGCTTATACTAAACACTCAGGGAGGGCCGGGTGTGGTGGCTCATGCCTGTAATCCCAGCACTTCAGGAGGCCAAGACAGGTGGATCACCTGAGGTCAGGAGTTTGAGACCAGCTTGGCCAACATGGCGAAACCCCGTCTCTAATAAAAATACAAAAATTAGCCGGGTGTGGCAGCACACGCCCGTAATCCCAGCTACTCAGGTGGCTGAGGCAGGAGAATTGCTTGAACCCAGGAGACAGAGGTTACAGTGAGCCGAGATCGCACCACTGCACTCCAGCCTGGGCAACACAAGACTCCATCTCTAAATGAATAAATACTCAGTGGAAGAGATAGAGACTCTGAACTCAGGGACAAGAGTTCAAAGCCTGTAGCCTTGGAATAACTCTCCCCATTCAGAAGCTGTTGGCCCTTGTTAGCATCTGACAGGGTTACACCTGAAACCCACTCCCCTCCCAGGTCCTGTCCACCCAAACTTGCCACCACCCAGCTCTTGGGAACAAGTAAAGTTATCCTAAGAAGGCCTGCCCCGCATCCCCTTCACAGCAACAGGGACATCTGTGAAACACAATTTATTATATAAAAGAAGGTGCATCCAAATTCAGTGTCAGAAGAGCTTTGTATTCCAAGGGCTAAAGACTGGACCTTCTCCCTTAAAACCTCCTCACCCAATCCTTGCTAAGGACTCAGGCCTGGGGCAGAGGCTGTCAGTCTCTAAAGACCCCAGCCCTGGCCCAGGAGGGGGAGAACAAGTTTAGTGCATAGCGTGGGGCTAGGGCAGTGGGTCAGGCACCATCCCTGCTGTGAGTGGCCACAGGTCACCACGGTGGGGGAAGGTGGGGAGCTTGAACCTCCAAAGATAGGTTCGTTGTAGGACAAGCTAGACCAATGCCTGGGGTAGAAACACCCAAATCCCTCTACAACAACTAAAGCAAGAATGTGGAACCCATCGAAATCTTCCCCCAAAATGCCAACCATAAAACAGATTCTACAGAAATAAAGCAAGGAATCCCAGCACTTTGGGAGGCCGAGGTGGGAGGTTCACTTGAGCCCAGGAGTTTGAGACCAGCCTGGGAACATAGCGAAACCCCGTCGCTACAAAAAATACAAAAGAATTAGTCGGGTGTGGCAGCACACACCTGTAGTACCAGCTACTCACTACCTGGGAGGCTGTGGTGGGAGAATCTTTTGAGCCTGGAAGGTCAAGGCTACAGTGAGCTGTGACTGCATCACTACACTCCAGCCTGGGAAACAGAGACTGTCTCAAAAAAAAAAAAAAAAAAAAAATCAAACCAACAGTTGGCTGCCTTCTGACCTTCACATCCTGTATAGGAATGGAAATGGTGGCTAAAGTCAGCACCAAAGGTCCCACAAGCTCTCCCTGCCTCCCCTCTATCTACTGTATGATCCTTCAACTGAGGCCAGCCCAGGTGCAGAGTAGCTTGAAAAACCCAAGGGACAGACTGATGGGGAAAATCCTTGGGAATGTGGGAGCTGCCCCAAGGCCCAGGCCAGAGGACCCTGCAGGCAGGAATCTGAACTCTGCCTGAGAGTGGCCACTGGAAGTGGCTCCAGCCAGGGGATGGGGGGATGAGGTCTGTAGGCCCCTGCGGCCTCTTACAGACCCCGGAGGGAGGCAGTGCTTGCAGTGAGCGGTGGCTAACACCAGCCTCACACAGCCTGCAGCTCCCCCTGCAGGCGATTCAGTTCCTCTAGTTCCTGCTTGTAGCGGTCTGTCTTGTGTGCCACCAAGGAGCGGTAGAAATGCAGGGCAAAGGCCACAAACACGAGCCCCACGGGTACCATGATGGCCGTGGAGGCCATGGCTGCTTGCCAGCCTGGCCCATGGGCCCCACCACCACCACAGGCTTGCCGGGGTGGGCAGGCTGGCTCAGCCTGGGACGGTGCTGCAGACACAGAGGATGGTGGGAGATTAGAAGCTGGACTAAGGGAGGTAGCCACTGGTGCCAGAGTCCCGGGCACCCGGGATGTGGGCACCATGGGGGTCGGTGTGTCCAAGGGAGCCCCAATGGGCACAAACTTGACCCAACCAACCAGGACAACTTCAGCAAGGAAGAGAAAGGTGCCCAGGGCAGTGGAGAAGCCCCAGGCCAGCTCCACATAGCGGTGCAGTCTCTGGTGTGGTGACTGGTGGACAGAGTTGAGGTTGTGGATGTTGCTCACAGCTTCAATGTGGGGCAGCAGACACGTGGAGACCATGAGTGCAAACAGGTGCACAGCCACCAGCACGGTGGTGCAGGCACTGAAAGCCACCAGCAGGCCTGGTGGGTACTCGTGGTCGCTCTCCAGCTGCACCTCCACCATGGCCACCTGCAGGGGCAAGAGGGGATGTACTGATCTCCCCATAACCTCCTCAACTGTAGAAATTTTTTCCGCCTATTGGGATACATCACTGATACATATCCCTAGGACCTAGAACTGTGCCTGGCAGAAAGCAGAGACATTCAGTCTCTGTTGAGTAAACGAACGGACAGCTTTGCAAAGGCTCTGTTCTGGTTTCCCCACCTGCCTATCAAGAGGGCTGGATGGCCGGGCGTGGTGGCTCATGCCTATAATCCCAGCACTTTGGGAGGCCAAAGTGTGTGGATCACCTGAGGTCAGGAGTTTGAGACCAACCTGTCCAACATGGCAAAATCCTGTCTCTACTAAAAGTACAAAAATTAGCCGGGCATCGTGGCACATGCCTGTAATCCCAGCTACTCGGGAGGCTGAGGCAGGAGAACTGCTTGAACCCAGGAGGCAGAAGTTTGAGTGAGCCAAGATCATGCCACTGCACTCCTTTGCACTCCAGCCTGGGCAACAGAGCAAGATTCTGTCTAAAAAAAAAAAAAAAAAAAAGGGCCGGATGACATGTTTCTAACAGGTTTACTGCATAGGGATCAAACAGCAGATTCTGGAGCTGGGCTGCCTGGGATCATTCTCTGCTCTAGCTGTGTAATCTTGAGCAAGTCAGTTCTCTGTGTGCCTCAATTTCCTATCTGGAAATGGAGATTGATAACAGCACCTCCCTGCCTTATAGGGTTGGTATAAACATTAAATGAAATATACATGAAATGAGCTGGGAGTGGTGGCTCACGCCTTTCATCCCAACACTTTGGGAGGCTGAGTCGGGTGGATCACCTGAGGTCAGGAGTTCAAGACCAGCCTGGCCAACTTAGTGAAACCCTGTCTCTACTAAAAATATAAAAATTAGCCGGGCATGGTGGTGTGAGCCTGTAATCCTGGCTACTCAGGAGCTTGGGAGGCTGAGGCAGGAGAATTGCTTGAACCCAGGAGGCAGAGGTTGCAGTGAGCCGAGATCGCGCCACTGCACTCCAGCCTGGGCGACAGAGTGGGACTCTGTCTCAAAAAAAGAAAAAAAAAAAGAAAGGAAAGAAAGAAAAAGAAAGAAAAGAAAAAAGAAAGAGGAAAGGAAATGAAAAGGAAAAGCAAGAAAGAAAGAAAGAGAAAGAAAGAGGAAAGAAAAGGAAAAGGAAGAAAAAGAAAAGAACAGTGCCAGGCACAGAATAAGCACTAGGTATGTGTTTGCTGTTCTTGCTATAGTGAATGCTGAAGTCTGAGGACAGAGTTTACAAATTGGCACACTGTGGACCACTGCCAGCTTGCAGACGTGTTTTGCTTGGCTCACACAGTGTGTTTCTTAAAAAATGGAAGACGTTGCCAACTTGTAAAACTCAAGAGATTTCTTATATCCCTATTTCCAGATCCCCCTGAAAATTCGGAAGAACTGGCCACACTTGGCCTGCGTTCCTGCATGGCAACTATCAGCTCAAATCAGTCATGGCTGCTCCCCTTGGAAAGGTCATGGGGTCTCTCTCTCTCTCTCTTTTTTTTTTGGTAGATGCCAGGTCTTGCTATGTTGCCCAGGCTGGCTGGACTCGAACTCCTGGGCTCCTGGGCTTAAGCGATCCTCCTGCCTTGGCCTCCCAAAATGCTGGGATGAAAGGCGTGAGCCATCACCCCCAATGTCATGGGGTCTCTTGCTTGCTAGTCCCTACCCAGCCAACTTGGCATCCATATTACCTGCCTGGCCCTTTGCAAACATTTGAGTTGATGACCCTCTTCTAGGAATTTGTAAATGTGGAGTCTGGAACCAGATTGCTTAGGCTCAAATCCTGCCACTTACTTGCTGTGGGACCTTGGGCAGGTGTCTTAACATCTCTGATCCTCAGTTTCTTCATCTGTAAAATGGCCAGAGTAGCAGTACCCACTTTGTAGGCTAACAGATGACGTATATAAAGGCACTGAGGGCAGTGCCTGGTGCTTAGTGACAGCTGGATACAATTTGTATAATGCTACTCTAACTTAGGCCACCTGAGTTTCAGAATCCCACTCTCTCCCCATCTCTGGTCCTTGTAGGGTCTGTTCGATTGCTCTGGGCCTGGGGAAAGAAGGTAGGTGTAGAGGCTGGCGGGTGGAGGTAGGAAAACAGGGCTGAGTATTTTGGGAAATTGGGCCATAGCAGGTGTCAGGAGGTGTTTTCCACAGACAGGGATCTGGGCCAGGCTTAGTCCTGATTTCTCCCAGAGCCTGGCCCAGCCTCAGTCACCCCTGCTAGGACTGCGGCCAGTCCTGTCCCCAGAACCTAAACCTCCAGCCCTTTGCTCCTGCGGAGAAGGCTCGGGCCCTTAAGCTGTCACCCCAGCAACCTGCACCTGCATATTCTGCCGTGGAAGGATTGTCTCCTTGGGAACAGGCTGGACCAAGGGGTTGACCTCCCTCAGCTTGGGTGGCTGCTCCCTTCCCTCTGCAGGCTGTGCAGATGAAGGGGAGCCAAAGCCCTGTCCCCAGGTGATGCCCCCATCATGAAAGGTAAGCTGGTCTGTGGGTTCTGGGACCCCACATATTAGACCATAGGCTTATGATGACCCTTAGGGTTAGAGAGTTTCCCTGTCATTGTTCAAATACGGAGGTTGTGGCACAGATGGGGCAGGGACTAGCCCAGATCCCCTAGCGCCATGGTCCCCGCCCCAAGCGCCTCTGATATCCACCCCCACAGGAGTGCGTTCCCCAAAGTACCTCCTGCAGCTCACTTTCTCCTTTTTCCTGGGGTGATGGTGGGGAAACCCCAGACTAACAGAGCAGCAACCCTGGGTCCCAGTTCATGCGCTCCTGCCCAGAGGCAAGGCTTTTACTTTCCACACCTGTCCAATTAGCAGGCTAGTCTTAGCCATCCTTGGTAGGTGACCTGCTCTGACATGCCTGGCTCACCCTGGGGCGGTTACTTGGCGGGCTACAGAGGGCGCACCCTCCATGATCTCAGTTTCCCACTGGCTTGCAAGGGGGGTGGAGGCCTGTCTAGGGTCACACAGCTGGCCACAAGCAGGGAGGAGCCAGGACTGTGTCTGCTGATCCTCACCCTGGGACCTGCTTCCATCCCACTTCCTGTGAGGCCACCGCTGGGGCAGACCGTTAGCCGACACCCTCCTCCTGCACCTGGGGTTTATCAGCTTGAGACTCGCTTATCAGTTTCCTCATCGGCCTCCTTCCCCAGCGGCTCCCTCCCAGGCATGATCTCTTGTCAGTTTTCCTGGTTGACACTAGCACCTCTTGGGCCCGCTGGAGAGTGGCCACCTTCCCTGGGACGGGCCCACCCTCAGCTGGGTGACCCTTCCACCCAGCTGATCCATCTTGAGCCCCCCACCTGTTGATGCAGCCCCCACCCAGCTGACCTGCCTTTGAAGCTGGCACTGGGACTTAGGAACCACTTCTGCCAGGAACAGGCTCCATCTGGACCACTCTGCCTCATTGTTGCAGTCAACCCCACTGGTGATTTGTTCACCCCACTCCCACTATGACACCTTTAGGACTTTCGTGTCCTCCAGTGGCCCCGTCTCCTGGGGTCCCCTGTACACACACATCCATAAGAAGGGACTTGCTCAGTCCCGTGGGACCTTGTTCCTTCCCCCTTGACGAAAGCCCCCTCTGCCCTGACTCCCTTGGGACCTGTTTACTTTCCCCCCCCCGACCTGTGCCCCCCACGTGCTCTGCCCCCCCGGGTGTGACCCCTCCCGGCCCCTCACCATGGCGAAGCCCGAGAGCAGGGCAGACGTGCGGCTGGAAGCTTTGAGCTTGGCCCGGCTGAGGTAGAGGCGGCGCCAGCTGAGTGCCCGCAGCGAGTGCTGACTGGCCCCCATGAGGTCCAGGTAGCCGCGGTGCACGAACTCCCGGTACGTGGCCGAGCCTGCAGGGCTCTCGCCCTCAGGGTTCAGCGGGGCCTGCTCGCCCGCGTCCCCCTCGCCGCCCTTCATCTTGGGGGCGGCGGCACCAGGCGGTCACTACGGGGCGGAAGCGCCTCGGGGGCCCCAGCCGGGCCGGCCCAAGCCCGGGGGCGGCACCATTCCCAGACAGGGCGAGCAGGATGCAGGCGGCGGGCGCCCAGGAAGAGGCAGCCCCTGTGGAGCAGGAAGAGCAGCGTCTGCGGGGAGCCCCAGGGGCCGGAGCGGGACAGCGGAGGCCAAAACAGGAACTGGGACAGAGGCGGAGCCGGGGCTAGCCACATGATGGGGTGGAGCTGGGGACCGAGTCCCCGCAGTCCCGGGCCCGCAGAGATTCCCCGCGACCCCTACCCACCAAGAACATTATCCAAGCGCCCGGACCCCACCGAGGTGCACGCCAGCCCCAGCCAGCCCCCTCCAAGGTACAGCTGGACACCCCAGGTTCCACACTTCCAAATCCCTCCCACAATGAACCCAGGAGAGGTGAACCCACTCATCTGTAGGTAGGGACCCCGCAGGTACACACACGAACTCCGCGGCCCCGGCTGGAAGATTTTGAGTTTTATAGCAAACCGTATTGTACAGACCCGGGGCCCAGGGGCCCAGCCCGGCTGGGTCCCCGGCTTGCCCCTCGCCGGGCTGCCTCTTCCCTCCCGCAAGCGGCCCCATCCTCAAGCCTCTCGCTATCCCCAGGCCCCACCCCTCCGGCCTTTGGTCCGCCCAGCCCTCCCCCCACCCGCGCACCTCCCTGTTACCTGAGGTATGTGGATAGATCTCCCCTCCCCTACATGGTAAGCCCCGGCCCCCCGGAGGCCTGCGCGGAGGGGCGGGACCTGGCCCGGCTCATCCCCCGGGTCCCGAAGCCCCACCCCGCGCTGGAAGAAGGGGCGGGGAAGGAGGGCCAGAAGAGTCTGTTACTAGGTTCCCATGGCAACTAAGAGGGGGCCATTTCCAGCCTTAGCACTGGCATCGGGAGGTGTCCGTTGGCTGCTATTTCCATGGCAACCAGGAGTGGCGGTTCCCTGGGCAAATGGGATACAAGTTTCCATGACGATGAAAGAGTGGGAAGAGCCAGGCTGGAGGAGTCCCATGGTCCCCATCCTTGGGCTGGTGCCCCCAGCCATAATACGGGTCTGGTGGGTGCCGCCGCTCAATACAGTAAAACAAGAACGAGCCTGGGGGTGGCGCAGTCCCAAATGGGCGCCCACCGGCCCGGTCTCAGTCCAAGCTGGTCCAGTCCCCTCACACCCTGGCTCCCCCAGGTCCGAGGTTCCCCCGGTTCAAGTAACACTTCAGTACAGATGAATGTTCAAGTATTGTGCGGAGAGGCGGGCAGGGGGTTAGGGCGCCCCTCGCCACTCCCCTGGGCCGCGAGCTGAAGAGCGGCTGCCCGCGGCCCCCACTCCTTGCAATAGCTGCCGTTTTCAGTGACGTTCAAGGAGTCAGGGTCAGGGGGAAGGAACTGAAGCCTGGGGAGGGGGGAAGCAGAGAGGTGACCCGCAAGGGGGTATTGCTGTTCCCACACCTGCTGTCATCCCTACCTCCAGCTCAGCCCCGGCTTGCCCCTGGTTCCCCTACCTCTGACACCTGGATCCCCAATTGCTCCTCCGGTTTTCCTTTTGTGGCCCCACCCCCACCCCCCACTCCAAGTAACTGGTCTTTGTTCCCTGAACCCTTGGTGGTCTGCTGTCTGCCCCGCCCCCCGCCCCTTCCACCTCCCCCAGCCCCTGGCTCCCATATCCTGTGTGTCCTTTCCCCATTCTCCCCCCCCAACACTTGCACCATAACCCCCCTCCCACCGTCCCTTTGGCTCAGCACCCTCCAGTACCTCTGACCCACTCCCCCCAGGGGATGGACAATGAAGCAGGTAGCAGGGGGAGGACATGGGAAGGAGAAACCCCCAGAGATATCAGTGCAGGGGGGAAAGAAGGGGGTGGCTGGCTTGAGTCCCTGGGTGGGAATCCCAAGTCACTGACACTCAAGAATCCCAGGGTGGTGAGGTGGGAACCTGGCCTCCCAGCAGGGGTGAAATGAAGCCGGAGGTCCAGGCTCCTGTCGAGTCCGGGGGAGGGTGGGGGGCGCCCAACTAGCTGTCCTTGAGAAGCAGCTTCTCCTCAGGGCAGCGGAAGGGGCCAGGGGGCCCGGCAGCTGCCAGCCGGGCACAAGCTTCAGGTGAGAGCTGGCGGCAGGAGCGCAGGTCTAGGCGGCGTAGACGAGGGCAGCGGCGGAACAGCGGGAGGCAGTGGTCCGTTAGGCGGTGGCAACCTGGGGATGGGGCAGTGGCAGCTGAGACCAGGCAGGTGAGCAAGGGGTTGGCACTGGCCGTGGAGACCCACAGGCTGGCAGGAAGGACAGGGGACCATGCTTACCAGCAAGATTGAGGTGCACCAGGGTCTCGCGGAGTGGGGATGTGGGGGCCGTGAGGAGGTGAACACTGGGGTCCCCGACGTGGGCGCAGTGGCTCAGGTCCAGGGCGCTCAGCTGGGGTGCGTGGCGCAGCAGGAGCCGCAGGGAGGCATCTGTCAGCTCCAGACCTGCCAGGCGCAGTTCTGCCACCCCCTGCAGCCGACCACGGCTCTCTGTTTGCCCTGGGCAGCCAGATGAGAGGTCAGCACTCCTGGCCACTCCCATCCCTGCGCCCAGGTATCCAGACCATCTGCCCTCCACCTGCTTCCCACATAAGTGAGTGACCTGGTGCACTCTGCGGCTTGCTCTTCTCAAAAACACCCTCATGGCCTGACATCATCTGTCCACTCCTCACATTACCTCCTCGGAGCCTTCCACGATTATTGTATTTGAGACTACAATATTCTGCCAGGCATGGTGGCTCACGCCTGTAATCCCAGCACTTTGGGAAGCCGAGGCAGGCGGCTCACTTGAGGTCAGGAGTTCGAGACTAGCCTGGCCTAACATGGCAAAACCTTGTCTCTACTAAACATACAAAAATTAGCCGGACATGAGGGCAGGCACCTGTAGTCCCAGCTACTCAGGATGCTGAGGCAGAAGACTCCCTTGAACCTGGGAGATGGAGGTTGCAGTGAGCTGAGATTGTGCCACTGCACTCCAGCCTGGGCAACAGAGTGAGACTGTCTCAAAAAAAAAAAAAAAAGAAGAAGAGGGCCGGGCATGATGGCTTACACCTGTAATCCCAGCACTTTGGGAGGCCGAAGTGGGTGGATCGCAAGGTCAGGAGTTCAAGGCCAGCCTGGCCAATGTGATGAAACCCCATCTCTACTAAAAATACAAAAATTAGCCAGGCATGGTGGCAGGCGCCTGTAATCCCAGCTACTCAGGAGGTTGAGGCAGGAGAATCACTTGAACCCGAGAGGTGGAGGTTGCAGTGAGCCAAGATTGTGCCACTGCACCCCAGCCTGGGCAACAGAGCAAGACTCCATCTCAAAATAAATAATAAAAGAGTCTGTGACCTCCCCTCCTCTCTCTTGCTAGCTGTCTTGCCACGTGACATGCCGACTCCTTCATGTTCCATCAAGAGTAAAAGCTACCTGAGGCCTCCCCAGAAGCTGAGCAGATGCAGGCACCACACTTCCTGTACAGCTTGCAGAATCCTGAGCCAATTCAACCTCTTTTCTTTATAAATTACCCAGCCGAAGGTATTTTATAGCAATGCAAAAACTAATGTAATTCTCCACACTCCTACCACTTCCTTGCATCATTTTTTCCTCTTTTCTCACCATTTGACATATTATATGCATTTTTCTGACATATATACGTTTTCCTTTTTTTCTTTTTTCTCCCCCCCGAGACGGAGTCTTGCTCTGTCACCCAGGCTGGAGTGCCGTGGTACAATCTCGGGTCACTGCAACTTCCACTTCCCGGGTTCAAGCAATTCTCCTGCCTCAGCCTCCCGAGTAGCCGGGATTACAGGTGCACACCACCACGCCTGGCTAATTTTTGTATTTTTAGTAGAGATGGGTTTTCACCATGTTGGCCAGGCTGGTCTCGAACTCCTGACCTCGTGATCCACCCACCTCAGCCTCCCAAAGTTCTGGGATTACACATATGAGCCACTGTACTCGGCCATATATACATTTTTCTTATTAATCTTTCTTTCCTGCCACAAGGCTGTCAGTACTACAAAGGCAGGAATTTTTGTCTGTGTTGTTCATTGCTATAGTCCCAGCAACTGAGACAGAGTAGGTGTTCAATTTATTTTCGTTCATTCACTCATCAGACACATGACATCCCTGACAGGCCTACCATCCAGGCCCCTCTCCCACTTCCCTCCCCTCCATGGTCAGTAAGTCCCCATCAGGAGCCTCTCTTTTCTCCCTGGTCACCACTCGGGGTCAACACAACTGGTGCCTGAACTCCCGGCCCAGCCTTCTCACCTGCTCCACTTCTCTGCTCTTCTTTCTGGCATCCAGAAAGCCGATCTCAAATACAAATGGGACAGCATCCTCCTCTAAAATTCTCTGAGGGCGCCTCAAAGAGGTCCAGCCTTCTTGGTAGAACACCCCAGTTCCTATAAGGTCTCAGCTGCTAACTCCTCTCCCTCACCCCTAAACACCTGGGCCACATTCCACAAGTGGCCCTGCTTAAGAGACTCTGCCTGCCCCATGTCCCTCTGTCCCTGGTTTTCAGGTCTGAGCTCAGAGGCTCCCTGCTCCCCAGTCTGCAGGATCAAAGTGCTCGCACCCCTCATCTTGGCATCCAAAGAATATGGTCTACATTTATTTTATGCCAATGGCTCTCAAACTAGAGAGGCTTCAAAGTCACCTGGAAGGGCTGGTTAAAAGGGATTGCTGGTCCCAGCTGGGCGCGGTGGCTCATGCCTGTAATCTCAGCACTTTGGGAGGCTGAGGCAGGTGGATCATCAGGTCAGGAGTTCGAGACCAACCTGGCCAACATGGTGAAACCCCGTCTCTACTAAAAATACAAAAAAATTAGCCGGGTGTGGTGGTGCATGCCTGTAATCCCAGCTACTCAGGAGGCTGAGACAGGAGAATCGCCTGAACCAGGGAGGCAGAGGTTGTAGTGAGCCAAGATTGTGCCTCTGTACCCCAGACTGGGTGACAGATCAAGACTCCGTCTCAAAAAAAAAAAAAAAAAAGGGATTGCTGGTCCCATCCCCAGAGTTTAGACAGGTCTACAGGTTCATTTGTTTTTGAGACATGGTCTTGCTCTGTCACCCAGGCTGGAGTGCACTGGTACAATCACAGCTTACTGCAGCCTCGACCTCCCTGTAGCCTTGATCCTCCCACTTTGGCCTCCCAAAGTGCTGGGATTACAGGCCTGAACCACCGCACCTGACCAGAGTTTACTTTTTTTTTTTTGAGATGGAGTCTCATTCTGTAACCCAGGATGGAGTACAGTGGTGCAATCTCGGCTCACTGCAACTTCCACCTCCCAGGTTCAAGCAATCTCCTGCCTCAGCCTCCCAAGTAGTTGGGATTAAAAGCATGCACCACCATGCCTGGCTAATTTTTTGTATTTTTTTAGTAGAGATGGGGTTTCACCATGTTCGCTGGTTGCGAACTCCTGACCTCAAGTGATCTGCCCACCTCGGCCTCCCAAAGTGCTAGGATTACAGGTATGAGCCACCACGCCCGGCCCAGAGTTTGCTTTTTTAACAAGTTCTCCAGTTTTGTGGATGCTGCTGGTTCCCCGACCACACTTTAAGAACCACAGCCTTGGGAGACAAGATCTCTGATCATCATTCCTGTTTACAGCCAGGAAATCCAGGTCTGGTGATGCTGAATCTGAACTCTTACCACAGTGTTGTCTGCCTCCCAGGCACCAGCCTATCCCTAAGATAAACTATCAATAGATTAGGTGGCACAAACCATGAGGCTGCCCTCCAAACATGTTTTATGGAGTCTACAGAATGCTAAAAATTTCCTTAATGACTAACACTACAAAAAGGACATTTTTATAAATAAATTTACGTACTGAGCTTTTCCTTGAAGAATCGTAAGATGTGGCCTCACTAGGCACTCCTTCCCACCAGATGATGACTGAGGGGAGCTGGGTGGCTAGGTGCCACTCCCTAATGTCCTGTACCAATGCATCTCTTCTGTTACCTCCCAGGCCAACTCTATGGGCACTTGACTTTGCAAGCCCTAAATTTTAACCCCTCCTCCTGTCTTTGAGGAGCCAAGGGCCTGGAGAGGGGATATCTTTACAGATGCCCTCAACCTTGGGCCACAGCTAAAGGCACAAGGAGGAAAGGCCCATAGAGGAAAGCAGAGGAAAGAGAAGTCACTTCTGGCTTGGGCAGGGAGGAGTGGGCATCAGTGAGGATTTCACTGAGGTGGTGGCATTTAAGCTGGGCAAGAGTTTGAAGGTGTATGGGACTGTTCACAAGAGTAAAAGCCATGGAATCAACCTCAATGCCCATCAATGAAAGAATGAATAAAGAAAATGTGGTACATATACACCATGGAATACTATGCAGCCATAAAAAGGAACAAGATCATGTCCTTTACAGGAACATGGATGGAGCTGGAGGCCATTATCCTTAGCAAACTAATGCAGGAACAGAAATTGCATGTTCTCACTTAAAGGTGGGAGCTAAATGATGAGAACACATGGACATATCCATGGGAACAACACACCCTGGCCTTTCAGAGGGAGGAGGGAGAGGATCAGGAGAAATAACTAATGGTAAAGAGACTTAATACCTGGGTGATGAAATAATCGGTACAACAACCCCCCATGACACAAGTTTACCCATGTAACAAACCTGCACATATACCCATGAACTTAAAAGTTAAAAAAAAATTTAAAAGCTGAAAAAAAAAAAAAAAAAAAAAAAGGCCCGCCTTCCTGAGCTCCTGATAAAGGGCTGAACTGAACTGAATTCCAGCAGGAGGAAATGGACCAGCCAGCACTTTCTCACCTCCCAGGATGCACCATTCCCAATGCCCACCTTACCCCCCACCCACAGCTCTCCAACTCAGTCCAATTCCAGTAAGAGTGGACAATGGCTGAGTGCTCTGGCCTGACTGGGTGACCTGCAGCAGTCAATCCCTCTGGACCTCCAGTGCCTCATCTAGAATATGGGAAGAATCTTAGTTGCTTCTCTATTCTCCCCTTCCAGGGCTGTTGTGGAGGGGGCGGGGTGGGAAGAAGGGAACTATGAAAGAGAGGGGTGAAAGAACTCCAAAAGAAAAGATTCTTTTGGCCAGGCATGGTGGCTCACGCCTATAATCCCAACACTTTGGAAGGCAGAGGTGGGCAAATGACTTGAGACAAGGAGTTCGAGATAGGCGTGGGCAACATGATGAAACCCTGTTTCTATAAGAATTACAGGCCGGGCGCGGTTGCTCACGCCTGTAATCCCAGTACTTTGGGAGGCCGAGGTGGGCGGATCACGAGGTCAGGAGATCGAGACCATCCTGGCTAACACAGTGAAACCCCGTCTCTACTAAAAATACAAAAAATTAGCCGGGCTTGGTGGCGGGCGCCTGTAGTCCCAGCTACTTGGGAGGCTGAGGCAGGAGAATGGTGTGAACCCGGAAGGTGGAGCTTACAGTGATCCAAGATCGCACCACTGCACTCCAGCCTGGGCGACAGAGTGAGACTCCGCCTCAAAAAAAAAAAAAAAAATTCACAAAAAAATTAGCCAGGCGTGGTGGCACATGCCTGTAGGCCCAACTACTCAGGAGGCTGAGGTGGGAAGGATCACTTGAACCCAGGAGGCATAAGTTGCAGTAAGCCGAGATCTTGCCACTGCACTCCAGCCTGGGTGACAGAGCCAGATGGTCTCAAAAAAACAAAAAGAAAAACAAACAAACAAAAGGATTATCTTATTTCAGGGGACTGCAAATCTCCTTTTGAAAATCTTTCCTCAAACTAGACCTCTCCCATCCTGATTGCCTACTCATTCAAGTTATTCATTCAACAGCTATCTGCGGAGCAGCCACTGAGAACATGCTGGGGGACCAGTCAGTCCTTGCCCTCAGGCAGCTGGAGACCCTGGCAGGAGGGCACAGATGTGCATCAAGGCACTCCACAATTGCCCAGTATTATGCTGGCGGGCTGCTCTCAAAGCTGAGAGGGACTCTGAGCTCAATGTGGGGTGGGATCAGGGAGAGCTTCTTGGAGGAAGTGGCATTTATACCCAGGCCTAAAGGATGATGAGATTTAAGTAGATGAAGAGACATGGCCTCTGCTCCCAGCATCCTTCTCTGCCAATATGAGCCTCCTGCCCCACCAAACTGCTGGGTCTCATGCTCCCTGGGAAAACCCTGTTCCTTTCAAGGCTCAGTTCAAAGTACACAGCAGGTGGGTGAATGAATGAATAATGCCCAACCAGGGCCTTTCCATTCAAACTCATGTATTCTTTCCTTTCTTCAAATACTTTACCATCCAGCATGAGTCAGAAGCGACCTGAGAGGCCTCCTACCCTACCCTTGCCCAGCCCATTCTCCAGAAAAGCAAACAGAGGCTGCACCTGGTTTGGTGTCTGGTGGAGGCAGCAGCAGCTCCCGGAGCTGGGAATCTTTAACATCCTCGATCCAGCGGAGGTCCAGGAGCCGCAGGGCTGGCAGTGGGGCTGAGCCCAGGGCAGAGACAGAGAGCCAGGAGCAGCCAGAGAGCACCAGCTCCTGCAGGCCTGCAGAGAGAGGGCGCAGTCAGGAAGCAGGTGCTGTGAGGACTCTATCCCAGGCCTGTCCCTGTCCCCACTCTGTCCTCCGCACCACACACCCTACCTTGTAGTCGGTTCAGAAGCCACATGAGCTGCTTCTTGGAGACACCTGTCCAGCTGAGGTCCAGGGCACGGGGCTGGCGGCGAACCACACCACTGAGCATGGGCGGGGTCAGTGACTTCCGCCGGCTCAGGTCCATTCGAGGCCACAGACGCTTGTCATAGCACCTGGCGGCCACAGGGGGGAGACAGAGACCTCAGCCCTCAGCTCTCAGCAGCCCACAGTTCCCAGGCTCCCCAGCTCCAAGGGTGCACCCCAGCTCTCTTCTGGCCACACAGACAACAGGGTGGCAAGAAGCACCTGGCCTCAGCCAAGAGCACTGGGATTGGAACCCAACTCCATCACTAACTGGAAATGAGACCCTGGGCAAGTCTGTTCCTCTCCCTGAGCTTCAGAAGCCTCGTTTATGATTGAAGGCAATAGCCCCCCACTCTGCCAGCCCACAGGGCAGCTGTCAGGTCACACAGGCTCATCCCAGCTGTGGGCTCCCAGCATAGAAAGTGTGCTGCCCAACACATACACAACTGTCACGCATGCTGCCTGATGTCATGCCAAGGGGACTGGTGTTATCCAGTCGTCTCCAGCCACCCTTGGGCTTCTTGATTCCTGACTGAGTTCCAGTGCTCATGGGTCCTTGCCTCCTTTATTCATCTCTGCCTCTGATCCACACCTGTCCCATCTTGACAGCCAGCTGCCCGCAGCTGGACTTACAGCCCTAATATCTTCCCTATTACATTACTGTGTTCCTCCAACTACAATGTAAATTCCACAAGGGCAGATTTGCGTTTTCCACTTTTTGAAAAAAAATTTTTTTTGAGACAGGGTCTCACTTTGTCACCCAGGTTGGACCCAGGCTCACCGCAGCCTCAACCTACTGGGGTCAAGCAATCCTCCCACCTCAGCCTCCTGAGTAGCTGGGACTACAGGCACATGCCACCACACGACTTTTTTTGAGACAGAGTTTCGCTCTTGTTGCCCAGGCTGGAGTGCAATGGTGTGATCTTGGCTCACTGAAACCACCGCCTCCCGAGTTCAAGCGATTCTCCTGCCTCAGCCTCCAGAGTAGCTGGGATTACAGGCATGCGCCACCACGCCTGGCTAATTTTTTGTGTTTTTAGTAGTGATAGGGTTTCTCCATGTTGGCCCGGCTGGTCTCGAAATCCTGACCTCAGGTGATCTGCCCACCTCGGCCTCCCATAGTGCTGGGATTACAGGTGTGAGCCACCGTGCCTGGCCTATTTTTTTATAGAGACAAGGTTGTCCAGGCTGGTCTTGAACTCCTGAGCTCAAGCGATCCTTCCCTTGGCCTCCCAAGGGAAGCTGTCTCTTGCCTCCCTCCCTGCCCTCATGACTCTGAAAGGCTTTTCCTTGCAGAAGCCCTGGGCTGGGGCAGTGATTCCCAAGCTCCAGTATTTGCTGTTCACTTATCTGCATAACATGATTTATCTTTGAATCATCTCCTCTTTGCACTTAAAACCAGTATTATTTCACATAAATATGTTAATCTTAAAAATAAATACAAAGTCCAGGCGCAGTGTAATCCCAGCACTTTGGGAGGCCGAGGCGGACAGATCACGAGGTCAGGAGATTGAGCCCATCCTGGCTAACACGGTGAAACCCCGCGCCTACTAAAAATACAAAAAATTAGCCGGGCGTGGTGGCGGGCACCTGTAGTCCCAGCTACTCGAGAGGCTGAGGCAGGAGAATTGCATGAACCTGGGAGGCGGAGCTTGCAGTAAGCCGAGATCGCGCCACTGCACTCCAGCCTGGGTGACAGAGCAAGACTCCGTCTCAAAAATAAATAAATTAATTAATTAATAAATTACACAAAAAAGACCAGAGTTATTAAATACTAGCCAGGTGTTGCTGTGGCTTTAGGCTACTACCTGAAGACTACTTTTGTTAAACAGGGAGATAAGTATCAGAGAAGTGTTAGAAAAAGCACCCAATAGTAGCCGGGTGCAGTGGCTCACGCCTGTAATCCCAGCACTTTGGGAGGCCCAGGCGGGTGGATCACGAGGTCAGGAGATCGAGACCATGCTGGCTAATACGGTGAAACCTCGTCTCTGCTAAAAATACAAAAGATTAGCCGGGTGTGGTGGTGGGTGCCTGTAGTCCCAGCTACTTGGGAGGCTGAGGCAGGAGAATGGTGTGAACCCAGGAGGCAGAGCTTGCAGTGAGCCGAGATCACACCACTGCACTCCAGCCTGGGCGACAGAGCAAGACTCCATCTCAAAAAAAAAAAAAGCACCCAATGGAGAGACTCCCTTCCAATGGAGAGACTTCCTTTCCAAAACTCACAGAGGGATTAAGCCATATTTTTGTGTCACTGAAAAATGCCAGACCTACTCCAGAGGCCCAGTGTGTCGTTTCATTATTTTTCTGAGACAAAGTCTCACTGTTGCCCAAGCTAGAGTGCAGTGATGCAATCATAGCTTGCTGCAGCCTCAAACTCCTGGGCTCAAGTGATCCCCTTGCCTCCGCCTCCCATGTGGCTGGGACCACAGGTATGCTTAACTAATTTTTTCTTTTTTAATAGAGATGGGGGTCTCACTATGTTGCCCAAGCTGGTCTTGAACCCCTGGGCTCAAGCAATTCTCCTACCTCAGCCTCCCAAAGTGCTGGGATTACAGGCGTGAGCCACTGGGCCCAGCCCTGGTGTGACGTTTTAGAGAAGGCTGAGGGCACAGACACCAAGGCTTCAGTCCGAACACCTTCACCCCTCTGCTGCTTGCTCTCCTGTTCCCTCCTACCTTCATCCTGCTTTTCTGGCATTCTAGCCTCTCCCTCTCCTGATTCCTTCCTCTCAACTAATAAACATCTGCAAATCTCTCCAATTCAAAACATGAAAAGGAAAAAAAACAACTAATGCCCGACCCAGCTTCTACCCCTAGGTCCTGCCCCTTTGCTCTCTTTCAGTGAGCAGGAAAATCAGTGACATCTGCTCTATCCAAAACCTCTCTCTGCCCACTGTGACCCTGCTACAACTGCCTCTCAGCTTAACTGTCACCACTTCCTTGAAGCCACTTCCCTTCCACAGTCCACAGCTGGAAGGAAGCCCCTTTCCCTGAGGGCACCCACAGGCCCCCAACTGTGTTTCTGTATCATACTCCACAACAGCCAGGCCACACACCTGCCCACCTACAGACAGTGCTGTCTGATGCCAACATGTTGTGGCACATGCTGTGCCTCTGCCAGAAATGCCAACCCAGAGCCTTCGTGGCTCAGCTCCAGTGCCTCCTCTTCCAGGAAGTCTCCCACACCTTCCTTGGCTACAGCTCATCAGTCCCCCTGCTCTTGTACAACCAGGACACTGGGGTTAAACCTCAGAGGGACAACCAACAGTCACTGAGGGCCCTACTGATCCCAAGTGTCTGGCTTCCACTGGGCACACAGGAGGCAAAGACGACAGGTTCCTGCCATACAGTCAGGGAGACATGGACAGTCCGCAGTAACTGAGGTGACAAGGGGCATAGTAAGAGTCACCTCAAGGACTGGGTGGGGGAGCCTCCTGGGAGGACAATGCCTGACCTGAGACTCCGAGGAAAGCAGTAGTTATTTCAGCAAGGGGAGGGGGAGGAGGGTGTGTGTTCCAGATGGGCAAGAACCTGCGTCCAGGCCCAAGAGAGACAAAACGGAGAGCTCTGGAAACCCCAGGCCACAGGAACTCATCATCATAACCAGAGTCACGCTGATCACAGTGACTTCAGCACTACTAACCAGCCATTATCCAGGGTTCACTGTGTGCCAGGCACTGTCCCATGCATTAAGCACTGAACCTCATGCGAGCCCTAGGAGGTCAACATTACCATCATCATCTCCTTTCTATAATAAAGAAAATGAGGCAAGTGGGCGCGGTGGCTCACGCCTGTTAATCCCAGTACTTTGGGAGGCCAAGGAGGGTGGATCACGAGGTCAGGAGTTCGAGACCAGCCTGGCCAACATAGTGAAACCCCGTCTCTACTAAAAATACAAAAATTAGCTGGGTGTGGTGGCACACGCCTGCAATCCCAGCTACTCAGGAGGCTGAGGCAGGAGAATCACTTGAACCCGGGAGGCGGAGGTTGCAGTGAGCCGAGACCATAGCATTCTACCCCAGCCTGGGTAACAGAGTCAGACTCCACCTCAAAAAAAAACAAAAAGTAGCCGGGTGTGGTGGCGGGCACCTGTAGTCCCAGCTACTCGGGAGGCTGAGGCAGGAGAATGGCTTGAACCCGGGAGGCGGAGCTTGCAGTGAGCCGAGATTGCGCCACTGCACTCCAGCCTGGGCGACAGAGTGAGACTCCGTCTGAAAAAAAAAAAAAAATGAGGCCCAGAAAGTTTGAGAAGTGTATTCAAGGCCCCACAACTACCAAGTGGTAGGTAGCAGAGGCGGGGTTCCACCTAGCCTGCCTGGGTGGAAAGCCTGAATTCTGAGGAGAGAAGAGGCAAGAGTGGAGCTGCAAAGGAGGGATGGGTGTCATGTCAAGGAGGGCTGGAATGCCAGGCCACAGACTATCATGGTCACAGAGCCCAGAGCTGAGGATGTGAGCTGTGGGGATCTAAATCCCAGCTCTGGCACCTCCAGGCTTTGGGGGGCCTCAGGCAAGTCACTCGCCCTGTGTGGGCTTCCATTTCCCAAACTGTACAGTGGGGTGAAGAACAGCGCTTCCTTTAGAGGTTGCTGTGACAAGGAAAGGACACAATTCAGGGAAGTGGTTGGTGCAGTCAGTGGGCCCAGTTCATGTCCATATGTCCAACAGGACTGCGATGGTGGGCGTCTGTTGTGAGGGCGACAGGGAGCCACAGGTGGGTTCTTTCTAAGCCGGAGAATGACACTGAGACAAGAGGCAGGGAAAGCTCTAAGAGCCAAGGCGTGCCATCGTCCCAGAGACGTGTGGCTTGATGCCAAAGTCCCCTAACCCATTCACTTCCTCCTGGACTCCAGCCACCCCGCAATGAGTCCTCTCCTACTAGGCCGACCTGCAAACCCTCAATTCCAATCCTAACCCTCCCTCTTGCAGAAGCCCCCGGGAACAGGGAGCTGGACCAGCTCCTACTGCCCCTTGAGGGCTCACAGCCCCTAGGGCTCCAAGCACTGCCAGTTCCGCCCTCTTGTAGCTCTCTGGGTCCCGATGCCATGACTGTCCTCCAATCTGTCCACCTCCAGGCCCTACCCGACCATGATCACCTTGTATTCCAGTCCCTTCCTTGCCACCCTCTCTCTGTCTATGTCCTCAAAAGCCCCAACTCTCTTCCTTGCAACTCAACAACCCCTGCACGCCTTCCCTGCTGCCCTCTCTCCACTCTTCGCTGTTAAGGGATCACTTCCCTTTCAGTTCCAAGAGAAGATGGAAGCCACCAGACAGGAAAGCCTGCAGCCTCCTGCTGTCCCCTACACACGCCTCTCCAGCGCCACCCTCTGTATATCCTTCCACACTGCATCCTGCTCTCCTGTCCTTCGCTCACTCAGGGAAGATGATCTCACTGCCCACTGTCCGCCAGGTGCCGTTAGACACCAGGAACACAACAGGAACAAATGAATCAACTCTCTGCCTGGAAGCTGATGTCCTCCACTCCATTCAATATGGCTTTGGACCCCCAACCCACAGAACACAGCTAAGGACACTAAGGCCTCCTGGTAGCAAAATCCAACCACCACTTCCTGGTCCTTGATCTCCCGTGGCCTCTCGCCAGCATCCTCCTCTGCTTACCACATTCCCTCCTGCCTCGCTCTCTACTCGGGGGCACACCTCTGGCCATGAGCTCCTCCAATTATCTGGCTAGGCTCTTGCTCTAACTCACAAGTACTGATGTTTGATCTTTTGCCCTCTTCATCAAAGCTGCTTGGCTTGCTACCTACAGGCTGAGAACTCCCAAACATGTATCTTTCTCCTGAGCATCAGACCCACATGTCCTGAGCACACCACACAGGTCAGTCATCTGAGCTCTTTACCTTCCTGGAACCTGCTCCTCCTGAGCCTGGGGAATGATGCTGTTGCCCATCCAGGCTCCTGGGTCAGAAACTCACCTGAGGGTTACCCTGCTGTCCCCACTGCCAGTTAGTCACCAAGTCCAAGCCATTCCACATTTTTTTTTTTTTTTTGAGACGGGGTCTTGCTCTGTTGGCCAGGCTGGAGTGCAGTGGCTCGATCTTGGCTCACTGCAACCTCCGCCTCCCAGGTTCAAGCGATTCTCCTGCCTCAGACTCCCAAGTAGCTGGGATTACAGGTGCCCACCACCATGCCCAGTTTGAGGCCAGCCTGACCAACATGGTGAAACCCTGTCTCTTCTAAAAAAGTATAAAAATTAGGTGGGCGTGGTGCCGTATACCTGTAGTCCCAGCTACTCAGGAGGCTGAGGCAGGAGAATCGCTTGAACCCGGGAGGTGGAGGTTGCGGTGAGCTGAGATTGTGCCAAGGCACTCCAGCCTGGGTGACAGAGCAAGACTCCATCTCAAAAAAAAAAATTAGCCGGGGATGGTGGCGGGCGCTTGTAGTCCCAGCTACCTGGGAGGCTGAGACAGGAGAATCACTTGCATGTGGGAGGCGGAGGTTGCAGTGAGCCGAGATCACACCACTGCACTTCAGCCTGGGCGACAGAGCAAGCCTCCGTCAAAAAAAAAAAAAAAAAAAAAAGTTACCATTGCAAATCTCTCCCCACTATCCCTGCTTCTGTGCCCAGACCTCGCAGAGCCTCCTGAGTGGTCCTGCTATGCCCCCACAGGCCCCTGCTCTGCCCGGCTCTTGTCCTTTTCATTGGGAGGTGCCATCTGATTTTTAGTACCCTCCAGGCACTGTGCTACAGGCTTTGTAGGAATCCCTTCACTTAATCCCCACAAGGTGAGTATTCATACAAACCTAGACTACAGATGAGAAAACCAGGGCCTCAAGAGGTATCGCTCTCCACACATGGCCACGCAGCCAGTGAAACCCAAGGATGCAGACTCCAGGGCCCACACTGGGAGCCACTGCCTCTCGCTTTGTCTGCTTCGGGCCACATGTCTCCCGTTGAAGCAGAAATCAGGTCCTTTTCAGTTCTGGCTCCCACATGCCAGGCACAGAGCTGGCCTTGAAGGGGCCTCAGCAAACATTTCCTTGATTAGTACATGAGGCAGGTGTCATCCCCTGCAACTTCTGTAACTATCTGCTTCTATGTTGCAGCTTAACTGTACACTCTTCAAGGGCACAGATCTACATTCTGAGGCCTAATAGGCTGTGCGTTCAGCAACTATTTGCAACTAAGTAAATACTGGCTACAATGAGAGCTCTTTCAAGTAGTTCCTATTTCCCAGGTACTGTGCTCAGTTCTTTATGTGTATTAGCTCAAGAACACACTATGCAAAAGCATTGATTATCTGGTTTTTCAGATGAAGAAACCGAGACACAGAAGTTAACTGACTGGCCTAATGGTTTATAGCTCTTCAGCTATAACCATAACCGGTAGCTCATGCCTGTAATCCCAGCACTTTGGGAGGCCGAGGCGGGCGGATCGCTTCAGGTCAGGAGTTCAAGACCAGCCTGGCCAACATGGTGATACTCTATCTCTACTAAAATTCCAAAAAAAAAAAAAAAAAAAAAAAAATTAGCCGGGTGTGGTGGTGGGCGCCTATAATCCCAGTTACTAAGGAGGCCGAGGCAGGGGAATCGCTTGAACCCGGGAGGCAGAGGTTGCAATCAGCCAAGATCGTGCCACTGCACTCTAACCTGGGCCACAGAGTGAGGCTCCATCTTAAAAAAACAAAACAAAAAGATTCTGTCGCAGGCAATTTGCCTCCAGAGCCTGCACTCTGGTACTTTTGGCTGCACAATCTCTGCAGATATCAGAAGGCACCAGTGGCCCAGACCTGGTCCCAAAAGAAGACTAGAGTTTGAGTTCAGCCATGAACTTGTACTGTAACTTCAGGTGTCCCTTTTCTCTCACAGGGCTGCCATTATGAAGGTCAAATCAGCTAACCTTGGTGCAGTGCCCAACAGGGAGCCTGGTCCCAGCCACAGCGAGTCCCTGGGAAAGAGCCTGATAGCCTCGTTTACTGCAACATTTCTTGGGCACTTACACCGCCCTTTGTCCCGCGCTAGGGACATGAAGATAAAACAGACACAGTTATCTGCTCCCACCCCAGCAACTGACGGGAACATGAAATGAGTAAATGAATGAAGGCTTGTCAACACGCCGAAGGCCTCTGCTTGCTCTATGAGGGTAACAGCGCTGTGGGAGTTTGATGGAGAGGAGGAGGAATTTTGTTGGGGGCGAGATCAGAGAGGAAGACAAGAGGCTCGGGAGGATGACCGACATTTCTAACAGAGGCTGGGGGGCTGGGGGATGGGCAGAGGGCATTAGTGGTGGCTCCAGGGCAGAAGGAAAGCAGGAACAGAGTCAGGAGGTTCAAGCCTGGCTGTCTTTCGAGGGCAGGGGCAGCCCAGCACATGGCATTCTCCTATGTGAATGGAACCAATCATCAGACTGTTTTCAGAAGTGGCAGTATGAGAAGTGACAATGCAGTACAGTGCTCAGTGCTATGGCTGACACACACTAGACACTCAATATAGTCGCTACTATTAGGAGGAAAAGCACTGGAGCCAAAGGGCCTAGGTTCCAATGCCTAGTTCTACCACCACTTCTGTTCCACATGACCTTGGGCCTCAGCTTCATCTGAAAAAGGGGAAAATAACCTCTACCTCAAAGTTGTCTGGGAGGTTAAATGAGCCCATAAGTGGAAAGTAGCCTGCACACGGGAAATATGGAAGGATGCACTGTAATCTGTGCATACTATAGAAGTATCCCCAATATAAAAGCAAGGCCCACAGAGGGCCAGAGACCTACCGCAGGTCACCCAGCAAGCGGGAAGCCTGCTGGCCACGGAACGCAGGCCTGTCCAGGCCACTCACCAGCGGCTCCAAGTTCGGCAGACTCGCATGCAGATACACAGCTCCCGAGGCCCGAGGTGCTGGAAGACGCGAAGCCAGGCGGCCCGGGGCAGGGGGTGGTCGGATCCAGCAGCCAAGGGGAGTGTGTCGGGCTCAGGGCTTCGAGGCGGGGGCCGCACCACGTGCCGCTCCAGCTGTGGAGGCCGGGGTGGTGGGGCTGGGCCCAGGGGCCAGCTGAGCAGGGGCCCCCCGCTGCCAGGGCGCACAGCCCGCCGCCCCCCACGGTTCTCCTTCTCTCCGGAGCTGCCCCGGGCTGGCCGTCGCCCATTCCGGGCCTCGCCGGGGGCTTCGTCCTCACTCAGCGATGTGCCCGAAGAGTCGGAGTCGGAGTCTGAGTCCGAGGAGGAAGAGGAGGTGTCAGGAACCCGTTCCAGCAGCTGGCACATCCGCTTGAAACGCTCTAGCTTCTCCCTCTGCGGGGACGGGGACGGCACCGCTGGGCCCTCTGCAGAGGCCAAAGGCGGCTTTGGTTTCTGCAGGGAGACAGGGTTGATGCTGTTCTAGGGCCTGGGATACATTTTCCCACCCACCCCCCCCCACCCCGAGGAGTCACCAGGGGATGAACAGCCCGGGGGACAGTCCTGAGTTCCAGCCCTGGCTCTGCTCCGGACAGTGGGAGACCTTGCTAAAGCCACTGCCAGGCTGTGGGCCTCAGTTTCCTTATCGAGGTAACAGAAGAGTGCTAATTAAAATAATTTCCAGCCGGGCGCAGTGGCTCACGCCTGTAATCCCAGCACTCCGGGAGGCTGAGGCAGGAGGATCACGAGGTCAAGAGATTGAGACCATCCTGGCCAACATAGTGAAACCCTGTCTCTACTAAAAATACAAAAATAAACTGGGCATGGTGGCACAAGCCTGTAGTCCCAGCTACTCGGGAGGCTGAGGCAGAATTGCTTGAACCTGGGAGATGGAGGTTGCAGCGGGCCGAGATAACGCCACTGCACTCCAGTACAGGCAACAGAGCGAGACTCTGTCTCAAAAATAAAATAAAATAAAACAATTTCCAGCCCTTATGGGTTTGCATGGCTTAGGCAGTTCCGAAAGCAGTAGGGAATGGAGAAATGAGAGACCCTGCTTTGAATCCTGGCTTGCCCTCAACTCTGGATGGCTGTGGGAAGCCCCTGCTTCATCATCTACTACACGGACCAGCTGGAGCAGGCGTCTGTCTATCAACTGAAGGTAACAGTGATTGGCCCCACGAGCAGCACCCCGCATCGGCTGACTCATTCCGTCCTCACAGTATTCTAACACAGTGGTGACCTGGGCCACTCTTTTCAGACATGAGAAAACCGAGGCTTAAAGGCACAAAGTGACTTGTCCAAGGTTACAAACCGACAAACAGCAGAGGCAGGATTTGGACCCAATCAGGCAGACTCCTGTGTTGAGTGTCCGTGCCAAGTAATATCTCAATTCTGGCTTTACTGTGTGACTTGGACAAGTCTTCAAACCTCTCTGGGCCTTATTTCCCTTCAATCTGGGTAAATTTTATAGTTTACAAAGCTCACTGCCTTTCAGAACCTCGTTAGACTTATACAGTTCTGCGGCATAAGGGGGCAAGGCAGGCAGCAGCATCTCCACTACGTGGATAAAGAAACTAAGGCTCAGGGTGGCTGACAAGCTGCTAGGATCATACAAAGAGTAAATGGTCGGACAGAAATTTGAACTCAGTTCTCTTCCCTGTAAGGCTTGGAAAGATGAGGCAAGTAGGTCAGATGAGCCCTAAGCGTTTTTGGGAAGTCAGGGGCTCCTGTGGCCTGGACTCTCAACCCACCCTCTCACCCAACTCATCCCAGATGTCCGGACGCCCACCGTGGCCAAGTGGGGCTGGGGCAGAATAAGGTGAGCAGGAAAGGACAGGTCTTGGACTCCAGGGTGAAGGGTGCGGCAAGGGAAGGTGGGAAGGGGAGGGAGGAGGTCCCCGGCACACCTCCCAGTTCTCGGGAGGGAGCCCAGGGTGGCAGGATGAGAAAGCCTGGCTCGGATTCAGAACCCTGGGGGGTAGCAGGCCCGGGCCGCCTGGGTCCGATCCTCGGAGGAGGCAGGCGTCTCCACCCACCTTCTTCAGGTGCCTCTCTCGGCCTCCTTTCACCTACCAGGGTGAGAGGGAGATATGGGGGAAGGGAGAGACCCCATTAGGCCCTCATGGGCCAGAAATCTAAGGTCCATGCCCTCCTCTTAGACTACAAGTCCCAGAAGTCCCCGTCCCAGGGATAACTCTGAGCATGCTCACCTTGCACCCAGCGTCCTAGCCCACTGAGCATGCTCCATCTCCTCTTTCCTCCCCTCAGGCCCTCTCCAGCTCCTCCCTCCTCTCATGCAGGGATGATCTGAGCATGCTCTCTCCTGCCTCCCTAACCCACCCAGGGCTCCCAAAGCTTCTTGCAGTGCCAGCTCACCTCACCTGTCCCCCCCTCCTCCACACTGAGCATGCTCTATCCTCCCCCCACCCACCTCCTGAACTACATCTCCCAACAGTCCTTGGGGAACCCACAGAGCACGCTCCGAGGCCCACACAGCCCCACAGATCCAGCCAGGACTACAGCTCCCAGAATTCCTCAGGACAGGCCTAGTGAGCGTGCTCTGTGGCTCACCTTTTTCCTTGGGGTGGGAGGCTCATTCCCTGCCTCCCTTTCCTTTCGTTTGGGGGGCCCAGGCACGTCCTCTGGGGGGGGCCCGGCAGGCAGGGGGCCCTTGCGCCTGGGCGGGGGCGGTGGAAGTGGTGGCTCCTCTGTCAGCTTCCATCCGCTCCCCAAGCTGGCGCCCTCCTCGCCGTTGTCGGCCCTCCGGCGGCCAGGCCCCTCACCTGAATCCTAGGCAGGACGGAAGCTGGGGGTGAGGACCTGCACAGCTCCCCGACCCCCACCTACCTACAGCTCAGCCCAGCCTAGCCCCTACCTTGCTGGTGCGGCCTTCCTGGGTGCAGCGAGGGCACTCCCAGCAGTTGGGGATCTCTGCATTGATGACACCCTCAGCCTTCCCCATCTGCAGGCAAGAGGGCAGCGAGTGGGGGGTTGGCCGGGAAGCCCAGAGCCAGGGTGATCCCCCACTCCCTGCTCCCTGACAATCTGCCCCACCCCAGATGCCGGGGTCCCAGGGCCGTCACCTTCAGGCAGCCGGGGTGGACGATCTCGTTGCAGATTGTACACTCCATGAGGCTCAAACCAAATTTCTCTTCCTCTCCCTCCACCGTGTCCTCCTTCCCAGCCTCCCCACACAAGAGGCACACAGCTGTGTGTGGGAGCACGGGCTGTTGGGGGAGAGGGGACATCAGGGGCCCCGAAAGCTAACAACAGGGGAAAGACCCTTCCTTCTAGGGACCCTGGCCAGCTGCCAGATGAGGTGCAGCACCCATGGGTCAAGCTGGGTCTGATCCTGAGTTTGCTCCTTTTGGGAGGGTGACCTCAAGCAACTGATTTAACCTCCTTAAGTCTCCGTTTCTGCATCTGCAGAATGGGGCTAAGAATCTTTCCCTCGCAGGACTCTTGGGAGAGCAAGATAATACATGAGAGACACTGATACGTAGCTGTTATCACCTGTGACTATTATAGCTGGACCCAGGGCCAGTGTGACCCTGAAATTACAGCTGGCTTTGGAGAGGAGGACAGTAACACTCAGAGGGTGGGGAAGACAGCTTGGGGTGATACCAAGGTCGCTCCATGAGCAGCCCAAGGGTTGCAGCCCAAGGGTTGCTCTGAATCCCACAATGAACCCGGTTTTGGCAAGACCCCCTGGGAACACTAGGGAAGCCACTATTCCTGGGGAAGCGGGGGCAGCCTCAGACAGTGTGACTTTGGGGAAGACAGTGGTAGGACTGAGTCATAACAAGGATGCGGCAGGATCAAGGAAGATGCAGGTAGGGGGAGAAGGAAAAGTGAGGCAAGGGGTTGGGGGATAAAGGAAAAGAAGTGAGGGGCTGAGGGGTGAAGAGACCAACCAGGAAAGAGTGGCAGGAGGAACAGAGGGAGGTGGCAGAGTGGGGAGGGGGACGCAGGATGCAGCTGGCTCCTCGCGGCTGCTGGGGAGGGGCCGTGCTCTGGAGCCCAGGGACGCTCAAAGGATGAGGAAGGCAGGGCGGAAACCCATGCTTCCCTGATCCCTACTGTGTGCTGGGCCTTGTGGTAGACACACTCGCATCCATGCCATTGTTTAATCTTTACAACTCAGCAAAGGAAACATTTTACAGAGGAGGAACCTGAGGTTGATTCAGCATGATTTGCTCAAGGTCACATAAAGGGTGAGCTTGGCCTCAAATCCAAGACCACCTTGGGTGAGGAAGAGGCTAAAGAAGGGCAAGACCTGTTGGAAAGGGGCCATCTCTGGGGATGGGCACCCTCCTGCACAGAGACATCTTGCGGGGTGGTAGAGCAGGGGCTGGGCATTCTGCGGGGGTGTGACTCTGAGAGCTGGGAAGAGCCTGAAAGTGGGGACTGGGTCAGATCCTTCTGTGCACCTGGACACTGCTCCCAGCTTGGAGCTGAGGACAAAAATGGACATTGACACAAACTAGTGAATGAAGGGAAGAAATGAACCAGTGAAAAAACAGCCACTCCACAGTACAGGCTGGGAGGCAGTCACCAGCCATCCCAAGGAGGTATTGGGAAGGGTCAGCAGAGCCCAAAGGTGGGGGCAGAACTCACGGCAGTGCACTGCCGGAGCAGGCACGACTGCTTCATGCGCCCGGGCCCCCCGAACTTCTTCATGTCTCGGCAGAAGTGGCAATCCCCGCACTCAGTTCGCACACAGGCCCGGCAGCGGCGGCAGCGGGTTCGGCGTCGGCGCGCTCCGGCCCCCGGCCCCCGGCTGCTCGACGACATTGGGGGCGTCAGCAACGCCGAGGGCTGTGGGTGGATGGTGGCAGGGTGAGATGGGCCCACTGGGGCCCTGGCCTGGGAGACCCCCGACAGCTCCCTCCACCCACAGGCAGCTAGAGCCTGCCCTCTTCCTCAGGGGGACAAGGAGGTCACTCCCTCCTGTGTATCTGGGGGCCAATCCTCTACTCAAGGCCTGTCTCCCTGCAGCAGCTCAAGAGGAGCCCAAGAACTGCTTTCTGGCCTCGCTCCTCTACCACCTCCTCAGGGTCCCTTCCCTAGCCCAGGGAGCAGGAGGGGACACCGAGGCCCTCTCCTCTGCCATCCCCACACCGGAGCTCCTTGGAAAGACCAGGCACTCCTTGTCCGTGGTGTTAGCTTGGAGAGATCCCAACTCTTCCCCCGTTATCCGAGTGTAGAATATCCCAGGCTCTCCCCAGCCTCAATTTGGGGTAAACTGCCCAGATTCACCTCCCAGATACCCAGAGATTCCTAGATGGAAGCTCCGGACTTTTCTTCCCCCTCCCAACCTTTTCATCCACAGCAGCCATCCAATCTCTCTTCCCCTCAAACCAGTCATCCTCACCAGATCCAGAGAGATCCTTGCCCCCAAGTCCCTAACGATCTCCTCTGCCCACTAACTCCCCAGGGCTCTGACAGCCCTGGAGGTGCTTCTTCAGAGACCCTTCTCAGCCCAAGATCTCAGCCCCTCTTGTTCCCCATAGGGCTTCCTCCTCCAGGACACCCTCCTCTTGGATCCCTCAGGTCCACCTGGGCAGTCTCCCAAATTCCTCGGGATTCTAGAATCCAGCCTGACATCTCCCCAGAACTCAGGATGGGCTCAGTCCTAGGCACCCCCAGCTTCCCGGGCTGCTTTCATCTCTAATCATTTAGAATTCCTTGGGCTCCCCCTCCCATGGAAACCAGATCCTCCAAGATCCCATGTGGAATTAGAAGCCTGGAGGGTCTCTTCCCAGTCAGAGTCTTACCCCAGATTCCCCCTTTCCAGGGACTTCCATGCCCATCCATGGGGCTAAAGGGCCCTCCAGCGCTCCAGGGGAGGGGCCTGGAGGGCGGTGACTGCAGGCGGGGGTGGGGGCTTTCAAGGGGAAGCAGGGTCTAGGAAGGAGGGCCAGTTCCCCAGGGTGGAGAGGTCATAGGAAGGAGGGCTGGAGATGAGTTTGGAGCAGAGAGAGGGTGAGGCTGGGGGCGGGGAAGGTAGAGAGAGGCCGGGCTGAGGATGAATGGGAGTGGGCGCTGCCCAGGTCTGGGGGTGAGGAGGAGCCGCATGAACCCACCTCACACGTGTCCCGGGAGCCATCTCTCCCTTCTCGGCAGCTCCCGGCGGGTCGGCGGCCATCGGCAGCGGGGGGGCCGGGCGGCGCGGGGCGCGGAACGCTCAGAACGCCGGGGTCCACGGCCCCCCGAGGGCGCTCGGCCCCTCCCTCCGGCGGAGGCCGGGACGGCGGCGAGTGGAGATGGGGGGCGCCGGGGGCGAGGCCCTCCCACGGGCTGCGGCGCGGCCCTTCCAGGGGGAGGTCCTGCTCTGGGGGGCTCAGTCCCTCAGCCCCCCCAGGCCAACGGGGGCTTCTTGGGCGCAGGGTGCTCAGTTTCTGCCCGGGGCCCACTCAGTCCCGGGTCCGAGTCCCAGCTCCCCTCCCCCCACCCCGCCCCGCCTCTCCCCAGCGCCCCTGGCCCTTTAACTGGCCCCTTCCCGGACCCCACTGCCCAGGGGTCCAGGGCCAGGCCTGGGCCCCCCACCGTTTCCGGGGTTCAAGCCCCGCCCACCGCCGGTTCCCGGGGAGGGGGGGGTCGCTGTAACCTGCCCCCCTCCCCTGGGCCCGCCCCTGGACTGCGACCCCCTGCCCTACGGCTACGAGGCGAGCGGAGGGGGGGTGAAGGAAGCTGCTCCGGCCCCGCCCCCCCAGCCCGCGCTCACCCCCGACCTCTCCCCCTCCCCCCAGCGCGCGACCTTTGGGAGATAGGGATTTAAATAAAATTTGAATAAATCCCCCTCCTCAAGTGGGAGGGTGGAAGGAAAGGATAGAGGAGGAGAGGGAAAGGGGAAGGGGGCAGTTGGGTTGTCTTAGCCCCCCTGGTCCCCCAGCCCCGCGCTGCTACGGCCCGGGGCCCTGGCCGCCTCTCTCATCCCTCCTCAGCTCCTTCCTCCTTCCTCCTCTCTTCCCCCCTCCCCTCCCTCCTCCTTCCCTCCTCCTCCTCCTCCCCCTCTTTACTCCCTCCTTCTCCCAGAGGAACCCCGCCCCCTTCCCCCTCCTTCCTCCACCACCTCCACTTTCCAGGACGAACGCACGCAGGGCTCGACGGGAGTTGTAGTCCTGCGGCCACTGATGCTATGGGGGAACAATAGGACGCTGGGGGCACGGGAACTACAAACAGGATGGCGGAGGGCGTGCCCAGCCGGGAGCCGAGGATGCCGGGAGTTAGAGTCCCGTTGCCCCGAGGCTCCCAGTTGCAGAACATCGAGAAGGAGCGGGAACGATGACTACAAACAAGATGGCCTTCTCCCCAGACCCGACCTCCTTCCCAGGCACTCACACGCCCTCCTGTCCACAACCCTCCGCGTGTGTGGTACCTGACGGGAGTCGCAGTCCATCTGCTGCCTTCCCGCTGCCATTTCTACTCGTCAGGAACAATGGAAAGGTGAAAACGAACGAGGACTACAAGCAAGATGGCGGAAGAGGGACATACACCTGACTAGTCGATCTTACGAGGTGCGATGGGATTAGTAGTTTTCTAGCCTTCTAGTGTTCTTTAAGAATGGCGGGACCAGGAGGACGAGGAGACTACCGTAAAGATGGCAGGCCACCTAGCCTCTCCCGGTCTCCGCTTTCCACCACCTTGGGCACCTCGCCCTCCTGTGGTCTCGAAATCCCCCCACCAGTGGCGCACGGCCTGACGGGAGTTGCAGTCTCCCAGCTCCCGTCTATCATCTCCAGTCGAGACAATGGAAGGGGATGGGGCGGGACCACCGGCAAAGATGGCGGCTGCAGGGCCGGGGCGACGGCGACATGGGATGTGTAGTCCAGGCGCCTAGACTCTTCCCTGCGGAAATGAGGGAGAGGACTACGATAAAGATGGCGACCTCGCCCCTCGACCTTGCGCCGGTGCCTGCTGGGAAATGTAGTTCCCTGCCGAGCGCAACAGAGAGAGGACGTCGCTGTTGAAATGTGAATCCCGGCGGACACGCCAAATTGCGAGGCGACGGAAACGGAAAGACTCTTCTCTCCCCGCCGCCAGCTTCTGAACAGCCTGGCGGGAAATGTAGTCCCAAACTTTCACTCGTGAGTGGAGGGGGAGGATTTATGTCACCAGTGGGGATCAGTGCGGGTGGGGGAGAAAAACATCGGGCGATCCGGGAATAACGAATGTCCGCCTCCCCATGGGGCGAGGACTTCGCATTTCAGAGGAGGGCCCTTAAAGGAAGGCAGCAGGAATCAGTCTTGTCGACCAGGGGGGCGTGGTTCTCGTCGAGCGTGCATTCACACTGTTGTTCCCTAGAAAGCCTGGGCGCCTCCCACTCGGTTCATGCTGTTCAGACCTCCGGGAATCAGTGTCTTACAAGGCGTGCCGGCTCCGGGGAAAAGGACCTGGAATCACAGCGAATCCCCGCCCCGCCCCGGGAAGCCACCAAACCTTGCTTTTTCTCATCTGCCAAATGGGGACAATGGGGATAATGATCCCCACCTCGAAGCACAGTTGGGAGTGCTAAACAAGCCAATGTTCTTGTCACCAAAGTGCCCAGCTCTGGCACGGGGCACGCGGTGGTAGATCCCTTTCTAAGGTCCCTTCCTGCCCAGCCGTTCTGGGAGCCCAGGAATCCATGATGCCGGACGGAGTTAGCTCCTGTGAGAAGAAAACTGACCCGCAGGCTCCTGCCAGATTGAACCGACCCCCGCCCCTCCTCATCGGGGTCCTCCAGCGTCTGTTACCGAGCACTGCTCCCAGGGGGCGCTCAATCTCCATTGGACTGAGGTACTACAAACACGCTTTCCGCAACCTGGAGTTACAGGCGTTGCAGGCTGTCCAGCCTCATCCCCTGCCTGATATCCAGTCAGCCTTGGAGGTCTCTGCCTAGACACTTCAACTGCCTATGCAAATGGAACGGCTTCTCATCTTTCTGCCGTTTTTTGTTTTTTTGTGTGTTTTAAGGTCTTGCTCTGTCACTTGGGTGGGAGTGCAGTAGCAGGATCATAGTTTGCTGCAGCCTCGACCTCCTGGGCTTAAGCGATCCTCCTGCCTCAGCCTTGTGAATACCTGGGACTTCAGGCACGCGCCACCACACCCAGCTAATTTTTAAACTATAATTTTTTTTGTTGTTCAGACGAAGTCTTGCTATGTTGCTCAGGCTGGTCTCGAACTCCTGGCCACAAGTGTTCCTCCCGCCTTGGCCTCCCTAAGTGTTGGGATTATAGGCGTGAGCCAGCAGCCATACCGCTCTTCTCAATCTTCCTTCTCCGCTGGAAAACCTGCTCACTTCTGACCCCGAGACAGTCCCCTCCCCTTCCCCCTGTCTTCTGTGTTTGGCAGACCAGCCCCAGCGAGGACTTGGTAGTTGTGGTTTTTCTATCAGGCAAGTCAGTGGCTGGCCAGTGTAGTGTGAAGTCCCAGCTTGGCAGAAACTTGCCCAAGGCTGGAAGGGAGGTTCCTTTGCAGCTCAGGCTTTATGAGTCAGGAAATCCTTAGCCCTCCCTAGAGGATTGGCTGTCCCCTCTATCCTCACTGCTTGAATTTGGTGTTGCATGATTGATTTCTACCCTGTTCCGTCTGCTTGAGGGCTATCCTCCCCATGCCCATCTCACTTCTCCACCCAGTTCACTGTTCATCCTTTATAGGTCTCTATTTATGTATTTATTATTTATTTTTCTACTCTCCCACCTTTCTAAAAGGTCTCTATTTAAATGCCACTGTCAATCCCAGCACTTTGGGAGGCCTAGGCGGGCGGATCATGAGGTCAGGAGTTTGAGACCAGCAATGGCCAGTATGGTGAAACCCTGTCTCTCCCAAAAATACAAAAATTAGCCGGGCATGGTGGCATATGGCTGTAATCCCACCTACTCGAGAGGCTGAGGCAGCAGAATTGCTTGAACCCAGGAGGTGGAGGTGGCAGTGAGCTGAGATCGTGCCACTGCACTCCATCCTGGGCAACAGAGCGAGACTCTGTCTCAAATAAATAAATAAATAAATAAATAAATAAATCACTGTCCTGGCCAGTTGCAGTGACTCACGCCTATAATCCCAACACTTCGGGAGGCCAAGGTGAGAGGATAACTTGAGACTAGGGGTTCAAGACCAGCCAAGGCAACATAGTGAGGCCCCATCTTTACAAAAATACAAAAATTAGCTGGACGTGTAGTCCCAGCTACTTGGGAGGCTGAGGGGCAAGGATTGCTTGAGGCCAAGAGATTGAGCCTGCAGTGAGCTATGACGATGCCACTCACTGCATTCAAGTCTAGGTGACAGAGCAAGACCCTGCTCCTGGACATATTACTAAGTGCTTTCAGCATTTCATGTGGTCCTCATAAAAATCTTATGAGGGCCAGGCATGGTGGCTCATGCCTGTAATCTCAGCACTTCGGGAGGCCAAGGCAGGTGGGTCACCTGGGGTCAGGAGTTCGAGACCAGCCTGACCAATATGGTGAAACCCCATCTCTACTAAAAATAGAAAAATTAGCTAGATGTGGTGGTGTGCACCTGTAGTCCCAGCTCTTCAGGATGCTGAGAAAAGAGAATTGTTTGAACCTGGAAGGCAGAGGTTTCAGTGAGCCAAGATCACACCACTGCACTGCTGCCTGGGTGACAGCGAGATTCTATCTCAAAAAAAAAAAAAAAAAAAAAAAAAACCCACAAAACCTTATGAGGTAGAATTCCATTTTAGAGATGAGGAAACTGGGACCCTCAACTATGCAGAATGGATGAGTGGTACCGCCAAGATTCAAACCCCAGACTCCTGAACTCATGCTCAGAACTACTACAACATGCAGAAGGCCGGGCGCGGTGGCTCACGCTTGTAATCCCAGCACTTTGGGAGGCCGAGGCGGGTGGATCACGAGGTCAGGAGATCGAGACCACGGTGAAACCCTGTCTCTACTAAAAATACAAAAAATTAGCCGGGCGTGGTGGTGGGCGCCTGTAGTCCCAGCTACTCGGAGAGGCTGAGGCAGGAGAATGGCGTGAACCCGGGAGGCGGAGCTTGCAGTGAGCCGAGATCGCGCCACTGCACTCCAGCCTGGGTGACAGAGCGAGACTCTGTCTCAAAAAAAAAAAAAAAAACATGCAGAAGCAGAGCAAATCCAGTCATGTGTGCATTTAGTTCGGCATAGCAAAAACAACACATTTCTCAGGCAAAATGGATTTAAAAATCCTGAAATCTAGTCCAGGACCGTGGATTGTATTTAAAAAAATAAAAATAGAAGAAAAGGCTGGGCATGGTGGCTCACACCTGTAATCCCAACACTTTGGGAGGCTAAGGCAGCTGGATCACTTGAGGCCAGGAGTTCAAGACCAGCCTGGCAAACATGGTGAAACCCCGTCTCTACTAAAAATACAAAAATTAGCTGGGCGTGGTGGCGTGCACCTGTAGTCCCAGCTACTTAGGAGCCTGAGACATGAGAATTGCTTGAACCTGGGAGGTAGAGGCTGCAGTGAGCCAAGACAATACCACTACACTCCAGCCTGGACAACAAAGCCAGACTCGGTCTCAAAAAAAAAAAAAAAAAAAAAAAAAAGGGCCGGGTGCGGTGGCTCATGCCTGTAATCCCAGCACTTTGGGAGGCCAAGGTGGGCGGATTACCTGGGGTCGGGAGTTTGAGACCAGCCTGACCAACATGGAGAAACCCTGTCTCTACTAAAAATACAAAATTAGTCAGGCACAGTGGCGCATACCTGTAATCCCAGCTACTCAGGAGGCTGAGGCAGGAGAATCACTTGAACAGGGGGGGCAGAGGTTGCCGTGAGCCAAAATTGCACCAGTGTGCTCTAGCCTGGCAACAAGAGCAAAACTCCGTCTCAAAAAGAAGAGGAGGAGGAGGAGGAGAAGAAGAAGAAGAAAAGAAGAAGAAGAAGAGGAAGAAGAAGAAGAGGAGGAGGAGGAGGAAAGAAGAAGGAAGAAGAAGGGCAAGAAGAAGAAAAGGAAGAAGAAAGAAGAAGGAAGAAGAAGGGCAAGAAGAAGAAAAGGAAGAAGAAAGAAGAAGGAAGAGGAAGAAGAAGGGGGAGGAGGAGGAAAGAAGAAGGAAGAAGAAGGGCAAGAAGAAAAGGAGGAAGAAGAAGGGGGAGGAGGAGGAAGAAGGAAGAAGAAGAAGGAGAAGAAGAAGGAAGAAGAAGGAGAAGAAGAAGAAGGAGAAGAAGAAGAGGAGAGGAAGAAAGAAGAAGGAAAAAGGAAGGAAGTAGAAGGAGGAGGAAGAAGAAGGAGGAAGAAGGAGAAGGAGAAAGAAGGAGGAGGAGGAAGAAGGAGAAAGAGGAGGAAGGCGAAGAAGGAAGAAGGAGAAGAAGGAAGAAGGAGAAGAAGGAAGAAGAAGAAGAAGGAAGAAGGAGAAGAAGGAAGAAGAAGAAGAAGGAAGAAGAAGGAGAAGGAAAAGGAGAAGAAGAAGGCGGTTTTTATAGCTTCTGCCTAGAAGTGACATGTCAATTCAGCTCAGGTTTTATTGACCTGTCAAATAGCTAACCCTGGCCAGGCAAGGTGGCTCATGCATGTGATCCCAACACTTTGGGAGGCCGAGTTGGGCAGACTGCTCAAGCCCAGGAGCCCAAGGCCAGCGTGGGTAACTTGGCAAGGCTCTGTCTTTGCAAAAGAATACAAAAATTAGCCGGGGTGGTGGTGCACATCTGTAGTCCTAGCTACTTGGGAGGCTGAGGTGGGAGGATCGCTTGAGCCCAGGAGGTCCAGGCTGCAGTGAGCCATGATCGAGCCACTGCACTCCAGCCTGGGCGACAGAGTGAGGCCCTGTCTAAAAATATTACAGAGATAGCCATAACTAATTAAGGGGTTAGAGAAGCCGACTCTTGCCACATGCTTGGAAGAAGAAGAACTAGAAAACCTGTGGACAGCCCTTATGACAAGCACAGCTTCCTGTGGTTCCCAGGGGAAGTTAGTGCCACCGGATGGAGGCTTTTTCTGGGATACCACCCACTGCAAGGCACCCAATAATTGAACTCTTGTTACGTGGGATGGCAACATCGATATAGAACAGAGGAGTCTGATTGACATTGACCAAGGTGGGCAAGTGAATGGAAAATGCCTCTGTGAGAAGCTCAGGGTCAGCCTTGGGATCAGCAATCACCAAAAAGCCAAGCTCCCCAAGCTGCAATGGATCTGGTTACTGAAAACCCCAGAAGTGAAGTGGCCAGCAGTGTGTATGGCTTCAGATGGCCAAGGAACATGTTAGTAGACTTCACTGGCCAGTGATCCTGGGGGAATGGATGGCATCAGTGGCTGGGTTTGGGTTTATTTTCTTTTTTTTTAGACAGGGTCTTGCTCTCTTGCCCAGGCTGGTGTGAAGTGGTGCAGTCATAGTTCAATGCAGCCTCGACCTCCTGGGCTCAAGTGATCGTCAGCCTCTGGAAGTGCTGGGATTATAGGTATGAGCCACCACACGAGGCCAGTAGCTGGGTTTCTACTGGCAAAATTTAAAAAAATCAACTGGGTATGGTGGTGCCTGCCTGTAGTACCAGCTACTCGGGAGGCTGGGGTAGGAGATTGAGCCTGGAAGGTCAAGGCTGCAGTGAGCCATGATTGAGCCACTGCATTGCAGCCTGGGGAACAGAATGAAACCTCATCTCTAAAAATAAAAAATATAAATAAATACGTAGCTGGCTACCATTGAAAATATTCAAATATCAATCTAAGATTAAATAATTTAAAAAGTCTGAGGTACAGAATGGAATATACTATACATGCTATAAATACTAGTAAGTTGAAAGTAGTAATATAATGAAGAAAAATCTGGGTGTAGGGGAAGAGTGAGGAAAATATTAAAAATAAATAGCGACTGGGCTGGGCATGGTGGCTCATGCCTGTAATCTCAGCACTTTGGAGGTTAAGGCAGGCAGGTCACTTAAGCCCAGGAGTTCCAGACCAGCCTGGCCAAGATGGTGAAAACTGGTCTCTACTAAAAATGTAAAAACTAGCCGGGCATGGTGTTGCATGCCTGTAATCCCAGCTACTCAGGAGGCTGAGGCTTGAGAATCGCTTGAACCTGGGAGGCAGAGGTTGCGGTGAGCCGAGATTGCGCCACTGCACTCCAGCCTGAGCAACAGAGTGAGACTCTGTCTCAAAAAAAAAAAAAAAATGAACAAAGACAGGACTTGAGCCGAAGCCCACTGCCTCCTAAATTGCTGGGATTCCCAATAATTCAGCTTCTAGTGTGACCAAAACAAAGATGGAGACAAGTCGCCCTGCAGGGTAGGGCACAATGGAGGTGGGGGCGGGGGTGGGCAGAGCTGCTGACCTCTGACCTCTGCCAAGACAGACGCATTGGACAACAGAGCTGGGCCTGGGGTGAGGCTAATTCCTCCAGATGTAAAGAAATACCTTACGGGGGCCGGGCGTAGTGGCTCACGCCTGTAACCCCAACACTTTGGGAGGCTGAGGCAGCCGGATCACCTGAGGTCAGGAGTTTGTGACCAGCCTGGCCAACATGGTGAAACCCTCTACTAAAAATACAAAAATCAGTTGGTGTGGTGGCAGGCACCTGTAATCCCAGCTACTCGGGAGGCCGAGGCAGGAGAATCACTTGAACCTGGGAGGTGGAGGTTGCATTAAGCCAAGATTGTGCCACTACACTCCAGCCTGGGCAACAGAGTGAGACTCTGTCTCAAAAAAATAAAATTAAATAAGTAAATAAATAAATAAATAATGAGTTTATCCTTCATGATTTTCAAATCTTTTTTTTTAAACTTGGAAGAATCTTACAGGAAATATTATTTATAGTGAAGAAACATTTATCTGAAGTTCCACGGTTCTTTCAGTTAAACTTCTATTTCTGTTCCTTTTGTTAAATTCAAATAAGGTTAAATGTAATTTTAAAAGTAGGATATCCAGTATTAATTGATTGTCATAAAATATTTTTCTATTTATCTGATCAGGTGTCTAGAATGATGCTCACTAAATGTTAACACAGTCATAGTTATTTCTGGGTGGTAAAATAGGGTGGTTTGTTGGTTTCTTTGTTTATTTATGATCTGCTTCAAGTTTTCTAATGAACATGTATTTTAACAGTAATGATAAAGTTATTAATCTTTTTCTTAAGTACTATTTTTTTTTTCTTTTTTGAGACGGAGTCTTGCTGTGTCGCCCAGGTTGGAGTGCAGTGACGCAATCTCGGCTCACTGCAACCTCTACCTCCCGGGTTCAAGATGGGGTTTCACCATGTTGGCCAGGCTGGTCTCGAACTCCTGACCTTGTGATCCGCCCGCCTCAGCCTCCCAAAGTGCTGGGATTACAGGTGTTAGCCACAGTGCCCGGCCTTTTTTTTTTTTTTTTTTTTAATACTGGATCTCACTCTGTCACCCAGGCTGGAGTGCAGTGGCGTGATCACAGCTCACTGAAACCTTGACCTCCCAGGCTCAAGTAATCCTCCCATCTCAGCCTCCCGAGTACTTAAGACTACAGGTGCACACCACCTTGCCTGGCTAATTTTTGTATTTTTTTTGTAGAGACAGGAGTCTTGCTATGCTGCCCAGGCTGGTCTTGAACTCCTGGTCTCAAGCGATCCCCTCACCTTAGCCTCTCAAAGTGCTGAGATTACAGGTGTGAGACACTGCGCCCAGCACCCTTGCCTCTGTTCTGAATGGGCCCCACTGTGTGGTTTTCTGGACAACACTGGGTCATGCTTGAGCAAAGGTACCAGGTCTCTTGGGAGCACATGTGTAGCCGGGGCATGGGGCGGGGCTCCAGGCACAGGCTCATGGGACATTGAGTCTTTGCCATTGGTTGGCGGCATTATGTGTTATTGGGGCAACCCTTGACAGGCCCAGGAGAGGCCTCATAGGAGGGGTCAGGGCACTTGGTGGGTGGAATCAGTTAGAACCTGTGAGTGAGAATTATTATCCCAGTTTCCAGATAAGGGAGCAAACTGAGGCTCAGAGAGATTAAGGGACTTGTCCAAGCTAGTGATGAACAAAGGCAGGAACTGGGTGCAGTGGCTCATGCCTGTAATCCCAGCACTTTGGGAGGCTAAGGCGGGCAGATTGCTTGAGGCCAGGAGTTCAAGACCAGCTTGACCAACATGGCAAAATCCCATCTCTACTAAAAATAGAAAAAATTAGCCGGGCCTGGTGGCACACACCTGTAATCCCAGCTACTCAGGAAGCTGAGGCTCGAGAATTGCTTGAACCTGAGAGGAAGAGGTTGCAGTGAACCAAGATGGCACCACTGTACTCCAGCCTGGGTGACAGAGTGAGACTCTGTCTCAAAAAAACAAACAAACAAAAAAAGATGAACAAAGGCAGGACTTGAACCGAAGCCCACTGCCTCCTAAATTGCTGGGATTCCCAAGAATTCAGCTTCTGGTGTAACCAAAACAGAGATGGAGATGAGCTGGCCTGCAGGGTGGGGCATGATGGGGGTAGAGGGGGGCAGAGCTGCTGACCTCTGACCTCTGCCGAGACAGACACCTTGGACAACAGAGCTGGGCCCGGGATGAGGCTAATTCCTCCAGATGTGAAGAACACTTTGAGGGGGCTGGGCGTGGTGGCTCACGCCTATAATCCCAGTACTTTGGGAGGCCAAGGCAGGAGGATCACTTGAGGTCAGGAGTTTGTGACCAGCCTGGCCAACATGGTGAAACCCCGTCTCTACTAAAAATACAAGAATTAGCCAGGTGTGGTGGCATGTGCCTGTAATCCCAGCTACTTCGGAGGCTGAGGCAGGAGAATCACTTGAACCCAGGAGGTGGAGGTTGCAGTGAGCCGAGATCACGCCACTGCACTCTAGCCTGGGTGACAGAGCAAGATTCCATCTCAAAAAAAAAAAAAAAAGACGGGCCCGTGGCTCACGCCTGTAATCCCAACACTTTGGGAGGTCAAGGCGGGCGGATCACGAGGTCAGGAGATCGAGACCATCCTGGCTAACACGGTGAAACCCCATCTCTACTAAAAATACAAAAAATTAGCCGGGCGTGGTGGCGGGCACCTGTAGTACCAGCTACTCGGGAGGCTGAGGCAGGAGAATGGTGTGGACCCAGGAGGTGGAGGTTGCAGTGAGCCTAGACCACACCACTGCACTCCAGCCTGGGTGACAGAGCAAGACTCCGTCTCAAAAAAAAAAAACAAAAACAAAAAACACCTGGGGTGGGGGTCAGAGAGAGAGAAAGGGAAGACCCAGAGAGAGGCGGGTGGTGGTGGGCTCTGGTGGGGTTAGCCTGCCCTCCCAGGTGAGGCCTGCCCCATGTATGCCGTCCACCTGTGAATAGTACCAGATCGAGTATCTGCCTCACTCTCCCCGTCCTGTCCCTCCTCTTCCCCCTGCTCCACTACCATGGCACAGCCCACGCCTCGGTGCACCCACTTAATGGGCCTCCTATAATCCCCTGACATCACCACCTGCCTGGCACAGGCCCTGCCGGCCAGCCCTGGCAGCCCCCAGCCTTGGAGAGCCTGTTTAGGACCCCTCACCTCAGAATCCATCTTTTCTTCAACCTCCTCCCTCCTTCAGCTCGCAGTTCAGATCTGGAACCCCACAGCCAGCCCCAAGCTGGGGACAGGAGTCTAGCATCTGCCCTGACTCTGCTGTGTGACTCCAGGTAAGTAGCCGTCCCTTTCTGGGCCTCAGGCTCCTTATCTAAGTCTTCCCAACACCCAGCTCATCACACCAACCTGTCTGGGCTTCTTTCTCAGCACCATGTCACTTTAGGAAATCTTGCTGTTTGTTAATTCACATGTTTCTTGCTGGTCTCCCCGACCGGACTGTGTGCTCGTGAGGCAGGGACCTTACCTGCCTTATTATTCACCCTGGTGCTGGCACACAGTAGGTGCTGTGTTAATATCTACTGGGGTCAGGTGCAGTGGCTCACACCTGTAATCCCAACATTTTGAAAGGCCAAGGTGGGAGGATCACTTGAGCCTGGGAGGTGGAGGCTACAGTGAGCTATGATGGTGCCATTGCAGTCCAGCCTAGGGAACAGAGCAAGACCCTGTCTCTCTTTTTTTTTTTTTTTTTTTTTGAGATGGAGTCTTGCTCTGACACCCAGGCTGGAGTGCAGTGGCGTGATCTCAGCTCACTGCAACCTCCACCTCCCAGGTTCAAGTGATTCTCCTGCCTCAGCCTCCCTAGTAGCTGGGATTACAGGGAGGCTCCTGCCTCTGCCTCCCTAGTAGCCTGTGCCACCACACCTGGCTAATATTTTTGTATCTTTAGTAGAGACAGGGTTTCACCATGTTGGCCAAGCTGGTCTCAAACTCCTGACCTCAAGTGATCCACCTACTTCAGCCTCCCGAATTTCCGAGATTACAGGTGTGAGCCACCACGCCCGGCCGACCCTGTCTCTTTTTTTTTTTTTTTGAGACGGATTCTTGCTCTGTCGCCCAGGCTGGAGTGCAGTGGCGCAATCTCGGCTCACTGCAAGCTCCGCCTCCCAGGTTCACATCATTCTCCTGCCTCAGCCTCCCGAGTAGCTGGGACTACAGGCACCCGCCACCACGCCTGGCTAATTTTTTGTATTTTTAGTAGAGACGAGGTTTCACCGTTTTTTAGTCAGTATGGTCTCGATCTCCTGACCTCGTGATCCACCCGCCTCAGCCTCCCAAAGTGCTGGGACTACAGGCATGAGAAACTGCGCCCAGACTTTTTTTTTTTTTTTTTTTTTTGAGATGGAGTTTCGCTCTTGTTGCCCAGGCTCGAGTGCAATGGTGCGATCTCGGCTCACTGCAACCTCTGCCTCCCCCGGATTCAAGCAATTCTCCTGCCTCAGCCTCCCAAGTAGCTGGGATTACAGGCATGCACCACCATGCCCGGCTAATTTTGTATTTTTAGTAGAGAAGGGGTTTCTCCATGTTGGTCAGGCTGGTCTCAAACTCCCGACCTCAGGTGATCCGCCCACCTTGGCCTCCCAAAGTGCTGGGATTACAGGCGTGAGCCACCACATCCGGCCCGGCCAACCCTGTCTCTTAAAAAAAACACCTGTTGGCCGGGTGCGGTGGCTCAAGCCTGTAATCCCAGCACTTTGGGAGGCCGAAGCGGGTGGATCACGAGGTCAGGAGATCGAGACCATCCTGGGTAACACAGTGAAACCCCGTCTCTACTAAAAATACAAAAAATTAGCCGGGCATGTTGGCGGGCACCTGTAGTCCCAGCTACTCGGGAGGCTGAGGCAGGAGAATGGCGTGAACCCGGGAGGCGGAGCTTGCAGTGAGCCGAGATCGTCCCACTGCACTCCAGCATGGGGGACAAAGACTCCGTCACAAAAAAAAAAAAACAAAAAACACCTGTTGGCCGGGCACAGTGGCTCACATCTGTAATCCCAGCACTTTGGGAGGCCAAGGCGGGCGGATCACGAGGTCAGGAGTTCGAGACCAGCCTGACCAACATGGAAAAACCCTGTCTGTACTAAAAATATTAAAGTTAGCTGGGCGTGGTGGCACTTGCCTGTAATCCCAGCTACTCAGGAGGCTGAGGCAGAAGAATCGCTTGAACCTGGGAGGCGAGGCAGAGGTTGCAGCGAGCCGAGATCATGCCACTGCACTCCAGCCTGGGCAACAGAGTGAGACTCCGTCTCTCAAAAATAAAAAATAGGCCGGGCGCGGTGGCTCACGCTTGTAATCCCAGCACTTTGGGAGGCCAAGGCGGGCGGATCACGAGGTCAGGAGATCGAGACCACGGTGAAACCCTGTCTCTACTAAAAATACAAAAAATTAGCCGGGCGTGGTGGCGGGCGCCTGTAGTCCCAGCTACTCGGAGAGGCTGAGGCAGGAGAATGGCGTGAACCCAGGAGGCGGAGCTTGCAGTGAGCCGAGATTGCGCCACTGCACTCCAGCCTGGGCGACAGAGCGAGACTCCGTCTCAAAAAAAATAAAAATAAAAAAATAAAAATAAAAAATAAAAATAAAAATAAAACACCTCTTGAGTGACTGTGTGGGCCCCTCTGCCTCCAGGTCACCACCTGACCAGGAAAGCTAGAGTGGAGCAGTATTCCAGCCCACTAGGGTGGGAGTCTGACCGATCACTGCCTGACTCAGGGGGTGGGCAGGGGATAAGAACTTAACATTGGCTCCATGATGGAAAGATTGGGGAAGTACTGGAGAAAGACCAGAACCCAGCGTCTGCCTCTCCGACCCTGTCCCTCTGCTGCAAGGCTTCCCCAAGGGACAGTGTCTCAGGTGTGTGTGTGTAAGTCCAAGTGTGTTGTGCCTGGGCAGAGGGATGAGATCTCCTACTGTATCAGAGGCTGAGACGTGGCCAGATCCCATGACCCCTGGTCCCCACCTCTGCGTGCATCTATGGGCATGAGGTGTGTGTCCCACGTCTGCTCTGTGTAGGTGCCTCTGGCTGGGCCCCCAGGGATGCACTATGGGTTCCCCTGTGTGCATGCATGTGTCTGGGACTCTGTGTGTGACGTGTGTAGGCCTGGCATGATCCCACATATATGTACCCATGCCTACTAAAGTGTCAGCTCCACGAGGGCAGGGATTTTTGTCTGTCTTGGTCCATGGTCTGTCCCCAGCACTTAAAACAGGGACTGGTGCACAGTCAGGGCCCATTAAGTCCTGAATGAATGAGCGCATGAAAGTGTGTGCTCATGCCTGTGTATGCCCACGTGCCAATGCGTGTGTAGACGTGTGACTGTTCCTGTGCCTAAGGGTGCACCTGGGTGTGGACGATGATGTTGCTCACACACCATCCCTCCTGTCCTTTTTCCAAACTCCTTAGGAGCCCGGGCCCAGCGCCTGGGTCCCTGTGGGGTGGAGCAGGGGGCGGCCTCCTCTGGGAAACTGGATCCCAGGACGTGCAGAACAGCAGGGAGCGGGGCGGCCCCTTTGTCCCTGGATAATCCCCATCACGCCCTTGCACCCTCCCTCCCAGCCATCAGGGTTTAGGGTCGAGTTTGGGAGCTGGAGGGGCCTGGGGGCCCCATCTGTGTCCCCTTCCCTACCCGTTTCCTGCCTCTGGGGTTCTGCACACGAGGCCTCCTCGTGCGGAACATATGTCCCCCTTCTGGGTCCTCCCACCCGCTCCCTGTCCTGTCTGGTGTCCAGGTCTGTCTCTCATTCTTTGCCAGGGCCCTGCCCGCTCCTGCCACTCTCCCCAGGATGTGACTCCCTCCCTCCCTCTTGGGCCGTCCCAGGGCTCAGCCCCAGGTATAAAGACACGTGAGGGGCAGAAGGACAGGTGTCCTGAAAGACCCAGAGGCTTCAGAGAGGAAGAAGCTGAGGAGAGAGCATGAGCTGTCCACTGGGTGAGTGAAGGGCAGGGGTGCCAGGCCCCAGAGACACAGGAGGGGGGGAAGCGCAGAGCCCCTCCTCTCTCTGACTCAGGTGTCTAGCTCTCTTTGCACCTGCTGAAAACCTCCAACTCCTCCCACATCAAGGCTTCCTTCATCATTAATTCGACAAATATATATTGAATGCCTATCATGTGCTAGGTACTGTTGGAAGCATCTGGGGAGACAGCAGTGAACAAACAGAAAAAAATCCATGGCCTCATGGAAATTTCATTCTGCAGACACGTAATATGTGTACTAATAAGAAAATTGTAAAGCTAGTGTGACAGAAAGTGGTGCAGTGATCCAACTGTGGCTTTTTTTGTTGGTTTGTTTGGTTTTTGAGACAGAGTCTTGCTCTGTGGCCCAGGCTGGAGTGCAGTGGCAGAATCTTTGCTCATTGCAGCCTTAAACTACAGGGCTCAGGTGATCCTCCTGCCTCAGCCTCCTGAATAGCTGGGACCACAGGTGCAGGACACCAGGTTACGCTAATTCTTTTTTTTTTTTTTTTTTGAGACGGAGTTTTTGCTCTGTTGCCTAGGCTGGTGTGCAGTGGCACGATCTCGGCTCACTGCAACCTCCGCCTCCTGGGTTCAAGTGATTCTCCTGCCTCAGACTCCTGAGTAGCTGGGATTACAGGTGCCCACCACCACGGCTGGCTAATTTTTGTATTGGTAGTAGAGACAGCATTTCACCATGTTGGCCAGGCTGGTCTCGAACCCCTGACCTCAAGTGATCTACCTGCCTCGGCCTCCCGAAGTGCTGGGATTACAGGCGTGAACCCCCGCGCCTGGAATAATTTTTTTTTTTTTAACTTTTTGTAGAGATGGGATCTCCTATGTTGCTCAGGCTGGTCTCGAACTCTGGGGCTCAAGTGATCTTCCCAAAATATTGGGATTGCAGCTGTAAACCACTGCAGGCCCGAAGTTTGTCAAATGAAGGAATTAAATGGTCTTGCCTCTCAGGCTTCTCTGAGTTGCTTCTGAACTCTGGGAACTCAGGAATGTGGCAAGGGGGATGAAGGAGGCTGCCCTGGGTTTGCCTCTCATCTCCGTTGCTCCTGGGTGGTGACCTTAGGTCATTCTCCTCCTCTCCGAGCCTCACACTGTTGGTGGAAACATAAACGGACCAGATTTTTTTTTTTTTTTTTTTGAGACGAAGTCTCACTCTATTGCCCAGGCTGGAGTGCAATGGCGAGATCTCAGCTCACTGCAACCTCCGCCTCCTGGGTTCAAGCGATTCTCCTGCCTCAGCCTCCTGAGTAGCTGGGATTACAGGTGCATACCACCATGCCCAGCTAATTTTGCATTTTTAAGTAGAGACGGGGTTTCACCATGTGGGCAAGGCTAGTCTCGAACTCCTGACCTCGTGATCTGCCAGCCTCGGCCTCCCAAAGTGCTGGGATTACAGGCATAAACCACCGTGCCCGGCCTTTTTTTTTTTTTTTTTTTTTTTTTTTTGAGACAGAGTCTCGCTGTGTCACCCAGGCTGGAGTTCAGTGGCTTGATCTTGGCTCACTGCAACCTCCGCCTCCCAGGTTCAAGCAATTCTCCTGCCTCAGCCTTTTGAGTAGCTGGGATTACAGGCACCTGCCACCACGCCTGGCTAATTTTTTTGTATTTTTAGTAGAGACGGGGCTTCACCATATTGGCCAGGCTGGTCTCCAACTCCTGACCTTGTGGTCCGCCCGCCTTGGTCTCCCAAAGTGCTAGGATTATAGGCGTGAGCCACCGCGCCCAGCTTGGACCAGATCTTTGAGAGGACAATTTGGCAGCATCTATTTACATTTAAGATAAGCATGCAGCCAGGTGGAGTGGCTCATACCTGTAATCCCAGCACTCTGGGAGGCCAAGGCAGGAGGATTGCTTGAGGCCAGGAGTTGGAGCCCAGTCTGGGCAACATAGCAAGACCCTGTCTCCACATAAAATTTAAAAAATTAACTGAGTGTGGTGGTGTGGGTCTGTAGCCCCAGCTGCTTGGGAGGCTGAGGTGGGAGGATCGCCTGCTCCCAGGAATTCGAGGCTGTAGTGAGTTTTGATCACACCCCTGTATTCCAGCCTGGGTGAGAGAGCAAGACGCCATCTCTAAAAGAAGGAAAAAAGTCACACTTGCACTGGCTGCCTTTAAAGCATAGAGCTAGCAGGATTTCCTGTGGGATTGGGTGTGTAGAGTAAGAAAAAAATGAAGCATCAAAGAGCACACCATGACTTTGGCCTGAACAACTGGAAGAATTGAAATGCCTTTACCTGAGACAGGGGGGCCTGGGAGAGGAGGGGCTTGGGGGGAATATTCCAGAATTAAACCCTGGATATTTTGGGTTTGAGATGCTTACTAATATTCAAGTGAAAATGTCAAGTAGCGGCCGGACGCGGTGGCTCACACCTGTAATCCCAGCACTTTGGGAGGCCAAGGCGGGCGGATCACGAGGTCAGGAGATCGAGACCATCCTGGCTAACATGGTGAAACCCCGTCTCTACTAAAAATACAAAAAATTAGCCGGGCGAGGTGGCGGGTGCCTGTAGTCCCAGCTACTCGGGAGGCTGAGGCAAGAGAATGGCGTGAACCCGGGAGGCAGAGCTTGCAGTGAGCTGAGATCACGCCAGTGCACTCTAGCCTGGGCGACAGCGAGACTCCGTCTCAAAAAAAAAAAAAAAAAAGAAAATGTCAAGTAGCTGAATCAATCAGCCTGGAGTTCAGCGGGTTCTGGGCCAGGATAATCTACCTGCAGGAGGGTTTGTCACTGACTTGGACACGCAAGATCGCTGGAGCCCACAAGGGATGGGCCCTTTTCCGGAGTTGTGGAGATGAATAAATGAATCGGAGGCAGGGTCGAGGCCATGGTGCTGACCTCCGGCTTCCTCCGCCAGCCCGCCTCTGCCTGCTGACCGTGTTGTCGCCACCCCTCAGCTCAGCAGCCTCCATCTCCCCAGCTGAGCCCATCAGTCAAGCCTATAGCCTGGCCCTCTACATGCAGAAGAACACCTCAGCGCTGCTGCAGACTTACATGAGTGACAAGGGGCATGAGCAGGGGATGAGGGGAGAGGGATGCTGCCTCCCTGGCCCTGCCATGGGTAGGGCGAGCAGAGCAAGTCCAGAAGACTCCTCCATAGCCCGAGGGGACAGGGATGCCTGTAACACTCTAGTGTTCATTAGAGCCACACTCACTCGTGCCACTCATGTCACTGGTGGCTGGGTGACCTTAGGCAAGTCATTCTTCCTCTCTTGGTCTCAGCTTCCTTATCTGCAAAATGGGATGCTGAGCGTGCCTTTGCTGACCTCCCAGGACTGTGACAGGGTTAAAACGACACACCGAGAGAGAAAGGCTTTACACAGCCACATTTAATTCCCCACCATTCATGCTGTGTGATTATCTGGGCCCATGCCTGCTTGGCACTCTACCCCCAATGTCTGTCACCCAGGCTGGAGTGCAGCGGTGTGATCTCAGCCACTGCAACGTCCACCTCCCGGGTTCAAGTGATTCTTGTCCCTCAGCCTCCTGAGTAGCTGGGATTACAGGTGCATGTCACCACGCCCGGCTAATGTTTGTATTTTTAGTAGAGACAGGGTTTCACCATATTGGCCAGGCTGGTCTTGAACTCCTGGCCTCAACTGATCCACCTGCCTTAGCCCCCAATGTGCTGGGATTACAGACATGAGCCACTGTGCCTGTCCTTTACCCCCATTATCTTACTGACTCTTCAAACAGTTTTAGGAGGTGGAATTATAATCCATTTTACAGATGAAGAAACTGAGTCTTAGAGGGGGGTGAATAATTTGCCCGAGGTCACAGAGCTAATAACTGGCAGTGCCAGGATCTGTAGCCAGGTCTGTGGAATTTCCTCCCCCTTCCATGGCCTCCCACACCGTCTCAAAGTTAAAGCTGGAAGCCTGCTGGCTGAGTCTGACCCACAGCTATTTTTTTGTCTGGCCCATACAGCTCCTGTTCAGAGTCTGAATATGAATGGAATGCCTGTCTACAGCAGGCACCGGGATACTGTTGGTCAAAACTCCCACCTGGCATCATAGTCCTGCCTTCTTCGCAACTTACATGGTCTGTCTGGCCCTGGAGCTCCTGACATCTGGAGTTCTTTCTCTGGGCTAGATTTCTGGCCCCCGTGAAGTGACTGAACCTTTCGACCTAGTTTCTAGTCCCACAGCTGTCACTATTCCCTGGATAGCCTTGGGCACCCTTAGCCTCAGTTTTTCCACTTGTAAAATGGGACCAGGCAATCTGCCAGTTAGGACATCTATCAGTGTGCACTAAGGTCCCAGGGCTAGGGGCTGTGGCTCACACCTATAATCCCAGCACTTTGGAAGGCTGAGGTGGGAAGATCACCTGGGGTCAGTAGTTCGAGACCAGCCTGGCCAACATGGCAAAACTCTGTCTCTACTAAAAATACAAAAATTAGCCAAGTGTGATGGTGCACACCTTTAGTCCCAGCTATTCAAGAGGCTGAGGCAAAAGAATCTCTTGAGCCCGGGAGGCAGAGGTTGCAGTGAGGCCAGATTGCACCACTGCATTCCAGCCAGGGTGACAGAGTGAGACCCTGTCCCAGAGGGAAAAAAAAAGATTCTGGCGATCTTACTTTGTGGAAGTAAGAACTTTGATGGGGAAGGTTCTCAATTAAATGTAGTAATATTAACAAGTATTTATTAATGATTGTAAGAAAATTAACAGGCCAGGCATGGTGGCTTATGCCTGTAATCCCAGCACTTTGGGAGGCCGAGGTGCACTTGTGGTAAGGAGTTCAAGACCAGCCTGGCCAACATGGTGAAACTCTATCTCTACTAAAAATACAAAAATTAGCCGGGAGTGGTGGCACATATCTGTAATCCCAGCTACTCAGGAGGCTGAGGCAGGAGAATTGCTTGAACCCGGGAGGCGGAGGTTGCAGTGAGCCGAGATCATGCCACTGCACTCCAGCCTGGGTGACAGAGCAAGACTCCATCTCAGGAAATAAAATTAAAATAAAGTAAACAAACATAACTAAATGCCATAAATAAAAAAGATACCAGGCTGTAACTACATTGTCAATAATATACTTGGTTTAAAATATTTCAGTAGGCCAGGTGTGGTGGCTCGTGCCTGTAATCCCATCACTTTGGGAGGCTGAGACAGGTGGATCACCTGAGGTCAGGAGTTCGAGACCAGCCTGGCCAACATAGTGAAAATACAAAATTAGCCAAGTGTGGTGGCGTGTGCCTGTAATCCCAGCTACTTGGGGGGCTGAGGTGGGAGAATCGCTTGAACCTGGGAGGCAGAGGTTGTAGTAAGTCAAGATCACACCATTGCATTCCAGCCTGGGCAACAAGAGCAAAACTCTGTCTCAAAATAAATAAATAAATAATAAAAGAAAAGAGCCGGGCGCGGTGGCTCACGCTTGTAATCCCAGCACTTTGGGAGGCCGAGGCGGGCGGATCACGAGGTCAGGAGATCGAGACCACGGTGAAACCCCGTCTCTACTAAAAATACAAAAAATTAGCCAGGCGTGGTGGCGGGCGCCTGTAGTCCCAGCTACTCGGAGAGGCTGAGGCAGGAGAATGGCGTGAACCCGGGAGGCGGAGCTTGCAGTGAGCCGAGATTGCGCCACTGCACTCCAGCCTGGGTGACAGAGCGAGACTCCGTCTCAAAAAAAAAAAAAAAAAGAAAAGAAAAGAGAACATTACAGTAAATAATGTAATCATAGTGTTCATTGATTGATATTAATATAAATATATTATTAATTAATGATGGCTTATCACACCCTTATTGTATATCAGATGCTGTATTCTATATTAGACTGTGCTAAGTGCTTTTTTTTTTTTTTTTTTTTTAAGAGTTTCACTCTGTCGTCCAGGCTAGAGTGCAATGGTATGATCTCGGCTTACTGCAACCTCTGCCTCCTGGGTTCAAGTGATTCTCGTGCCTCAGCCTCCTGAGTAGCTGGCATAGCAGGCGTGCACTGCCACAGCTGGCTAAGTTTTGTATTTTTAGTAGAGACAGGGTTTTGGCATGTTAACCAGGCTGGTCTCAAACTCCTGACCTCAAGTGATCTGCCCATCTCGGCCTCCCAAAGTGCCAGGATTACAGCTGTGAGCCACCGTGCCCAGCCTGCTAAGGGCTTTATATATATTATTTCCTATAATCTTCATAATAACACTGCCAGATGGGAATTTCTGAAGCTTGTGACTCCACGTTGCACAGCTAGCGTGCAGAGGATGACACACCTGAGCCTCCTAGGGCCCTTGCCCTGTGTCAGGACATCCCAGCAGCTCCCTGAGACGCAGCCAGAGACGACTCCTGGGAAGAAGCCAGTCTCAGTGGGCAGGCACTGAGTCAGAGTCCCAGGCACCGCTCTGGTCCCCTCACTCCTGTCTGTCTCTGTCCCTCCTGCAGCTCCAGTACCAGGGCAGCCCCTTTAGTGACCCTGGCTTCTTGGTCCCTGAGCTCCTCCAGCTCAGCAGCCTGCCTCCTGCCACCACCTTCTTTAAGACCTGGCATGCCCTGGATGACGGGGAACGGCTAAGCCTTGCTCAGAGGGCCTTCCTGGCATTGACCCAGCACTTCCAGCTCGTGGGGGACGACCAGAGCGACCTGAACCCTGGCAGTCCCATCCTGCTGGCTCAGCTCGGGGCTGCGAGACTCAGGGCCCAAGGCCTGCTGGGCAATATGGCCGCCATCATGACAGCCCTGGGGCTGCCAATCCCCCCAGAAGAGGATACTCTAGGGCTTGTTGCCTTTGGGGCCTCGGCCTTTGAGAGGAAATGTCGAGGCTACGTGGTGACCCGGGAATATGGCCACCGGACAGACCGAGCTGTGAGAGACTTGGCTCTGCTCAAGGCTAAGTACCCAGCATAGAGGGGTAGGACTTCCTGTCAGAGGCTGCAGCACTTCCTCTTTCACAATGGCCTCTTTTCTGCCTTGCTTGTGGGCTAGAAAAGGAGATAAACCTCGTCTAGCAGACGGGGCTTGGGTGCCATGTCTGGGAATATTTCCTGGGAGCCAGGCGTCAATTTCCTTATTTCAGGGCCTTCCGGCCCAGGTCCTCTGGCCTGCCTTCCAGGTCTGGGTCAACCTCCATGGATACCATTCCATGGGTTACCCATCCAGTGGTACTGGGTGTCCACTTCCTGGTTGGAAAGATGCACCTCTCCAAAGAGGCTTCACCTGTTACTCCACAGGGAGAGGACAATTGGTCCCCTTCCTAGGCTTTCCCTGAGACCTTCCCCTTTTTGTAATTTTGGGATGGTTGGGGCTGCCTTCCTGTCTCTGTCTACCTTATTCCCTGTATGAAGAGCCCGCCTTTCTAAGCGGATGGGCTTCCTTCTTCCTGCTGAAGTTCATTGGCTCCCCTCGTTGGCCTGTCTGTCTGGGGCCACCGTTCCACTTCCTGTCCTCAGGGGCTCCACTTCCTGATCCATGGAAGCCCAATTCTTGAAGAACTAAGGACTGCATCACATCTGTTTCCTGTTAGGACACATCCACTTTCTGTTCTGGGCTGGCAGAGGGCACCACTGGCCAGGGGCTGTCAGCCTCCTATTTATACTGCTGCGCTTCTTGGGCATGTCTGGGGGACTAGGCTGCATCCCAAGCGTCCTTTTCTCCCTAAAGCTGTCTCCCCATTTTCAATAACTATATATACAGGTAACTTTAGTTTCTTTTTTATTTTTAAACATTTTATTTACAAAAAATTAATTTATTTTCAGAAATAAAACTCTTTTAAGGTGTTGCTTGTTTTGTCTCCACAGATCTGGTGGGAGGCAGTGGAAGTGTGCAGGGACAGGGCAGAGGGGCTGAAGGAAAGGAAGACATCAAAGGGACAGGGCTGAGGCCCAAAGGGATGGGGTGTGGAAGACTGGGGATGTGGGTGGAGTGAGCCTGAGGAGGGTGGCTGAGATGTGGAGTAGCCTTCCCCCCATAGGACCAGCAGGCACGCCCCTGGCCAGGGAAGCACAGAGAGACGGCCAGACGGGGACAAGGAGAGAAGGTGTCACCTCCTTGAGATGAAGCTGAGATGTACACATGCGCTCACACAGGGCCATGGGGAGGCAGGAAGTGGGGATGGAGAAAAACAGAGACCCCCCCAAGAGCTGGGTAAAGGGGGAGGCCAAAGGGAACTGAGGCAGGCCCAAGGAAGGAGGGAGAGCAAGAAAATGGTAGACCCAGACGGAGTTACCATGCAGACGAGGAGGGCCCAGGAGTTAAGAGAACGGGGCAGGCAAGCAAAGAGAGGCTGGGACAGTGGCTCACGCCTGCAATCCCAGCACTTAGGGAGGCTGAAGTGGGAGGATCGCTTGAGCCCAGGAGTTCAAGACCAGCCTCGGCAACATGGCGAAACCTCGTCTCTACAAAACATTAAATAAAAAACTAGCCAGCTGTGGTGGCGCGTGCCTGTAGTCCCAGCTGCTGGGGAAGCTGAGGCGGGAGGATGGCTTGAGTCCAGGAGGTTGAGGCTGCAGTGCTGGGATCGCGCCACTGCACTCCAGCCTGGGCGACAGAGACCCTGCCCGTCCCCTCCCCTCTCCCCAACAAAAAGCAAAGAAGGCCGAGGCAATGGAGACAGCTAAGAGCAGACAGACACCGACAGCGGCAGAGAAAGACAAAGAAGCGGAAGGAGAGACGGAACCCAGCGAGAGGAGGCGGCGCGAGCTGCCCTGCCGCGCTCAGGCAGAGCCCCCGGGCAGCAGCTGGCCCAGGTCGCCCTCGGTGCGGCTCAGCCACTCGCGGTAGAGGCCGCAAACGCGGAGCCCCAGCACCTTGGCGGGGAAGACCCCGGCGGCGGAGGCGGCAGAGGCGGTGGCGGCGGGGGGCTCGGCCCGGGGCCCGCGGTTGGCGGCGCCCAGCGCGGCCAGCAAGGCCTCCACGGCGGCGCCCAGGGCCCGGGCCTGGCGCGCCGCGTCCTCCAGGCGGCGCAGCAGGCGCGGCGCACGCGGGTTCAGCTCGGCCTGGCGGCGGCGCACTGCGTCCAGCAGCGGGGGCAGCGCGGCCAGCGCCGCCGCGTCCAGCCGCAGCCGCTCGTGCACTGGCAGCCCCGAGTGGCTCGTAGCCGGAGCGCTCAGGCCGGCCACCGGCAGCCGCGGCGGCGAGAAGCTGGGCAGCCCGAAGGGGTCTCCCTGGAGCTGCACCTGCGGAGACACGGCCGGCGGGTCAGCGGGGCCCCGGAGCACGGGCAGGGGGCTGTTAATTGGGCTCTCCAACCTGCTCTCTGGGGGCCTCAGTTTCCTCATCTTGCAGATGATAATCCCTCCTAACAGACAAAGCTGCTCTGTTTAGGGCAAAACAAAGTGGCATGCGCTTGACACCAATGCCTGTTTCTTCCTCCCTAAACTGGACCCAGACTGGGCCAGTTTAGGTCAGCACTTTGGGAGGCCAAGGTGAGAAAATCACTTGAGCCCAGGGGTTCGAGACCAGCCTAGGCAACACAGCAAGACCACAGCTCTAAAAAAAAAAAAAAAAAAAAAAAAAAAAAAAATAGCGAGTGTGGTGGCGCATGTCTGTAGTTCCAGCTATTCCGGAGGCTGAGGCTGAGGTGGGACGATTGCTTGAGCCCAGGAGGTCAAGGCTTCAATGAGCTATGATGGCACCACTGCCCTCCAGCCTGGGTGAGAGTCAGACCCTGTCTCAATAAATAAATAAATAGGCCGGGCGCGGTGGCTCACGCTTGTAATCCCAGCACTTTGGGAGGCCGAGGCGGGCGGATCACGAGGTCAGGAGATCGAGACCACGGTGAAACCCCGTCTCTACTAAAAAAAATACAAAAAATTAGCCGGGCGTGGTGGCGGGCACCTGTAGTCCCAGCTACTCGGAGAGGCTGAGGCAGGAGAATGGCGTGAACCCGGGAGGCGGAGCTTGCAGTGAGCCGAGATTGCGCCACTGCACTCCAGCCTGGGCGACAGAGCGAGACTCCGTCTCAAAAAAAAAAAAATAAATAAAAATAAAAAATAAAAAAAATAAAAATAAATAGGACCTAATAACAGCAGCAACTTCATAAAGCAGTTATGACCATGTCAAGTGTTCAAGACAGGGCCTGGCCCTAGGAAGAGTTCAGTAAAAATGTCAGCTCTTTTATTAAAGTTACCTTACAGACCGGAGTTCAAATCCTATCTTCACCACTTACTAGCTGTGCAGTTTGAGCAAAACCACTTCCCTTCTCTGAGCCTCAGCCTTCTCATCTGTACAATGAATGGGGAAGCTTCCTGTCCTGTCTTCATGGAAATCATGTAAGATAGTTGAGGGGCCAAGGGGGCTTCATTCCCTTCCCTATCCTCCCCAACCTCTGTACCTGCATTGAGCAGGGGCTCAATGAATCAACGTCATATGAATGAACAAATGTAAGATAAATGTGGGGCTGGGCACGGTGACTCACACCTGTAATCCAGGCACTCTGGGAGGCCAAGGCGGGCAGATCACGTGAAGTCAGGAGTTCAAGACCCACCTGGCCAACATGGTGAAACCCTATCTCTACTAAAAATACAAAAATTAGCCAGATGTGGTGGCAGTGACTGTAATCCCAGCTACTCGGGAGGCTGAGGCAGAAGAATCCCTTGAACCTGGGAGGCGGAGGTTGCAGTGAACTGAGATCGCACCATTGCACTCCAACCTGAGCCACAAGGGCGAAACTCCGTTTCAAAAAAAAAAAAAAATGGGCCGGGCGCGGTGGCTCACGCTTGTAATCCCAGCACTTTGGGAGGCCAAGGCGGGCGGATCACGAGGTCAGGAGATCGAGACCATGGTGAAACCCCGTCTCTACTAAAAATACAAAAAATTAGCCGGGCGTGGTGGCGGGCGCCTGTAGTCCCAGCTACTCGGAGAGGCTGAGGCAGGAGAATGGCGTGAACCCAGGAGGCGGAGCTTGCAGTGAGCCGAGATAGCGCCACTGCACTCCAGCCTGGGCGACAGAGCAAGACTCCGTCTCAAAAAAAAAAAAAAAAAAAAAAAAAAAAAAAAAAAAAAAATGTTGGGCGGGAGATACAGTGACTACAGTGACTTACCCTAGGAAGTGGCAGAGCTGGAATTTGAACCAAATTTCATAGCAGTACAAAGCTAATTTTGTTTGTTTGTTTTAAATAGATGGGGTCTCATACTGTCGCCAAGGGTGGAGACCAATGGTTTGATCACACAGCTTCCAGGGCTCAAGCAATCCTCCACACTCAGCCTCCTGAGTAGATGGAACCACAGGCATGCACCACCATGCCTGGCTATTTTTTTCTTTTCCTTTTTCTTTTCTTTTATTCTTTTCTTTTTTAAGAGATGAGAGCTCACTGTGTTACCCAGGCTGGTCTTGAACTCCTGAGCTCAAGCGATCCTCCTGCCTCAGCCTCCTAAAGCAATGGGATTACAGGCATGAGCCAATGCACCCAGCCCAAAGCTAGTTCTATTATGCCACTATTCTCCCACTATCCGCTGCCATAATTGTTACATTATTATTTTTAATGTTATTGTTACTGCCCAAGCTCACAGTTAACAAGTTGGCAGGCCTGCAGCCTGATTCAGCTATACCCTCCCTTCACTACATGAGGGTAATTTGGGGAAATATTTTCTTTCCTTGGGCAGGGTCCTTTGCCCAACTAAAGATGTCAGCAGATCCCTGTCTTCTGTAAAAGTGCCCTCTTGGGATAACTGTTGCTCCAGATTGGAACCTCTTCTTGGCTTCCCTGAATATCCCAAGTGGGAGAGTTCACAGTTAATCATATTTAGCTGCCTCCTTTTACAGTTGGGGAGAGACCAAGGCACATGGAGGGGAGATGTCAAGGTCATGCAGAGCCTAGAACCTCGGTTTCCTGACATACAGATCAGAGTTCTCTTCACTACCCCAGGCTACCTGGCTACCTCTGACTTAAAGCACCAAGGTCACTTGAGCCCAGGAGTTCAAGACCAGCCTGGGAGGCCGGGCATGGTGGCTCACGCCTGTAATCCCAGCACTTTGGGAGGCCGAGGTGGGCGGATCACGAGGTCAGGAGATCGAGACCATCCTGGCTAACACGGTGAAACCCCGTCTCTACTAAAAATACAAAAAAATTAGCCGGGCGAGGTGGCGGGTGCCTGTAGTCCCAGCTACGCGGGAGGCTGAGGCAGGAGAATGGCATGAACCCGGGGGGGCGGAGCCTGCAGTGAGCCGAGATTGCGCCACTGCACTCCAGCCTGGGTGAAAGAGCGAGACTCCTTCTCAAAAAAAAAAAAAAAAGACCAGCCTGGGCAATATAGCAAGACCCTGCCTCTATAAAATAATGAAAAAATTACCCAGGCATGGTGGTGCGTGCCTGTGGCCCCACCTACTTGAGAGGCTAAAGCAGGAGGATTGCTTGAGCCCAGGAGGTTGAAGCTGCAATGCGCCATAATGGCACCACTGCACTCCAGCCTGGGCAACAGAGCGAGGCCTCCTCTCAAAATCAAAGCACTGAGGAGGGTGCCTCCAAGCTGGAGAGGACAGAGTGGCATCTGGGTCACAGACAGGGTCCTCTTCCAATTTGCTGTGTGGCCAGGGGCAAGTTGCTGTCCCTCTCAGGAGCCCTGATTTCCACAGCTGGAAAATGAGGTTGAGAGAATGGGTGATCGAGGACCTCTGTGATGTCTGCTGCCATTCCCCAGGCCCCCGGCACCCCCACCCCCATTCCCACTCACATATTCCTGGAGCAGCTGCTCAGCGTATTTGGTGAGGAGGTGTGCAAGGCTGTGTGTCTGACGGATCTTGGCCTCCAAGTGGGGAAGAAGTGAGACTGAGGAATCAGCCTGGGGGTCTTCTGGTGGGAAAGGGGGGAGGAATGAGGATGGCCCAACCTCCTGCTCATTGATCACCTCTCCCAGGCTGGCTCTTTGTTCCTGACCCCATCAGGGTCTGTCCCATTCCAACTGAAGGAAAATGAGGCACCAGACCTTTGTCAAGCAGGTGGTCTACCTGAAATGTATTGCCTGTCCCCAAATCACTGTTGAAATCCTATTAAAGTCAAATTCAAAGACAGTCATGCCTTGCTTAACAACGGGGATACATTCTGAGAAATGCATCCTTAGGTGATTTCATCGTGGTGCAAACATCATAGAGTGTATTTACACAAACCTAGGTGGTACAGCCTGCTACACACCGAGGCTATGTGGTGTTAGTCAATTGTTCCTAGGCTGCAGACATGGACAGCGTGTTACAGTACAGCAGGCAACTGGAACACAGTGGTACTTGTGATCTAAACATAGAAAAGGGCCGGGTGAGATTGCTGATGTCTGTAATCTTAGCATTTCGGGAGGCCAAGGCAGGTGGATTGTTTGAGCCCAGGAGTTTGGGACCAGCCTGGGCGATATGGTGAAATCCCATCTTTACAAAAAATACAAAAATAAACCAAGCATGGTGGCACATGCTGGTAGTCCCAGCTACTTGAGAAGCTGAGATTAGAGGATCACTTGAACCCCGAGAGGTCGAGGCTGCAGTGAGCTGTGAGTGTGCCACTGCACTCCAGCCTGGGTAACAGAGTAAGACCCTATCTCTAAATAAATAAATAAATAAATAAATACATAGAAAAGCTAGTTAAAATACATATATATGTATGTATTTTATTATATAATATATATTGGTTGGGCGTGGTGGCTCATGCCTGTAATCCCAGCACTTTGGGAGCCCGAGATGGGCAGATCACTTGAGGTCAGGAGTTTGAGACCAGCCTGGCCAACATGGTGAAACGCCATTTCTACTAAAAATACAAAAATTAGCCAGGCATTGGGCTCAGTGGCTTACGCCTGTAATCCCAGCACTTTGGGAGGATGAGGTGGGCAGATCACTTGAGGTCAGGAGTTTGAGACCCGCCTGGCCAACATGGTGAAACCCCGTTTCTACTAAAAATACAAAAATTAGCCAGGCACTGGGCTTAGTGGCTCACGCCTGTAATCCCACACTTTGGGAGGATGAGGCGGGCAGATCACTTGAAGTCAGGAGTTCAGGACCATCTGGTGAAACCCTGTCTCTACTAAAAATACAAAAATTAGGCATGATGGTGGGTGCCTGTAATCCCAGCTACCAGGGAGCCTGAGGCATGAGAATCGCTTGAACCTGGGAGGAGGAGGTTGCATTGAGCTGAGATCAGGTCACTGCACTCCAGCCTGGGTGACAGACCGAGACTTCCTCTCAAAAAAAAAAAATTGTCTGGGCGCAGTGGCTCACGCCTGTAATCCTAGCACTTTGGAAGGCTGAGGCAGGTGGATCACGAGGTCAAGAAATCAATACCATCCTAGCCAACATGATAAAACCCCGTCTCTACTAAAAATACAAAAAAAATTAGCTGGACTTGGTGGCACGCGCCTGTAGTCCCAGCTACTTGGGAGGCTGAGGCAGGAGAATTGCTTGAACCCAGGAGGCAGAGGTTGCAGTAAGCCGAGGTCACTGCACTCCAGCCTGGCGACAGAGCAAGACTCCATCCTAAAAGAGAAAGAGAGAGAGAGAGACAGAGTCTCGCTCTTTCACCCAGGATGGGGCGCAGTGGTGCAATCTTGGCTCACTGCAGCCTCGACCTCCTGGGCTCAAGTGATCCTCCCGCCTCAGTCTCCTGTGTAGCTGGGACTACAGGCATGCGCCACCATGCCCGGTTAATTTTTGTATTTTTTGTAGAGACAGGGTTTCGCCATGTTGCCCAGGCTAAAAATGCTTAGAATCTTATGGGACCTCCATTGTCTGTGCGGTCCACCTGTTGACCAAATGTTGTTATGCAGTGCGTGACTGTACTGCCTCCTCAGTGAAGCCTCCAGAATCACTCCTCCTTTATAAACGAACTCCTTCCTCTGACTTAAGGCCATATGCATGAGTTCCAGGGTAGCTCTTTTAATGGCTTTTCTGTGTGTATCTGCCTTAGCCTGAGAGCCCTTTGAGGACAGGGCTTACATATTTCTACCTCAGCGACTGCTAGTGGACTTCAACATCATCGAAGCACAGAACTTCACATCAAAATGTGCCTTGAAGGCCCATTTTACAGATAGGGAGACTGATTTCCATTTCCATTTCTCTCCCTGATGCCCCATCCATGCAAGGCGCTGGCCTGGCTAGTCAGCGAATCAAGGTCCGCAAGAGCCAGTGTCTGGCACCCTGGGAGGGACTCCACTTCCCGAAACGCACAGCGCGCGCCCGATATGTGCTGGGGAATGTAGTCCTGACCTGGTGCCCCGCCCCGCCCCCCCCGAAGGTTCCCAGCACCAGTCGCGATCCTCAGCAGCCCAGACTTTCGTCTCCTGTTGTCACTCACTACTTCCTGTGACTCCAAGACTGCCTTCCCTTACTCTACCCCTTCCTTCAGCCCCCCCAGCTCTGATTCTTTCCCGAGACTCAGTGGACGCAGGGGTCCTGCCCCAGCCCCGACCCCAGTCCTCCCCCTGGGTGTACTCGAACCGGTGATCTAAGCCCTGAGCCCAGGTCCCTAAAACCTCAGCCCCAGGCCTCCTCTAAACCCTAGCGCCTGCCGTTTCTCACAACTCACCCGCTCACTCGTTACCTGACACCGGAGCCCTGCCCTTCCCCGCCAAGGCCGCTCCCCTCCCGGACCCGGGGGTGGCGGAGACCCAGACCCCCAGCTCCCAACCCCTTTGACTCCTGCGCCCCTCAGCGACCCGGCGTCCGGTCCCTCAGCCCCTTACCCAGACTTCCCTCCCTCCGGCTCATGCTGGACCCTGGCTGATCCCGGCTCCCTTCACGCCCCCCTTTCGGGGGGGGGAGAAAGGGGAAAGGGCTGGGGGCGTGGCCCGGGCGCAGCCAATCAGAGCCCAGACCCCAAACATTTCATCCTACCCCCCCTTTTCAGACAGGATTCCTTGGCCCTGAGCTCAGCTCCTCGCCCGTGGGGCCTAGTGGGGGAAGGGGCCCGAGGGGGGAGGCAAGTTGTCCGCCGGGTGGACAGGACCTCGGGGCTGGGGGTGTCAGGGCCCGGGAGGCAGCCCAATGTCCTGCCGCGGGCTCAGGCTTGGACCTGAGGCAGGGGCTGCTTTGGGTGTAGAGCTGAGGAGACAGGAGAGGGAACTGCCGGACTGGCAGGACAGGAATGCGCAGGCCCTCTCTCTAGTCTGGGGCGTGGCTTGCGAGGGAGGCCACGATGGGGGCCGTCAGGCTTGGGGCACGCTTGTCCAGACATACATCTCCTGGCCTATCTTAGATGGCTTCCAATCTCATTGTCACACCCACCAGGAGGGAGACAGTTACACTGCTCTCCTCTCCTTAGCAGGCCTAGTAATAGAATCACACCCCCCCCCCCCCCGCCCCAGGAGAACAAGCTTCAGAGACCTGGACAGGAAGTCACACCCACATATCAACCCCATTAACCTGGTGCAGACTGAAAGGAAGGCACATAGGGACGATCCATACTCGGTTTCTGGCCTCCGCGAGGGGCTCGCGGTCTGTCGAGGAAGCCCATAGACAACAGCAGCTAAAGGGGTTTGTGAGTGAAGACGAGGAGGCCCGTGTGTGTGTGTGTGTGTGTGTGCGCGCGTGTATCTGCGTGTGTGCGTTCATGCGGACGTGTGTGCGTGTGAGCGTGCGTGTGTGCGAGTGGATTTTTGTGCCTGTGAGGGTGCAGGTGTGCGCGTGTGTGCATGTGCGCGTGCATGTGTGTGCGTGTGTTCGTGTGAGTGGGTGTGTGCGTTGCCATGAGCAGACAATTGCTGGAATAAAGGAAGAAAGAGTTTAACTGGAGAGGGCACAGCAGATAGAATTGAGCCAGACAATTGGTAGGGCCGACAATCACATGTGTATTAACCGTAAATATTTATTAGGCATTTAGCATGTGCTGGGCACTGTTCTAAGAGCTATATGCACATTAACTAACTCCTATGTTATAGATGCAGAATAGAGAGAAGTGACTTGTCCAGGGTAACACAGTTAGGTGTGGCACAGCTGGGATTTTACCTAAGCAGCTTGGCTCAAAAAAATGCTGTCCTAACCATGCTCCTAACCCCTTATACCCTTAACCTCTGGACATGGTCACGCCCAAATTCACAGACACAACAGCCACACCTTGAAACACACACACACACACACACACACAGCAGCACAAATTTTGACATGGTGTTATCTGCTTACAAGCCAGCCTCAGATAAAGTCAACCAAGACATACTCATTTTATTTAAGTAACGTACATTTTATTTAAGTCATGTGATGGATTTTCACAGAATACATATGCCCAGGGAACCAGCACCAGATTACACAACAGAACTGGATCAACTCCCAGAAGCTCTCCCTTCGTCCCCTCGTCCCCTCCCAATCCTAAGGGCTGCCACTATCTTGACTTTGGTGCACTATAAATTAGTTTTGTCTGGTTCTGAACGTAATACACCTGGAACCATCTAGTATGTACTGTTGTATTTGGCTTCTCTCACTCAAGATTTCATCATGCGACTTGTCTATGTTGTTGTGTGTAGCTGGGCATGTCAATCCCGTTGCTGTGTCTATATGCATGGTAATGAGTAGGGCATCATTCATTTTCCATTCTGTTGATGGGTTATTTCCAGTTTGGGGCTGTTATGAAAGGGCTCTGAACGTTCCCATGCACCCTCTTGATGCTCACACCTACACATTTCTGCTGGGTGTTGACAGCCTAGGAGTGGAACTGCTCTATCGCAGAGGTGGCATATGTTCGGCTTCATTAGAAAACTGCCAGTTTTCCAAAATGTCTCTACCAATTTACACTCCCCCAGAAATACAAGAGAGGTCCAGTTGCTCTACTTTCTCGCCTCCACATGGTGCGGTCTTTTTCACTTTAGCCATTCTGGTGGTGGAGACCCACTCGTATTCGCAGCGCCTGGCGCGTAATTGGCACTCAGTTAACAAGACTGTTGAATGAATGGATGACTAAGTTGAGCGGTGTAGACCAAGAGCCTGGCGAGGGCGGACACACGCACGCACTCCACACACAGCGTTTCGCAGACACCCACCGCGGCTCACGCAGCGCAGGACACAGACCCTCTCGCGCACCCCGCGCCCACGTGGTCTGAACACACGGCCTCGGCCCTGCCTCGCGCGTCCGGTCGCCGAGCCGTCCCCAACTCCCGCTCTCGGCGGCGGGCAGGGGGCGCTGCGCGTCCAGGCGCTCCGAGGGGGCGGGCCCGGGTCGGGGCGGGGCCGGCCGGGCTTCCAGGCCTGGGCTCTGGCCGCCCGCGCCACCGGGCCGCTCCGGGGACAGGCCGGGGCGGGGCGCGGCGGCAGGAAACGGGGCGGGGACTCGCGGAGGCGTTGGGGACGAGAGAGGGCGCGGCCAACTCCCGGGGGGACGGCAGGCCGAGAGCGCGGCGCCCGGGCCTGGCGCCGAGCCTGAGCCCGCCGGACGGGAGGCGGCCCCGCTGCGGGCTCGGCCTCGGCCCCAGCCCCGCCAGCATGGCCGGCCGGACCGTACGGGCCGAGACCCGGAGCCGGGCCAAGGATGACATCAAGAAGGTGATGGCGACCATCGAGAAGGTCCGGAGATGGTGAGCGCTGCCCGGGGGCCAGGGACGGGACGCGGCGGGACCACCACCACCAAAGGCGTCTACGCTACCCTCGCCAGCTCTGGGCCCCGGGTGTTCGGTGTATCTCTGCCCACTAGCTTTGCCCTGGATCCACAGGGCTGTGTCCCCGTTCCCCTGGCTACTCCTGGGGGTCTACAAAGCGTGATCCCCAGCCGTGTCCTCCCAGAGCGGGAGCCCCCGCTTGTGCCCCGCCCCCTAAATCTTTGACACCCCTCCTGCAAGTGCGCCCCGGGATCTGCAGGGCTCTGATCCCGGGCCAGGCCCATAGCCACGCCCCCCATGTGTGCCCCAGGGGTCCGCAGAGCCAGGGCCCCAAATCATATCCTCTCTCTAGAGGCACCCACCGCCTAAGCCCTGGGGTTTGCAGGACTCTCTTTCTCCATGTAACTATGCCCCATTAGCAAAACTGCTGCTATCCTCCTGTGCCTCCTCAACCTCTGCAGGTACCCCCAGATGTGTCCGGCTCCTAGGGGGGTGGGTCTCCCCTCAGGCCTCTCTGACCCAGCCCCCCACCCTCCCACAGGGAGAAGCGATGGGTGACTGTGGGCGACACTTCCCTTCGTATCTTCAAGTGGGTGCCAGTGGTGGACCCCCAGGAGGAGGTGAGCAACCCCCATTCCCACAAGGCCCTGCATCTGTGCAACCTCAGGCAAGTTCCTCCCCACCCTGACCTCTACCTCCAGCTCCCCGAGACCTCAGATGCAGCAGGACAGATGGGAACCATCATTAGCAGCTCCTCCCCTTTTGCCCTTTTCTGCTCCACACCCCCTGAGTTTGAGCCCTTTTGCTTCTCAGTGCCTCAGTTTCCTTAGGTGTACGGTGGGGCTTTCCAAGAGCTCTGACCCTAATCCTCTAACCCCCAGGAGCGAAGGCGGGCAGGTGGCGGGGCAGAGAGATCCCGTGGCCGGGAACGTCGGGGCAGGGGTGCCAGTCCCCGAGGGGGTGGCCCTCTCATCCTGCTGGATCTTAATGGTAGGTAGGGATCCTGAAACGCGGGGGGCTGTGGGGACTGAAGGAGTGTACTAGGGATCTCAGGCCAACCATCTTGGCTCTTGCTCCCGCAGATGAGAACAGCAACCAGAGTTTCCATTCGGAAGGTTCCCTGCAAAAGGGCACAGAGCCCAGTCCTGGGGGCACCCCCCAGCCCAGCCGCCCCGTGTCACCTGCTGGACCCCCAGAAGGGGTCCCTGAGGAGGCTCAGCCCCCACGGCTGGGCCAAGAGAGAGGTAGGACCAGGTACCTCCCAGGAGCCCTCTCCTCTAAGTCCTGTCTTCTCCAGAGTCTAACCTACCAGCTTATCCCTATACCTGCTCCCCGTCATGTGCACCCTCCTCAAGGCGTCTTCCAACTCCTGCAGAATCTCCCTATAGCTGCTGTCTCATTCCTCTGGTCTCTTAGAATCTATACAGACATATCACTGTCTGAGATTTTCATGTAAATTAATTTTTTACTAGTTTATCTTTCTCCTCACTCTCATGTCAGTTTCCTGAATGTTGGAACCATATTGATCCTTTGTTTTTTTTTTTTTTTTTGAGACAAGGTCTCGCTCTGTCACCCAGGCTAGAGTAGTGTAGTGGTGTGATCATAGCTCACTGCAGCCTTGAACTTCCTGGGCTCAAGAGATCCTCCCGCCTCAGCATCCCAAGTAGCTGGGACCACGGGCATATGCCACCACACCTGGCTAATTTTTGTATTTTTTTGTAGAGATAAGGTTTCACCATGTTGCCCAGGCTGGTCTCAAACTCACTTGCTCAAGCGATCCTCCACCTTCAGCCTCCCAAAGTGCTGGGATTACGGGTGTGAGCCATCACACCCACGCCCGGCTCCCCCCCCTTTTTTTTTAGAGACAAGGTCTCTGTCACCCAGGCTGGAGTACACTGGTGCAATCATAGCTCACTGCAGCCTCAAACTCCTGGGCTCAAGGGATCCTCTGGCCCCAGCCTCCCAAATAGCTGGGACTACAGGTGTGTGCCACCATGCCCAACTAATTCTTAAATTTTTTGTAGAGATAGGGTCTCACTATGTTGCCAAAGTTGGTTTTGAACTCGTGGCCTGAAATGATCCTTCTGTCTCAGCCTCCCAAGGTGCTGGGATTATAGGCGTGAGTCACTGTGCCTGGCCCTATGTGATCTTGTTCACTACTGTATCCTCAGAATAACATGGGACACATAGTAGGTGCTCAGTAAATATCTGTTGAGTGAATAAATAATAGTGATAGTCATAGGGGTGATTAATAATAATAGGAATAACAACAGCTAGTATTTATTGAGCTCTTACTGTGTGCTAGGCGCCCTGGTAAACACTTTACGTGGTTGGGTTTTTTTCTTTTTTTTTTTTTCTTTGAGAGAGTTTCGCTCTTGCCAAGGCTGCACAATCTTAGCTCACTGCAACCTTCACCTCCTGGGTTCAGGCAATTCTCCTGCCTCAGCCTCCTGGGTAGCTGGGAATATAGGTATGAACCACCATGCTCGGCTAGTTTTGTATTTTTAGTAGAGTTGGGGTTTTGCCATGTTGGCCAGGCTGGTCTCGAACTCCTGACCTCAGGTGATCTGCCCGCCTTGGCCTCCCAAAGTGCTGAGATTACAGGCACGAGCCACCATGCCCAACCTTTTTTTTGTTTGTTTTGAGATGGAGTCTTGCTCTGTTGCCCAAGCTGGAGTGCAGTGGTGCGATCTTGGCTCACTGCAACCTCTGCCTCCCAAGTTCAAGCGACTTCTGCCTCAGCCTCCCATGTAGCTGGGATTACAGGCATGCCACCACGCCCGGCTGATTTTTGTTTTTTTGTTTATTTGTTTGTTTGTTTGTTTTTTAGACGGAGTTTCATTCTCGTTGCCCAGGCTAGAGTGCAATGGCACATCGCAGCTCACCACAACCTCTGCCTCCTGGGTTCAAGCGATTCTCCCGCCTCAGCCTCCTGAGTAGCTGGGATTACAGGCATGCACCACCATGCCCCGCTAATTTTGTATTTTTAGTAGAGACGAGGTTTCTCTATGTTGGCCAGGCTGGTCTCGAACTCCCGACTTCAGGTGATCCGCCTGCCTCAGCCTCCCAAAGTGCTGGGATTACAGGTGTGAGCCACCATGCCTGGCCTAATTTTTGTATTTTTAGTAAAGATGGAGTTTCACCATGTTGGCCTGGCTAGTCTTGTACCCCTGACCTCAGGTGATCCACCCGCCTCGGCCTCCCAAAGTGCTAGGATTACAGGTGTGAGCCACCGTGCCCAGCCAACACTTTACGTGTTTCTCATTTAATTTTCACTATAACCTTATAAGGGCGATGATCGTGTTATGATCCCTATTTATAGATGAGGAAACTGAGACCCAGAGAAGTAACTCAGCCAGTGAGCCAGCATCTTGGGCCTGGGTCCTCATCAGCTCTGCTTTTTTTTTTTTTTTCCTTTGAGATGGAGTCTCACTCTGTCACCTAGGCTGGAGTGCAGTGGCACAATCTCGCTCACTGCAACCTCCACCTCCCAAGTTCAAGCAATTCTCCTGCCTCAGCCTCCTGAGTAGCTGGGATTACAGGTGCACAACACCACGCCCGGCTAATTTTTGTGTTTTTAGTAGATACGGGGTTTCACCATGTTGGTCAGGCTGGTCTTGAACTCCTGACCTCGTGATCCACCTGCCTTGGCCTCCCAAAGTGCTGGGATTACAGGCTTGAGCCACCGCGCCCAGCCAGCTCTGCTTTCTTCCATGCAGTCAAACCCGTCTGATTGGCACCTCTTCCTCCCAGGCCCCGCCCTGGCCTTCCCATTTCTCACCCGGTTTTGGTTCCAGCTGGTCTTTTCTAGTCACCTCCACACAGCCGCCAGAACAACTTTTTCCTTAATATTTTTTAAGCTTTGCTTTTTTTTGTTTTTTTTTTTTGAGACAAGGTCTCACTCTGTTGCCCAGGCTGGAATGCAGAGGCGTGATCATGGCTCACTGCAGCCTTGGGATTCCTGGGCTCAGTCAGCCTCCTAAGTAGCTGGGACTACAGGCATGCATCACCATGCTCAGCTAATTAGTGTTATTTTTTATAGAGATAGGGTCTTACTATGTTGCCCAAGCTGGTCTCAAACTCCTAGGCTCAAGCGATCCTCCTGCCTCAGCCTCCCAGAATGTGAAACCCTGTCTCTACTAAAAATACAAAAAATCAGCAGGACGTGGTGGCACATGCCTGTAATCCCAGCTATTAGGGAGGCTGAGGCAGGAGAATCACTTGAACCTGGGAGGCAGAGGTTGCAGTGAGCTGAGATCGCGCCACTGCACTCCAGCCTGGGTGACACAGCAAGACTCTGTCTCAAAAACAAAAACAAACAAAAAGAACACCCTGATGTGGGCCTGTGGGCTGGGTCTGGGTCTAGACAGTGCCAAGCACTTGTATACCTTTGCTAATATAAAAATGGTAGCAAGCATTTATTGAGCACTTACTGTGTGCCAGCCACTGTGCTTTACCTGCATCCGCTCATCTGACCCTCACAACAGCCACATGAGGTAATTACTATCATTATCCCCATTTTACAGATGGGGAAACTGAGGCCCATGGAAATTAAGTAGCTGGCCCAAGGTCAAGATTTGAACCCAGGCAGTCCAAGCCCAGAATCTGTGGCAAATTAGCACGCACTCTGTGTCACGCGTCATACTTTCCTGTCTGTCCACCGCATCACCCTCGAGCTCCCATGTCAGTGTTCCCTCCTCTGCTTCCTGGGGCACAGCCAGGTTCCTGCTCTGTCCTCTCTGCTCCTGTGGCCCTCTGCCCTCTGTGACTGGGGCCTGTGACCATCTGTTTCCCCCACTGTCTGTGCTGCTGGCACAGAGTGGCTGTTCAGGGGATGTTTGTTACCTTGACGTTCCAGATCCCGGGGGCATAACTGCTGGCAGCACCGATGAACCCCCAATGCTGACCAAGGAGGAGCCTGTTCCAGAACTGCTGGAAGCTGAGGTGAGAGAGGCCAGAAGGCTGGACTCCTGGGTCTTGGAGGGAATGGGGGATCTGGGCAGCCGAAGGCTTGGAGCCTGCATCCTGAGGGCCTGGAGGAGAGGCAGACCTGGGACGGAGCTGAAGGCTTAGGGGCTGGGTTCTTGGGACTGAAAAAGAAAGGGTGTTTAAGAGACAAAGTGCTGAGGGCTGGATCAGGGCTGATTGAGACCATTAAAAGCCTGACAAAGCCGGGCATGGTGGCTCACGCCTGTAATCCCAGCACTTTGGGAGGCCGAGGCGGGTGGATCATGAGGTCAGGAGATCGAGACCATCCTGGCTAACACGGTGAAACCCCGTCTCTACTAAAAATATAAAAATTAGCCGGGCGTGGTGGCACGTGCCTGTAGTCCCAGCTACTCGGGAGGCTAAGGCAAGAGAATCGCTTGAACCCGGGAGGCGGAGGCTGCAGTGAGCCAAGATCGCGCCACTGTACTCCAGCCTGGGTGACAGAGCAAGACTCCTTCTCAAAAATAAATAAATAAATAAAGCCTGACAAAATCATGGCGCTCCTCCATGCATTTTCAAAAAATATCAAAAAATATCTTAACCGTATAATCAGCGTAAGAAAATTCCTCATAAACCTCTGACATTTCTCACGAGGCTACCTCGATGCATTTTCAGAAATATCAAATATCAGGTTCATTCCTCCACACAGTGTCACTGTTGTTGTTGTTGTTTTTGGTGCCTGCTTCCTCTGCATCCTGGGCATCTGGCCCTGGGCTTGCCTCCCGGGCCCAGGAGGGGAGGGGAGTGGAGGCTTTGGAGAAGGCAGAGGCTCGGAGGCTGGACGCCTGGGTTCCGTGGAGCTCATGCCTGTCCACCCTTCCTCTCCAGGCCCCTGAAGCTTACCCTGTCTTTGAGCCAGTGCCACCTGTCCCTGAGGCAGCCCAGGGTGACACAGAGGACTCGGAGGGCGCCCCCCCACTCAAGCGCATCTGCCCAAATGCCCCTGACCCCTGAGAAGCCGGCCTGCCTGCCCTGTTGCCCCAGGGGCCCCTTTGGCTTTTTACAAATAAAGACCCTTTTGTAATTTTGTGTCATGTCATTTCCCCGTCAGGGCTGGGGAGGGTCTTTGGAGACAGTTTTGTCTCATGCTCTATTGCTCAGACGTGGTCACTGAGGCTCTGAAAGGACCTTCTTGTAGTCACACCACAAGGCAGAGTGGGGTGGGGGCTTGAGCCAGGACCCTGCCTCCCAGTACTTCCCGGGTCTGCCCTATCTCCCGACCTTCACCTCCTCCTCTGGGAGGCCCAGGACCCCTCTTCCTGCTCAGCCCTTGCCTGGGCCTAACAATTACCAAAACTCTGGGTAGCTAGGCCATGACTCTTTTTTTTTTTTTTTTTTGAGACACAGACTTGTTCTGTTGCCCAGGCAGGAGTGCAGTGGTGCGATCATGGCTCACTGCAGCCTTGACGTCCCACCTCAGCCTCCCAAGTAGCCGGGACCACAGGTGTGTGCCACCATACCCAGCTAATTTTATTTATTTATTTATTTATTTATTTATCACTATTTTTTTTTAGAGAGTTTCGCTCTTGTTGCCCAGACTGGAGTGCAATGGTGCAATCTCGGCTCACTGCAAACTCTGCCTCCTGGGTTCAAGCAAGTCTCCTGCCTCAGCCTCCTGAGTAGCTGGGATTTGAGGCGCCTGCCACCACGCCCGGCTAATTTTTGTATTTTTAGTAGAGACTGGGTTTTGCCATGTTGGCCAGGCTGGTCTCAAACTCCTGACCACAGGTGATTTGCCTGCCTCGGCCTCCCAAAGTGCTGGGATTACAGGCATGAGCCACCACGCCCAGCCTGCTAATTTTATTTTTTGTAGACATGGAGTCTCGCTACATTGCCCAGGCTGGTCTTGAACTTCTGGGCTCAAGTGTTCCTCCTGCCTTGGCCTCCTAAAGTGTTAGGATTACAGGCGTGAGCCACCACGCCTGGCCTATTCACATTTCATACGTAATAACACAGAGGCCCAGAGGGACTTGGGGGCCTGGGATGACCAACCCATTCCCTGCCCTGAGGAAGCCACTCCTCCACCCGGGAGTGGAGTTTGAGACCAGCTTGAGCAACAAAGCAAGACAAAAAATGAAAAAATTAGCCAGGCATACTGGTGGGCACCTGTAGTCCAAGCTTCTCGGGAGGCTGAGGTGGGAAGATTGCTTGAGCCCGGGAAGTCGAGGCTGCAGTGAGTGATGATTGCACCACTGCACTCAACTCTGGGCAACAAAGCAAGACCCTGTGTCCAAACAAACAAAGGAAATGTAAGGATGCTTCCCACAGCAGCCGCAGTGGTGATGGTGGAGCCAGCACTGTCCAGGGAAGCCAGGCTTGCTGCGATGTAGTGTAACTGTTTCTTATCGCTGCTGTAACAAATTGCCACACATATAGGGGCTTAAAGCCACAGACATTAGCCAGGCACAGTGGCTCATGCCTATAATCCCAGCACCTTGGGAGGCCGAGGTGGGTGGATCACCTGAGGTCAGGAGTTCGAGACCAGCCTGACCAACAAGGTGAAACTCCGTCTCTACTAAAAATACAAAAGTTGGCTGGGCATGGTGGTGGGCGCCTATAATCCCTGCTACTCGGGAAGCTGAGACAGGAGAATTGCTTGCATCCGGGAGGTTGCAGTGAGCCGAGATCACGCCACTATACTCCAGCCTGAGTGACGGAGCAAGACTCCATCTCAAAAAAAAAAAAAAAAAAAAGCCACAGACTTTTTTTGGGATTACAACTCTTACAGTTCTGGAGAAGTCCAAAGTTAGTCTCACTGGGTTAAAGTCAAGATCTCAGCAGTAGTTCCCTCTAGAGGAGGATCTCTTTCTTTGCCTTTTCTGGCTTCTAGAAGCCACCTGCATTCCTTGGCTTGTGGCCCTTCCCTCATCTCAAATCAGTGTAGCATCTTCCAATCTCTCTCCATCGTCACATCTTTTCTAACTCTCCTGCCTCCTTCCTCCAAGGACCCTGTGATGACACTGGGCCCATTTGAATAATCTAGGACACTCTTCCTATCTCACGATCCTTAGTTTCATCACACCTGCAAAAGCCCATGTGCCACAGAAAGCAACACATGCACAGATTCTGGGGATTCAGATGTGAACTTCTTTGGAGGGCCATTCTTCATGGTAATGTTGGCTGTTTGCTGGGTGTGTGGCCACCTCATGACTCCCCTCAACCACTCCCGAGGGAGGAGAGTGTTCGGTAGTTGGGAAAGTCCCCTGTGTGGGTTAGTGGTGTGGTGTTAAAGCTCAGAATTCAGGTTCCGGGTTTGAATCTCAGCATCTGCATTCATTTGTTGTTTGACCTTGAGCAAGTGACTGAACCTTTCTGTGCATCTGTTTTCTCATCTATAAAATGGAGATAACAGGCCGGGCATGGTGGCTCACACCTGTAATCCCAGCACTTTGGGAGGCTGAGGCAGTTGGATTACTGAGGTCAGGAGTTCAAAACCAGCCTAACCAACATGGTGAAACACTGTCTCTACTAAAAATAGAAAAATTACTTCGGCATGGTTGCGGGGCACCTGTAATCTCAGCTACTCAGGAGACTGAGGCAGGAGAATCTCTTGAACCCGGGAGGAGGAGGTTGCAGTGAGCTAAGATCATGCCATTGCACTTCAGCCTGGGCAAAAGAGGGAGACTCCGTCTCAAAAAAAAAAAAAAGGAGATAATAGTGACATCAGCCTGGTGAGAGTATTCTGAGAGTTAAATTAGGCCACACATGGAGAGACAGCCCTTGGCCTGGGACGTAATAAGTGCTCAATAAATGGCAGGTTTTGTCCTATTGCCCCATGTTACAAATGAGGTTACCAGAGACTCTCCTATCCCTGAGGCTGGGGACAGAAGTCTGGCCCCAGACGGGGTGTCCATTTCTGAGCAGCCTTGAGAAGCTAAAGTTTGAGTCTCCCCTATTCTTGTCCCTCTCCTGGTCAAGGGGCCTAGGAAACTGTCCTGATTCCCCCCAGGAATGCCCCCTTCTTTGACCTGTTTTTTTTTTTTTTTTTTTTGAGACGGAGCTTCGCTCTGTCGCCCAGGCTGGAGTGCAGTGACGCGATCTTGGCTCACTGCAAGCTCCGCCTCCCAGGTTCACGCCATTCTCCTGCCTCAGTCTCCCGAGTAGCTGGGACTACAGGCGCCCACCACCTCGCCCGGCTAATTTTTTGTATTTTTAGTAGAGACAGGGTTCACCGTGTTAACCAGGATGGTCTCGATTTCCTGACCTTGTGATCTGCCCGCCTCTGCCTCCCAAAGTGCTGGGATTACAGGCGTGAGCCACCACGCCCGGCACTTTGACCTGGTTTAAAAGCCAGTTTGGGCCTGGCATGGTGGCTCACGCCTGTAATCCCAGCACTTTGGGAGGCCAAGGCGGGTGGATCACTTGAGGTCAGGAGTTCGAGACCAGCCTGGCTAACACAGTGAAACCCTGTCTCTACTAAAAATACAAAAATTAGCCAGCCATGGTGGTGCATGCCTGTAGTCCCAGCTACTCGGGAGGTTGAGGCAGGAGAATCACTTGAACATGGGAGGCGGAGGTTGCCTGGGCAACAGAGTGAGATTCCATCTCAAAAAAAAAAAAAAAGCCAGTTTGGCTGGATATGGTGGCTCACACCTGGAATCCCAGCACTTTGGGAGGCTGAGGCGGGAGGCTCGCTTGAGCCCAGGTTGAGCCTGCAGTAAGATATGATTGTGCCACTGCACTCCAGCTTGCATGACAGGGCGAGACCCTGTATCTTAAAAAAAAAATAGTGAACATGGTAAATTTAAAAAGCTATCTCTTCCAGAGCCACAGCCCTTATTTACCACCTTGCTGTCTCCCCTTTCCACCTCCTCCCCAAGTTCCACACTCTCTTTGTGGAAATCCTTCTACCCCTGGCTCTCAGGCCTCACCTCTGGGGCTCACTGACTCCTCCCCTCTGAGCCCTCATCCATCCTTGGCCACTCCCCTCTTCCTGGTCTGGGAACTGTCTCTTGCCCTGACCTTGCTTCTCTTTGTGCACACTCTCCCTGCTGGGTCCCACCTGCCCTTTGAATCAACAGTTCCTCATTCTGTGACTCTAAGTTCCGCCCCCACCTCCAGACTCCAGGAGCCAAATGGCTGCATCACATCTCCATTGGGATATCCCAGAGACCCCAGCCTCACCCTCCCCACAACCTATTCCTACCATCCCAGGAGCCAGCCGAGATGGTGACACCAGGAGTCAGAGTCACCTTCCAGGAACCACCACGTCCTGTTAGGTCTCTGTCTTAAGTAATTTTCCAGTTAGCCCCTTTCTTCAGGGCAACGCTGCTTTACTAGGTGCCAGCAAAACTAACAGCCTCCTGGTGGGGTTCCCTGCCTCCCTCTTGCCCACCTCCAATCCATGCTCCACCCAGTAGCTGGGCAATCTTTCAGAAACCCAAATCTGTCCATGCCACTGCCCCCAGTTAGAACCTTCCTGTCCTCACTACCTGCAGGATGGAGCCCACAGCCTGCTGCATACCCACACCTGCAGCCACTCTCTGAACTGCTCACAGCCCCCAGATGCCTGCTGCCATCTCTCACCCCTTGGGTTTTGCTCACACTGGCTGCTCCACCAGGAAAGCCCTTCCCATCCCCTCTTTGCCTGGCAGATGCCAAAGCAGTTTTCACGTCTCAGCTTCTGGGGTGTCTCTTCTGCCTTCCCTCAGCCCCTTACCCCTCCTCGGCTGTGTCGTGGAGTAGTGGCTGTTGCTTTGTAGTGGTCCGTGTCTGCGTGGTTCTTCAGCACCAGCCTGGAAGCCCCAGGAGGGCAGAGGATTCCCTTTATTCATAGCAATAGGTACTTATTGTGTGCTTACTGTTTGCTGGGCACTGTTCTAGGACCTGAGGATGCAGCATAAAGAACACAGAATAAATGGCCAGGCGTGGTGGCTAGCACTTTGGGAGGCTGAGGCGGGCAAATCACCTGAGGTCAGGAGTTCAAAACCAGCCTGGCCAACATGGTGAAACACTGTGTCTGCTAAAAATACAATAAAATTAGCCAGGCGTGATAGTGGGTGCCTATAATCCCAGCTACTCGGGAGGCTGAGATGAGAGATTCACTTGAACCCGGGAGGCGGAGGTTGCAGTGAGCGGAGATCGCACCACTGCACTCCAGCCTGGATGAGTGAGATTCTGTCTCAAAAAAAAAAGAACACAGGAAAAAAAAAATCCCTGCCCTCATGGCACCTGCCTTCAGGCAGTTATATCCTAAGCAGGAAGTTAGAGTGCTCTGGAAAAAGCAAGCACAGAACGGGAGATGGGGAGAGAGCAGGGTGTGATTTTAAGTGGGGGCGAGGCAGGGGCCTCACTGAGGCAAAGGCTGAAGAAAAGCTGGAAGGAGGTGAGGGAGAGAGCCCTGCAAGTTTCTGGGGAAGAGCATTCCAGGCAGAGGGAATGGCCAGGGCAAAGGAGAGCCAGTGTGGCTGGAGAGGAGGGAGGGACGGGCAGGGGAGTGAGTTCAGGTCAGCTGGGCCTCGCAGGCAGGGCAAGCACTTAATCTGTCCTTCACACTGGGAGAATGAAAACAAGGGCAGTACTAATCACGCTGGGAAGGCAGGCAGAAGCTGGGCCAGCAGAACTTATGGTCGCCTTGCTCAGAGGCCAGTGTCAGGACTTGGCTTTTCCTCTGGGTATTGTGGAGTATTCTGAGCAGAAAAGCATAATCAGACTTAGGTTTTGTTCCTAATTTGTGTGTGTGTGTGTGTGACGGAGTCTCACTCTGTCACCCAGGCTGGAATGCAGAGGCGCAATCTTGGCTCACTGCAACCACTGCCTCCTGGGTTCAAGCGATTTTCCTGCCTCAGCCTCCCAAATAGCTGGGATTACAGGCACCCGCCACCACACACAGCTAATTTTGTATTTTTAGTAGAGACAGTGTTTCACCGTGTTGTTCAGGCTGGTCTCGAACTCCTGACCTCAGGTGATCCACCCGCCTGGGCCTCGCAAAGTGCTGGGATTACAGGCAAGAGCCAGTGCGCCGGGCCTGCAGGCACATTGTTAATTAGAGCCCAGTATTCATTCACAGGTTTTTCCCCCCTCTTTGATGTAAAATATCCATATAGTAAAATATATAGGTGTTAATTGCTCGATTCAGTGAATTTTAACAAAAGCATGGTGCCAGGTGTGGTGGCTCACTGGGAGGCCAAGGCAGAAAGATCATTTGAGTCCAGAAGTTTAAGACCATCCTGGGCAACATAGTGAGACCTCATCGCTACAAAAACTTAAAAAAAAATTAGCCAGGCATGGTGGTGCACACCTTTAGTTCCAGCTACTTGGGAGGCTGAGGTGAGAGGATCACTTGAGTCCAGAAGTTCAACATTGCAGTGAGCTATGATTGTACCACCACACTCTAGCCTGGGCAACAGAGCAAGACCCTGTCTAAAAAAAAAATAAAAATAAACAAACCAGAACAAAACAAATGCATACATCTGCATAAGGAAACTGTTCTCAAATACAAAACATCACTATCACTTGCCAGAAAGTTCCCGTTGTCCCCTTCTCATCTCCAACTTCCCATAGTCAACCACTGTTCTTTTTTTTTTTTTTTTTTGTATTTTTAGTAGAGATGGGGTTTCACCATGTTAGCCAGGATGGTCTCAATCTCCCAACCTCGTGATCCGCCAGCCTCGGCTTCCCAAAGCACTGGGATTACAGGCATGAGCCACCGCGCCCGGCCTGTTCTCACTTTTTTTTATAAGACAGGGCGTTGATCTGCTGTCCAGTATACAGTGCAGTGGCATGTTCACAGCTCACTAATTTTTTTTTGTATTTTTTGCAGAGACGGGGTCTCACCATATTGCCCAGGCTGGTCTTGAACTCCTGGGCTCAAGCGATCCACCTACCTCTGCCTCCCAAAGGCTGGGATTACAGGTGTGAGCCACTGCACACAGCCTTTTTGTTGTTGTTGTTCAAACGACTTTAATGATGCCACAATGTCTGTCCTCCCCCAAGTAACTGGGTAAAGTGTTTTTTTTTGTTTGTTTGTTTTCGATCATAGCTCACTGCAGCCTTGAACTCCTGGGCCCCGGTGATCCTCCCACCTAAGCTTCCTGAGTAGCTGGGACCACAGGCATGTGCTGCTGCGCCCAACTACTTAACATTTTTTTTTTTTTTTTGAGACTGAATCACGCTCTGTCACCCAGGCTGGAGTGCAGTGGCGTGATCTTGGCTCACTGAAAGCTCTGCCTCCCAGGTTCACGCCATTCTCCTGCCTCAGCCTCCCAAGTAGCTGAGACTACAGGTGCCTGCCACCACGCCCAGCTAATTGTTTTGTATTTTTAGTAGAGATGGGGTTTCACCGTTTTAGCCAGGATGGTCTCAATTTCCTGACCTCGTGATCTGCCCGCCTCGGCCTCCCAAAGTGCTGGGATTACAGGTGTGAGCCACTGCACCCGGTTTTTTTTTTTTTTTCTTTTCTTTTTTGTAGAGAAGGGGGTCTCTCTGTGTTGCCTAGGCTGGTCTGGAACTCCTGGCCTCAAGGGATCCTCCTGGCCTCACAAAGTACTGGGATTACAGGCATGAGCCACCACACCTGGCCTGATGGTTTGAAAATAACGGATTGGGTGAACCTGTTCTGGAACTTCATGTAAATAGAATTAAGCAGTATGTAACTCTTTTGCATCTGTTTTCTTTTACTCAGGCTAATATTCTTGAGGGTCATCCGGATTATTGTGTGGATCAGTAGTTTATTCCTTTTTACTGCTATATTATATTCCATAGGTCAGGATCACTCTGCTGGGTGGAGAAGAGATGGGCCCTGCCAGGGCTCAGAGACTCGGGTGAATGCACCCCAGGGAGATGGGCAGCCTTTTCTTAGGAATTTCTAGAATGGGGAGTCTGTGGCATCAGTCTCCTCAGAATCTGGGAAAACAGAACTACATCAGGAGAATCTAGCATGACCAAGCATCCCTGTTTGCCCAGGACTTTCCTGGTTTTAGCACTGCAGGTTCCGTGTCCCAGGAGACACCCCAGTCTTGAGCAAACTGAGATGGCAGATCACTGTCACCCTAGCAGGATCCTGTCACTGCCCTTGGGGCTTCCGGACCCTTTTCACATGATTACATTCTGTTCCTCCTAAGGGCTGATTTTCCTTAAACCCTAAACTGGGCTCCTGTTCTAAAACTTCCCATGGCTCCCTATGGCTGTGCCTGGCAACTGAAAGCACATAGTCTCTGGTAGAGGTTCTCAAACGGCTGCATATTGGAATCACCTGGGGAATCATTTAAATATTCTGATGCCTGCCTTCTACCCTCGACATTTTTTTTTTTTTTTGAGATGGAGTCTCTCTTTGTCACCCAGGCTGGAGTGCAGTGGCACAATCGTGGCTCACTGCAATCTCCGCCTCCCAGGTTCAAGCGATTCTCCTGCCTCAGCCTCCTGAGTAGCTGGGATTACAGGCGTGTGCCACCATGCCCGGCTAATTTTTGTATTTTTAGTAGAGACGGGGTTTCACCATGTTGGTCAGGCTGGTCTCAAGCTCCTGACCTCGTGATCCACCCACCTCCGCCTCCCAGAGTTGCCAGGATTACAGGCGTGAGCCACCACGCCCAGCCACCCCAGACATTTTTGTTTTTTTTTTGAAATGGAGTCTCGCTCTGTCGCCCAGGCTGGAGTGCGGTGGCACGATCTCGGCTCATTGCAACCTCTGCCTCCCGGGTTCAAGTGATTCTCCTGCCTCACCCTCCTGAGTAGCTGGGACTACAGGCGCCTGCCACCACGCCCAGCTAATTTTTTTATTTTATTTTATTTTTAGTAGAGATGGGGTTTCACCGTGTTAGCCAGGATGGTCTCAATCTCCTGACCTTGTGATCCGTCTGCCTTGGCCTCCCAAAGTGCTGGGATTACAGGCATGAGCCACCACACCTGGCCCCACCCCAGACATTTTTCACTGGTATCATGTGCAACCTGGGCCCTGGGATTTTTTGTTTTGTTTTGTTTTTTTGAGTCTTGAGTTTAGCTCTATCACCCAGGCTGGAGTGCGGTGGCATGATCTTGGTCACTGCAACCTCCACCTCCCAGGTTCAAGCCATTCTCGTGCCTCAGCCTCCCAAGGAGCTGGGATTACAGGTGCCTGCCACCACACTCGGCTAATTTTTGTATTTTTCGTAGAGACAGGGTTTCACCATGTTGTCCAGGCTGGTCTCGAACTCCTGACCTCAGGTGATCCACCCGCCTTGGCCTCCCAAAGTGCTGAGATTACAGGCATGAGCCACTGCGCCCGGCCAAGGGCCCTGGGATTTTTAAAAGCTCCTCAGGTGATGCTAACATGCTGCAAAGCTTGGAGCTGCGAGCCTGTGAATGTGATTTGTTTGGCTTACATGGTGTTGAACATGTTGGCAACATTAAAATCAAGTGATTTCATATAAAAATCCGGACTCAGGCCGGGTGACGTGGCTCACACTGTAACCCCAGCACTTTGGGAGGCTGAGGCAGGAGGACTGCTTGAGCCCAGGAGTTGAGGCTACAGTGAGCTATGTGTTGTTACCCTTCAACCTGTGCGACACAGCGAGATCCTGTCTCTACCAAAAATAAAAAAAGAAATCTGGACTCCAGCTACCCTTGAAAGCAGATGTTCTGAGATACTGAGTTTGCCTCCTGGAGTGATCATGGAGCGGAGGTTGGTAGGGTAGGGGGGTGGGGGGTGCAGAACACTGACTGCCCTGGGGGCAGAGCCTCTGCCTTCCAGTCCCCGCAATCCCTACCGCTCCCTGGTGTTCCACTCTCCTCCTTGCTGTTCACTTGCATGGCCTCCAGGCTAATGGCTGAGTTTTGCGGCCAGGCATTCCAGGCCTCCCAGCCTTGACCTCTGCTCACCTTCTCCACCTCCTCATTCCCTGCTCTAGTCATCTTCATCTCAGGTCCTGCCCTCCAGCCACATGGGCTGCTTGGTCCCTTCCACACCTATTTTTGCCCATGGAGTTCTCCCACCAAGTTCCTTATGGTAGACAAGCCCCTGCTGGATTTGGCCCCTGCCCACCTCTCCTGCCCCTTTCCCCAAGCTTTCTTCCAACTCATGCATAGAACTTCTACCACAAGGAAGCTGGCCAGGCTGTTAGCACTCCCGTTCCCTCTGTCTGTGAAGCCCTTTCCTTCCCTCCACCCTCCCCTTCTCTCTCTTATCTCAGGCTTTGGGTTTTATTTCACCTCCTCCAAGGTTCCCTGACCTTCAAACTAGGTCAGGTCCCTGGTTAGTCACTATACTTCCTCTTTCTCACCTCCTTCATCTCACTTCCCCAGCTAGAATAAGGCCACATCTGTCTCATAATCTCTGTCTTCCTAGGGCCTAGTGTGGTGCCTGGCATACAGTAGGTGCTCATTAATGATGAATGAAAGCAAGCACATCTCCCTTTCTCTACTGGCAAAATCCTAATCCTTTTCTGGTTACATTTCTCCTGTAGCATCCAATTCTGTTCTCGAGACCCAAAAGATCTCTGAGGTCCTGTGATCAATGGAGTTTTAGCTCAGGTCCATTTCACAGTGGGCCCAGTGGATCCCCAGATTTATCCTGTGGTTATTTCCCCAGGCCCAGAGTGAGTGCACTGGTGGCACAGGCATACCCAGCAAGTGGCAGAATCCCCCCATTAGTTAACTGGGTGTCGCTGTGCATGGCGGTGAAGGCAGGGTTGCACCTGGCTGGTGACCCCAGAACCCCTCCGGGTACAGCACAAGGGCAGAGCCCAAGAACTTACTTTCCGTCCTCTTGCATTTGCCTGTGGATTTGCAGTTGGTAATGGCGTTCTTGCCCGGCCCTCCTTTGTTCCTCCAGGCAGCCAGGCAGCTGTGGCGTAGTGAAAGGGCAGGATGCGGGTAGGAATGGAGTTATTCCTGATTCAGACTGATTTGCTATAACTGTGATTTGGGGCAAGTCCCTTCCCCTGTCTAGACCTTAGCTGGCTGCTGCATCTAAAAAATGAAGTCAATAATCTTTTCCTCGTCTTTGGGGTCATCCATCTTTCAACCACATCAGGAGCAGCGGGAACCAAGTGCAGAGAATGGCCTTAAAAGCAGTATGGGAACCAAATTTTTGTAAAGTAAATATTTTCAACCTTTATATTTTGGAATCACCAGCGGTATTTATTACGTGCACTCTAGGAAATGGAGGCAATGCAATGCCAAAAACAGAAAGTAAAACTCTGCTGTCCTGTGCCGCGGCCGGGTGGTTTTAATGTCTGTATCTTAAGATCTGGTGAGGGCACGGGTAGGTGCGGCTGGACCGAGTGAAACCAGCCCCATTGGGCGCCTGGGCTGTCTCAGGGCTGTGCTCGCAGTGGAGACATCTGCAGCTCGGCACCCACAGGCCCCGCGACCCTTCCAACCTTTGTGGCGCTCCGCGGAGACAAAGGCGGGTGGCACAGCCTTGGGAAGGGTTAAGGCCTCCGACGCAGCCCTGACGCGTGCTAGAGCGGCCGGTGGCGGACTTCCGGTTGGGGCGCGGGCGCGCGCCGCGTGTTCCCGACCCGCCGCTGCCGAGATTTCGAGCAACCCAGCCGGGCGCAGGGCTGCACTGTCTCCGTCTGCGGCCTGCAGTACGCGGGTAGGGGATATGTCGCGCGGCCTCGCCTGCGCCGCGGCGGGAGACTCGCATCTAAGCCAGACCCTCCCGCAGGGTCCGCACTGGCGATCTGGGCTGTGGGCAGCATCGTGGCCCCTCGGGGCCTTATAGGGGCGTGAGGATCCCGGGCGAGCTGGGGGCGGGCGGCTTCTTCAGCTCCCTTGCGCCATGGAACCCACTGTATGCCCGTTATGCAGTCAGGAAAGCTGAGGCCGGGAAGGAGGGCGTTACGCTGCAACCGCGGAGACCAGCGCTCCCTCGCGTGGCCGCAGTCGGCAGAGGCGTGGCCAGAGCCATTCCCGGTCTCCAGTGCGGCTGCAAGGGCGGGCGCCCGAGGGCGTTTTGCTCCGGGCCTCCACCCGCGAGCCGACCGTGTCAGGCGCGCCACACATGGCGCTTCTCGTTCTCACTGCACCTCACGAGGCAGGAACTGCCGTTCCCGTGTCACAGACAGAAAAACAGTCTGGGGTGATTTATCCGGAGTCGACTCAGGTCTGTGGCTCAGTCGGGAAGGATAGAAACCCAAGCTTCCTCCGAATGGTTCAGAGACCCGACCAAGTTAAATAATAATGGCTCAGGGGTCTTTAAGTCTTCCCCCCGCCCTCGCCTTTTGTTTTTGTTTTGTTTTGAGACTGCCTCACAGTCCCCCAGGCTGGAGTGCAGCGGTGCGATCTCCGCTCCCTGCAGCTTCGACCTCCCGAGGGCTCAGGTGATCCTCTCACCTCAACCTCACAAGTGTCTGGGACTAGAGACAAGCGCCACCACGCCCGGCTAATTTTTCTATTTTTTGTAGAGTCAGGATTTCGCTATGTTGTCCAGGCTGGTCTGGAACTCCTGGGCTCAAGCGATCCTCCTGCCTCGGCCTCTGAAAGTGCTGGGATTACAGGCATGAGCCACTGCGCCCGGCTACCCTTTAATTAACTCAAGGAGTTTAATAATTGAATTTAGGCTGGGCTCAGTGGCTCACGCCTGTAATCCTAGCACTTTAAGGGGCCACGGCGGGCAGATCACTTGAGGTCAGGAGTTCAAGACCAGTCTGGCCAACATGGTGAAACTGTCTACTAAAAATACAAAAATTAGACGGATGTGGTGCCATACACCTGTAATCCCAGCTACTCGGGAGGCTGGGGCAGGAGACTCCCTTGAACCCGGGAGGCGGAGGTTGCAGTGAGCCAAGATCGCACCACTGCACTCTAGCCTGGGCCACAGAGCGAGAATCTGTCTCAAAAAAAAAGATTTGACACCTATACCTACCTCTGTGTGTGTGTGTGTATACATATATATATGTATATATAGAGAGAGGAGGAAACATTATATAATTTTTCCTCATATATGTATATACACACATTTTTTTTTTTTTTTGAGACAGTCTCGCTCTGTGGCCCAGGATGGGGTGCAGGGACTCGATCTCGGCTCACTGCAACCTCTGCCTCCCGGGTTCAAGTGATTCTCCTGCCTCAGCCTCCCGAGTAGCTGGGATTACAGGCGCCTGCTACCACGCCTGGGTAATTTTTGTATTTTTATTAGAGACAGGGTTTCACTATGTTGCCCAGGCTGGTCTGGAACTCCTGAGCTCAAAAGTAATCTGCCCGCCCCAGCCTTCCCAAATGCCAGGATTACAAGTCTGAGCCATCACACCCGGCCCATATATACATATTTTAAAATAACACCTTTACTGAGAGAGATGACTCACACACCGTACAACTCACCCATTTAAAGTGTACAGTTCAATGATTCTTAGTATTATCACAGTTTTGCAAATATCACCACAGTCAATTTTAGAACATTTTCATTACCCCTAAAAGAAACCACCCGTTAACAGTAACTCCCAAGCCTTCCTCCCACTACAGCTCTAGACTACTACAAATCTACTTTCTGTCTCTACAAAGAGTTGCTTATTTTGGACATTTCATATTAGGGCTTTATGTGGCCTTTTTTGACTGAGATAACCTTTTTGTTGTTGTTTTTAACAAAATCAACTCCTTGAGCTCAGAGCCCTGGCCTGTAATCATAGCCAGCTAGAACTGAACAGCATTGTTTTGGTTTTGTTGTATCTATTTTTACCACTCTCGGGTAAATGATAGGAATTTCTCATTTATGGCAGTGGTTAAAGTTTCCTTTTTGAATACACCTATTTCCATCAAAACGTGAGTTGATAATTTTTAAAGAACAAGATTAAGTAAACAGAAGTAGAGGTGGTCCACAAATTTGTCAGAGGTTGGGAAGATGGGATGTGAATGAAGTTTGGCAAACATTGGACTGTCTGATTTAAGGTTCTCCAGGTCATCATTTGAAAACCACCCTCACCTTATTCTTTCATTGCATTTTCCTGACAACTCCTGTAAAGAAGTGCATGATTTTACTGATGAAGAAACAGGTTCAGAGAAGTCAGGTACAATTACTTGTCCAGTGTCACACAGCTAGTGACAGAAGCTTGGCTTAACCAAGTCTGTCTGATTGCCAAAACTACCTACTTACCAAGTCTGGAAGTAGGATAGGGGGTGGGGAATGGACTAGCAGGCTTGAGAGGGGACTCTGGCCACTACCCAAAACATGCGGGTACCAGGCTGGCTGAGTTGTTTTGGGTACCTCTTCTAACAAATATTCAAATATATCTATGAAACAATTTATGACTCTAAACAGAAATCCCATCTCATTTGCCACTGGGGCTTTCACCGTCTCTCAAGGGCACACCGCAGTTCAGGAAGTGTGCCTGCCTGGAGAATGAGGGTGTGTGTGGACGTACGTGCTGGTGGTGAGGAGAGTCTGATCTCTAGTTCATCTTGGTTGCTACTGGCATCACTTTCCAAGCCCACAGGGGTCCCTTACACTCCACGACTTCTGCCCTGTTCCACCTGTGGGCACCAGAGTCTCTAGGCTGGCTGGGATTACCTGCATATAGGGTCCCATGTTTCTGGAATGTCGGGCCACCACCTGCTCTCAGGACTGACCATTTTCCTGGAGCACAGCCACAGGGCATTCACCGGGACTCCCTCTCTCCCCTTCCTGGCCAAGGACTTTCCCATCTCTTGCCATCGTCTTCATCAGAACTCTGCCTCCTCCCTCAGACCCTATTCCTCATTTTATTCTTTCCCTGTGGGCTTTAACAGACCATTAAATTCAGAGCCCATTCCAATAACACGAATATCCTTTTCCAGAGAGAGCTTAATTTTACACCTTAATTTTTGAAATTATAGCATATAGAAGATAAGCAAAACAACCAGGTCCTGCCATGCTCTTGTTCAACACTGATTTAACTCAGTCCACCTCTCTCACAGCTGTGCAATTCAACTTGACCCAAACTTGAAGCCAAGCACCTCCAGACAGGGTGATTAGGGTCCATCTAGTCTCACTCAACTTAGGTGAGAATCTCAACCCTAAATCCAGGCAATTATCTGAGTAATTCTGGACCCTATAAAACAATATAGCGGCCGGGTGCAATGGCTCACACCTGTAATCCCAGCGCTTTGGGAGGCCAAGGTGGGCAGATCACCTGAGGTCAGGAGTTCAAGACCAGCCTGGCCAACATGGTGAAACCCTGTCTCTACTAAAAATGCAAAAATAAGCCAGGCGTGGTGGTGCCTGCCTGTAGTCCCAGCTACTCAAGAGGCCGAGGCAGGAGAATCACTTGAACCCAGGAGGTGAAGGTTGCAGTGAGCCGAGATCGTACCACTGCACTCCAGCCTGGGCGACAGAGTGAGACTCAGTCTCAAAAAAAAAAGCTAACATTGAGCTAGGTGGATATTCTCAGAGCACTACATGCATAATCTTACAAAATCATTTCAACAACTTTGGTAGGTACTCTTATTATTTCCACTTGACAGATGAGAAAAGCAAGTGAAGTCACTTGTCCCATAGTATATAATAGAGGCAGATTTGAATCCATATCATCTGATTTCAGAGTGTGTACCCTCAAACACAGAGTTCAGATGAGGCTAACTCCAGCCATCGTTTACAGCAGCATTTCAGTGTTCCCTATACGCTGTCCCCCTCCTAAGTCAGTTTCTAGCTACTTGGGAAGCAGAGTTGGGGATTCCTCTTCCCAGAGATCCAGAGTCTGAGCACCCCAAGACCTGGATCTCCCACTCAGGACACCTTTCCCCGTGCCCAGTTCTGGCCCCTCTGGCGATGAGTTAACGACTGTTCCCCTGGCCTGCAACTGCCACCTAGTTACTATGTGTCAGCACTGGGCTGGGTACATTTACAATTTATCTGGTCCTCGCTACTTCCCAGCAAGGCGCTGTTCTTCCAATTTTACAGATAAGTAAACTGAGTTCTAGGACAGTGAAGTGACTTGCCCAGGGGCACACAGCTAGTGAATGGAGCAACAAGGATTGGAACCCAGGTGCCCATCCCTGAGTCTACTGCTCTGGCCACTCCTTAGGGACATTCTGGAGTTGAGAGTTATGTAAGGGAGGGAGGTGATGCTTGGCTGTGGTACCCCAGCAAGTCTCTTACCTCTTTGGCTCTACTTCCTTATCTATAAAATCTCTTTCCCCAGTTTTTTTATTTATTTTATTTTATTTTTTGGTGGGGGGACAAGATCTTGCTTTCACCCAGGCTGGAGCGCAGCTCACTGCAGCCTCCAACTCCTGGGCTCAAGCGATCCTCCTGCTTGATCTTCCTGAGTAGCTGGGATTACAGGCGTGAGCCACCACGCCCAGCCCACCCGGCAAATTTTTTTTTGTAAAGACGGGGTCTCGCTATGTTGGCCACACTGGTCTCAAACTCCTGGGCTCAAGTGATCCTCCCACCTTGGCCGAGAAGACAGGTGTGCTGGGATTACAGGTGTGAGCCGCTGCACCTGGCCTCTTTTCCCAATTTTTCTAATGAAAGCAAGCTTTTTTTTTTTTTCTAGCAACTTCAAAATAAAACTTAAAAGACCACTATGAAAAGAGTGTTCTTATAAAAAAGAAGTCTCACTCCTTTGGCAGGCCAGGAGTCGTAAGGCTTGGTCTAAGGAACCATTTTCTGCCTAGGCTTCTAGAGCAGCAGCTGGGCTGAGGAGCTTGGAGTTTGGGGAAAAGGAGATGAGAATCCTTGAGCCTCCCTGGGGAACAGGAATGTGATGGTAACAATGGCTCCAATTTACTGGATCTTCCTAAGGTGGCAGGTGCTGGGCTAAGACATTGAGATACAGGCGAGATATATAGATATATGAGATAGATGGATAGATGCATGTATTCATACACATGGATTCTAGGCTTTTAGCCACTGCCCTACTCTATTTTTCTAGAATTTTAGAGAAGAATTTTCTTAGATATCACCTCATTCTATCTTCTAATTTAAGGGCAAGGAATAATTTGTTTACTCATTCAACAGTCGTGGAGGTGCCATTCTATGCTAGGTCCATGCTGAACTCAGAAAAGACAGAAAAAGGCCAGGCACCATGGCTCATGCCTGTAACCCCAGCACTTTGGGAGGCCAATGTGAGAGGATTGCTTGAGGCTAAGAGTTGGAGACCAGGTTGGGCACCATAGCGAGACCCCATCTCTACAAAAAATAAAAAAAATTAGTCGGGCATGATTGTCCTCACCTGTAGTCCCAGCTACACTGCAGGTGAAGGCAGGAGGATGCCTTGAGCCCAGGAGTTTCAAGGCTACAGTAGCTTTGATTGTGACACTGCACTCCAGCCTGGGCAACAGAGCGAGACCCCGTCTCTTTAAAAAGAAAAGAGCCAGGCTTAGTGGCTCACGCCTGTAATCCCAGCACTTTGGGAGGCAGAGGCAGGAGATCCACTAGAGCTTAGGAGTTTGAGGCCAGCAACATAGTGAGACCTCATCTCTACAAAAAGTAAAAAAAAATGAGCTGGGCATGGTGGCAGGCTCCTGTAGTCCCAGCTACTCAGGAGGCTGAGGCGGGAGGATTGCTGGAACCTGGGAGGTCGAGGCTGCAGTGAGCCATGATTGTGCCACTGAACTCCAGCCTGGGTGACAGAGTGAGACCCTGTCGCAAAAAAAAAATAAATAAAATAATGAAGGCTATAGGCTCAGAGAGGGAAAGTGATAGGCTCAGAGAGGGAAAGCCCCAAGTGACACAGCAAAGCTGGAACTATGACTCTGGCCCCTAATCTTCAAGCTCAGCACTCTTTCTACTTTGTCTTTCCCATAGCTGTCGACTCACAAAGCCATGGCCATGAAAAAATTAGATTCATGGCTGGGCACGGTGGCTCACGCCTGTAATCCCAACATTTTGGGAGGCCGAGGCAGGTGGATCATTTGAGGTCAGGAGTTCAAAAAAAAAAAGGAAAACTTACAGATTCATTTTAAAAGTGTAATGTGGAAGCTGAGAAGGGAGGTAAAGCAGAGGCATAACAGTAAGGCCAATTTTTTAAAAATCTTTTTTTTGCTGTTGTATTATTTTTCTTTTCCGTTCTGTTCTTTTTTTTTGTTGTTGTTGTTGTTTTTTGTTTTGTTTTCAGATGGAGTTTCGCTCTTGTTGCCCAGGCTGGAGTGCAATGGCGCGATCTCCGCTCACCACAACCTCCACCTCCCAGGATCAAGAGATTCTCCTGCCTCAGCCTCCCAAGTAGCTGGGATTACAGGTGTGTGCCACCACACCTGGCTAATTTTGTATTTTTAGTAGAGACCGGGTTTCTCCATGTTAGTCAGGCTGGTCTCGAACTCCTGACCTCAGGTGATCTGCCCGCTTCGGCCTCCCAAAGTGCTGGGATTACAGGCGTGAGCCACCGCGCCTGGCCTATTGTATTGTTTTCTATGGCTGTAACAAATTACAGCAAATTTAGTGGCTTAAAACAACACAGATTTGGCTGGGTACGGTGACTCACACCTGTAATCCCAGCACTTTGGGAGGCTGAGGCGGGCGGATCATGAGGTCAGGAGATGGAGACCATCCTGGCTAACATAGTGAAACCCTGTCTCTACTAAAAATACACACATACAAAAAAAAAAATTAGCCGGGTCGGGTGGTACACGCCTGTAGTCCCAGCTACTCGGGAGGCTGAGGCAGGAGAATCACTTGAACCTGGGAGGCGGAGGTTGCAGTGAGCTGAGATCACACCACTGCACTCCAGCCTGGGTGACAGAGCAAGACTCTGTCTCAAAAAAAAAAAAAAAAAACCCACAGATTTATCATATTACAGTTCCATAGGTCTGAAGTCTGACATGAGTCTCATTGGACTAAAATCAAGGTGTTTCTGTTGGACAAGAGATTGTTGTAAAACAACAACAAAAAATAATAAATAAATGAAATCAAATCAGGGTGTCCTCAGGGCTGTGTTCCCTCCTGGAGGCTCTAGGGGACAGTCTGTTTCACTCTCTCTTCCAGCTTCCAGAGGCCCCTCCCTCCATCTTCAGAGTCAGTCACACTGCATTTCTGACCATTCTTCCACAATCACATCTCCCTCTGATCAAAATCAGAAATAAGTCTCTGATTTTATTCTAATTTTTTCTTTTTGAGATAGAGTCTTGCTCTGTTGCCCAGGCCGGAGTGCAGTGGCACGATCTTGGCTCACTGCAACCTCCACCTCCCAGGTTCAAGCGATTCTCCTGTTTCAGCCTCCTGAGTAGCTGGGATTACAGGCATGCGCCACCATGCCTGGCTAATTTGTGTATATTTAATAGAGATGGGGTTTCACCATGTTGGCCAGGCTGGTCTCGAACTCCTGACCTCAGGTGATCCGCCTGCCTCGGCCTCCCAAAGTGCTGGAATGGCCAAGTCTCTGATTTTAAAGACCAACATGATTACATTGTGCCCCCCTGGATAATCCAAGACAACCCCCAGCTCAAGGTCCTTAATCACACCTGCAAAATCCCTTCACCATGTAAAGTAAGACATTCACGTGTTCCAGGGATTAGGGTGTGGGAATTTTAGGACATCAGAATAATGGCCATTATTCTGCCTACCAGTTATGAAGCATCCATATACATAAATATTCATAGAAAAATAGACAGTCTAAGATAGTATTACACAACAAAATATCCTCATAACCACCACCGAAACCAAGAAATAAACATGGTCAGAATCTCAATGATACCCACCCCCCTCAATCATGTTTTTTTGGCCTGGAATTTTTTTGTCCATCTATTAATTTTCAACATTTTTGTCACTTTGTTTTATGTGCATTTCCTGTACATTGCATATGGCTAGATTTTAAAAGTAATTTGGTTTGACAAGCTCTGACTTTTGTTTGTTTTTGAGACAGGGTATCTCCCTGTCACCCAGGATGGAGTGCAGTAGCACAATTGTAGCTCACTGTAGCCTCAAACTCCTGGGCTCAAGTGATCCTCCAGCCTCAGCCTTCTGAATAGTTGGGACTACAGGTGTGCACCACCATGCTCAGCTGATTTTTAAACTTTTTGTAGAGAAGATATCTCACTATGTTGCCCAGACTGGTTGTGAACCTTGGCCTTATATAATCCTCCCACCTCAGCTTCCCAAAGTGCTGGCATTACAGGCGTGAGACGGCACACGCAGCCAACCTCTGACTTATAATAGGTTAATTCAGCCTGTTCATATTTATTTCAATAAGCAATATACTTTCTTTCCGCCTTATTTTACATTTACTATTTACATTTCATTAATGTTTTCCTCTGTGCCTTTCTTTTTTTCTTTAACTTTGGTGGGTTTCATCAAGTTCCTGTTAATTCCCCCATCCCTTTTTTTTTTTTCAGACAGAGTCTCGCTCTTTTGGCCAGGCTGGAGTGCAGTGGCACGATCTTGGCTCGCTGCAACCTCTGCCACCCAGGTTCAGGTGATTCTCATGCCTCAGCCCCCCGAGTAGCTGGGACTACAGGTGCGTGCCACCACGCCTGGCTAATTTTTGTATTTTTAGTAGAGACAGGGTTTCACCATGTTGGCCAGGCTGGTCTCGCTCCTGACCTCAAGTGATCCACCCACCTCAGCCTACCAAAGTGCTGCAATTACAGGCGTGAACCACCGTGCCCAGTCTTCCCTTTGCTAACCTGCTAGTGTTTATCTTCTTTCCTAACAATCATATCCTTAAATTGCTCTATGGATACGTGGTGAATAATCCTCCTCCATCAAAATGTTATGCCTGCCCACTCCTCCATCACTCCCTGAAAGACGCTGCCTTTAGCATGCTTCTAACTCTCCCACTCTCCCCAGTCCTCGAGTTTTATTACTGAGATAGTTTACAATTTTTTGTTCTAGTCTATTATGAGGATTTGTTGTTGTTGTTGTTATAAAACCCATATGGCTGGGCGCAGTGGCTCACGCCTGTAATACCACCACTTTGGGAGGCTGAGGCGGATGGATCTTCTGAGGTCAGGAGTTCGAGACCAGCTTGGCCAACAGAGTGAAACCCTGTCTCTACTAAAAATACAAAAAAAAAAAAAATTAGGGCATGGTGGCGGGTGCCTGTAATCCCAGCTACTACGGAGGCTGAGGCAGGAGAATCGCTTGAACCTGGGAGGCGGAGGTTGCAGTGGGCCAAGATCACGCCACTGCACTCCAGCCTGGGCGACAGAACAAAACTCTGTCTCAAAAAAAAAAAAAAAAGAAAAAAAAAGCCATATGTATGTGCACGGTAGAAAGTCAGGAAATACAGATGAGGAAAAATGAGAGTAACACTGTTCCCGCCACCTAGAGTTCTACTGCCAGTACCTTGAATTGGTGTTTTATTTTATTTTTATTCATTTATTTTTTAAAGATACAAGATCTCATTCTGTCACCTGGGCTGGAGTGCAGTGGCATAATCATAGTTCACTGCAACCTCAAACTCCTGAGCTCAAAGGGATCCTCCTGCCTCAAGGCTGTTTATTTCACCTGGGTGCAGGTGGGCTGAGTCCGAAAGAGGAGTCAGCAAAGGGTGGTAGGATTATCATTAGTTCTTATGGGTTTGGAATAGGCATACAAAGTACATTCTCAAGGGTGGGGAGAATATTACAAAGTACTTTTTTTTTTTTTTGAAATGGAGTCTTGCTCCCTCGCCCAGGCTGGATAGAGTGCAGTGGCGTGATCTCGACTCGCTGCAAGCTCCGCCTCCCAGGTTCAAGTGATTCTCCTGCCTCAGCCTCCCAAGTAGCTGGGACTACAGTTGCCCGCCACCACGCCCGGCTAGTTTTTTGTATTTTTAGTAGAGATGGGGTTTCACCGTGTTAGCCAGGATGATCTCGATCTCCTGACCTTGTGATCCGCCCGTCTTGGCCTCCCAAGGTGCTGGGATTACAAAGTACCTTCTTAAGGGCGGGGGAGAATATTACAAAGTACCTTCTTAAGGGTGCAGGGGCCGGGGGGTGGGGTGGGGAGAATATATCATATCAGTTAGGGTGGGGCAGGAACAAATTACAATGGTGGAATGTCATCAGTTAAGGCTATTTTCACTTGTTTTGTGGATCTTCAGTTGCTTCAGGCCATCTGGATGTATACATGCCGGTCACAGGGGATATGATGGCTTAGCTTGGGCTCAGAGGTCTGACATTCCTGTCTTATATTAATAAGAAAAACAAAAAATAGTGGTGAAATGTTAGGGTGGCGAAAATTTTGGGGGTGGTATGGAGAGATAATGGGCAATATTTCTCAGGGCTGCTTCGAGCAGGATTAGGGGCAGCGTGGGAACCTACAGTGGGAGAGATTAAACTGAAGAAAGATTTGGGGGTAAGGGGTGATATTATAGGGTTGTTAGAAGGAGCATTTGTCCTATAGAATTATGGGTGATGGCCTGGATGCAGTTTTGTATTAATTGAGAAACTAAACAGAAGACACAAGATCTGAACAAAAGAAGGAGAAAAATAGGTATTAAAGGACTAAGAATTGAGAGTACTCAGGACATCCAAATAGAGAGTGTCTAAGGGGGTTCAGCGTAGTTATTTGCTTGGTTGGAGAGTTTTTGGGCTCTATCCTTGAGTTTTTTTATGTTGTCATATACCAGGCCAGATTGATTTAGGAAAAAACAACACTCTTCATTTAAAAACATAGAGTCCTCCTTTTTCAGCAGTGAGTAAATCAGGGCCTCGGTGATTTTGGAGGAAACAGAAATGCAAAACCAGCAATTATTTGTTAAAGAAGGATTAGAAATGGCTAGGAGAGAGTGAGTGAGATTGATAGTGTGGTGGAGATAGCTGGGGAGAGGTAGAGGGTGGCATAAGAATGGGAACGAGAATAAAAGTGAGTATAAAAGTAAAGAATAGGACTTCATCAGGGTGAAAGTATTGGAGTATGCCCTGTCAGCAAAGATCATCTATCCACTCCAAGAGGGAGTCAAGAGTGGCGGACTGGGGATAGATTTTCACGATGGAAAGGAAATGAGAGGTTTTAAGAGGCGGGCTAGTGGCTTATAACCTACATGGAAGAGGTTATGAAATGACGACAAAATAGAATAGGCCTGTGAGGTTGGAAGGAGATATTTTCCTTGGTCCAAGAACCGTTTGCTTTGTGTGGGAAGAGATTGATAGGTGGAAGTTTCAGTGGGAGAGTAGGTGGGAGTGACCGGTGAGAAGGAGAAAAACTGGCCATGAGGGACAGAAGTTGGAATGCTAGCTGCTTCTTTAGCTACCTTATCAGCGTAAGTGTTGCCCTGAGCAATGGGATCTGACGCCTTTTGATGGCCCTTGCAGTAATTGACTCCAGCTTCCTTTGGAAGTAAAAAGGCCTTGAGAAGAGTTTTTATTAAAGAGGCATTAATGATGGAGGACCCTTGCATAGTGAGGAAACCTCTTTCAGCCCATATAACAGCATGGTGGTACAGGATATGGAAGGCATATTTAGAGTCAGTATAGATTTTGATGTGTAGTCCCCTTGCAAGAGTGAGGGCCTGAGTTAAGGCAATGAGTTCTGCTTGCTGAGAGGTAGTGGAGGAGGGCAGAGCAGTGGCCTCAATGATAGATGTGGAAGATACTATAGCATAGCCTGCCTTTGCTGGTGAGTGGTGATTAGGCCTGGTGGAACTGCCATCAATAAACCAAGTGTGATCAGGGTGAGGAACAGGAAAGAAGGAAATATGGGGAAATGGAGTGAATGCCAGGTGGATCAGAGAGATACAGTCATGGGAGTCAGGTGTGGTATCAGGAATAATGGGGGGGCCAGCCTAAAACAGTAAGGTCAAGTTGTTTGGACAGAAAGGCTACAGGGCATGGTCCCAGCTCTTGTATAAGAATTCCAACTGCATAGCCCTGCACTTCAGCTGTGTGTAATCAAAAGGGTTTGGGATGAGTTAGGGAGAGCTAGTATGGGAGCAGCTTTTAGGGCTGTTTTTAAGGAATGGAAAGAGGAGTGGGGAAAGGATTTAGGATTTATGGGGTCAGCTAGGTTTCCTTTTGTGAGTTTATATAATGATTTAGTTAGGATGGCAAAACCAGGTATCCAAAGGTGAAAGTACCTAACCATGCCTAGGAAGGAAAGGAGTTGTTGCTTTGTAGAAGGGGTTGGGGTTTGGGAGATTATCCGGACACGATCAGCTGGGAGAGCATGTGTGTTTTTATGAAGAATTATGCCGAGATAGGTAATGAATGAGGAAGAAATTTGGGCTTTGGAGGGGGATATGAGATATCCCTTTGAGAATAGATGTTGGAAGAGCAGGAGGGTGTCCTGTTGGGAGGATTTGTAGGGGGAACTACAAAGTAGAAGGTCATTAAAATATTGAATAAGGTGAGAAGCAGATGGATGGAAAGAAAGTAAATGAGAAAGGGCTTGACTGAAGAAATAGGGGCTGTCCCTGCAGCCTTGCGGCAGTACAGCCCAGATAAGTTGCTGAGACTGATGGGTGTCAGGGTCAATCCAAGTGAAAGCGAAGAGAGGCTGGGATGAAGGGTGCATAGGAATAGTAAAGGAAGCATGTTTGAGATCCATAACAGAATAATGGGTTGTAGAGGGAGGTATTGAGGTGTGGCTGTAGCCCAGGAATAGTCAAGGAGGCAAATAATTTGGTTAAAATATCTCGACCTAATAAGAGAGCTGGGCAGGTAGGGATAACTAAAAAGGAGTGCATAAAAGAATGTTGTCCAGGCCGGGCGTGGTGGCTCATGCCTGTAATCCCAGCACTTTGGGAGGCTGAGGTGGCGGGTCACGAGGTTAGGAGATTGAGACCATGGTTAAACCCTGTCTCTACTAAAAATACAAAAAGTTAGCCGGGCGCGGTGGCAGCGTCCCACCTACTTGGGAGGCTGAGGCAGGAGAATGGCGTGAACCCAGGAGGCGGAGCTTGTGGTGAGCTGAGATCACACCACTGCACTCCAGCCTGGGTGAAAGAGTGAAACTCTGTCTCAAAAAAAAAAAAAAAAAAAGAATGTTGTCCAAGTTGGCACCAGAGTTGGGGAGTTTTAAGAGGTTTAGAAGCCTGGCCGTGAATACTCACAACAGTTATGGGGGCAAGGGAAACAGGCCCTTGAAAAGAAGGTAATGTGGAGTGGGTAGCCTCCATATTGATTAAAAGGGGACGGAGTTGCCCTCCACTATAAGAGTTACCCAAAGCATCTGTGATGGTCCAGGAGGCTTCCCAGGTGATCAGGCAGCATCAGTCTTCAGCCACTAATCTGAGAAGATCTGGGAAGGAGTCAGTCAGAGAGCCTCGGGCCAGAGTTCCAGGGTCTCTGGCAGTGGCTGCTGGGCGAATTGGACAGTCCAATTTCCAGTGGGATCCCACACAGATGGGACATGGCTTAGGAGGAATCCTGGGCTGTGGGCATTCCTTGGCCCAGTGGCCAGATTTCTGGCACTTGAAGCAAGATCCTGGGGGAGGAGGTCCTGGAGGAACGCCTGGCTGCAGCGGTTCAGGGGTTTGGAAGTTCTTGTGTGCTGGAGATGTGGCTGGGGTTTCTCTCACAGTGGAGGCAAGGAGTTGCAACTCAGAAATATGTTGCTACTTGGCTGCCTCTACTCTATTATTGTACACCTTGAAGGCAAGGTTAATTAAGTCCTGTTTTAGGGTTTGAGGGCCAGAATCTAATTTTTGGAGCTTTTTCTAATGTCGAGTGAAGGGTGGTAAAGTGTCTAAGGGTTATTGCCAAACGGGCATTGGACTGGGCTGGGTTTTTATATTTAATGAAAAAGAGCCTAAACGCTAACTGATTTGGGAGAGGTTGGATAAAGAAGAAGGAGCATTAACCTTGACTATACCTTCAGCTCCAGCCACCTCTCTAAGAGGAAATTGTTAGGCAGATGGGGGAGGGCTAGTCACAGAAAAAAACTGTAAGCTAGACCGGGTGTGAGGAGGGGAGGTGATAGAAGGATTATAGGGTTGGGGAGCGGAGGCTGAGGGAGAATTGGGACTTGGCTTGGCCTGACAAGGAGCAAGCCTGGGAAGGAGGGGAGAGGTCAGATGGGTTCATAGAAAAGGAGGATTTAGAGGACTCAGAGCTTGGGGTGGAGACTGAAGGAACAGACAGGAGAGAAAGAAGAAAGATTTGGGACGAGTCGCATTAGGAGCAGAGACTAGAGAGGGACTGATGTGTAAAAGAATGCCTGGATGTCAAGCATCTCAGACCATTTGCCCATTTTACAACAAGCATTATCTAGATCTTGTAGGATGGAGAAATTGAAAGTGCCATTTTCTGGCTATTTGGAACCATTGTCGAGTTTGTATTGGGGTCAAGCTGTATTGCAGAAGAAAATAAGGTGTTTAGGTTTTAGGTCAGGTGTGAGTTGAAGAGATTTTAAGTTTTTGAGAACACAGGCTAAAGGAGAAGAAGGGGGAATGGAGGGCAGAAGCTTGCCCATAGCGAAGGAGGTAAGTTTAAAAAGAAAGGTAGAGACACGGAGTGGTGAGCAGCCCGGGGCTGCAATGTGGGTGAGCAGCCAAAGCAGGCGTCCCCACAATTGACTTGCCACCAAGGGAATGTGGGTGAATGACCAAGGCAGGCATCCCCACGGTGATCAGACACCAATGAAATGTGGGGTGAATAATCAGGCAGGTGTCCCCGCAATGATTAAACACCAAGGGAAGACTTCCCGAGTCTGTGACCGGCACCGGAGTTTTGGGTCCACGGATAAAATGTGTCTCCTTTGTCTCTACTAGAGAGGAAAAATAGCTGGAATTGGAAGGACAGGGAGATTGAAGGGTAGCAAGAGAGGGAGATGGAAGGGTAGCAAGAGAGGCTGGAGAAGAGAGTGAAAAGACCACTTACCTGATTTGAAATTGGTGAGATGTTCCTTGGGCTGGTTGGTCTGAGGACCCAAGGTCGTAGGTGGATCTCATTACGGAGTGAGAGCAAGGACAGGGGACTGGTCTCCCAAAGGAGTCCTCCTGTCCCGGGTTTTGGCACCAAATGTCACACGCATCTGTGTGAAAAGACCACCAAACAGGCTTTGTGTGAGGAACAAGGCTGTTTATTTCACCTGGGTGCAGGTTGGCAGAGTCCGAAAAGAGAATCAGCAAAGGGTGGTGGGATTATCATTAGTTCTTATGGGTTTGGGATAGGTGTACAAAGTACATTCTCAAGAGTGGGGAGAATATCACAAAGTACCTTCTTAAGGGCAGGGGAGAATATTACAAAGTACCTTCTTAAGATCAGGGAGGGGGAAGAATATATCGTATCAGTTAGAGTGGGGCAGGAACAAATCACAATGGTGGAACGTCATCAGTTAAGGCTATTTTCACTTCTTTTGTGGATCTTCAGTTGCTTCAGGCCATCTGGATGTATATGTGCAGGTTACAGGGGATGTGATGGCTTAGCTTGGGCTCAGAGGCCTGACAGAGACAGGGTCTCGCTATGTTGCCCAGGCTGGTCTTGAACTGCTGGCCTCAAATGATCCTCCTATCTCAGCATCCCAAAGCACTGCGATTTCAGGTGTAAACCACCATGGTGGGACTGTTATTAGGATTTTCATTAATCACTTCGGCAAAACAGTTTCTAAACACTTGATGCACAAATTCCTAGTCTATCCTCCACCATCTAAGCCGAACTCTCTCTCTGTATTGCATAATTCATTGCTAACTCTGCTACCTTACCTCTTCCTCTGTCATTATTGTGAATTTGTAACCACTGCTGAGAGGATTTTCTTAAGGAAATCCCTCAGAGGGCATGTAGGTGATATATGCACTGAATCTTGAAGCCAGAAAATGTCTTTCTTTTGCCTTGGTTACGCAATTACACTGGTTGGTTTTGATTCTTTGGTCACATTCCTTTTCTCTTAGCAATCTGTATTTTACTATCTCCTGGCTTGTAGTATTGTAGTAATCCCTTAGAGGATTCTCGTTCTTTTATAAGTAACCTAATCTTTTTGTCTGGAAGCTTATAGGGTGTTTTTTCTATTTCTGGAACTCAGGGATTTTATCAGGCTATATCTAGATGCTTATCTTTATTCACGCGAGTCATTTTACTCTTCAGACTGAAATTTCCCACTCCACTGTTCCTGTTCTCTTCTTTGGGGACTCCTGTTGTTTGGTGTTGGTCTTCTGGATCAACCCTTCAGTTTCACATGTAATTGCAGGGCTCCTTCTCTTGAATTTCTGACATGTGATAGGATTTCTTCCAGTATCTCTGAGTGTCTCATTAATGACTATGCCAACTACCGAATATGTCTATTCTAGGTTTTTCCTGGCATTGAGGAAGTAATCACAGGATGGGTCTGTGAACCACTTGGGCCCACTGAGGAGGCCTGGAATTAAGATTCCATCTATCCTCTGACCCCCTTAAGCCCTTATTTTGACTGGTGGAGCACACTGGCATTTTGGGTTCCTAGGAATAAGCATAAACTTAGAGCCCATGTCTAGTAATCCCTAAAGAGCCTGGATATTCCCTCTCCCCAGGGCACAGACACCCTGGTGAGTGGCCATAGGTCACTTTGGAAAGGCTTGAAGGAAGATTTGTGCTGCAAGGACCTTCCTCCAGGGGACTGGTTATCTCCTTCAATCAAGGAGCTCTGGGTTTGCTAATGACTTAGGTCTGGAAATGAATGAGAGGCTGGGACTCCTCACTGTGGCAATGGAGTCAGGATCTTGGCTACCAGACCTAGGGTTTCTCCTAGTGTATAAAGGAAGCAGGAGAGAAATGCTCTGCAATGGCAGAGTAAAGACTTCCAAAAATCCATTCCCCCATAAAAGCAATGAGAACACTGGCAAAAATTGCCCAAATCAGCTTTTTCAGAACTCTATAAATTAACCAAAGGCTAGCTATTACAATCCAAGGCATGGTTTTTCTTTCTTTCTTCCTTCCTTCCTTCCTTCCTTCCTTCCTTCCTCTTTCTTTCTTTCTCTTTCTTTCTTTCTTTTCTTTTCTTTTCTTTCTTTTTTTGGAGATGGAGTTTCGTTCTTGTCACCCAGGCTGGAATGCAATGGCGCAATCTCGGCTCACTGCAACCTCCACCTCTTAGGTCCAAGTGATTATTCTGCCTCAGCCTCCCGAATAGCTGGGATTACAGGTGTGCACAACCACGCCCAGCTAATTTTTGTATTATTAGTAGAGACGGGGTTTCATCATGTCGGCCAGGCTGGTCTCTAACTCCTGACCTCAGGTGATCCACCCGCCTTGGCCTCCCAAAGTGCTGGGATTACAGGTGTGAGCCACCGCGCCCGGCCTCCAAGGCATGGTTTTTCAAGAAAAAACAGCTGAATCCTAGTAAGGAGAGTGAGCTTTGTGGTATTTTAACTTGCTCTGCTCCCATTCTTCTCTCCCTTGGTCCACAGCAATCTTGATAACTAAGAGCCTCACAACTAAGAGACCTGTGAGAACCAATAGCCTAGCAGCCATTGGAGGGGCAGAACAGGTTTGAACCTCAACAAAAGCTCTGTTTCCAGAGAAGTGTCATTATTTGACCTATCTGCTGACTCCTTGAAAAGTTCTATTCTCAGGGTTTATCTTTTTTTTTTTTTTTTTGAGATGGAGTCTCGCTCTGTCACCCAGGCTGGAGTACAGTGGCACAATCTCGGCTCACTGCAACCTCTGCCTCCTGGGTTCTAGTGATTCTCCTGCCTCAGCCTCCTGGGTAGCTGGAACTACAGGCATGCAGCACCATGCCTAGCTAATTTTGTATTTTTAATACAGATGGAGTTTCACCATGTTGGCCAGGCTGGTCTCGAACTCCTGACCTCATGTGATCCGCCCGCCTCGGCCTCCCAAAGTGCTGGGATTACAGGCATGAGCCACCATGCCCAACCCTCAGGGTTTATCTTTATTTGACCTGACTCAGGACTTTTCCTTTACTAACAGCCATATCCCTAGGGCATTTGTTGAAAACAAAAACAGGCAGTGACAACTGTTTAACATCACAAGTGCCTGGGGTGGTAATACCAGTTGCAGATATAAGAGGCTGACAAAAAAACTTGAAAGAAAACCATGCCATATCCAATAGAGAGCAAAGCTCTGACATATTCTTAGGAATTCCTAGGTCACCAGCATGTCTAGGGCTGTGAACATGCGGAGAAAAGACCTGAGAAGACCCTATGCTTTCACCTCTAGCTGACCTTGTGGCTCTGTGCCGGCAGCAAGGGAAGGTGAGAACAGTAAACTGCCTTTGGAACACTGAGACACACACATAGAGCCCCTCGGAAAAGCTGGGAGAGTCATTCGTGAATAGTATTTAAGAAAATCTCTGTCCAGTCATTAGCTGACAACTAAGCTAACTGGGCTAACTGCTCTAACAGAGCAGACTTCAGTGGCTGCACAACATAGAATACAGATGCAACTGAATTAGTCTAGAGATTCACATAACAAACAGTAGCAGCAACAACGCACAGTGACAATAACAAAGCCTGCGGAGGGCGGAATCTAGTTTTCAGAGCTGCCATGCTTTTTTTTTTTTTTTTTTTTTTTTTTTAAGACGGAGTCTCACTGTGTCGCCCAGGCTGGAGTAGAGTGGTGTGATCTCGACTCACTGCAACTTCTGCCTCCCGGGTTCAAGTGATTCTCCTGCCTCAGCCTCCTGAGTAGCTGGGACTACGGGCACCCGCCACCATGCCCAGCTCATTTTTTGTATTTTTAGTAGAGACGGGGTTTCACTGTGTTAGCCAGGATGGTTTCAATCTCCTGACCTCGTGATCTGCCTGCCTCGGCCTCCCAAAGTGCTGGGATTACAGGCGTGAGCCACTGCATCTGACTTTGGTTTTTAAAATGTCACTTTCAACCAAAAATGATGAGACATGCAAAAAAATAGAAAGTTTTATTTATAACTTTCTTCTTCTGTTTTTTTTTTTTTTTAGATGGAGTCTTGCTTTGTTGCCCAAGCTGGAGTGCAATGGTGCAATCTTGGCTCACTGCAACCTTTGCCTCCTGGGTTCAAGCGATTTTCCTGCATCAGACTCCTGAATAGCTGGGATTACAGGCGCCTGCACCACCATGCCTGGCTAATTTTGTATTTTTAGTAAAGACGGGGTTTCTCCATGTTGGTCAGGCTGGTCTTGAACTCCCAAACTCAGGTGATCCAACTGCCTCAGCCTCCCAAAGTGCTGGGATTACAAGTGTGAGCCACCGCGCCCAGCCCTTTCTTCTCCTTTTAAATAGAGACAGGGGCTCGCTATGTTGCCCAGGCTGGTCTCAAACTTCTGGGCTCAAGCAATCCTCCTGCCTCAGCCTCCTAAACTGTTGGGATTACAGGCAGGAGCCACCATGCCCCGTCCATAGCAATGATCTTAAAGAACAAGAACAAAGTGACAGAAGCTATTAAAGGATCTGCTTCATTGAAGACAATGAGACTCATAAAAATTTGAAAAGGGCAGGGCCAGGTGCAGTGGCTCATGCCTATAACCCCAGCACTTTGGGAGGCTGAGGTGGACGGATCACTGGAGGTCAGGAGTTCAAGACCAACCTGGCCAATGTGGTGAAACCCCATCTCTATGAAAAATACAAAAATTAGCCGGGTGTGGTGGTGGGCACACGCCTGTAATCCCAGCTACTCACGAGGCTGAGGCAGACGAATCGCTTGAACCCAGGAGGTAGAGCTTGCAGTGAGCCAAGATCATGTCACTGCACTCCAGCCTGGGCAACAGAGGGAGACTCCATCTCAAAATAAATAAATTAATTAATTAATTAATTTGAGAAGGGTAGCCTATATCAGATGTGGAGAAACTTCTGATGACCTGGATTGAAGACTAGACGCAGAAGCATAGCTCTCTCAGCACCATGATGATCTCAGCCAAAACAAAAAGTCTGTGTGTGACATTGAAAGAAACGGCTGGACCCAACTATTAATGTTGAATTATTGCTAGCTCTGAGTGGTTTAAAGGATTAATTATGTTATTAATTACATAACGTAAAAGTGAGTGGTGAGGTTGGGCATGGTGTCTCATGCCTGTAATCCCGGCACTTTGGAAGGCCAAGGCGGGTGGATCACTTGAGGTCAGGAATTCGTGACCAGCCTAACCAACATGGCGAAACCCTGTCTCTACTAAAAATACATTGGCCAGGCACTCAGGAGGTTGAGGCAGGAGAATCGCTCCGGGAGGCGGAGGTTGCAGTAGGCTGAGATCATGCCACTGCACTCCAGCCTGGGTGACAGAGCGAGACTGTGTCTCAAAAAAAAAAAAAAAAAAAAAGTGAGTGGTGAGTCTGTGAGTGCTGATGTGAAGGCAGCTGAAGAATTTTTGGAAACTTTAGATAAGCTGATTGTGCAGGAAAATTACTTGCCAGAGAAAATCTTCAATATGGACGAAACTTCCCTATTCTGAAAATGGATGCCTAAGAGAACTTTCATCCATAAGGAGGCCAAGTCAATGCCAGGTTTCAACGCTTTGAAGAACAGGAAAACAGTCTTCCTTGGGGGACAATGTTGTAGGCTACAAATTGAAACCCTTTGTGATCTGGCACAGTGAGAACTACAGGGCCTTGAAGCACATCAGTAAGCATACATGGCCAGTGTACTACAGGAGCAATAAGAAGTCTTGGATGACCTAGCTCGTCTTCCAAGATGCAATCCTGAATTGTTTTGCCAGAGAAATGCAGAAATACTGTTTGGAGAATAATATATTTTTCAAGATTTTGCTTACTGTTGATAAGGCTCCCGTACATCCTCCTTTTACTGGTGATATTCATCCCAATATCTTAAGTGGTGTTTTCCCCTCCAAACACCACCTCTTTGTTTCAACCAATGGATCATGGAGGTATAGCATCTTTTAAGGCCTATTACCTGAGGAGACCTTTGCCCAGGTGATTGCTGCAGCTGAGGAAGACACTGAGACAATTCTGGAAGGATTGCAACACATCTGCGACTTCATCAAAAACCCTGCTTAGACTTGGGGTGATGTCGCCATGCGGTATGAATGCCATCTGGAGGAAGACACTCAAAAGGTTGGTCCATGACTTAAAAGTATTTGTTAAGGATGAGGTGGTTTCAAAAATCAATAAAGCTGTGGTTGAGGTGGCAAATAATTTTAACCTGTGTGTGGATGAGGATGACACGGTAGAGCGCCTAGAGGTAATTCCTGAGGAATTGACTAATGAGGAGCTGTTGGAACTGGAACAGGAATACATAGCTGAACAAGAGGCAAGAGAAAAAAGAAACTGCAGGAGAAGAAAAACCCAGAAGAAAATTCACAGTGAAGGGTTTAGCAGAAGCTGCTGCAGACCTCAACAAACTCCTTAAAACGTTGAAAACACAGACCCCCAGACTGAATGGTTTTCATTAATAGAGAAAGATGTTCATGGTGCATTAACTGTTTACAAGCAAATGTATGATTAAAATAAAAGAAAGAAAGAAGCCAAGCAAACCACCATGGACATTTTTTAAAGAGTAATAGTCCCTCAAGAAGAGCCTCAGGCAGGTCCTACAGGAGGGATTCCAGAAGAATGTGTTATCATAGGAGATGACAGCTCCATGCGTGTTATTGCCTCTGAAGACCTTCCAGTGGGGCACGATGTGGAGGTGGAAGACAGTGATCTCGATGATCTTGACTAGTGTAGGCCTAGGCTGATGTGTGTGTGTGTGTCTTGGTTTTTAACAAAAAAGTTTAAAATATTGAAAAATACACTTTTTAAAATAGAAAAAGTTGGCCAGGCGCGGTGGCTTATGCCTGTAATCCCAGCACTTTGGGAGGCCGAGATGGGCGGATCACTTGAGGTCAGGAGTTCGAGACCAGCCCGACCAACATGGAGAAACCCCGTCTCTATTGAAAAAAATACAAAATTAGCTGGGCGTGGTGGCGCATGTCTGTAATCCCAGCTACTCGGGAGGCAGAGACAGGAGAATCGCTTGAACACGGGAGGCGGAGGTTGCGGTGAGCCGAGATCATGCCATTTGCACTCCAGCCTGGGCAACAAGAGCAAAACTCCATCTCAAAAAATAAATAAATAAAATAAAATAGAAAAAGCTTCTGGAATAAGGATATAAAGAAAGGAAATATTTTTGTACAGCTGTACAATGTGTACTTTAAGCTAAGTGTAATAACATTTATTAATGAGCTTATTGACAAAAGAGTAAGTTTAAAAAATTAAAAAGTTTGGCTGGGTGAGGTGGCTCATGCGTGTAATTTCAGCACTTTGGGAGGCCAAGGCGGGTGGATCACCTGAGGTCAGGAGTTCGAGACCAGCCTGACCAATATGGTGAAACCCCGTCTCTACTAAAAATACAAAAATTAGCCAGGCGTGGCGGTGTGTGCCTGTAATCCCAGCTACTCAGGAGGCTGAGGCAGAAGAATCGCTTGAACCCGGGAGGTGGAGGTTGCCACGAGCCGAGATCACAATACTGCACTCCAGCCTGGGCGCCAAAGCAGGACTCCATCTCAAAAAAAAAAAAAAAAAAAAAAAAAAAAAAAATTTATAAAGTTACTAAGTGAGTGCAAAAGTAATTGTTGGACTTTGCCATTTGATTTTGGAATACATTCTTAAATAAATGTGGTTATGTTATACATCATTTTAATGGTCATTTCTCACTTTATTTTTTTTTAATGACTCATTACTGCTGTTTATTTTACGTTTATTTTAGACTATGGAAATGATGTTAGACAAAAAGCAAATTCAAGCGATTTTCTTATTCAAGTTAAAAATGGGTCATAAAGCAGTGGAGACACTTCGCAACATCAACAACACATTTGGCCCAGGAACTGCTAACGAACATACAGTACAGTGGTGGTTCAAGAAGTTTTGCAAAGAAGACGAGAGCCTTGAAGATGAGGAGCATAGTGTCCGGCCATCGGAAGTTGACAATGACTAACTGAAAGCTCTCATTGAAGCTGATCCTCTTAAAGCTACACAAGAAGTTGCCCAAGAACTCAACCATCAACCATTCTATGGCCATTTGGCATTTGAAGCAAATTGGAAAGGTGAAAAAGCTCAGTAAGTGGGTGCCTCATGACCTTACCAAAAATTTAAAAAATCGTCATTTTGAAGTGTCATCTTCTCTTATTCTATGCAACAACAATGAATCATTTCTTGATCAGATTGTGACGTGTGACAAAAAGTCGATTTTATGTGACAACCGGCAACAACCAGCTCTGTGGCTATACTGAGAAGCAGCTCTAAAGCACTTCCCAAAGCCAACCTTGCACCAAAAAAAGGTCACGGTCACTGTTTGGTGGTCTGCTGCTGGTCTGATCCACTGCGACTTTGTGAATCCCAGTGAGACCATTACATCTGAGAAGTATGCTCAGCAAATCAATGAGATGCACCGAAAACTGCAAGGCTTGCTGTGGCATTGCTCAACAGAAAGGGCCCAGTTATTCTCCATGACAACAACCACACATCGCATAACCAACGCTTGAAGTGTTGAGCCGGGTGCGGTGGCTCACGCCTGTAATCCCAACATTTTGGGAGGCCAGTGGACAGATCACTTGAGGTCAGCAGTTCGAGAACAGCCTGGCCAACATGGTGAAACCTGTCTCTACTAAAAATACAAAAATTAGCTGGGTATGGTAGCTGGCGCCTGTAATCCCAGCTACTCGAGAGGCTGAGGCAAGAGAACTGCTTGAACCCAGAAGGTGGAGGTTGCGGTGAACCAAGATTGTGCCACTGCACTCCAGCCTGGGTGACAGAGTGAGACTCCATCTCAAAAAAAAAAAAGTTGAATGAATTGGGCTATGAAGTTTTGCCTCATCCACCATATTCACCTGACCTCTTGCCAACTGATTACCACTTCTTCAAGCATCCCAACAGTTTTGCAGGGAAAACGCTTCCACAACCAGCAGGATGCAGAAAATGCTTTCCAAGAGTTCGCTGAATCCCGAAGCACAGATTTTTAAGCTACAGGAATAAACAAACTTATTTCTCATTGGAAAAAACATGTTGATTGTACTGGTTCCTATTTTGATTAATAAAGATGTGTTTGAGCCTAGTTATAATGATTTAAAATTCATGGTGCAAAACTGCAATTACATTTGCACCAAAAGTTGCAGTTAGCTAAAATTAATTTATTACTGCAGAAAAAATCTTTTTTGTAAATTTAGTGTAGCCTATATATATAGTGTTCATAAAGCCTACAGTGGTGTACCATAATGTCCTAGGCCTTCACATTCACTCACTACTGACTTACTAACTCATCTAGGGCAACTTCCAATCCTGTAGGCTCCATTCTGGTAAGTGCCCTAGGTACTTACCATGGCATACCATGGTATACCAGTGTGGCATATCATTTTATCTTTTATGCTGTATTTTTACTGTACCTTTTCTGTGTGTTTAAATACACAGATACCATCGTGTTACAGTATTTTATATATATATATCACCTACAGTATTCAGGACAGTAACATGCTGTACATATCTGTAGCCTAGGAGCAATAGTCCATATGGATAGTCTAGATTTATAGTAGCAGGTTATACCATCTAGGTTTGTGTAACTACATTCCATGATGTCTGCACAATGACAAAGTCGCCCATGACACATTTCTCAGAATGTATCCCCATTGTTAAGCAACACATGACTGTATATAGTGCCTTTATACTCAAAGATAAATAGTTTGTAAGTAAAAGGGTGTAACAAGATATGCCATGCAAAAGTAACTATAAGAGATGTGTTTGCTGGGTGTGGTGGCTCATGCCTGTAATCTCAGCAATTTGGAAGGCATATTTCTTTTTTTCTTTTTTCTTTTCTTTTCTTTTTTTTTTTTTTTTTTGAGATGGAGTCTCGCTCAGTCACCCTGGCTGGAGTGCAGTGGTACGATCTCGGCTCACTGCAAGCTCCGCCTCCTGGGTTCACGCCATTCTCCTGCCTCAGCCTCCTGAGTAGCTGGGACTACAGGCGCCTGCCACCATGCCCGGCTAATTTTTTTGTATTTTTAGTAAAGATGGGGTTTCACCGCGTTAGCCAGGATGGTCTTGATCTCCCGACCTTGTGATCCGCCCACCTCGGCCTCCCAAAGGTGTGAGCTACCACGCCCAGCCTGGAAGGCATATTTCTTTAGCCCAGAAGTTTGAGACCAGCCTGGGCAACATGGCAAAACCCATCTCTACAATAAAAAATACAAAAGTTAGCTAGGCATGGTCGAGGCTTCAGTGAGCTGTGATCGTACCATTCATTCCAGCCTGAGTGACAGCAAGACCCTGTCTCCAAAAAAAAAAGAGAAAAAAGGAGGCCAGGCACAGGGGCTCATGCCTATAATCCCAACACTTTGGGAGGCCGAGGCATGCAGATCGCCCAAGGTCAGGAGTTCGAGACCAGCCTGGCCAACATGGTGAAACCTCGTCTCTACTAAAAATATAAAAATTAGCTGGGCGGGTGGTGGGAGCCTGTAATCCCAGCTACTTGAGAGGCTGAGGCACAAGAATTGCTTGTACCCAGGATGCGGGGGTTGCAGTGAGCCGAGATCGTGCTACTGCACTCCAGCCTGGGCAATAGAGCTAAACTCAGTCTCAAAAAAACAAAAAAAAAGGGGATGTGGAGTGGCTATGCTAATATATATATATCAGACAAACCAGAATTTAAGACAAAAATTGTTACTAGATACAAAAGACATTTTATAATGATAAAGAGGTCAATCCATCAGGAAGCCATAATAATTGAAAACATACATGCATCTAACAACAGAGCCTCAAAATACATGAAGCAAAAACTGATAGAACTGAAGGGAGAAATAAGCAATTCAACAATATTAGCCAGAGATTTCAATACTCTACTTTTTCTTTTTCTTTTCTTTTTTTTTTTTTTTGAGACAGAGTCTCGCTCTGTCCCCCAGGCTGGTGTGCAGTGGCTCAATCTTGGCTCACTGAAAGCTCCGCCTCCTGGGTTCACACCATTCTTCTCTCTCAGCCTCCCAAGTAGCTGGGACTACAGGTGTGAGTCACCAGGATGATCTCGATCTCCTGACCTTGTGATCCACCCACCTCGGGCTTCCAAAGTGCTGGGATTACAGGCGTGAGCCACCGCACCCAGCCTTTTTTTTTTTTTTTTTGGCAACGGAGTCTCACTTTGTCGCCCAGGTGAGAATGCAATGGCACAATCTTGGCTCACTGCAACCTCTGCCTTGGGTTCAAGTGATTCTCCTGCCTCAGCCTCCTGAGTAGCTGGGATTGCAGGCATGTGCCACCACACTCAGCTAGAATTTTTTTGTATTTTTAGTAGAGATGGAGTTTCACCATGTTGGCCAGGCTGGTCTTGAACTCCTGACCTCAGGTGATCTGCTGGCCTCGGCCTCCCAAAGTGCTGGGATTACAGGTGTGAGTCACCACACCTGGCCTCAATACCCTACTTTCAATAATGGATAGAACAGATGATCAACAAGGAAACAGACCAAGCAATATTGGAGTACACTGCCCATCTACTTTGTTCCTAGGGACACTATAATCCATTAGCTACTGCCAAGACCTCTGCAAGCCAAGAAATTAGATTGCCTGGTGATCTCTGCTGCCCTTTACAGTTGATGTATCTAACTTGTGAAGGTCCCTTCATATCCCGAGATCAGAGGGCCCACCTCAATGGTGCATTTCCTACAGCCTTACTTGGCCTACAAAGGACAGCAACCAGAGAACTTCTCAAAGATACAGCTGCTCCCTTCAATGCCCTAGCAAAAGGAGTGCCTTCTGGGTCCTCTCATAAAATAGAGGTGATAGAGTGCACATGATAAATGCAGTCTATCACGCTAAGCCTTTGGATTCTGTCTTCCTTGTGATTGCTAGGAAAGATCTAGCATCTCATTTCACTAACCACTTAATAGTGGTAGGCCACCATGAAGTCCAAATTCCAGTCAACCAGCCAAGTAGTCTCTTACAGCCAAATTCAGGTACACAAGCTAACACATTACGTCTGGAGTCTCTAGCACATGCACCCATATCAATGAATTTGGCCTTATCTAGTATCACATTCTCCCCTCACTGGTCTAACATCCTTAGCACCCATCTTCCCAGACACCCTAGTTTTCTGCTAACGTATCAACAATGTCCTGCAATTATTTTAGTGTGTAAGCTGGGCCATTTCCTCCTGGGTCTCAGTGTGTATCTGTCCCCCTGAAACAAGGTGAGATTTTTTTTTTTTTTTTTTGAGAAGGAGTCTCATTCTGTTGCCCAGGCTGTAGTGCAGTGGCACAATCCTGGCTCTTGGCAACCTCCGCCTCCCGGGTTCAAGCGATTTTCCTGCCTCAGCCTCCTGAGTAGCTGGGATTACAGGTGTGCACCATCATGCCCGGCTAATTTTTGTGTTTTTAGTAGCAACAGGGTTTCACCATGTTGGACAGGCTGGTCTTGAACTCCTGACCTTAGGTGATCCGCCCGCTTTGGTCTCCCACAGTGCTGAGATTACAGGTGTGAGTCACTGTGCCTGGCCCATGATGAGATTTGACCCTATTAAAGACCTACTGGCAACAGATTGGTTGTGGTGGATTTTGAGGGTATGAGCATCCACTTTCAAGGCATTTGCCCAGGTGAGGTTATCACAGGGTTTTCAGACAGAGGAAAGTGGTCTCTTCAGACTGTGGACATCAGGCTACTTCCACTCACAAGGGAGACTCTGAATGACGTAGGAGTTCAATACTGTTGGCTTCATCTTGGTGCAACCAGATTCACCATTCCAAATTTCTGGATCCTATTCTTTCCCAATTAGTGCCCTAGTTTTTGCATGACAAATTTGATTAGACTGCAAATTCAACTCATTACTTTTCAGCAAACCACACAATTAAATTATGTGTTTGACTTTCAGCAATATCAGCCCTGGGTCTACACAAGTCAGAGATTGTTTTAGGCTTGTCATGGAAGCATTCTGATTCTCAAACTGTGACTTGAGCTGAGAGTGAATAGACCTGAGCTTGCCATTTTCTCTTCGTAATAACTCAACTGTACTGAAAAGAATCCATCGCACGCCACAGTCCTTGTTCCTTGGTCATTACTGCTGTCACTGTAGTCAAGAATAGCAGCCATTTGGGTTCCCAAGGCATGTGCTTCAGTCAGCACTTCACCACCATCACTTGACAGCATCACTAGCTGGAATGCTACTGCAGGCCATGGGTTGCTGGCATCCCACTTCCCATGGCAAGGAGCTCAGCAGGGAGCTCAAGCCCAGGGTGTGATTAAATAAATCCCCAAATCCAAGGCCGGGCGCGGTGGCTCACGCTTGTAATCCCAGCACTTTGGGAGGCCGAGGCGGGCAGATCACGAGGTCAGGAGATCGAGAACACGGTGAAACCCCGTCTCTACTAAAAATACAAAAAAATTAGCTGGGCGTGGTGGCGGGCGCCTGTAGTCCCAGCTACTCGGAGAGGCTGAGGCAGGAGAATGGCGTGAACCCGGGAGGCGGAGCTTGCAGTGAGCCGAGATCGTGCCACTGCACTCCAGCCTGGGCGACAGCGAGACTCTGTCTCAAAAATAAATAAATAAATAAATAAATAAATCCCCAAATCCATCTCTGCAGGTCTGTCTCCTGGGATCACTCCCAGTGCCACTTATTATATCAGTTAAGGTTCAATCAAAAGGCAGAAGCCACAATGGGAGTTTAACGTAAGGAATTATTGATAGGGGATTGGAATGATAGGGAATTGGTTAATGAGAGCTAAAGACAATTCTAAAGAATACAGAGAGCCTGGGCAATATAGTGAGACCCCATCTCTACAAAAAATAAAGATAAATTTTAAGCCGGGCACGGTGGCCACGCTTGTAGTCCCAGAACTTTGGGAGGCTGAGGCGGGTGGATCACGAGGTCAGGAGATCGAGACCATCCTGGCTAACACAGTGAAACCCCGTGTCTACTAAAAATACAAAAAAAATTAGCCAGGCGTGTTGGCAGGCGCCGTGTAGTCCCAGCTACTCGGGAGGCTGAGGCAGGAGAATGGCATGAACCTGGGAGGTGGCGCTTGCAGTGAGCCAAGATCGCGCCACTGCACTCCAGCCTGGGCCACAGAGCGAGACTCCGTCTCCAATAAATAAATAAATTAATTAATTAATTTTAAAATTAACCAGGCATGGTGATGCAAACCTGTGGTCCTAGTTACTGAGGAGGCTGAGGCTGAAGGATCTTTTTTTTTTTTTTTTTTTTTTTTTTGAGATGGAGTCTTGCCCTGTTGCCCAGGCTGGAGTGCAATGGCGTGATCTCAGCTCACTGCAACCTCCGCCTCCCAGGTTCAAGCAATTCTCCTGCCTCAGCCTCCAGAGTAGCTGGGACTACAGGCACCTGCCACCATGCACAACTAATTTTTGTATTGTTAGTAGAGATGGGGTTTCACCACGTTGGCCAGGCTGGTCTCGATCTCCTGATCTTGTGATCCACCTGCCTCGGCCTCCCAAAGTGCTGGGATTACAGGCATGAGCCAGCCTGCCCGGCTGAAGGATCTCTTGAGCCCAGGAGTTTGAGGCTGCAGTGAGCTGTGATTGCACCACTATACTCCAGCGTGGGCAACAGAGTGCTGTCTCAATTAAAAAAAAAAAAAGAATACAGAAATAAGTACAGAGGTGGCAGATATAAAGATCAGCTACTATCGCCAGGGCTGAGATACAGTATCCAAGGAAGAATCTTCTCCCACCAGGGCTGAGATCCAGACGTCATTTGAAAGGCATGGCAGAGAAGCCACTGACATGCCTCACTAAATGAGACCTCCTAGAAATCTGCCCTCTGGGATATCAGGTGAAGCTGCTATTCCACCAAGCACTGTTGGAACCAAGAACTGTAGGAAACTCACTCTGCAGGAGCCCATTGCTGGAAAGAGCTTTGCCAGTGCAAGGATCAAGCCCTGTAGAGAGTCAGGCCGTTAGAGGAGTCAAGCACGAGAGCATGCAGACTCAGCGAGAGCCCAGTGCCTGAGGAAGCTGTACCCATACAGGAACCAAGTGCCAGAGAAAGCCATGCTTTCTACCTGTTAGAAAAAGTGCGCTTGGTGAGAGCACAGTGCTGGAGAAAACTAGACTGCTACAGAAGTCAAGTACTGGAGAAGCGTGCTCTGCCAGAGTTCAGTGCTAGAGAAAGCCACATGAGGGTCAGGACCAGTGGTGGGTGTGCAAAAACTGTCCAAGTGCCAGGAGCCACTCACTGCAAAGGCAGCATGTGGTATGGGATTTGTGGTGTCCATATTGGGGGAGGGAACGTGGTAAAGTGTTGCAAACTGGGGTCTTTGAGCCTCCCAAGGACTTTTCACTCTGGACATGCATCTAGGGCAGAGAACCACTGGGATCTGCCCCTGAAAAACTGCAGCAAGAGCAAGAAAAATGAAACCTCAACAGGACCAGAACCAGGAAGAGCTTCCCCTTCTTCTTGCAATGTCCCACCAGCGCCCTCTACTGACAAAGCATAACATCATGTTCTTTGCAAGGAGAAATGTAATAGAAGTCCAGCCTGTTATCTTAGAGCAGGTACTGGAGGGTGACATTTAGAGCTGAGACAACTGATTGAAAACTGACATAGTGCCAGAATCCCCACATAGGCTCTCTGACTCATAGACTGAAGGTCAATATGACAGGAAGGTCTAAGTGAAAGCCCCTGGAACTTCCCCTCCCTAAAGAGAAAAGAAGCCAGTAGAAATACCACATTCCTGAGGGAAGCACAGAGATTAATGCCGCCATCAAAAAATTAAAAGAAGCAAGGGTGATGACACCTATCACATACTCATTTAACCCACCAGTGTGGCCTGTGCAGAAGTCAGATGGATCTCGGAGAATGACTGTGGACTATCATAAACTTTATCAGATGGTGACTCCAATTGTAGCTGCTGTTCCCAGATACAGTATCTTTATTGGAGCAAATTAGTATTTGTAAGGCTGCTAGTTTGTTTGTTTTTTTCCTTTTTTTTTTTTTTTTTTTTTTTTTGAGACGGAGTCTCACTCTGTCACCAGGCTGGAGTGCAATGGTTCCATCTCGGCTCACTGCAACCTCTGCCCCCTGGGTTCAGGCAATTCTCCTGCCTCAGCCTCCCGAGTAGCTGGGACTACAGGTACGCACCACCAAGCCCAGCTAATTTTGGTATTTTTAGTAGAGATGGAGTTTCACCATGTTGGCCAGGATGGTCTTGATCTCTTGACCTTGTGATCCGCCTGCCTCGGCCTCCCAAAGTGCTGGGATTATAGGCATGAGCCACCATGCCCGGCTTTTTTTTTTTTTTTTTTTGAGGCAGGGTCTCGCTTTGTCACCAAGGCTGGAGTGCAATGGTGCAATCTCAGCTCACTGCAACCTCTGCCTCCCGGGTTTAAGAGATTCTCCTGCCAAGTAGCATCCCAAGTAGCTGGGATTACAGGCATGTGCCACAATGCCTGGCTATTCTTTGTATTTTTAGTAGAGATGGAGTTTCACCATATTGGCCAGGCTGGTCTCCAACTCCTGACCTCAAGTGATCCGCCCACCTCGGCCTCCCAAAATCCTGGGATTACAGGCATGACCCACAGTGCCTGGTCTATGCTGCTAGTTTTGAGCAGGGACCGCAGCGAGAGAAGGCACTGCAGCAAGTCCAGGCTGCATTACATCACATGCTGCTCTACTGTGTGGTGCTTGAGATCCAGCAGATCCGGTAATGCTCAGTGTCCATGGCAAACATGGCAAACACCAATAGAAGAATCGACTCCTTCAACAACAACTTTTTTTTTTTTTTTTGGGTCAGGGTCTCACTCTGTCACCGAGACTGGAGTGCAGTGGCATGATCACAGCTCACTGCAGCCTCAACCTCCCAGGCCCAAGTGACCCTCCTACCTCAGCCTCCCAAGTGGCTAACTTTTTGCCACCACGCCTAGCTAACTTTTTCATTTTTAGTAGAGACAAGGTCTCACTATGTTGCCCAGGCTGGTCTCAAACTCATGGTCTCAAGTGATCCTCCTGCCTCAGCCTCCCAAAGTGCTGGGATTACAGGCATGAGTCACGGCCCCCAGCCCAATACCAACTCTTGCTACATTGTCTTCCTCTCCCTCCATTAGTGCCTATGATCTCCTGGAGTATCTCTCATTTTACAGAAGAGTCTGCAAAATCTGCTGTCATGGCCTCGCAGTGGCCGGAATTTTGACTAGTATGTTTGATTGTTTGCTATGTTTGGAATGAGAAATAGCCAGAAGTACAGACCTATACTAACGCATGGGCAGTTGCTCATGATTTGGCTAGATAGCCTGGTATTTGGAAGGAACAGGATTGGTGACAAGGAAGTTTGAGCTCTTGTAACCTTTTTTTAAAAACAGACCTCAATCAATTTTACTTCAGTTAAAACCATTTCGGCCAGGCACAGTGGCTCACGCCTGTAATCCCAGCACTTTGGGAAGCCAAGGCGGGCGGATCACAAGGTCAGGAGATTGAGACCCTCCTGGCTAACATGGTGAAACCCTGACTCTACTAAAAATACAAAAAATTAGCCAAGTGTGGTGGCACGCACCTGTAATCCCAGCTACTCGGGAGGTTGAGGCAGCATCTCTTGAACCCGGGAGGCGGAGGTTGCAGTGAGCTGAGATCGCACCGCTGCACTCCAGCCTGGATGACAGAGCGAGACTCTGTTTTAAAAAATAAATAAATAACGTTTCATCCAGGGACTGGCTTGATCTTCTCTCCTCTGGTTTCTGAGTCCCTTAGATGGGCTGTAACTTTTCTTTAATTATTCCTTATTTTATTCACAATTAGCAGTCAGAATAGTATATTAGGTTCTATCAAACAGTGGCAAGTGCTGTAAGGCAAGTTTCCTCTTGAGTGGCCAGTGTGTTCTTTAGCTAGGTATACCATAACAAGGTACCACAGACTGGGTGGCTTAAACAACAGAAGTTCATTTTCTCATAGTTCTGGAGGCTGGAAGTCCAAGATCAAGGTGTCAGCAGAGTTGGTTTCTTCTGAGGCATCTCTCATTGTCTTGTAGATGGCCTTGTTCTCCTTGTGTCTCTACATGGTCTTCACCTTGTATATGTCTGTGTCTAAATTTCCTCTTAAGTGCACCAGTCGTATTGAATTAGAGCCCACCCTAACAACTTCACTGTAATTCAATTACTGTAACCTGTACGGACCTTGGGAGACTGAACAAAGCAGGGTGAATGTGGGAATAAAAGACAAAGACAAAAGAGTATATTTGGAAGAAGGGGTCAGGGGGCACCTTGTCTCTAGTGGACGAGGGCCCTGAGCTTTTTTCTTTTTTTTTCTTTTTGAGATGGAGTCTCGCATTTGGCCCAGGCTGGAGTGCAGTGGCGTGATCTCGGCTCACTGCAAGCTCCGCCTCCCAGGTTCACACCATTCTCCTGCCTCAGCCTCCCAAGTAGCTGGGACTACAGGCGACCACCACCACGCCTGGCTAACTTTTTGTATTTTTAGTAGAGATGGGGTTTCACTGTGTTAGCCAGGATGGCCTTGATCTCCTGATTTCATGATCTGCCCACCTCAGCCTCCCAAAGTGCTGAGATTACAGGTGTGAGCTACCACGCCTGGCCAAGGGCCCTGAGCTTTACACAGCCCTCCGTATTTATTGGTAAAAGAGATAACGAGAAAGGGGGGCTGGTTGTTGGGTAATTGTCAGTCAGCTGTTTGGTTCACAGCAGGCTTGTGAGACTGTATCCTTCGAACAATAGGCGCTAGATTTCCCAGTAGCTAACTTCAAGGAGCCTGGCGCCAGGGAGTGATGGCCCTCAGCAAACCTTTTGGTGGCAGGTGCAGTGTGAGTTTGCTTACATCCTGCATTCATAATAAACAGTTTGCTGTTTGATCATATAGCCTCCAGTGGAATGCTGAGTTGGTCACGATCCCTGTGGCCTTTTCGGCTCCCAACAAATTACCTCTTTAAAACCCTCTCCAAATACAGTCACATTCTGAGGTATCAGGACTTCTTCATATGAATTGGGGTGAGGGGGCAGGATATACCTTCAGTCCACAACACCCAGTATTGAACAAATTTGCAGACCACTATCTGACTATCAAGGCCTGAATAGGAAGCCTTACCTGCAGGGCTTTTCACGTGCAGGCAGGCATCTTTCCTCAAGTCAGTCTACCTGTGTAGCTCCCTTCTAAGTGCTCAAAGGTGAGCAGATTAGGTCAGTTCTTCCAGGGCTACATGTTTACATGTGGTTTCTGGCAGGGGTGGGAGAGATGAGGGAGACCATTAATTAAGGTATTTGATATGGTTTGGCTGTGTCCCCCCACCCAAATCTCATCTTGAATTGTAGTCCCCATTGTAATCTCCACGTGTCATGGGAGGAACCCAGTGAGAGGTAATTGAATCATAGGGGGCAGTCACCTCCATGCTGTTCTTGTGACAGTGAGTGAGTTCTCATGAGATCTGGTAGTTTTATAAGGGGCTTTTCCAACTTTGCTCAGCACTTCTTATTATTCCCGCCATGTGAAGAAGGACATGTTTGCTTCCCCTTCCGCCATGACTATAAGTTTCCTGAGACCTCTCCAGCCACACTGAACTGGGAGTCAATTAAACCTCTCTCCTTTCTAAATTATCCAGTCTTGGGTATATCTTTAGCAATGTGAGAACAGACTAATACATCTTTCTTCTTCCCCAGTTCTGGACCATGTTTACCAATCCATAGTCACAGGTAGTACTCGACTTTGACAGGCTTCCCCTTGTAAAACTTGGAATTTGATGGCTGGGCACAGTGGCTCACACCTGTAATCCCAGCACTTTGGGAGGCTGTGGCAGGTGGATCACTTGAGGTCAGGAGTTTGAGACCAGCTGGGCCAACGTGGTGAAATCCTGTCTCTACTAAAAATAAAAAAATTAGCCATGCATGGTGGCATGTGCATGTAATCCCAGCTACTTGAGAGGCTGAGGCAGGAGAATCGCTTGAACCTGGGAGGCAGAGGTTGCAATGAGCCGAGATGGTGCCACTGCACTCCAGCCTGAGCAACAGAGCAAGACTCTGTCTCAAAAAAAACAAAAAACAAAACAAACAAAAAAAAACTTGGAATTTGACGGTGTAGAACAGAACCTAAGTTCTTAGGCAACAGGTTCACTCTCAAGGGGAAAAACAGAGGAAGGAACAGATATATAGACATACCATTTCTCCTTCTTAGTAACTCCATTCCTTCCTAAGTAAGTCAGGAGGTGGGGAAAGGTCAGTAATGTTACACCTTTAGATCTTTATCTGCATAAAAGTAAACATCAGGAGTGGGGAAAATGTGTTCTCTCCACCAGCATAATGCAAGACAGCTGACAGAATCCTCTCCTGGAGGGATCCCCAAGTTATCTCCAGCCGAGCTCTTTCATGAAACAAATAATATTTGTTTCCTATTGCTGCATAACAAATTACTACGCATTTAGCAGCTTAAAGCCACAACCAATTATTATCTCGCAGTTCCCTAAGTCCCACTGTATGGGCATGACTGGGTTCTTAGCTCAGTCTCGCAAGGGCAAAGTCTAGGTGTTGGCTGACCTGGGCTCTTATCCAGATGCTTTGAAGAAGAATCCACTTTCGAGCTCATTTAGGTTGTTAGCCAAATTCAGTTCCTTGCTGGATGTCGGGTAGTGGCAGCTCTCTGGAGGCCTCCACATTCCTCAGCACATGGCTGCCTCCTTCTTCAAGTCAGCAATGGCTCAAATGCCCCTCATAACTTCCTGTTCTGCTACCAGCTAGAGAAAAGCTTGCTTTTAAATGGCTACCTGACTGGGTGGTAATCTCAGTATCCCCATATCAACTGACTTGGAATTTTAATTACATATGCCAAATCCTTTAACAGCAGCACCTAAATTAGTGCTTGACTGAATAACCAGGGGACAGGAATCTTGAGGGGAGCATCTTTAGAATCCTGTCTGTCACACCAGGGAATCCCACTCTTTGCCCCAGACCCTGAGAGAAGACAGTTCCTCTCTGCCACAGGTTTGTTAGATCCTAATCTAGCCCAATAGACAAGTGTGGTACACACTCTCTCCCCTAGAGAGGCCACAGTCAGCTCTTCAGCTCATTCATAAATTCTTAGCAACTTTGTATGAACTAGAAAAAAGGTGCCCTTTCCTTAAAACAATGTACTGTTATCTGTTGGAAATCTGTTGCACTAACTATACAAACCTCTTGTTTACCTGGTAGTGAATGGCACCCACCTCCAGGTGTTGTGAGTGGCCTTGATCTCAGTAGATCCTGTGGGCTCAAATACAGCCTGTGCATTGCAACCACTTGTCCACTCTGGCTATTGTCATAGAGACATTTTTTTCCCAGAATCTTTCTGACATTCTTCATTGATATATCTGTTAACGATTTGGGGAAAATTTGAAATAAAATGGTTATAACTTCCTGAAAATGCTATAATGCATTATTAATACCCAGAAAAAAACATTTTGCCACTGGTCTGATCTAATCTATTTGGGGTTTTTGTTTGTTTGTTTGAGACGGAGACTCGCTCTGTCATCCAGGCTGGAATGCAGTGGCGTGATCTTGGCTCACTGCAACTTCTGCCTCCTGGGATTTTTTTAGTAGAGACAGGGTTTTACCATGTTGGCCAGGGTGGTCTCAAACTCCTGACCTCAAGTGACCCACCTGCCGCGGCCTCCCAAAGTGCTGGGATTACAGGCATGGGCCACTGCGCCTGGCCTAATCTGTTTGTTTATATTCAGAAGCAAATATCCAAAATCCTCCAAGGAGCAAACCCTGAAGTAACTGGAATATTAAGGCAATAATGGCGGCCACTAATGTTACTCAGTGCCTCTATCTATCTATCTACCTACCTACCTAGCTACCTACCATCTATCTCTGATCTATGTGTATGCTATATACACATACACTCACATAATCTCATTTAATCATCACATTCCTTTTGGGTAGGGATTATTATGCCTACTTACAAATAAGAAAACTGAGGCTTTGTAATGTTATATTATTTGCCCAAGGTCACAGATAAGAAGAAGCTGAGTCAGGATTCAAACCTCTGTCATCCATTTCAAAGCCTACGCTCCTAACCACTTTGGTGGAGATTAGCCAAGTGCCTGTGCCCTGAATTGAGACCTTGGGCTGTTCTGTGGTGAAGCCAGTGGAATTGCTGCAGGCCCAGTGCCAAGTGCTTTATCTGCATCTTCTTATTTAAAGTCCTCACAGCCGGGCGCGGTGGCTCACGCCTGTAATCCCAGCACTTGGGGAGGCTGAGGTGAGTGGATCACCTGAGGTCAGGAGTTTGAGACCACCCTGGCCAACATGGTGAAACCCCATCTCTACTAAAGATACAAAAATTAGCTGGGCGTGGTGGCACATGCCTGTAATCCCAGCTACTCGGGAGGCTGAAGCAGGAGAATCACTTGAACCTAGGGATTGCAGTGAGGCAAGAGGCTCTATTGCACTACAGCCTGGGCAACAAGAGCAAAACTCCGCCTCAAAAAAAGCACTTTGGGAGCTTTGGGAGGCTGAAGTGGGTGAATTGCTTGAGCCCAGAAATTCAAGACCAGCCTGAGCAACATGGCAAAACCCCATCTCTACAAAAAATACAAAAATTAGCCAGGCATGATGATATGCACCTGTAAGTCCCAGCTACTTGGGAGGCTGAGGTGGGAGGATTGCTTAAGATGCAGTTTGAGGCTTCAGTGAGCCATGATTGTACTACTGCACTCTAGCCTGAGCAACAAAGGGAGACCCTGTCTCAAATAAATAAATAAATAAATAAGACAGGGTCTCAACTCTGTTGCCCAGGCTGGAGTGCAGCAGCATGATCATAAGTTCTCTGCAGCTCAGACCTCTCAGGCTAAAGTGATCCTCTCACCTTGCCACCCCACCCCAGTAGCTGGGACTACAGGCACATGCCATCATGCTGGGCTAATTTTTTAATATTTTGTAAAGATGGAATCTCGCTATGTTGCCCAGGCTGGGCTTTTTGGTTTTTTTGTTTTGTTTTGTTTTGTTTTTGAGACGGACTCTTGCTCTGTCACCAAAGCTGGAGTGCAGCGATGCGATCTTGGTTCACTACAACCTCTGCCTCCCAGGCTCAAGCGATTCTCGTGCCTCAGCATCCCAAGTAGCTGGGATTACAGGTGCCGCACCACCATGCCCAGCTAATTTTTGTATTTTTAGTAGAGATGGGGTTTCACCATGTTGGCCAGGCTGGTCTTGAACCCCTGACCTCAAGTGATCCGCCCACCTCAGCCTCCCAAAGTGCTGGGATTACAGGCATGAGTCACCACGCCTGGCCCCAGGCTGGTCTTGAAACCCTGGCTTCAAGAGATCATCGTGCTTTGTTTGGCCTCCCTCCCAAAGTGCTGGGATAGCAGGCTAAACCATCGTGCTCTGCTAAACAATTTTTTTCTTTTTTTTTTTCAGACGGAGCCTCGCTCTGTTGCCCAGGCTGGAGTGCAGTGGTGCGATCTCCGCTCACTGCAACCTCTGCCTACCAGGTTCAAGAGATTCTCCTGTATCAGCCTCCCGAGTAGCTGGGATTACAGGAGCCCACCACCACGCCCAGCTAATTTTTATATTTTTAGTAGAGACGGGGTTTCACCATATTGGTCAGGCTGGTCTCCAACTCCTGACCTCAGGTGATCCACCCGCCTCGGCCTCCCAAAGTGCTGGGATTACAGGCGTGAGCCACCGAGCCCGGCCAAAAATTTTCTTAAATGTAAAGGTTTATATTGATCTTTCCAATTTAACATATCCCTGATGGCCTGTGGATGCACCAACCACACTGACAGAATCATTTGAGCCTACCTTTACCGTTATCTCCGTCTTAGAGCTTCACAAGAAATTATGTAGCTTGCCCAAGATTACACTACAAGTAATGGCTGGAATTATGATTCAAACACAGCCCTGTCTAGTTTCAGAAACTGAAGTCCTACGGGTTTCCTACAAGGCCCTGCCTCACCCTCTGCCTGCTCTCAAAAATACACAACTTAATCGCTTGCAAAAGACTTTCCACCAGCTTGCCCCATTTGGAAGTCATAAATGGGGCAAGTTGGTGGAAAGTCAGTGAGGTGAGGAGAAGAGGACACTACCCAGATTCTTCTTGTCTCCTTACAGGAGTCGGGAGTGAGAATGACGAGGAGAGCCCTCCACGAGAAGGGGCTGAAGACAGAGCCCCTCAGGAGGCTCCTGCCCAGGAGGGGCCTCCGGACAAATGCCCGGCCCAGTTCCATGGTGGTGCCAGACACCAGAGCTCCCGAGGGAGGCAGCAAGGCCCCGAGGGCACCCAGAACAATCCCCCAGGGTAAGGGGAGGTGAGTGGGGTCCCCAAGCAAGCCAAGGCCCCTAAAGCCTCCCTTGGCTGCCCCAAGATCCAGCCACTACCTGTGCCCCGAGGGCGGAAAGAGCTTCCCAGCTCACCCACCGCGGTAGCATCGGGGGCGAGCGGCCCTACACTTGCCCGAACCTAAGGCCACAGCACCCATCTGGCTCGCCACTGGCGCCCGAATGCATGGGAAGGGCTTAGGGCAGAACTCGGATCACATCCAGCGCCTGAGGCCGCCTTGCTAGAGGCCCAGGGGAGAGGTGCACTGGGCTGCCTCACCCACCTCCTCACGCACCCACGCGGCCACCCGCCCAGCGGTCTGAGTGTGCCATGCGAGGCGCCTGCCACCCCGGGAGAGGCGCCGAGTCCCCAGTCCTGCCGGCACTGAGCCTCCGGGTCCACAGCGGGCAAGGGCCGTGGCGGGGACAGGCGCACGGGACCCGCCGGCCTCGCGCCTTCTGCAGCACCACGAGACGTCCACGTGGCGCCCGGACGTCCACGCATGTGTTGAGGCCCGCGCACGCGCAGAGACCCCAGCGCGGAAGCCGCCCCGCACGCCAGGGCTTATGTACGCCAGCGCTGGGGGACCTCCAGCGCCCGAGGACATAGGGCAAGTGCTTCCACCAGGGTGTCAGCCTAGCAGGCCAACCTGGGAACCCACGTGGACAAGCGGCCTTTCAGCCCAGGCGCCCACCTTGTGTGGAGGCGTGGAGACTTCTGGCGCAGCCCTGAGCTGGTGGCCTAACCTACCTGGAAAATCCTAGCCCGAGAAGCAGCACGAGTGAGCCTTTTGGGTGGTTCCAAGGCCCTTCACCAAGCTCTCACTTCCTGACTTCACCGTTGGGTCTGTTGTACTAGGAAATAATAATGCCTCCCATTTATCAAGGGTTTACTCTGTACCAGGCATTGTGACTGATGTAATTTAGTTCTCACTGCATCTCTATGGCACGGATATTATCTGCATTTTGCAGATGGAGAAATTGAGTTTCTGAGAGGTTAAGGAACCTGCCCAAAGTCAGCAATGCAGTACCACTTCTCGTGCTGGGACACAGCGGGGTTAATTAAGGCCGTGGGCTAACAGGGCCTCCACTTATGGAGAGCATTCATTTTTCTCTGGTGAATTATAGAAAACGCTTTTTACACTGAAGTGAGTAGATACTCCCTGGGATGAAAGTTAACATTTGTACCAATGATTGAGATGACACAGAAATTTCACACTTCAAGCCAATGCTTTAGGTTCAGCCCACGGAATTCTGGAGTGACCTTTTCCCTTTTTTCAGTCGTCACCAGGGTGATGTTGGTGAAGGAAGCTCCACTCCAGGACCAGCTCCTGTGTAGAGCCTTCCTGGAGGCCAACAAGGATGACCTCTCTCCGTTTGCCATCCCACTGGGTTGTCTGGGAAGTTCATCCAGTTCCTCTGGACTAAGATTTCCAAGTTCCCAAAAGGGAAACTAATCTTCAGGAGTTGGGAATGAAAAAATGGAATTTGGGGGAATTCCTGAAAGCATGTTATTCTGTATTTTTCATAACTTTCTGTATTTTTTTTTTTCTTTTGAGACGGAGTTTTGCTCTTGTCACTCAGGCTGGAGTGCAGTGGTGTGATCTCGGCTCACTGCAACCTCCGCCTCCTGGGTCCAAGTGATTCTCTTGCCTCAGCCTCCCTAGCAGCTGGGATTACAGGCACGTGCCACCACGCCCAGCTAATTTGTTGTATTTTTAGTACAGAGAGGGTTTCATCATGTTGGCCAAGCTGGTCTCAAACTCCTGACCATAGGTGATCCACCCACCTCAGCCTCCCAAAGTGTGGGGATTACAGGCGTGAGCCACCATGCCCGGCCACTTTCTGTATTTTTTAATAAATAAGAAATACACATTTAGTAGTAGTTACAAAGAACTGTAGGCCGTAGCAAATGTTCAATAACTGGAAAATGCCAACGAACATTTGTTGGGTAGTATTTAAATAACGAAATGTTCAAATATTTGACAAGATTAACAACACTACACAGAATCACGAGTTGAAATTGCCAGTTTAGGCTGAGTATGGTGGCACATGCCTATAATTCCAGCACTTTGGGAGGCCAAAGCAGGAGGATCACTTGAGCCCAGAGTTTGAGGCTATAGTGAGCTATGATTGCACCACTGCACTCCAGCCTGAGCAACAGAGCAAGACCCTGTCTCTTAAAAAAAGAGAGAGAGAGAGAAATTGCCAATTTAAGGACTTATTTGTTTCCAAAACTTGTTATTGATTAGAACATCATTTGCAGGATTTGTATAAAATACAGTGCACGTAAACATTAATATTTGTGAGAATGACTCGCTCTTAACAACAGGTAGAACCACAAATATACTTTCAGTGTGTCAACAGCTACAAAAAGTATTTTGACTACTTATCTCCTAGGTACTCTTGTCCCATATTCTGGAAATGTCTACCTTAACATTATTTATTTATTTTTTGAGACAGTCTTGCTGTAGCTCCCAGGCTCAAGTGCAGTGGTGTGATCTCGACTCCACCTCCTGGGTTCAAGCAAATTCTTGTGCCTCAGCCGCCCGAGTAGCTGGGATTAGAGGCATGTGCCACCATGCCCGGCTAAGTTTTGTATTTTTTGTAGAGACAGGGTTTTGCCATGTTGGCCAGGCTGGTCTCGAACTCCTGACCTCAAATGATCCAACTGCCTCAGCCTCCCAGAGTACCCGGATTACAGTACCTTAACTTTAGACTCCGTGTGTCAACATTGCCTTCTCTTGCTTTCAATTTGGCATTAGTGGATTTCTTTAAGCCAGGAATGCCTCTGTGTTGATTGTTAAGCATTAATTCTCACAGGAGAATTATAATGCTTTTCCCCATTTTCCCAATTTCTTGACTGATTGTTTTTGGGATTCAGAAGAACATACAGATTTCCTGATAAATTCCAGGAGGGATTTCCTGCATAGAAACACTACTTTGGGGTTGGGCGCAGTGGCTCATGCCTATAATCCCAGCACTTTGGGAGGCCAAGGCAGTCGGATCATTTGAGGTCAGGAGTTCAAGACCAGTCTGGCCAACATGGTGAAACCTCATCTCTACTAAAAATACAAAAAAAAAAAAAAAAATTAGCCGGGCATGGTGCTGTACACCTGTAGTCCAAGCTACTTGGGAGGCTAAGGCAGGAGAATCACTTAAACCCGGGAGGTGGAAGTTGCAGTGAGCAGAGATTGTACCACTGCACTCCAGCCTGGATAACACAGTGAGATTCTGTCTCAAAAAAGAAAAAGAAAGGCCGGGCGCGGTGGCTCATGCCTGTAATCCCAGCACTTTGGGAGGCCAAGGCGGGCAGATCACGAGGTCAGGAGTTCAAGACCAGCCTGACCAACATGGTGAAACCTGTCTCTCCTAAAAATACAAAAATTAGCCAGGCATGGTGTTGCGTGCCTGAAATCCCACCTACTCAGGAGGCTGAGGCAGGAGAATTGCTTGAACCCAGGAGGCAGAGGTTGCAGCGAACTGAGATCCCACCACTGCACTTCAGCCTGTGTGACAGAGGGAGATTTGTTTCAAAAAAAAAAAAAAAGGAAAATTAAAGAAAAAGAAACACTACTCTGGGCTGAGCAGCATCGGCAAGTCAAGTCGGCTGCTGGAATTTTACCTACAACATTGAATCTTGCCTTTTTGGTTTCAGGGGCCTCAGAGCCAGAGAATCCAAGTGTGCGTCCTGGCTCTACCAGCTCCTGGTGGCGAGGTCTTGGGCAAGTCACTTTACCTCTCTGAGCTTCAATTTAATGGATGAATAATGTGTGGGGAGTCAATGCTTGCTTTTTGAGGCAATATTGTAGGAGGGTTAAGAGTGTGGCTCTGGAGTCAGTCTGAGGTTTGAATCCTGGCTCCATTACTTACTATCTCTTTGATTTGAGGCAAGTTACGAACCACTCCATTTTTCTCTTCTGTAAAGTGGTAGCACTGATTGATGATTGTGGCAAACATCATCTTCATAGAGTTTTCATGAGTTTAAATGAGATCACATATGAAAATGCTTAACACAGAACATGGTACATTGTAAGTGCTTGATAAACGCAAACCACTGTAGCTGTTACCTGCTGTATCTACCTCACCGGGCAGTTGTGAGGATGAAAGGGAGGCTGTGTTGGGGAAGTGCTTTCCAAGCTGTGAAATGGTAGCCACACACTTCTCTTGCCTTCAGAGATGGGATGGTCCGAAGCTATGGGCAGACATTAATGGTATCCCCAAGTAAGGGGCCTGAGAATACTTACCTATGTCCACAGAAGGTAGCTGTGTTGAGGTGAGTGTCACCATGGGTAGCTGGGAAACAGTGCAAAATGCTCTCAGCTAAGGGTTAATTGCAGTCATGAGGGCAAACCCTGGCATGGTATGACTTGGGGCACCCTTGGAGACAGGGAGAAAACTGATTTTTCAGAAAGAGGCTTTAGAGGAAGGATCATGTTAAATGGAACCTGCCCACTATCTGTTTTTGTTTTTGTTTTTAATTAGGGGCCGCATCAGAGGAAGGGGACATGTAATAGAAGGTGGTTGGAGGGCTCTGACTTTTGTCTGAAACTGCTATTGGTGAAAGGCGGAACTTAGGACACATTCCTGTGAGCTGGAACCAGTGCACCCTCTCGCACTGTGCATGCACCAAGATGTCATTCATTGCCTAGACCGTAGACCAAACATGGCTCAAAGGGCCTTCCAGAGAGGATCGCATGTCATTCTGACAGCAGCCCCTCAACAACGTACAGATGAGGGCTTGAAGTCTCGGAAAGTCAAGTCCATTGCCCAGGGTCACACAACTGATATTAATATATTATGAAGTCAGGATTCAGAGACAGTCCAAGTTCTTTTTTTTTTTTTTTTTTTTTTTTTCTGAGCCAGAGTCTCGCTCTATCACCCAGGCTGGAGTGCAGTGGCACAATCTCGGCTCACTGCAACCTCCACCTCTCAGGTTCAAGTGATTCTCGTGCCTCAGCCTCCCGAGTAGCTGGGACTACAGACGTGTGCCACTGCGCCTGGCTAGTTTACAGTCCAAGCTCTTAACCCCACCAGCCTGCCTCAACCACCAGGGGCCAGACTGCTGATTTTGAACAAGGAAGAAGAAAATCCAAATGGTTTCAGTGCCTAAATGTCCTCCTTTCTTGCCTTTGGTAACAACTTTTTCTGTCTCTGAATATTACTGCTACTTCTCTGGACACTGCTTCTTTGCTTCCAGGGCTGTTTTTCTTGCTTAGCCCTAAGTCAGCCTCATTTGGGCCCTGTCCTTAGACTCTGTCTTCTGCACGGGTCTGTGAAAGATCTCCTTTACGTGTGCAGCTCCAGCTGTTGGTCCTCTCTCAGTCTAACCCAGACTGCCCCTCTGAGCGCCAGCCTGAGCAGCCAGCTGCCTCCTTGACATCCCTTCTCTGGGTCTCATTCGTGATGTCTCCCCTAACACAGCTTGCCTCTCAAGTGCCACCTCCTCCCTACCATGGCCTCTTAGTTCCAAATTGTGGCGTAGTGGTGGGGAATTTAGAAAGCCTTCAAAGACGAAGGCTCTTGAATGAGTTCTCAGGGCTAGAGATAGACAACAGAGTGTGTTCTCTGAGAGCTACCAACAGTCTAGGCGTGAACTTGGAGAGTGGAATTCACCATTTAATCAGTCAGCTGGCTACGGAATGCCCAGCTGCATGCCAGGTCCAGCTGCTGGGGTGGAAAGATGCATTCATGTGTAGAACAAACAGGATTCCTGGCTTCAGGGAGCATTCAGGCTGTTGGAGAAGACAGACGTCATGCAATCCCCCAAAATACACTCCTATAAACTGTGATAAGTGTCATGAAGGAAAAGTTCTTGGTGCCATAAAAGCATATTGTCGATCTAAATTAGATTAAGATGATCAAAGAAGGTCATTGTGAGAAAGTGACAATTACTATCTCCCTGAGATCTGAGTTGGGGAGGAGAATTCCATAGACAAGCAAGAATAGGCACAAAAGACCCAAGGGTGGGAAAGAGCATGGTATGGTGGGGAAACTGAAAGGCAATCCTTATAGTGGTAGCTAAGCATGCAGGGGCATGGGCTGAGATAAGGCCGGGTGGCCTGGGCAGGGGTGATGGCAGAGCCTTGTGGGCCACAGTAAGGAGCCTGGAGGTTTTGGGTTAACGTTTTTTTTTTTTTCTTAAATTTGAGACACAGACTCACTCTGTCCCCAGGCTGGAGTGCAGTGGCGTGATCTTGGCTCATTGCAACCTCTACCTCCGAGGTTCAAGCGATTCTCCCACCTCAGGCTCTCAAGTAGCTGGGATTACAGGCGCCCGCCACTACACCTGGCTAATTTTTGTATTTTTAGTAGAGAGAAAGTTTCACCATATTGGCCAGGCTGGTCTCAAATTCTTGACCTCAAGTGATCCACCCTCCTCGGCTTCCCAAAGTGCTTACAAATCCCCAAAGGGATTACAGGCATGAGCCACCATGCCCTTCCTGGTTTAACTTTTTATTTGGAAATAATTTCAAAGTTACAGAAAAGTCTCAAGAATAGTACAATGGACATCTGCATAGCCTTTGTCCCAGACTCACCCGCTGTTCACATTTTACCCCATTTCTCTGTCACTGGCCATCTGTCTATTTAAGGTATACACAGACAACTTTGATTCCGATCTAGTTGAGAATAAGTTGCAGACCTCATGTTCCTCTACCCCTAAATAGTGTGTGTTTCCTCCCACAGTACAGTTATCCACTGCATTAAATTTCACACTGATCCAATATGGCATCTAATTTACCTCCCATCTTGTCACTTGTCTCAGTAACACCCTTTAGATGGCATTTCTCCTCTAGCACAGGATCCACTCTAAGAATGATGTATTGCATTCGGTTGTTGTTTCTCTCTAGTATCCCTTAATCGGGAGCCTTTCTTTGTCTGCATGGTGTTGATATTATTGAAGAATTCAATCTTCCCCTTTATCTTAATAGAACATTCTTCATTTGGGGTTTGTCTGCTTGTTTCTTCGTTATAATATATGGGTTATGCATTCCTGGCTGGAAGACTGTGTAAGTGATACTGTGTCCTTCTCAGTGTAACAGCTAAAGCCACACATGTCTGTCTGTTCCTCCATGGTGATTTTTTTTTAAACAGTCTTGCTCTGTTGCTCAAGCTGGAGTGCAGTGGTGTGATCTCAGCTCACTGCAACCTCCGCCTCCTAGGTTCAAGCAATTTTCCCTGCTTCAGCCTCCAGAGTAGCTGGGATTACAGGTACCCACCACCACGCCCAGCTAATTTTTGTATTTTTTAGTAGAGACTGGGTTTCGCCATATTGGCCAGGCTGGTCTTGAACTCCTGACCTCAGGTGATCCACCTGCCTCGGCCTCCCGAAGTGCTGGGATTACAGGTGTGAGCCACCACACCCAGCCCCTCCTTGGTGATTTTAATTTTGATCACCAATTCAAGGTTATTTGATTTCTCCAATCTAGAGTTACTATTTTTCCCTTGTAACAAGTAATCAATGAGGAGGTATTTTATGACCATGACTATATCCTATTCCACATCAAAAGTTAAATAGATGAGGTTTAACACCTATTGATGATTCTTGCCTGACTAAGAATCACGATGGTTACAGAATAGTAACTCAACTCCAGGACTCCCTCCACATTTATTAGTCAACACTTGGCATTCTTCTGTCCACTTATTTTAGATTCACTATTCATAGGAACTCTTGGATTTATATTATTTTCCAATAAATTTTATAATTAGTTATTAATCTTAATTATTTTGGTGCTCAGATTGTCCCAGATTTGGCCGCTGGAAGCTCCTTAAAACTAGAAGCCTGGATTTCATCCCAGCTTCAGTGTAGTGGCATGATTCAGTTTACAGATAAGATCACCCTGACTGCTGTATGAGAATGCACTTATAGGGGCACAGATGAGGAAGCAGGGAGACCCTTGTGTAGTCCAGGTGGGAGATGTGGCTTAGATTAGGGTTGTGACATACATGGCGAGGGAATGGATGGAAGTAAGAGAAACATTGGAAGCCAGGTGCTGTGGCTCACGTCTGTAATCCCAACACTTTGGGAGGCCAAAGCAGGAGGATAGCTTGAGGCCAGGAGTTTGAGACCTGCCTGGGCAACATAGCAACACCCTATCTCTTAAAAAAAACAGTAAGAATCGGCCGGGCGTGGTGGCGCACGCTTGTAATCACAGCACTTTGGGAGGCCGAGGCGGGCGGATCACGAGGTCAGGAGATCGAGACCACGGTGAAACCCCGTCTCTACTAAAAATACAAAAAATTAGCCGGGCGTGGTGGCGGGCACCTGTAGTCCCAGCTACTTGGAGAGGCTGAGGCAGGAGAATGGCGTGAACCCGGGAGGCGGAGCTTGCAGTGAGCCGAGATCGCGCCACTGCACTCCAGCCTGGGCGACAGAGCAAGACTCCATCTCAAAAAAAAAAAAAAAAAAGTAAGAATTAGCCAGGCATAGTGCTGTGCACCTATAGTCTTAGCTATTCAGGAGGCTGAGGTGGGAGGATCACTTGAGCCCAGGAGTTTGAGGCTCCAGTGAGCCATGATTGTGCCACTGCCCTTCAGCCTCAGTAACAGAGTGAGACCCTGTCTCTAAAAGAAAGTAAAAACATTGGAGGTAGAATCAACAGGACTTAGTGGTGGATTGAACGCACAGTCAAGAGAGGGCAGAGTTGAGAGCCACCGGAGCAGCTGGGGGAATGGTGATGTTGACTGATACAGGGAAGACAAGCAGAGTAAGGGGTTGGGTGGCGGGGGAGGTGTTAGATGCGTTGAGTTTGAGGGGTCTGGAACATCCAGTGTTCTCTGGCACCCAAGTGAAGGGGTCAGTGAGACAACTAGACTCTGGAGCTGACACAGAAGTCCAGACCAGAAGAAAACTTAAGGCCATGAATCCATGGTCTTGGATGAAATGTTGTAAGGGGAGAATGTGGACTGAGATGGGAGTGCACTGTTTGGAGGTGCAGGGCTGTATGGCCAGAATTTGCAGTGGAGAGGTAGGTGGGGACCAGGGCACATGGTGCCTGGAGTGTCAGGCTGAATGCTGAGCGCTGGGTAGCCCACTGAAGAGTCCTGGGCAGGGAAGTGAATGACAGGTGTGATTGGCGTTTCAGCAGGACTGTTCTGACAGCCAAGTACAGATGATCTGGGGGGCTGTGGCAGTGGCTGATGCTGTCGTCCTTTCTAAAGCAAATCTGCTCATCTCTTGCCCCTGGAGGTGGCTCAGGTGGGTCGCCATGCCTGAATGCCCTCTCCTTGTTCATCTGGGTGCAAAAACGATGATTAAAACACCTGTCTCAACTGCACTCACCAGCCCCTGGTGATGTGATAGCAAACCCACGTCTCCCTGCCTCATTGTAGCTAGAGCTATACAACCTGCTCCTAGGACCTTTACCCAGCCAGGTGTAACACAGCAGGTGTGAGTGTGCACAGGCTGGTCCCCAAGGCTTGTTGGAGTCTGTTTGGGGACCATGATCCTCTGCCCTGGCATGCTTTGAGTTCAGTGTGGTCTCTGTCACTCAGGCCACTGCTCATTCAAAACTGTATCTTGTCCCCTCCCACCCCGCACGGCCCATAGAGGGTGGGTTCAAGTCAGAATGAACATCCTGGGGTGCAGGCGTCTAGGAAGTATGCAGTCCTTCCTATGGGGTGCTGACAGCCCCTTGGCAGGACACAGATAACCAAAGGCAGAAATTGTAAGAGACCAGAGGAAGGGGCACCTGCTCTGGGAGCCCAGGATAGGCCAGAGTGTTTCTAGTTGGAGAAATCAGGGTTGGTCCTCAGAGAAGATGGCGTTTGAACTGGGACTTGAGGAGAAGACTATTTTCCATTTCACACAAGAAATCTTTGATTATTCAGTAAAAAGAGGAAATAAGAAAAAAAAATCAGACTAGTCTGGCCAACATGGTGAAACCCCGTCTCTACTAAAAATACAAAATTAGCCAAGCATGGCGTTGGGCGCCTGTAATCCCAGCTACTTGGGAGGCCCAAGCAGGAGAATCGCTTAAACTCGGGAGGCGGAGGTTGCAGTGAGCCAAGATCACGCCACTGCACTCCAGCCTGGCGGACAGAGCAAGACTCCGTCTCAAAAAAAATTTTTAAAAAAAGAGGCCGGGCGCGGTGGCTCACGCTTGTAATCCCAGCACTTTGGGAGGCCGAGGCGGGCGGATCACGAGGTCAGGAGATCGAGACCATGGTGAAACCCTGTCTCTACTAAAAATACAAAAAATTAGCCGGGCGTGTTGGCGGGCGCCTGTAGTCCCAGCTACTCGGAGAGGCCGAGGCAGGAGAATGGCGTGAACCCGGGAGGTGGAGTTTGCAGTGAGCCGAGACTGCGCCACTGCACTCCAGTCTGGGTGACGGAGCGAGACTCTGTCTCAAAAAAAAAAAAAAAAAAAAAAAAGAAAAAAAGGACGGGTGCAGTGGCTCATGCCTGAAATCCCAGCACTTTGGGAGGCCGAGGCGGGTGGATCATGAGGTCAGGAATTCGAGACCAGCCTGGCCAATATGGTGAAACCCTGTTTCTACTACTAAAACTACAAAAATTAGCCGGGCGTGGTGGCAGGCATCTGTAATCCCAGCTACTTGGGAGGCTGAGGCAGGAGAATCACTTGAACTCGGGAGGCGGAGTTTGCAGTGAGCTGAGATCGTGCCAGTGCACTCCAGCCTGGGCGACAGAGCGAGACTTCGTCTCAAAAAAAAAGGAAAAAGAAAAACAATCAAAGCCCCACTACGTCATATTTTATTGACATTGTCAACACAACAGTCCATTAGGTGGACCTGCATAGTTAGTCCTCTTATTGTTGGACTAATTCATTCCAGGCCTCAGGACATGGGCTTCCAGCCTGTGGCTGGGCAATGGGGCCAGATGCAACTCAGGAATCGGTGCTTGAGCCCATCCGCTCATTCTTCCACTCATAATGTCTATTAAGAACTCAATGCCTACCAGGCCCTGTGGATCCAATGAGTATCAGGACATGGTTCCTGTCCTGTCAAGTCTACTAGTAAGTGAGTCATAAGTGAAAAGAATTAGTTGTAGAGAAACCTGTAGAGTGCCACAATCCAGGCACAGGATGTTCAAGTGTGCGGTGATGACATAGACACAGGAGCTTCAGCCCTGGGAGCAGGAGAGGACACCAGGCGGAGCTCGAGGAGTGAGAGGGGACAGGCCTGATGATACACGCCAGGGGACCAAGCCCGCGGGGATGCCCCCAAGCGTGTCTCTGTCCACAGGCAGAAAGCTCATCCCACTGCCTCTCAGGCCTCTGAGTGTTTGTTTTTTCTGTTTTCTATTTCAAATATTCCCTTTCTCCCATTTTTGGGGGAACTGTTTTTATGCTACTTTCCAAAATCTCAACTTGCATGCATGCTTAATTCGTTTCATTTTTTTTTTTCTCTTTTTGACACTAAAAGCATTTAATGCTGTTTTTACCTCTGCATATAGCTTTGGCTGTTAATCCTACTTTTTAAATTATTTTCTAAATAGTCTGTTTTTTAATTTTTTTAATTCTTGATTTACATCTTGTCCTAAGGATAATTTGAGATGCTACTTATGTTTCAAAATTTCTAAGTGGTGTGTTTTACATTATTGTTAGTTGTATTGCATTTTGATCTGAGAATGGTTTCTAGAATTTCTGCTTTTCAAAATTTACCAAAATATTCTTTGTAGCTTAATAATTATTTAATTTTGTCCATTGTCCATGAAACTTAAAGAAGATGTATTGTTTGTTTTCAGGGTAAGAAATTTATATGTTCATATTTTCTATGTCCTTATTTATTTTTTGATTATTTGTTCAGAAAATGTGTTAGAATATTTCCAATAAAAGTGTTTCTCATGTTTTTCCTTGTATTGCTATATATTTTATTTCACAGTTCTTTGTTGTTTATTTAACATAAGAAAAAAAAAAAAGGCCGGGCGCGGTGGCTCACGCCTATAATCCCAGCACGTTGGGAGGCAGAGGTGGGCAGATCACCAGGTCAAGAGCTCCAGATTATCCTGGCCAACATGGTGAAACCCCATCTCTACTAAAAATACAAAAATTAGCCTGGTGTGGTGGCGCATGTCTGTAATCCCAGCTACTCAGGAGGCTGAGGCGGGAGAATCGCTTGAACCCAGGAGGCAGAGGTTGCAGTGAGCTGAGATCTCGCCATTGCACTCCTGCCTGGGCAACAGAGCAAGACTTCATCTCAAAAAAAAAAAAAAAAAAAAAAATTAAACCCATGCAAGGCTGGGCCCGGTGGCTCACACCTGTGATCCCAGCACTTTGAGAGGCCGAAGTGGGCGGATCCCTCGAGCTCAGAAGTTTGAGACCAGCCTGGGCAACATGGCAAAACCCCTTCTCTAACAAAAAATACAAAAATTAGCCGGACAGGGTGGCGTGTGCCTATAGTCCCAGCTACTTGGGAAGCTGAGTGGGGGGATCACTGGAGCCCGGGAAGTAGAGGTTGCAGTGAGCTGAGATCACACCACAGCACTCCAGCCTGAACGACAAGAGCGAGACTCCGTCCAAAAAAAAAAACAAAATTAGGGCTGGGCGCAGTGGCTCACGCCCATAATCCCAGCACTTTAGGAGGCCGAGGTGGGAAGATCACGAGGTGAGGAGATTTAGACCATCCTGGCTAACACGGTGAAACCCCATCTCTACTAAAAATACAAAAAATGGCCAGGCACGGTGACTCACACCTGTAATCCCAGCACTTTGGGAGGCTGAGGTGGGTGGATCACGAGGTCAGGAGGTTGAGACCATCCTGGCTAACACGGTGAAACCCCATCTCTACTAAAAATACAAAAAAATTAGCCGGGCGTGGTGGCGGGTGCCTGTGGTCCCAGCTACTCGGGAGGCTGAGGCAGGAGAATGGTGTGAACCTGGGAGGCGGAGCTTGTAGTGAGCCAAGATCGTGCTGCTGCACTCCAGCCTGGGCCACAGAGCGAGACTCTGTCTCCAAAAAATAAAAATAAAATACAAAAAAATGGCCGGGTGCAGTGGCTCACGCCTGTAATCCCAGCACTTTGGGAGGCCAAGGCGGGCGGATCACGTGAGGTCAGGAATCGGTGACCAGCCTGACCAACATGGAGAAACCCTGTCTCTACTAAATATACAAAATTAGCCGGGCATGGTGGCACATGCCTGTAATCCCAGCTACTCAGGAGGCTGAGGCGGGAGAATCACTTGAACCCAGGAGGCGCAGGCTGCAGTGAGCCGAGATTGTGCCATTGCACTCCAGCCTGGGCAACAAGAGCGAAACTCTGTCTCAAAAAAAAAAAAAAAAAAAATTAGCCAGGCATGGTGGCACCCGTCTGTGGTCCCAGCTGCTTGGGAGGCTGAGACAGGAGAATTGCTTGAACCTGGGAGGCAGAGGTTGTAGTGAGCCAAGATCTTACCACTGCACTCCATCCAGGGTGACAGATGAGACTTCATCTCAAAAACAAACAAACCAACAAAACAAAATAAAAAAAACCAAAGGCAATTCAGTGGTGCTTTTCAACAGCGGGTGTTAGAGTAATTAGACATCCATCGCTTTTCGGCCTTTTGGCTAAGATCAAGTGTAGAGTAATTAGACATCCATAGACAAAAACACAAAACCCTAAAAACCCGTACACAAAAATAAACTCCAAATGAGTTACAAACTTAAATGTAAAATGTAAAAACTATAAAACTTTCAGAAAAAAACAGAAGAATATCTTAAGGATCTAATGTTATACAAAGAGTTCTTGATACCTAAAGCATAATTCATAAAAGGAAAAAGTGACACATTGAACTTCATCCAAATTAAAAACTTTCTGAAACATAGACTGAGGCACCAGAATCACTTGAGCCTTGGAGGTGGAGGTGGCAGTGAGCTGAGATCACTCCACTGCACTCTAGTCTGGGCAACAGAGCAAGACTCTGTCTCAAAAGAAAAAAAACCCACAACTTTCTGAAACAGCTTTATTGAGATATAATTCACATACCATATAATTCACCCATCTAAAGTGTACAATTCAATGGGTTTTTGTTTACTATATTAATTTTTTTTTTTTTTTTTGAGATGGAGTCTTGCTCTGTCGCCCAGGCTGGAGTGCAGTGGCGCGATCTCGGCTCACTGCAAGCTCCACCTCCTGGGTTCACGCCATTCTCCTGCCTCAGCCTCCCGAGTAGCTGAGACTACAGGAGCCTGCCACCACGCGGGCTAATTTTTTTGTATTTTTAGTAGAGACGGGTTTTCACTGTGATCTTGATCTCCTGACCTCGTGATCCGCCCACCTCGGCCTCCCAAAGTGCTGGGATTACAGGCGTGAGCCACTGTGCCCGGCTAATTTTTTTTTTAATGGAGTTTCACTCTTGTTGCCCAGGATGGAGTGCAATGGCACGATCTCAGCTCACCACAACCAATGGCTCCTGGGTTCAAGCCATTCTCCTGCCTCAGCCTCCCAAGTAGCTGGGATTACAGGTATGCACCACTACGCCCAGCTGATTTTTGTATTTGAGTAAAGACGGGTTTTCTCCATGTTGGTCAGGCTCGTCTTGAACTCCCAACCTCAGGTGATCTGCCTGCCTCAGCCTTCCAAAGTGCTGAGATTACAGGCATGAGCCACCATGCCCGGCCTACTATATTATTACTTTTTAAAAACTGTGATAAAACCAGCGAAGCATGGTGTCTCATGCCTGTAATACCAGCACTTTGGGAGGCTGAGGCAGGCTGATCGCTTGAGCTCAGGAGTTTGAAACCAGCCTGGGCAATGTGGCAAAACCCCATCTCTAAAACACAAGCAAACAAACAAAAATTACCCAGGCATGGGCCAGGCGTGGTGGCTCATGCCTGTAATCCCAGCACTTTGAGAGGCCGAGGCAGGCGGATCACCTGAGGTGAGGAGTTCGAGACCAGCCTGGCCAACATAGCAAAACCCCATCTCTACTAAAAACACAAAAATTAGGCCAGGTGTGGTGGCTCACACCTGTAATCCCAGCACTTTGGGAGGCCAAGGCGGGTGGATCACCTGAGGTCAGGAGTTCCAGACCTGCCTGGCCAACATGGTAAAACCCCGTCTCTACTAAAAATACAAAAATCTGCTGGGTGTGGTGGCACACTCCTGTAATCCCAGATACTCAGGAGGCTGAGGCAGGAGAATCACCTGAACCCTGGAGACGGAGGTTGCAGTGAGCCAAGATCAAGAGATTGCACTCCAGCCAGGGTGACTAGAGTGAGACTCTGTCTCAAAAAAAAAGTAATTAATTAATTAATTAATTAATACAAAAATTAGCTGGGCATGGGCTGGGTGTGGTGGCTCACGCCTGTAATCCCAGCACTTTGGGAGGCCGAGACGGGCGAATCGCCTGAGGTCGGGAGTTCAAGACCAGTCTAATCAACATGGAGAAACCCCATCTCTACCAAAAATACAAAATTGGCTGGGCGTGGTGGTGCATGCCTGTAATCCCAGCTACTCGGGAGGCTGAGGCAGGGGAATCGCTTGAACCTGGTAGGCGGAGATTGTGGTGAGCCAAGATTGCGCCATTGCACTCCAGCCTGGACAACAAGAGTGAAACTCTGTCTAAAAAAAAAAAAAAAAAAAATTAGCTGGGCATGGTGACAGGCGCCTATAATCCCAGTTTTCTTGGGAGGCTGAGGCAGAATTGCTTGATCCCAGAGGCAGAGGTTGCAGTGAGCCAAGATAGCACCATTGCAGTCCAGCCTGGGCAACAAGAGCGAAACTCCGTCTCAGAAAAAAAAGAAAAACAAATTAGCCAGGCGTGGTGGTAGGAGGCTACTCAGCAGGCTGAGGTGGGAGAATCACTTGAGCCCTAGAAGTTGAGGCTACAATGAGCCATGATCATGCCACTGCACTCCAGCCTGGGTGACAGAGTGAGACTCCATCTCAAAAAAAAAAAAAAAGGACTTGATGGAAGGTGTTCCTCCCCTCTGGAGGATGCATCCAAGGCTCCAGCTTGGAAGCAGAAAGCAGCCCTCACCACATGCTAGTGCCTGAATCTTGGACTTCCCAGGCTCCAGAACTGTTAGAGAAATAAATTTGTGTTCTTTATAAATTACCCAGTCTCAGGTATTCTGTTATAGCAGCACAAAATCTGTAACCATTAAGTAAAAACTCCCATTTTCCCCTCTCCCTAGGAATAAGTTACCCACTGATACCTCTAATCAACTCTCTGTCTCTATGAATTTACTTATTCTAGGTACCTCATGTAAGTGGAAACATACAGATAGCTTTGTCTGACTTATTTAGCATCATGTTTTCAAGGTTCACCCATGTTATAGCATTGTGTAGAAAAAGCACTGTTTTTCCTCTATTTGCACACCACAGTGTATGGGACTTTCCGCCTATACACCAAGAAAGCAATCAATTCTGCAGAGAACACCAGCTGAGTGTCTTCCAATTCTATTCTGATACCATCTACCCGGAGATAGTGTCAGATCCCCAGGTTGAGGGCTCAGTCCCACAAGACTGCCCCTGACTTCTGATGCCAACCGCAGGCCTCAGGTTGTTTTACCTGTGCTTCTGACTCTGACTGGCTATAAATCAGGGTTCCCATTCCCTGCTCCTTGGATTTAATTTGCCAGAGTGGTTCATAGAACTCAGGGAGATACTTACGTTTACAAGTTTATTATAAAAGATATTACATTGTAATCCCAGCACTTTGGGAGGCCAAGGTAGATGGATCACCTGAGGTCAGGAGTTCAAGACCAGCCTGGCCAACATGGTGAAACCCCGTGTCTACTGAAAATATAAAAATTAGCCAGGTGTGGTGGCACATGCCTGTAGTTCCAGCTACTCGAAAGTATGAGGCAGGAGAATAGCTTGAACGTGGGAGATGGAGAGTTCAGTGAGGCAAGATCGCGCCACTGCACTCCAGCCTGGGTGACACAGTAAGACTCCATCTCTTTTTTTGAGATTCTTTTCTCAAAAAAAAAAAAATTATCTGTTTAGCTCTCTCTTTCTCACTGATGTCTAATCTGACCACCTATTTAATGATGTAGTCAGCTCTACTTTTTCCCCAGAGCCTTGTAGCAGTCTTCTAATATGTGACATAATGTATGCCTGCCCTTATTAGAATATAAGCTCTATGAGGTGGGGAGCTTAGGTGGAAGGATCCCTTGAGGCCAGGAGGTCAAGGCTGCAGTGAGCCATGTTCATGCCACTGCACTCTAGCCAGGGTGACAGAGTGAGCTCCTGTCTTAAAAAAAAAAAAAAGGGACGGGCGCAGTGGCTCATGCATGTAATCCCAGCACTTTGGGAGGCCAAGGCAGGCAGATCACCTGAGAGCAGGAGGTCGAGACCAGTCCAGCTAACATAGTGAAACCCTGTCTCTTCTAAAAATACAAAAAAATCAGCCAGGCTTGGTGGCACGCACCTGTAATCTCAGCTACTTAGGAGGCTGAGGAAGGAGAATCACTTGAACCCAGGAGGCGGAGGTTGCAGTGAGCTGAGATCATGCCATTGCATTCCAGCTTGGGCAACAAGAGTGAAACTCCGTCTCAAAAAAAAAAAAAAAAAAAAAAAAGCCAGGCACGGTGGCTCACGCCTGTAATCCCAGCACTTTGAGAGGCTGAGGTGGGGGGATCACTTGAAGTCAGGAGATCGAAACCAGCCTGGCCAACATGGAGAAACTCTGTCTCTACTAAAAATACAAAAATTAACCAAGGCTGGTGGCTGGTGCCTATAATCCCAGCTACTTGGAAGGCTGAGGCAGGAGAATTGCTTGAACCCGGGAGGTGGAGGTTGCAGTGAGCTGAGATTGTGCCACTGCACTCCAGCCTGGGCGACAGAGCAAGACTCCGCAAAAAAAGAAAAAGAAAGGGCCAGGCGCGGTGGCTCACGCTTGTAATCCCAGCACTTTGGGAGGCCGAGGCGGGCGGATCACGAGGTCAGGAGATCGAGACCACGGTGAAACCCCGTCTCTACTAAAAATACAAAAAATTAGCCGGGTGTGGTGGCGGGCGCCTGTGGTCCCAGCTACTCGGAGAGGCTGAGGCAGAAGAATGGCGTGAACTCGCGAGGCGGAGCTTGCAGTGAGCCGAGATTGAGCCACTGCACTCCAGCCTGGGTGAAAAAGCGAGACTCCGTCTCAAAAAAAAAAAAAAAAGAAAGAGAGAGAAATTAGAAAGAAAGAAAGAGAGAGAGAGAGAGAGAGAGGGAGGGAGGGAGGGAGGGAAGGAGGGAAGGAGGGTGGAAGGAGAGAAGGAGATATAAAGGCCCAAAGTCCAAGAAGGCAGGAATCTTTGTTTTGTTTATGGCTGGCACTCAATAGATGTTAAGCACCTGTGTTCCTCACAATACTACTACTTAGAAGCATAAACCAAAAAGTGTCAAAGACAGATCTCAATCAATCTAGAAGTTTATTTTGCCAAGGTTAAGGACTATGACCAGAAGAAAGCAACACAGAATCACAGAAGGAGTGTAGTTTGTCATTTTCTCCAAAGATAATTTTGAGGGCTTCAGTAATTAAAGAAGAAATGCAGACGGGAAATGAAAGAGGGAGGAGACTGTCACTGTAACATACTGGATCCACAGGCTGCAAGAGAAAAGCAGCAGATAGAGGAATAAATTATGTATTCATCTCACGCTCAGTAAATCAGATATTGTGAACATAGAGTAGCTATCTGTGGAGATATTTAACCTTATTTATTTATTTATTTATTTATTTATTTTGAGATGGTGTCTTGCTCTGTTGCCAGGCTGGAGTGCAGTGGCGTGATCACAGCAGCCTCCACTTCCTGGGTTCAAGCGATTCTCCTGCCTCAGCCTCCTGAGTAGCTGGGACTACAGGCACCTGCCACCACGCCCGGCCAATTTTTTGTATTTTAGTAGAGATGGGGTTTCACCATGTTGGCCAGGCTGGTCTCGATCTCCTGACCTTGTGATCCGCCTGCCTCAGCCTCCCAAAGTGTTGGGATTGCAGGCGTGAGCCACCATGCCCAGGCAATATTTACCCTTTTATCTGTAACTATCTGCTTAGGAACAAAAGGAAAGGCAGTTGCTTTTTTATTTTTTTGAGCCAGGGTCTCACTCTCTTGCCCAGGCTAGAGTGCAGTGGTGCGATCTTGGCTCATTGCAGCCTCGACCTCCCAGGCTCAAAGGATCCTCTCACCTCAGCTCCGAGTAGTTTGGACCACAGGCACATGCCACCGTGCCCGGCTAATTTTTCTATTTTTTTTGTAGAGATGCGGACTCACTATGTTGCCCAGGCTGGTCTCGAACTCCCGGGCTGAAGCAATCCTCTGGCCTTGACCTCCCAAAGTTCTGGGATTATAGGTGTGAGCCACTGTGCCCTGCTGAAAGGCAGTTTCTTGCGTAACTTCGGTTTAATTGTTTTCCTTTTGGACTAGTGAATTGGGGGTCCCAAGATTTTGTTTTTCTTTCACAGAAGTATAATTAATCATAGATTCTGCTGTTTAGTATATATGAATTCTTTCTTTGCTGTTCAAGAGTTTGTCAACGTAGAAAATTTTCCAAAAGAAGTGTAACTATCACGCCTGTAATTCCAGCACTTTAGAAGGCCGAGGTGGGCAGATCACGACGTCAAGAGATCGAGACCATCCTGGCTAACATGGGGAAACCCCGTCTCTACTAAAAATACAAAAAAATTAGCCGGACGTGGTGGCGGTCGCCTGTAGTCCCAAGCTACTCCGGAGGCTGAGGCAGGAGAATGGCGGGAACCCGGTGAACCCGGGAGGCGGAGCTCCAGCCTGGGCGACAGAGCAAGACTCAAAAAAAAAAAAAAAAAAAAAAAAAAGAAGTGTAACTAAGGCTTGGCACAACGGCTCATGCCTGTAATCCCAGCACTTCGGGAGTCCAAAGTGGGCAGATCATCTGAGGTCAGGAGTTCAAGACCAGCCTGGCCAACATGGCCAAACCCCATCTCTACTAAAAATACAAAAATTAACTGGCGTGGTGGCACATGCCTGTAATCCCAGCGACTCTAGAGGCTGAGGGGGGAGAATCGCTTGAACCTGGGAGGCGGAGGTTGCAGTGAGCTGAGATGGTGCCACTGCAGTCCAGCCTGGACAAGGGATTGAGACTCCGTCTCAAAAACAAAACAAGGCCGGGCGCGGTGGCTCATGCCTATAATCCCAGCACTTTGGGAGGCCGAGGTGGGCGGATCAAGAGGTCAGGAGATGGAGACCATCCTGGCTAACACGGTGAAACCCCGTCTCTACTAAAAATACAAAAAATTAGCCGGGCGCGGTGGCGGGCGCCCTGTAGTCCCAGCTACTCAGGAGGCTGAGGCAGGAGAATGGCGTGAACCCGGGAGGTGGAGCTTGCAGTGAGCCAAGATCGCACCACTGCACTCCAGCCTGGATGACAGAGTGAAACTCTGTCTCAAAAAACAAACAAACAAAACAAAACAAAAAAACAATGGCGGGGCACAGTGGCTCACGCCTGTAATCCCAGCACTTTGGGAGACCGAGGTGGGCGGATCACCTGAGGTCAAGAGTTCGAGACCAGCCTGACCAACATGGAGAAACCCCGTCTCTACTAAAAATACAAAAATTAGCTGGTGTGATGGCACATGCCTGTAATCCCAGCTACTTGGGAGGCTGAGGCAGAAGAATCGCTTGAACCCAGGAGGCGGAGGTTGTGGTGAGTCAGGATCGCACCACTGCACTCCAGCCTGGGCAACAAGAGCAAAATTCCACCTCAAAACAAAAAAAGAAGTGTAACTAACAACATCAGGTGGTGGGACCCGGGCATTTTTGGACCCCTCATACCTTCACCCACACCTCGGAGAGCAGATGTTTTGATTTGGAAACACCGAATTTTCAGTCCATCTAGAGTAAGCCCTTTGTTGGCTCAGCTTCTTGAACGTATGCGTTTCAGGCTCACCACATCCAAACTGTAAGGCTCCATCCAACCAACCAACCAAAATCCCTGTCCTGGCCGGGAGCGGTGGCTCCCGCCTGTAATCCCAGCACTTTGGGAGGCCAAGGCGGGCGGATCACTTTAGACCATCTTGGCCAACATGATGAAACCCCGTATCTACTACAAATGCAAAATTTAGCTGGGTGTGGCAGTGCACACCTGTACAGCTACTTGGGAGGCTGAGTTGGGAGAATCGCTTGAACCCGGGAGGCAGAGGCTTCAGTGAGCGGATCATGATACTACACTGCAGCATGGGTGATTGAGTCAGACTCTGTGGAAAGAAAGAAAAAGAAAGGAAAGAAAGAAAGGGAAGGAGGGAAGGAGGGAGGGAAGGAAGGAAGGAAAAAACCTCCCTGTCCTTTTGGCCCTGAAGGGACCTTCGCTTTCCAAAGGGCTGTGGCAAGAAGGGCGGGTCGCAGCCAAGTCACCGGCGGGAGGGTCGGCAAGGACGGTTGCTAGGTCGCCGCACAGCTTCCGCCGCGAAGAGAACCAAGGGACGGGGAGGAGAAGCGAACGCCCGCCCCTATCCACGGTGCGGCCTGGGATTGGCTCACCGTTGTAAGGCCATGCCCCCAACCCAGGCAGCGCCGCGGCCACCTGCCCGGTTCCGAGACGGACCAGCAGGGGGCGGCCTGCAAGTCCTGGCCGTGGCTCCTGTCCGTGGAGGAGACCCCAGCAGCCCAGACACCTAAGACCCGTGTTGAGTAATATCCCCGGCCCCGCACAGGGAGAGGTGCCTCTACCCCCGGGGACCCTGGCGAACGCACATTCCCCTGTTGATCATTCAGGCTGCACTGCGGAGCCGGAAGTCTGGGTCCAGATCCAGCGAATTCTGAGAATCCTCAGCGGCCCCTCGTCTAAGCCGCGGCAAAAAAAAGGGATTGGACTCACTGGACCACCTCCAAGGAGCCTGTCCAGTCTGACAGGCCCTATTTCTCATGGAAGACCCTGCGCTTCTCTGGCCTGAAGTTGAGAGCTGGCCCTGGCTCTGGCATTCCCTCTCTGAGTGCCTTGGGCAAGTTATAGCCTATTTCTGAGCTTGTTTCCTCATCCTATTGTTAAGTCCTATGAGGATTAGATGTCCTCAAAGGTCCCTTCCAGTTCTTAGCCATGAAACAGACTTGATAACATGTGGAAATCTCTGACATGTTAAATCTCTGACATGTTATGCTATTTAGCCACCTTCACCTTCTTTTCTTTTTTTTTGAGACTGAGTCTCGCTCTGTCGCCCAGGGTGGATTGCAGTGGTGCGATCTCAGCTCACTGCAACCTCCACCTCCTGGGTTCAAGCGATTTTCCTGCCTCAGCCTCCTGAGTAGCTGGAATTATAGGCATGCACCACCACATCCAGCTAATTTTTGTATTTTTAGTAGAGATGGTGTTTCACCGCGTTGGCCAGGCTGGTCTTGAACTCCTGACTTCAGGTATCCACCTACCTCGGCCTCCCAAAGTGCTGGGATTACAGGCATGAGCCACTGTGCCTGGCCCTCTTTTCTTTTTTTTTAAATACAGGGTCTCATTCTGTCGCCCAGGTTGGAGTGCAGTGGCACAATCCTAGTTCACTGCAGCCTCCAACTCCTGGGCTCAAGCAATCCTCCCGCCTCAGCCTCCCGACTAGCTGGAACCACAGGCACACACCACAATGCCCGGCTTTTTTTTTTTTTTTTTTTTTTTTTTTTTTTTGAGAGACGAGCTCTCACTGTGGTGCCCAGCCCCACCTTCACTTTCTGTACACAAAAGTTCTAGAAAAGGAGGGGAAAGGCTGGGTTGGCACCTAAAAATAAAATAGGGACTGTCAACAGATCCCTGAAAGAGTGCCTGCCTGCACTCAGGGGATGATGCTAGAGAGGATAATGGAGTGTCCACTGTACTCTAACTCCCTCATTTTGCAGATGAGGAAACTCTGACAGCAGCTAAGTCACATTAAGAGGAAAAACCCAGGTTTTCTGATTTCATAATCAGTTCCTTTACAAAGTGTTAGGAAATAGAAGGCATAAATATGTTAAAACAGGGAAAGAAAATTATCCACAGGAATAAAAGCAATTTAATTTGTAGCACTTCCCACTTTGGTGTACTTAGGATTTCTATCTGCCTACATTCTTTTTTTTTTTTTTTTTTTTTTTTTTTTTTTTTTTTTTTTTGAGACGGAGTCTTGCTTTTTCACCCAGGCTGGAGTGCAGTGGCGCGATCTCGGCTCACTGCAAGCTCCACCTCCTGGGTTCACGCCATTCTCCTGCCTCAGCCTCTCCCAGTAGCTGGGACTACAGGCGCCCGCCACCACGCCCGGCTAATTTTTTGTGTTTTTAGTAGAGACGGGGTTTCACCGTGGTCTCGATCTCCTGACCTCGTGATCCGCCCGCCTCGGCCTCCCAAAGTGCTGGGATTACAAGCGTGAGCCACCGCGCCCGGCCTATCTGCCTACATTCGTGGTGACTTACAAAGCAAAAATAGAGTAATAAAAAATAAAACAGAAGTGAGTTATCTCTCTCTTCTGCTTTTCCATCTATCACCATTGCCCCATTGTCCCCTCCAGAAGAGCTTCTAACCCCTACCCTAATGTTCCAAACTGACCTTTGTAATCTTTTTTTTTTTTTTTGAGACAGTCCCAGCTACTCAGGATGCTGAGGGGGTGAAAATTGCTTGAGCCCAGGAGTTTGAGACCAGCTTGGGCAACACAGCAAAACTCCATCCAGTACTTTGGGAGGCCGAGGCAGGTGGATCACTTGAGGCCAGGAGTTGGAGACCAGCCCGGCCAACATGGTGAAACCCCATCATTACTAAAAAATACAAAAAAATTGTCAGGCGAAGTCGCTCATGCCTATAATCCCAGCACTTTGGGAGGCTGAGGCGGGCAGATCACCTGAGGCCAAGAGTTTTGTACTAAAATGCAAAAATTAGCTGAGTGTGGTGGCGGGTGCCTGTAATCACAGCTACTAGGAAGACTGAGGCAGGAGAATTGCTTGAACCCAGGAGGTGGAGGTTGCAGTGGGCCGAGACTGCACCACTGCACTCCAGCCTGGGCAACAGGCTGAGACTCTGTCTCAAAAAAAAAAAAATATTAGCTGGGCGTGGTGGCATGCACCTGTAATTCCAGCTACTTGGGAGGCTGAGGCAGGAGAATCGCTTGAACCCGGTAGGCGGAGGTTGCAGTGAGCCGAGATCGCACCATTGCACTGAAGCCTGGGTGACAGAGCGAGAAAAAAAAAAAAAAAAAAAAAAACAACTAGATGAAGTGTATGGTATGTGAATTACATCTCAATAAAGCTGTTACGTCAAAAGAGGCACACCAAAAAGCAAAACAAAACCAACCAACATGTGCCTGTGTTTCTTCCCTAGGTTCTGTGTGGCTACATCCTTTCACTCTGGGGAGATCTGGGGTGTGGTTCTCGGCCGTCTGCTCCTGCAGATGGCTCCCAAATCTCCAGGTGTGTCCCCCCACAGCGTCCCCATCTCCCACTCAGCCACCACTTTACACTCTACCCAGCTCCACTCAGTGGAAGGAAGCATGCCAGCTCCCCTGATCTCCTGCACGCCTGCCTCGGCTGCCACCTAATTTCTTGGCTACCCAGGACGGAGTTGGGATAGAGAAGGGGAGAACAGAAAAGGCAGAAGGCAGGTGAGTCTTGCTGGAGATTGGAAAAGGGAGAAACTTCCTAGAGCAAACTAGGAAAGAACAAAAGACAACTTTGAAAAGGAAAAGATTCCTTAATATTTTGTGATATTTTTCCCTTCTGGACTTCAAGTGTTTGAGTAGCTTTTTCATGTCTGTCTTCCTTCTGGAAGTGATTTTGGAGGGGGCATAATTTTATTTTATTTTTTTTTGAGATGGAGTCTCACTCTGTTGCTCAGGCTGGAGTGCAGTAGCACAGTCTCAGCTCACTGCAACCTCTGCCTCCTGGGGTTAAGTAATCCTCACACCTTAGCCTCCCAAGTAGCTGGGACCACAAGAGCACACCACCATGCCTGGCTATTTTTTTGTATTTTTAGTAGAGACGGGGGTCTCACTATGCTGCCCGGGCTGATCTCAAACTCCTGAGCTCAAGCAATCCATCTGTCTTGGCCTCCCAAAGTGCTGGGATTACAGGCATGAGCCACCACGCCTGGCCTAAACATCTACTTTCTTTATGACTTTATTAAAAGTCCACCTTCAGCTGGGCTCAGTGGCTCACACCTGCAATCCCAACACTTTGGGAGGCCGAGGCAGGTGGATCACCTGAGGTCAGAAGTTCGAGACTGGCCTGACCAACATGTTGAAACCCCATCTCTACTAAAACTACAAAAATTAGCCGGGTGTGGTGGCACATGCCTGTAATCCCAGCTACTTGGAAGGCTGAGGCAGGAGAATCACTTGAACCCAGGACACAGAGATTGCAGTGAGCTGAGATCATGCCACTGCATCCCAGCCTGGGCGACAGAGCGAGACTCTGTCTTAAAAATATATAATAAGGCTGGGCATGGTGGCTCACATCTGTAATCCCCAGAACTTCTTTTTTTTTTTTTTTTTTTTAAAGACAGAGTCTCGCCCTGTCGCCCAGGCTGGAGTGCAATGGCGCGATCTCGGCTCACTGCAACCTCTGCCTCCCGGGTTCAAGCTATTCTCCTGCCTCAGCCTCCCGAGTAGCTGGGATTACAGGTGTATGCCTCCATACCCAGCTAATTTTTGTATTTTCAGTAGAGACAGGGTTTCACCATGTTGGCTAGGCTGGTCTCAAACTCCTGACCTCGTGATCCACCCTCCTCGGCCTCCCAAAGTGCTGAGATTACAAGCGTGAGCCACTGCGCCAGGCCCTTGTAATCCCAGAACTTTAGGAGGCCGAGGTGGGTGGATCACCTGAGGTCAGGAGTGCGAGGCCAGCCTGGCCAACATTGTGAAACCCCATCTCTACTAAAAATACGAAAATTAGCTGGGCATGGTGGTGCATGCCTTCAATCCCAGCTAGTCAGGATGCTGAGAGGCAGGAGGATCGCTTGAACCAGGAGGCAGAGGTTGCAGTGAGCCAAGATCATGCCACTACACTCCAGCCTGAGTGACAGAACGAGACTGTCTCAAAAAAATAAAATAAAATAAAATTTTTAAAAGTCCACCTTCTCAGAGAAGTCTCTGCTGGCCCACCTATCCAAAATTTCAACATCTTCCCTGACCCCTTTATTTTTCTCATTATTTTCTTTGTTATCTGTCTTCCTTAACAGAATTTAATCTCTAGTAAGGGCAGCAGTTTTTGTTTTTTAATTTTTATCTGTTTTGTTCACAACTACAGTGGTCACGAGAGCCCAGAGTAAATGCTCTGTATTTACTTATTGAATGAATGAATGAATGAACCTACTGTATACTGGGCACTTTTGTGATAAAGGAAAGTCTTGTTTTGTTTAGACGGGATCTTGCTCTTTCTCCGAGGCTGGAGTACAGTGGCACAATCACAGCTCACTGCAGCCTTGAACTCTTGGGCTCAAGTGATCCTCCCACCTCAGCTTCCAGAGTAGCTGGGACTACAGGCGTGTGTCACCATGCCCAGCTAATTTTTTTTGTTTTTGTTTTTGTTTTTGTGGAGACAGGGTCTCACTATGTTGCCTAGGCTGGTTTTGAACTCGTGGGCTCAAGCGATCTGCCTGCCTTGGCCTCCCAAAGTGCTGGGATTACAGGCGTGAGCCACCACGCCCAGCCTGGAAAGTCTTAAAATAATTTTGTAAACTTGACAGATTTACGGCTGGGAGACAAGGGAGATAAAGAGGCCAATTTTTCACTTGTGTGGACACATCTAAAATAACTCTAGGGTACAAGGAGAGAACATCTAGAATGACACTTGGACAACGAGAGACTAGGGCCATGGACCCACAACTCATACATTAACAGTTTCTTTGGCTTATTTCATGGAGACGCAGAAGACAGGGTGAATGCTAGACAACTCTCTGACTACCAGGACTGCCTTCTGATCCAAGCTCAGTGTCAGTTTAAATTTTGTAAAATTGGCTGGGTGCAGTGGCTCACACCTGTAATCCCAGCACTTTGGGAGGCCGAGGCGGGCAGATCACCTGAGGTCAGGAGTTTGAGACCAGCCTGCCCAACATGGTGAAACCCTGTCTCTACTAAAAATACAAAAAATTAGCCGGGCGAGGTGGCGGGCATCTGTAATCCCAGCTACTCGGAAGGCGAGGCAGGAGAATTGCTTGAACCCGAGAGGCAGAGGTTGCATTGAGCCGAGATCGCGCCACTGCACTCCAGCCTGGGCAACAACAGAGAAACTCCATCTAAAAAAAAAAAGGTGCAAAATTACATAGCATTTTAAGCTTCACTTCCCTCTTCTGTAAAATGCGATGACAACACTTTCCTATGTGTAAGGATTCAGTAAGATAAAATGTGAAAGTGGCTGGGAACTGCAGCTCACGCCTGTAATCCCAGCACTTTGGGAGGCTGAGGTAGGAAGATCACTTGAAGCCAGGAGTTTGAGACCAGCCTGGGTAACATAGCAAGACCCTGTCTCTACAAAAAATTAATTAATTTTTTTCTTTTTTGAGACAGAGTCTCACTCTGTTGCCCAGGCTGGAGTGCAGTGGTGCGATCTTAGCTCACTGCAACCTCTGCATCCTGGATTCAAGCGATTCTCCTGCCTTAGCCTCCTGAGTAGCTGGGACTACAGGCATGTGCCACCACACCTGGCTAATTTTTTTGTATTTTTAGTAGAGACGGGGTTTCACCATGTTGGCCAGGCTGGTCTCGAACTCCTGACCTCAAGCTATCTACCCACCTCAGCCTCTCAAAGTGCTGGGATTACAGGCTTGATCAACCGTGCCCAGCCAAAAAATTAATTAAAAAAAAAAAAAAAAAAAAACCAGGCCAGGCGTGGTGGCTCACGCCTGTAATCCCAGCACTTTGGGAGGCCAAGGTGGGCAGATCACGAGATCAGGAGATAGAGACCATCCTGGCTAACACGGTGAAACCCCGTCTCTACTAAAAAAATACAAAAAAAATTAGCTGGGCGTGGTGGCGGGTGCCTGTAGTTCCAGCTACTCGGGAGGCTGAGGCAGGAGAATGGCGTGAACCCAGGAGGTAGAGCGTGCAGTGAGTGGAGATGGCGCCACTGCACTCCAGCCGGGGTGACAGAGCGAGACTCTGTCTCAAAAACAAAACAAAACAAAACAAAAACCCAGATGTGGTGGCATGTGTCCACAGTCCTAGCTACTTGGGAGGCTGAGGCAGAAGACTGCTTGAGCCCAGGAGTTTGAGGCTACAGTGAGCTATGATCACACCACTGCATTCCAACCTGGGGGAAAGAATGAGGCCCTATCTCTAAAAAAAAAAAAAAGAAAGAAAGAAAAAAAGAAAAAGAAAAAAAAAAGGAAAAAGAAAAAAATGTGAAAGCATCTGTCGTTCCCTGGCACACACTAGATGCTTGATGCCTTTGATGCCTATCAATTTCCCTCTCTGTCCTTTCTTTGGGAAGCTACTTCTCCCAATATAACTTCAAGAGTTTGAAGTTTTATATATATATATATATTTATTTTCTTTCTTTTTTTTTTTGAGACGGAGTCTTGCTCTGTCGCCCAGACAGGAGTGCAGTGGCGCGATCTCGGCTCACTGCAAGCTCCGCCTCCCAGGTTCACGCCATTCTCCTGCCTCAGCCTCATGAGTGGCTGAGACTACAGGCGCCCGCCACCACGCCTGGCTAATTGTTTTTGTATTTTTTTAGTAGAGACGGAGTTTCACCGTGTTAGCCTGGATGGTCTCTATCTCCTGACCTCGTGATCCACCCACCTAAAGGCTGGGATTACAGGCGTGAGCCACCGCGCCCGGCCGAGTTTGAAGTTATATTGTCTGTTGGTTTGATCTTTTAAAAAATGGGAAGTTTTGGCCCGGCATGGTGGCTCACACCTGTAATCCCAGCACTTTGGGAGGCCAAGGCAGGCAGATAGCCTGAGGTCAGGAGTTCGAGACCAGCCAACATGGTGAAACCCTGTCTCTATTAAAAATACAAAAATTAGCCAGGTGTGGTGATGCACCCCTGTAATCCCAGCTACTCAGGAGGCTGAGGCAGGAGAATCGCTTGAACCCAGGAGGCAGAGGTTACAGTGAGCCAAGATTGCGCCACTGCACCCCAGCCTGGGTGACAAGAGCGAGACATCGTCTCAAAAAGAAAAAAAAGGTGGGGAGGAGTTTAAGTGGGTGCGGTGGCTCACGCTTGTAATCCCAGCATATTGGGAGGCCGAGGCGGACGGATCACCTGAGGTCAGGAGTTCGAGACCAGCCTGGCCAACAGGGTGAAACCCTGTCTCTACTAAAAATAAAAAATTAGCTGGGTGTGGTGGCACACGCCTGTAGTCCCAGCTACTGGGGAGGCTGAGGCAGGAGAATCACTTGAACCCAGGAGGCAGAGGTTTCTGTGAGCCGAGATCATGCCACTGCACTCTAGCCTGGGTGACAGAGTGAGATTCTGTCTCAAAAAAAAAAAAAAAAAAAGGAAGTTTCTCTTTGAACTTAAGGTTTCATTGGTTCTGATGTATTTTAATCCCTTAGGTAGAGAGATAAAGAAGGATGTTAGAGAAAACTGGTGAGAAGGAGTTGGGGGCAGGCGCTGCTTTAGGTTTACTCTTGGACACAGAACCCAGAACCTGAAGGAGCTGCCAGCGGAGGCTCTGGGTCCCGACCATGCCCCTCTTCAGCCCCAGATGTTTCAAAAAGCACAGTGCCAAGCACAGGGGCCCTGGAATCAGCCCCCGTGGGCTTGAAATCCTGGGTCGGCCTGTTACTCTGTGGCCTTTGGCACGTTACTCAGGCATGGACCTCAGCTTTATTTTGTTTCATATTTTAGACGGAGTCTTACTCTGTCACCCAGGTTGAAGAGCAGTGGCATGATTATTTATTTATTTATTTATTTAAGACAGAGTCTCACTCTGTCGCCCAGGCTGGAGTGCAGTGGTGTGATCTCAGCTCACTGCAAGCTCCCCCTCCCGGGTTCACGCCATTCTCCTGCCTCAGCCTCACGAGTAGCTGAGACTACGGGCGCCCGCCACCACGCCGGGCTAATTTTTTTTATTTTTAGTAGAGATGGGGTTTTACCGTGTTAGCCAGGATGGTCTCGATCTCCTGACCTCGTGATCTGCCCGCCTCGGACTCCCGAAGTGCTGGGATTACAGGCGTGAGCCACCATGCCCAGCTAATTTTTGTATTTTTAGTAGAGATGAGGTTTCGTCATGTTGGCCAGGCTGGTCTCGAGCTCCTGACCTCAAGTGATCCACCTGCCTCGGCCTCCCAAAGTGCTGGGATAACAGGCTTTAGCCATCGCGCCTGGCCATTGGCTCCAATAAAAAAAAAAAAAGAAAGAAAAGAAACACTCTTTGCCAGTTGAAACACATTTCCCAGTTGCATCTGCCAGTCTGTGACCTCTACTTAGGGAACCAAGATAGATCAGGTTAGAGAGGTGGGCTTGAGCCAGGTTTCAAATCGTCTTGAATGCCAAGCTGAGTTTTGACTTGAACTCACAGGCAGTGAGTAAATCACTAAAAGGTATTTTTGGAACGAGGGGTGGCCTGAGGCAAGGATTTGGGGACTCCTTGTAGTGGAGTTTCACGTGAAATAAAAGGAGGGGCAGCAAGGTTGCAGGTTGTTGCAACGACAGGTTTGCGGCAGTACGGCCGAGGGAGGGCTGGAAAGACGGGTTGGATGAAAAAAGATGAAGCATAAAAGTATGGTCAGGGGAGGACGAGGGAAGCGGACGGAAAGCAGGAGAGAAAAACTGAGGTTCCGATTTGACTGAGAATGAACCCTCACTCGGGAGGAGGGCCCAGGTAGTTTGGTGCTGGTAGTGCTGAGTTTGAGAAGCTGGCCCCAAAAATCTGGTTTTGACCGCAACACGGAGCGGGGTCTGAGCTCCTCGGTGCAGCCCCAGCTACTCGCTCCTGAGCGACCTTGGACGAGCCCATGTCTAAATCAGACTTGATAAAGGAGTCGCCTCTAAGGAGGAACCGGGATCCCTTCCTTCCCAGGCTGGTGATCGGGAGGGTGGAGGATGGAAGGAGCGGGTCCTTCCCCCAGGGAGCTCGGGGTCTACAGCAGGGCGGGGAAGCGGCCCTTCCAGAAGAGGCAGGAGAGGGCCGCTCCCTCGGCCAGCCTCGGGCCGCCTGGGCTTTACTGGGACGAGCAGCCGAGGTCCTGGAAGACTCGCGCCCCGCGGCCCTCTCCTTGCCTCCCCAGCGCCTGGTTCTCCCTTGCTGGAATTCGGGAGTCAGGGATGCCTTTGGGGAATCCCTTCCCCTTCTTCGGTCCTCGGCACAGCCTCTGTGTGCGGAGGCCCCGGCCACCTGGGCCCGGACGCCAGCCCGGGAAGCCGCAGGTCAGGAGCGGGAGCCGGAGCCAGAGCTGGACCCAGGCCAGAAGTGCGGCGCCCTCCGCGGCCTCTCTAGGAGCCGAGGCGCCCGCGTCTCAGTGGGAATAACCCCTTCAGCTCCGGGAGGCCGTCGCCGCGTGAGGTGTTCGCTCGCTTTCTTCCTGAGAAGGGCCGAATGATCGCCGCTAGTCACTCTGGGGACATTTGGAGGATTGAGTGCCTGTAACAGCGCAGGGCCCACGGCCTGGGTTTCCATGCCCGATCCGCCTCATGGCTGAGCTCCTTGGACAAGTTATTCAACCTCTCTGAGTCACAGCTTTCTTCCTCGCAAGGGGTTTGCTGTAAGGATTCCATGAATTAATGCATGTGCAGCACTCAGAAGAGAGGCTGGACCTGGCGTGATGGCGCGGGCCTGTGATCCCAGCACTGGGAGGCCAAGGCGGGAGGATAGCGTGAGCCCAGAGGCTTGAGGCTGCAGTGAGCTATGATCACGCCACTGCATTGCAGCCTGGGTGACAGTGAGACACTGTCTGCAGGGGGAAAAAAAAGCTATATATCATTTTTTTCATTATTTATACTCTGCTATAAAAGAACTTTTGTTGGAGGGTCACGTTTGAGACATGAGAATAAGAAACATGATAAAAATGATAGTAATAACTGCTATTTACTGAGAGCCTTCTGTGTGCTAGGTTCCTCACACACCTTATCTCTATAACCTCAGGACAATTCTGTGAAGGGAATGTTAATATTATTCCCATTTTATGGATTAAGAAACGGGTTAGGCCAGGCATGGTGGCTCACGCCTGTAATCCCAGCACTTTGGGAGGCCGAGGCAGGTGGATTACGAGGACAGGAGTTCAAGACCAGCCTGGCCAACATGGTGAAACCCCCCTCTCTACTAAAAGTATAAAAATTAGCCGGGTGAGGTGGCGGACGCCTGTAATCCCAGCTACTCGGGAGGCTGAGGCAGGAGAATCGCTTGAACCCAGGGGGCAGAGGTTGCAGTGAGCCGAGATCACACCACTGCACTCCAGCCTGGGCGACAGAGTGAGACTCCGTCTTAAAAAACAACAAAAACAAAAACAAAAACGGGTTAATGGCCAGGCGCGGTGGCTCATGCCTATAATCCCAGCACTTTGGGAAGCCGAGGCGGGCGGATCACGAGGTCAGGAGTTCGAGACCAGCCTGGCTAACGTAGTGAAACCCCATCTCTACTAAAACTACAAAAATTAGCCAGGCATGGTGGCACGCATCTGTAGTCCCAGCTACTCGGGAGGCTGAGACAGGAGAATCGCTTGAACCCGGGAGGCAGAGGTTGTGGTGAGCGAGATCTCGCCACTGCATTCCAGCCTGGGCAACAAAGCAAGACTCCGTATCAAACAAACAAAAAGCCGAGCACAGTGGCTCATGCCTGTAATCCTAGTACTTTGGGAGGCTGAGGAAGGTGGATCACTTGAGTTCAGGAGTTTGAGACCAGCCTGGCCAACGTGGTGAAACCCTGTCTCTACTAACAATAAAAAAAATGCCGGGTGCAGTGGCTTACGCTTGTAATCCCAGCACTTTGGGAGGCTGAGGCGGGCGGATCACGAGGTCAGGAGATCGAGACCACGGTGAAACCCCATCTCTACTAAAAATACAAAAAAAATTAGCCGGGCGTGGTGGCGGGCGCCTGTAGTCCCAGCTACTGGGAGAGGCTGAGGCAGGAGAATGGCGTGAACCCGGGAGGCGGAGCTTGCAGTGAGCCAAGATTGCGCCACTGCACTCCAGCCTGGGCGACAGAGCGAGACTCCATCTCAAAAAATAAAATAAAATAAAATAAAAATAAAAATAAAAAAAATTAGCCGGATGTGGTGGCAGGCGCCTGTAATCCCAGCTGCTCAGGAGGCTGAGGCACGAGAATCACTTGAAACCAGAAGGCAGAGGTTTCAGTGAGCCGACATTGTGCCACTGGTCTCCAGCCTGGGTGACAAGAGCGAAACTGTCTCAAAAAAAAAAAAAAAAAAAGGGCTGGGTGTGGTAGCTCACGCCTGTAATCCCAGCACTTTGGGAGGCCAACATGGGTGGATCACGAAGTCACAAGTTCAAGACCAGCCTGGCCAAGATGGTGAAACCTCGTCTTTACTAAAAAAAAAAAAAAAAAAGAATAGAAAAATTAGCCGGGCGTGGTGGCAGACACTTGTAATCCCAGCTACTCGGGAGGCTGAGGTAGGAGAATCTCTTGAACCCAGTGGGCAGAGGCTGTAGTGAGCTGTCACGCCACTGCACTCCAGCCTGGGTGACAGAGTGAGACTCCATCTCCAAAAAACAAAAAGAAAGAAAGAAACGGGTTAATAACTGAGTATATGTCAGAGTCTGATTTGAACTCAAAACTGCCTGATTCCAGAGTGCACGATTTTCCCTCTCCTCTGCACCGAATCTCCATGTGGGAAACTTTTTCTGGGAATTCCAAACTAAAGCATCAAACTTGAACATCGAGTTAGTTCAGAGCTGTGCTAAATCACCTAATTCCTACAACAGGATGAAAATCAATCATGAACGGTGCTGCCCCAGAACAGACACCAACTTCATTTAAAGAAGAGCTCACGCCTGTAATCCCAGCACTTTGGGAGGCAAAGGAGGGAGGATTGCTTCAGCCCAGGAGTTCCAGACCAGCCTAGGCAACATAAGGAGACTCAGTCACTACAAAGGGGGGGAAAAAAAGCCAGCTGTTTTGGCCTGCACCTGTGGTCCCAACTACTCAGGAAGCTGAGGTGGGAGGATCACCTGAGCCCAGGAGGTCGAGGCTGCAGTGAGCTATAGTCATGCCACCACACTCCACCCTTGGTGACAGAGTGAAACCCTGTCTAAAAAAAAAAAGAAGAGGATCTTGTGACCTTGAAAAGAAGTAAGTTTTAGACAAAGACAGAAAGCCGAAAGGCACTGTGTGTGTTTTCAGGATAAAATAACACCATGCTCTTACGTGCAAGAACAATTACCATCCGGCCTCCCCTTTCATACAGCCTGTGGAGACTTGGAAGAACAGACCTTCCCGCGCAGCCTTTCTTCCTGCTTCCACTGCTCAATGGCTCTCTGGGCAGATTCCACTCCAGTATTTAGTACTAAAGTCTCCAGCATTTAGTACTATCAGCTCCAGCGTTTAGTACTAAAGGCTCATGGAGTTTGTGGAGGCCTGGAGGAAATGGCCTGTCCTGTCTTCCTTTCATTCCCTGTGGAGCTTGAACCCTAGAGACTTAGCAACTAGACAGTCATTGAGGAGGGCAGGCCAGAGAGTAGGGAGAGCCTGGGGTGAGGACTTTCTCACGGCCATGCCCTTGGCCATGCTGCTGTCTCTGCCTGGTGTAAGCTTGGAGGGGCAGGGCACTGTCCATCTCATCAGCTCTGCATCCTAACCCTGAGAACAGTGTGGGGCTTTTTCAAGAGGACTCTACAGGTTGTAGTTTAGTCAGGACTGGAACCCAGATTCCTTACCTGCTGGCTGAGGGCTTCATGTTGCAACAGATTCTCTCTGGTGGCTGGGTGTGGTGGTTCACGCCTGTAATCCCAGCACTTTGGGAGGCTGAGGTGGGCAGATCATCTGAGGTTAGGAGTTCGTGACCAGCCTGGCCAACATGGTGAAACCCCGTCTCTACTAAAAATACAAAATTAGCAGAGCGTGGTAGCGGGCGCCTGTAATCCCAGATACTCCAGAGGCTGAGGCGGGAGAATCACTTGAACCTGGGAGGCGGAGTTTACAGTGAGCTGAGGACGCGCCATTGCACTCCAGCCTGGGCAAAAAGAGCGAAACTCTGTCTCAAAAAAAAAAAAAAAAAAAAATCTCTGGTGTACATGGACCAGGGCAGCAAATGTCTCACAGAAGGTAAACAAGGGTACCAAGAGGAGTACGGCATGTCCCTGGATTCAAAGACCATGCACATTTTTTTCTTTTTTTTAGAAAAAGATAGGATCTCACTCTGTCCCCCAGGCTGGAGTGCAGTGGTGGGTCACTGCTGTCTTGACTTTCCAGGCTGAAGCAATCCTCCAACCTCAGCCTCCCAAGTAACTGGGACCACAGGTACCTGCCACCATGTCTGGCTAATTTTTGTATTTTTTAATAGAGACAAGGTCTCACTATGTTGCCCAGGCTGGTCTTGAACTCCTGGGCCCAAGCAATCCTCCTACCTCAGCCTCTCAAACTGCTGGGATTACAGGTGTGGGCCACTGTGCCCGGCCGACCATGCACACTTTTCTCTAGCCAAGAAAATCATGCCTGTACAATACAGGGGATATGTTTTCTAACAAGATTTATATTTTTCTGTCTGGGCGCGGTGGTTCATGCCTGTGATCCCAGCACTTTGGGAGGCCAAGGCGGGCAGATCACTTGAGGTCAGGAGTTTGAGACCAGCATGACCAACATGGTGAAACCTCATGTCTACTACAAATACAAAAAAACTAGCTGAGTGTGGTGGGGCACGCCTGTAGTCCCAACTACTCGGGAGGCTGAGGCAGGAGAATCGCTTAAACCAGGATGTAGAGGTTGCAGTGAGCCGGGAGCAAGCCACTGCACTCCAGCCTGGGTAACAGAGCGAGACCCTTTCTCTCTCTAAAAAAAGAAATGAAAAGAAAAAAAAGTGTGCATGGTCTTTGAATCTAGGACATGCTGTACTCCTCTTGGTGCCCTCGTGTACCTTCTGAGATACTTGCTGCCCTGGCCGTGTTACACCAGAGAGAATTTGATGCAATGTGAAGGATCCCCGTTTTTTTTTGTTTTTTTGTTTTTTTTTTTGAGACAGTCTCACTCTGTCACCCAGGCTGGAGTGCAGTGGCTTGTTCTCAGCTCACTGCAACCTCTGCCTCCTGGCTCCAGCAATTCTCCTGCCTCAGCCTCCCGAGTCGCTGGGACTACAGGCACATGCCACCGTGCCTGGCTAATTTTTGCATTTTCTTAGCAGAGACGGGGTCTCACCATAATGGCTAGACTGGTCTCAAACCCCTGGCCTCAGGTGATCTGCCTGACTTTGCCTCCCAAAGTGCTGGGATTACAGGCGTGAGTCACCGCGCTTGGCCACTCTTTTTTACTTTTTAAATTTTTTTGTAGAGATGGGGGTCTCACTATGTTGCCCAGGCTAGGTTTGAACTCCTGGCCTCCTCCCGCCTCAGCAATTTTTCACCTTTTATATTTTGAAAAAGAATTCATGGCCGGGCGTGGTGGCTCATACCTGTAATCCCAGCACTTTGGGAGGCTGAGGTGGGTGCATCATGAGGTCAGGAGATCGAGACCAGCCTAGCCAACATGGTGAAACCCCCATCTCTATTAAAAAAATACAAAAATTAGCTGAGCATGGTGGTGAGTGCCTGTAGTCCCAGCTACTCAGGAGGCTGAGCAGGAGAATTGCTTGAACCCGGGAGGCGGAGGTTGCAGTGAGCCAAGATTGCCCCACTGCACTCCAGCCTGGGCAGCAGAGCGAGACTCCATCAAAAAAAAAAAAAAGAGAGAGAGAGAGAAAGAAAGAGAAAGAAAACGAATTCACATGGTTAAAAGAAATTCAAACTGCATAAAAAGGTAGATGTATAAAAAAAGCAAGATTCCCTCCTGCTTCTGCGCAGCCCCTTCCCGTTCCCTCTCCTGAGCTGAGCTGTTACCAATTTGTCGTGTCTTTCCGAGCTAGTCCATGCATATGCAAGCATCTCCTTTTAGAAAGCAGAAAATGGATGGCATATAGTAATGCTTGCTTTTCCCCTTGCATTTTTTCACATCAGCACCTATTTTGGAGAATGTTTCATGTCAGTTTCTACATAGCTGCTTTTATTTTCAAAGCCAAGTATTCCATTATATGGATATGCTATGATTTATTTAATCAACTCTCCTATGGTGGACATAGGTTATTTTCAGTCTTTTGCTATAAAAACATTTCAGTGGAAATTGTAGTATGTAAATACATCTTCGTGTGCATGTGTGACCATGCCTGTGGGATCTAGAAGTGGAATTGCTGCATCAAAGGGTATGGGCATTTTGAATTTTGATCAGTGTAGCCAAATCTCTTCTTCAAAGAGGAAGTGCACATCTTACTAATGTTTGAGAGTGCCTCTTTCTCCACTAGTATATAATTAAACTATTTACATTTGATAACCTCTTAGGTTAAAAATAGTATTTCAGCCTCCCTCCCTCCGTCCGTCTTTCTTTCTTTCTTTCTTTCTTTCTTTCTTTCTTTCTTTCTTTCTTTCTTTCTCTCTCTCTCTCTCTCTCTCCCTCTCTCTCTCTCTTTCTTTCCTTCCTTCTTTCTTTTTCTTTCTTTCCCTCTCTGGCCCAGGCTACAATCTACTCGGCTTGCTGCTGCCCGCGCCGCGGACTGCCTGGGACTGCCGGCGCGCGCCACTGCTGCCTGCCTTTTCTCCTTTGGATGCAGGCACGCATTCGCCATCTTGGCCACGCTGGTCGCCAGCTCCTGACGCCGAGTGCTCTGGCCGCCTCAGCCTCCCGAAGTACTGGGACTACAGACGGAGTCACGCTCACCCAGTGCTCAGTGTTGCCCGGGCTGGAGTGCGGTGGCGTGGTCTGGCCTCGCGGCACCCTCTAACCCCAGGCCGCCTGCCTTGGCCTGCCAGGGTGCTGGGATTGCAGCCCCTGCCCGGCCGCCACCCCATCTGGAAGGTGGGGAGCGCCTCTGCCCGGCCGCCCCATCTGGGAGGTGAGGAGCACCTCTGCCTGGCCGCCCCGTCTGGGAAGTGAGGAGCGCCTCTGCCTGGCCGCCCCGTCTGGGAAGTGAGGAGCGCCTCTGCCCGGCCGCCCCGTCCGGGAAGTGAGGAGCGCCTCTGCCCGGCCACCCACCGTCTGGGAAGTGAGGAGCGCCTCTGCCCGGCCACCCACCGTCTGGGAAGTGAGGAGCGCCTCTGCCCGGCCTCCCATCGTCTGGGAAGTGAGGAGCGCCTCTGCCCGGCCGCCCCGTCTGGGAAGTGAGGAGCGCCTCTGCCCGGCCACCCATCGTCTGGGAAGTGAGGAGCGCCTCTGCCCGGCCACCCATCGTCTGGGAAGTGAGGAGCGCCTCTGCCCGGCCGCCCTGTCTGGGAAGTGAGGAGCGCCTCTGCCCGGCCGCCCCATCCGGGAAGAAGTGAGGAGCGCCTCTGCCCGGCCGCCCCGTCCGGGAAGAAGTGAGGAGCGCCTCTGCCCGGCCGCCCCGTCTGGGAAGTGAGGAGCGCCTCTGCCCGGCCGCCCCCGTCCGGGAAGAAGTGAGGAGCGCCTCTGCCCGGCCGCCCCGTCTGGGAAGTGAGGAGCGCCTCTGCCCGGCCGCCCCGTCCGGGAAGAAATGAGGAGCGCCTCTGCCCGGGCGCCCCATCCGGGAAGAAGTGAGGAGCGCCTCTGCCCGGCCGCCCCATCCGGGAAGAAGTGAGGAGCGCCTCTGCCCGGCCACCCACCGTCTGGGAAGTGAGGAGCGCCTCTGCCTGGCCGCCCCGTCTGGGAAGTGAGGAGCGCCTCTGCCCAGCCACCCACCATCTGGGAAGTGAGGAGCGCCTCTGCCCGGCCACCCACCGTCTGGGAAGTGAGGAGCGCCTCTGCCCGGCCACCCACCGTCTGGGAAGTGAGGAGCGCCTCTGCCCGGCCACCCACCGTCTGGGAAGTGAGGAGCGCCTCTGCCCGGCCGCCCCGTCCGGGAAGTGAGGAGCGCCTCTGCCCGGCCACCCACCGTCTGGGAAGTGAGGAGCGCCTCTGCCCGGCCACCCACCCTCTGGGAAGTGAGGAGCGCCTCTGCCCGGCCGCCCTGTCCGGGAAGTGAGGAGCGCCTCTGCCCGGCCACCCACGGTCTGGGAAGTGAGGAGCGCCTCTGCCCGGCCACCCACCGTCTGGGAAGTGAGGAGCGCCTCTGCCCGGCCACCCACCGTCTGGGAAGTGAGGAGCGCCTCTGCCCGGCCGCCCTGTCCGGGAAGTGAGGAGCGCCTCTGCCCGGCCACCCACCGTCTGGGAAGTGAGGAGCGCCTCTGCCCGGCCACCCACCGTCTGGGAAGTGAGGAGCGCCTCTGCCCGGCCACCCACCGTCTGGGAAGTGAGGAGCGCCTCTGCCTGGCCACCCACCGTCTGGGAAGTGAGGAGCACCTCTGCCCGGCCGCCCCGTCTGGGAAGTGAGGAGCGCCTCTGCCCGGCCACCCATCGTCTCGGAAGTGAGGAGCGCCTCTGCCCGGCCACCCATCGTCTGGGAAGTGAGGAGCGCCTCTGCCCGGCCGCCCCGTCCGGGAAGAAGTGAGGAGCGCCTCTGCCCGGCCGCCCCGTCCGGGAAGAAGTGAGGAGCGCCTCTGCCCGGCCGCCCCCGTCCGGGAAGAAGTGAGGAGCGCCTCTGCCCGGCCGCCCCGTCTGGGAAGTGAGGAGCGCCTCTGCCCGGCCGCCCCCGTCCGGGAAGAAGTGAGGAGCGCCTCTGCCCGGCCACCCCGTCTGGGAAGTGAGGAGCGCCTCTGCCCGGCCGCCCCGTCCGGGAAGAAGTGAGGAGCGCCTCTGCCCAGCCGCCCCGTCTGGGAAGTGAGGAGCGCCTCTGCCCGGCCGCCCCCGTCCGGGAAGAAGTGAGGAGCGCCTCTGCCCGGCCGCCCCGTCTGGGAAGTGAGGAGCGCCTCTGCCCGGCCGCCCCGTCCAGGAAGAAATGAGGAGCGCCTCTGCCCGGGCGCCCCATCCGGGAAGAAGTGAGGAGCGCCTCTGCCCGGCCGCCCCATCCGGGAAGAAGTGAGGAGCGCCTCTGCCCGGCCGCCCCGTCTGGGAAGTGAGGAGCGCCTCTGCCCAGCCACCCACCATCTGGGAAGTGAGGAGTGCCTCTGCCTGGCCACCCACCGTCTGGGAAGTGAGGAGCGCCTCTGCCCGGCCACCCACCGTCTGGGAAGGGAGGAGCGCCTCTGCCCGGCCACCCACCGTCTGGGAGGTGAGGAGCACCTCTGCCCAGCCACCCACCGTCTGGGAAGTGAGGAGTGCCTCTGCCCGGACGCCCCATCTGGGAAGTGAGGAGCGCCTCTGCCCGGACGCCCCGTCTGGGAAGTGAGGAGCGCCTCTGCCCGGCCACCCACCGTCTGGGAAGTGAGGAGCGCCTCTGCCCGGCCACCCACCGTCTGGGAAGTGAGGAGCGCCTCTGCCCGGCCACCCACCGTCTGGGAAGTGAGGAGCGCCTCTGCCCGGCCACCGCGTCTGGGAAGTGAGGAGCGCCTCTGCCCGGCCGCCCCATCTGGGAAGTGAGGAGCGCCTCTGCCCGGCCACCCATCGTCTGGGAAGTGAGGAGCGCCTCTGCCCGGCCGCCCTGTCCGGGAAGTGAGGACCGCCTCTGCCCGGCCACCCACCGTCTGGGAAGTGAGGAGCGCCTCTGCCCGGCCACCCACCGTCTGGGAAGTGAGGAGCGCCTCTGCCTGGCCACCCACCGTCTGGGAAGTGAGGAGCACCTCTGCCCGGCCGCCCCGTCTGGGAAGTGAGGAGCGCCTCTGCCCGGCCACCCATCGTCTGGGAAGTGAGGAGCGCCTCTGCCCGGCCGCCCCATCCGGGAAGAAGTGAGGAGCGCCTCTGCCCGGCCGCCCCGTCCGGGAAGAAGTGAGGAGCGCCTCTGCCCGGCCGCCCCCGTCCGGGAAGAAGTGAGGAGCGCCTCTGCCCGGCCGCCCCGTCTGGGAAGTGAGGAGCGCCTCTGCCCGGCCGCCCCCGTCCGGGAAGAAGTGAGGAGCGCCTCTGCCCGGCCACCCCGTCTGGGAAGTGAGGAGCACCTCTGCCCGGCCGCCCCGTCCGGGAAGAAGTGAGGAGCGCCTCTGCCCGGCCGCCCCGTCAGGGAAGTGAGGAGCGCCTCTGCCCGGCCGCCCCCGTCCGGGAAGAAGTGAGGAGCGCCTCTGCCCAGCCGCCCCGTCTGGGAAGTGAGGAGCGCCTCTGCCCGGCCGCCCCGTCTGGGAAGTGAGGAGCGCCTCTGCCCGGCCACCCATCGTCTGGGAAGTGAGGAGCGCCTCTGCCCGGCCGCCCTGTCCGGGAAGTGAGGAGCGCCTCTGCCCGGCCACCCACCGTCTGGGAAGTGAGGAGCGCCTCTGCCCGGCCACCCACCGTCTGGGAAGTGAGGAGCGCCTCTGCCCGGCCACCCACCGTCTGGGAAGTGAGGAGCGCCTCTGCCTGGCCACCCACCGTCTGGGAAGTGAGGAGCACCTCTGCCCGGCCGCCCCGTCTGGGAAGTGAGGAGCGCCTCTGCCCGGCCACCCATCGTCTCGGAAGTGAGGAGCGCCTCTGCCCGGCCACCCATCGTCTGGGAAGTGAGGAGCGCCTCTGCCCGGCCGCCCCGTCCGGGAAGAAGTGAGGAGCGCCTCTGCCCGGCCGCCCCGTCCGGGAAGAAGTGAGGAGCGCCTCTGCCCGGCCGCCCCCGTCCGGGAAGAAGTGAGGAGCGCCTCTGCCCGGCCGCCCCGTCTGGGAAGTGAGGAGCGCCTCTGCCCGGCCGCCCCCGTCCGGGAAGAAGTGAGGAGCGCCTCTGCCCGGCCACCCCGTCTGGGAAGTGAGGAGCGCCTCTGCCCGGCCGCCCCGTCCGGGAAGAAGTGAGGAGCGCCTCTGCCCAGCCGCCCCGTCTGGGAAGTGAGGAGCGCCTCTGCCCGGCCGCCCCCGTCCGGGAAGAAGTGAGGAGCGCCTCTGCCCGGCCGCCCCGTCTGGGAAGTGAGGAGCGCCTCTGCCCGGCCGCCCCGTCCAGGAAGAAATGAGGAGCGCCTCTGCCCGGGCGCCCCATCCGGGAAGAAGTGAGGAGCGCCTCTGCCCGGCCGCCCCATCCGGGAAGAAGTGAGGAGCGCCTCTGCCCGGCCGCCCCGTCTGGGAAGTGAGGAGCGCCTCTGCCCAGCCACCCACCATCTGGGAAGTGAGGAGTGCCTCTGCCTGGCCACCCACCGTCTGGGAAGTGAGGAGCGCCTCTGCCCGGCCACCCACCGTCTGGGAAGGGAGGAGCGCCTCTGCCCGGCCACCCACCGTCTGGGAGGTGAGGAGCACCTCTGCCCAGCCACCCACCGTCTGGGAAGTGAGGAGTGCCTCTGCCCGGACGCCCCATCTGGGAAGTGAGGAGCGCCTCTGCCCGGACGCCCCGTCTGGGAAGTGAGGAGCGCCTCTGCCCGGCCACCCACCGTCTGGGAAGTGAGGAGCGCCTCTGCCCGGCCACCCACCGTCTGGGAAGTGAGGAGCGCCTCTGCCCGGCCACCCACCGTCTGGGAAGTGAGGAGCGCCTCTGCCCGGCCACCGCGTCTGGGAAGTGAGGAGCGCCTCTGCCCGGCCGCCCCATCTGGGAAGTGAGGAGCGCCTCTGCCCGGCCACCCATCGTCTGGGAAGTGAGGAGCGCCTCTGCCCGGCCGCCCTGTCCGGGAAGTGAGGACCGCCTCTGCCCGGCCACCCACCGTCTGGGAAGTGAGGAGCGCCTCTGCCCGGCCACCCACCGTCTGGGAAGTGAGGAGCGCCTCTGCCTGGCCACCCACCGTCTGGGAAGTGAGGAGCACCTCTGCCCGGCCGCCCCGTCTGGGAAGTGAGGAGCGCCTCTGCCCGGCCACCCATCGTCTGGGAAGTGAGGAGCGCCTCTGCCCGGCCGCCCCATCCGGGAAGAAGTGAGGAGCGCCTCTGCCCGGCCGCCCCGTCCGGGAAGAAGTGAGGAGCGCCTCTGCCCGGCCGCCCCCGTCCGGGAAGAAGTGAGGAGCGCCTCTGCCCGGCCGCCCCGTCTGGGAAGTGAGGAGCGCCTCTGCCCGGCCGCCCCCGTCCGGGAAGAAGTGAGGAGCGCCTCTGCCCGGCCACCCCGTCTGGGAAGTGAGGAGCACCTCTGCCCGGCCGCCCCGTCCGGGAAGAAGTGAGGAGCGCCTCTGCCCGGCCGCCCCGTCAGGGAAGTGAGGAGCGCCTCTGCCCGGCCGCCCCCGTCCGGGAAGAAGTGAGGAGCGCCTCTGCCCAGCCGCCCCGTCTGGGAAGTGAGGAGCGCCTCTGCCCGGCCGCCCCGTCTGGGAAGTGAGGAGCGCCTCTGCCCGGCCACCCATCGTCTGGGAAGTGAGGAGCGCCTCTGCCCGGCCGCCCTGTCCGGGAAGTGAGGAGCGCCTCTGCCCGGCCACCCACCGTCTGGGAAGTGAGGAGCGCCTCTGCCCGGCCACCCACCGTCTGGGAAGTGAGGAGCGCCTCTGCCCGGCCACCCACCGTCTGGGAAGTGAGGAGCGCCTCTGCCTGGCCACCCACCGTCTGGGAAGTGAGGAGCACCTCTGCCCGGCCGCCCCGTCTGGGAAGTGAGGAGCGCCTCTGCCCGGCCACCCATCGTCTGGGAAGTGAGGAGCGCCTCTGCCCGGCCGCCCCATCCGGGAAGAAGTGAGGAGCGCCTCTGCCCGGCCGCCCCGTCCGGGAAGAAGTGAGGAGCGCCTCTGCCCGGCCGCCCCGTCTGGGAAGTGAGGAGCGCCTCTGCCCGGCCGCCCCGTCCAGGAAGAAATGAGGAGCGCCTCTGCCCGGGCGCCCCGTCCGGGAAGAAGTGAGGAGCGCCTCTGCCCGGCCGCCCCATCCGGGAAGAAGTGAGGAGCGCCTCTGCCCGGCCACCCACCGTCTGGGAAGTGAGGAGCGCCTCTGCCCGGCCACCCACCGTCTGGGAAGTGAGGAGCGCCTCTGCCCGGCCACCCCGTCTGGGAAGTGAGGAGCGCCTCTGCCCGGCCGCCCCGTCTGGGAAGTGAGGAGCGCCTCTGCCCGGCCACCCATCGTCTGGGAAGTGAGGAGCGCCTCTGCCCGGCCTCCCATCGTCTGGGAGGTGAGGAGCGCCTCTGCCCAGCCGCCCCGTCCGGGAGGAAGTGAGGAGCGCCTCTGCCCGGCCGCCCCGTCCGGGAAGAAGTGAGGAGCGCCTCTGCCCGGCCGCCCCGTCCGGGAAGTGAGGAGCGCCTCTGCCCGGCCGCCCCGTCCGGGAAGAAATGAGGAGCGCCTCTGCCCGGGCGCCCCATCCGGGAAGAAGTGAGGAGCGCCTCTGCCCGGCCGCCCCATCTGGGAGGTGAGGAGCGCCTCTGCCCGGCCACCCATCGTCTGGGAAGTGAGGAGCGCCTCTGCCCGGCCACCCACCGTCTTGGAAGTGAGGAGCGCCTCTGCCCGGCCGCCCCGTCCGGGAAGTGAGGAGCGCCTCTGCCCGGCCGCCCCGTCCGGGAAGAAATGAGGAGCGCCTCTGCCCGGGCGCCCCATCCGGGAAGAAGTGAGGAGCGCCTCTGCCCGGCCGCCCCATCTGGGAGGTGAGGAGCGCCTCTGCCCGGCCACCCATCGTCTGGGAAGTGAGGAGCGCCTCTGCCCGGCCACCCACCGTCTTGGAAGTGAGGAGCGCCTCTGCCCGGCCGCCCCGTCCGGGAAGAAGTGAGGAGCGCCTCTGCCCGGCCGCCCCGTCCGGGAAGAAGTGAGGAGCGCCTCTGCCCGGCCGCCCCGTCCGGGAAGAAGTGAGGAGCGCCTCTGCCCGGCCGCCCCGTCCGGGAAGAAGTGAGGAGCGCCTCTGCCCGGCCACTCCGTCGGGAAGAAGTGAGGAGCGCCTCTGCCCGGCCACCCCGTCGGGAAGAAGTGAGGAGCACCTCTGCCCGGCCGCCCCGTCTAGGAGGTGAGGAGCGCCTCTGCCCGGCCACCCATCGTCTGGGAGGTGAGGAGCGCCTCTGCCCGGCCACCCATCGTCTGGAAAGTGAGGAGCGCCTCTGCCCGGCTACCCATCGTCTGGGAGGTGAGGAGCGCCTCTGCCCGGCCGCCCATCGTCTGGGAGGTGAGGAGCACCTCTGCCCGGCCGCCCATCGTCTGGGAAGTGGGGAGCGCCTCTGCCCGACCACCTATCGTCTGGGAAGTGAGGAGCACCTCTGCCCGGCCACCTATCGTCTGGGAAGAAGTGAGGAGCGTCTCTGCCTGGCCGCCCCGTCTGGGAAGTGAGGAGCCCCTCTGCCCGGCCGCCCCGTGTCTGGGTAGAAGTGAGGAGCTCCTCTGCCTGGCCGCTCTGTCTGGGGCGTCTACCATAGAGGCCAGAAGCAATGTGGGGGCTGGACGTGGTGGCTCACGCCTGTGGTCCCTGCACTCTGGGGGGCGAGGCGGGTTGATCACTTCGGGCTAGGAGTTCGAGACCAGTCTGGCCAACTTGGCGAAACATGAAGAATACAACAGACAAACCAACCAACCAACTCAATGACAACAAAACAGGTCTACCCTGGAGTCATACTCTAATTTTTTCTATTTTCCTCCCTTTCTGATCCTTTATCCCACTTTCTTTTTCTTCCTCTTCCTTCTCCCTCTTCTTTGTCAAATAGAGGATTGAGTTATTATCACTGATCCATATAAAGTCCCTCTCTCATTTATTTTAACTCCCACCCCCATTTCTATTCCCCGACTTCCCATGTGCAACCTTCCTAATATGTTTGATACGCATCTTTTTGTTTGTATGTATTTTTAGAAAATGTTTATTGTTTTTGTATGCAAAAAAAATTAATAAAAAAAAAAATAGTATTTCAGGCCAGGCACAGTGGCTCACACTTGTAATCCCAGCACTTTGGGAGGCCAAGGCAGGTGGATCACCGGAGGTCAGGAGTTCGAGACCAGCCTGAGTAACATGGTGAAACCCTGTCTCTACTAAAAATACAAAAATTAGCCGGGTGCATGTGCCTGTAGTCCCAGCTACTCAGGAGGCTGAGGCAGAAGGATCGCTTGAGCCCAGGAGGCGGAAGTTGCAGTAAGCCGAGATCCTGCCACTACATTCCAACCTGGGCAACAGAGCAAGATTCTGTCTCAAAAAAAAAAAAAAAAAAGTGAGTGGTGAGTCTGTGAGTGCAAAAGTTAGCCGGTTGTGGTGGTGTGCGCCTGTAGTCCCAGCTACTCGGGAGGATGAAGTGGGAGGATTGCTTGACCCTTGGGAGGTCGAGGCTGCAGTGAGCTAGGATTGCACCACTGCACTCCATCCTGTGCAACAAAGTGAAGACCTGTCTCAAAAAAAGAATAAATAAATAAAGCCCCTATTACAAGTCATATGTCCCAGCCTTAATCTAGAGAATGTCAAATTTTAAGCACTGGTTAGGCCGGGTGCGGTGACTCATGCCTATAATGCCAGCACTTTGGGAGGCTGAGGCAGGTGGATCACCAGAGGTCGAGAAGTTCGAGATCAGCCTGGCCAACATGGTGAAACCCTATCTCTACTAAAAATATAAAAATTAGGCCAGAGACGGTTGCTCATGCCTGTAATTCCAGCACTTTGAGAGGCTGAGGTGGGCGGATCACGAGGTCAGGTTCAAGACCAGCCTAGCTAACATGGTAAAACCCGATCTCTACTAAAAATGCAGAAATTAGCTGGGCATGGTGGCACGCACCTGTATTCCCAGCTACTTGGGAGGCTGAGGCAGGAGAATCACTTGAACCTGGGAGGCGGAGGTTGCAGCAAGCCGAGATCACACCACTGCACACCAGCCTGGGCGACACAGTGAGACTCTGTCTCAAAAAAAAAAAAAGAAAGAAAATTAAGCACTGGTGAAGTCTAAGAAAAACCAGGACAACATGTAACTTTTAACCCTATGAGGTTACTCCATAGATACACAGTATCTCCCCCCTGCTCAGCTCCAGGGGCCATTCACAAAGAATGAAACACAGTGGCCCTAGAAACATCCAACCAGTAAGAAGATGGTTTCTATTTCATACTCTAAGAGAGTAGTATTTGGAGGTTTTGTTGTTTGTTTGCGTTTTACTTTTTTTCTCTTTTGTAGAGACAGGGTCTCACTGTGTCACCCCGGCTGGAGTGCAGTGGCACAGTCATAGCTCACTGCAGCCTCCAATTCCTCGGCTCGATCCTCCCACCTCAGCCTCCCCAGGTGCTGGGATTATAGGCGTGAGCCACTGCACCCAGCCTGCTTTTGTACTCTTAGTGCTATCCACTAGGTTTGGAGCAAGCCTGCCTATAGGGGCAGTCAAGCTGCGCTGGTATTAAGCTGGTCTAGCTTCAAGTCATCTGTCAGACTCCCTCCTTTTTTTCTCAGAAGTCTAGGGTCCTGTTATGTTGCCCAGGCTGGTCTTGAACTCCTGGCCTCAAGCTATCCTCTTGCCTTGGCCCCCACAAAGTGCTGGCGTTACAGGTGTGAGCCACCTTGCCTGGCCAGTAATGGCAGCTTTAAAAGCAAGACTGTCAAATTCATGGCAGCCGTACTCAGTATCATACATCATTGAGGCTTTGTTTGTCCATCCGTGTCCATGTTAGAGGTGGGTCCAGAACTAAGGGATGGGGTTGAAGACGTGGCCCTGTGCATCTCAAAATATCAGTTTGCTGAAAACCCACAGGAGAACTTTCCTGGATGTGCCACATGAAGTGTGAACCCAGTATTTTTTTTTTTTTTTTTGAGACAGAGTCTCACTGTGTCACCCAGACTGGAGTCAGTGGCATGATCTCAGCTCACTGCAACCTCCGCCTCCCGGGTTCAAGCGATTCTCCTGCCTCAGCCTCCTGAGTAGCTGGGACTACAGGCATGCGCCACCACGCCCCGCTAATTTTTTTGTACTTTTAGTAGAGACGGGGTTTCACCATATTGGCCAGGCTGGTCTCGAACTCCTGACCTTGTGATCTGCCCGCCTTGGCCTCCCAAAGTGCTGGGATTACAGGCTTGAGCCACCGTGCCCGGCCTGGACCCAGTATTTATTTGCACAGGTCTCTAGAAAGATCAGCCAATCTGCAAGCCACTTTTAGCTATTGTATGGAACTTTATACCATATGTTTTGTGTGCAAACACTAGCTTCGTGTTATAATTCCCCCTTTAATTTCCCGTTGCATTTCAGTTTTTTGTCTTGTTAATGATACTACTTACTCCATTACTACTGCTACTGTCAGTAACAATGGCCAAGATTTAGGGACTGTGAGTCAGTAAGGATCAGATGCCAGGCGCCTGTTGTGTAATATGTGGCTCTCTAAATGCTTCATGTCCTTTTTGAAACCAAGCAAGTATAAACAAAGAAACAAACAAACACAATTGTAAAATTCCCTCCTCTCCTTTATGGGACCCACTTAAAGGTGTTCTTTAAATATCTGAAGCCTTATATAACTAGAGAAAGGCTGCATAACTTCAACTTCATAGGTCACCTTATAAATATGTGTTTGAAAATAAACCAGCTGGGCACAGTGGCTCACGCCTGTAATCCCAGCACTTTGGGAGGCCAAGGCGGGTGAATCACTTGAGGTCAGGAGTTCAAGACCAGCCTGGCCAACATGGTGAAACCCCGTCCCTACTAAAAATACAAAAATTAGCCAGGCGTGGTTGTGCACGCCTGTAATCCCTGCTACTCAGGAGGCTGAAGCAGGAGAATCACTTGAACCCAGGAGGCAGAAGTTGCAGTGAGCCAAGATCATGCCATTGCACTCTAGCCTGGGGGACAAGAGCGAAACTCAGTCTCAAAAATAATAATAATTTAAAAATAAACCTACAAAGAAAACAAACAAACTCTTAGCAGTCAGAAGCCATTAGTCTAGTGAGAATACCTTTACAAAACTCAACCCCCGGCCAGGTGCAGTGGCTCATGCCTGTAATCCCAGCAGTCTGGGAGGCTGAGGTGGGAGGATCACCTGAGGTCGGGACTTTGAGACCAGCCTGGCCAACATGGTGAAACCGTGTCTCTACTAAAAATACCAAAATTAGCCCGGCATGTTGGCGCATGCCTGTAATCCTAGCTACTCGGGAGGCTGGGGCAGGAGAATTGCTTGAACCCGGGAGGTGGAGGTTGCAGTGAGCCGAGATCGTGCCACAGCACTCCAGCTTGAGCGACTCTCTAGTGTGCTGCAGTGAGTGCAATCTTGGCTCACTGCAACCTGTGTCTCCCGGGTTCAAGAGATTCTCCAGCCTCAGCCTCCTGAGTAGCTGGGATTACAGGCCTGAGCTACCACAACTGGCTAATTTTTGAATTTTAGTAGAGACCGGGTTTCATCATGTTGGCTATGCTGGTCTCGAACTCCTGACCTCCAGTGATCTGCCTGCCTTGGCCTCCCAAACTGCTGGGATTACAGGTGTGAGCCACTGTGCCTGGCCTATACATTTATTTTATTTACCCATTTGTATATGATTTTCTATAGCTTAAAGTTATCTTGATTTTTAAAAAATATAAAAATGCCATGATTTAAAAAACAAAACAACAACTGTGTTTAAGCCCTCTACTGATAATAAGGACCTGGCTGGGCGCGATGGCTCACACCTGTAATCCCAGCACTTTGGGAGGTCAAGGCGGGTGGATCACGAGGTCAAGAGTTTGAGACCAGCCTGGCCAATATGGTCAAACCCTGTCTGTACTAAAAAATGCAAAAATTAGCCAGGCTTGGTGGCGTGTACCTGTAGTCCCAGCTACTTGGGAGGCTGAGGCAGGAGAATCGCTGGAACCTGGGAGGTGGAAATTTAAGTGAGCCAAGATTGCACCACTGCACTCTAGCCTGGGTGACAGAGTGAGATTCCGTCTCAAAAAAAAAGAAAAAAGAAAAAAAGATAATAAGGACCACGGCGGGTTCTGAAGGGGGAACACACCCGTACTTTTAGGAAGATCCATGGGGCACCAGATGGGCAGGGAGAAGTGAAGGGGGCTGGAGTGGGGACAACCCATTTGAAAGTCACTGTGGTGATTCAGGAATGAGGACCTGAGGGCTCCAGTGGCCTGGGGTGGGGGGTGAGGGCAGCAGGAGCACCACAGGAATCAGGATTTACTGATTAAGGGGGTGGATCCCTCAGGCCTTGGGGAGCAGAATGATCAGGTGTGGTGTAGGGCAATGGAGCTGGTGAATCTGCGGTGACAGCCTAGTGGAAAGATCTGTTAGGCAAATGGAGATAAAGAACAAAGTGAGGAGGCGGTGGCTCATGCCTGTAATCCTAGCACTTTGGGAGACTGAGGTGGGAGGATCACTTGAGGTCAGGAGTTATAGACCAGGAGTTCAAGACTAGGTGTTTGAGATTAGCCTGAGCAACAGAGCAAGACCCTGTCTCTGCAAAAAATAAAAAAATTAAGGGGGTGCGGTGGCCCATGCCTATAGTCCCAGTTAGTTAGGAGACTGAGACAGGAGGACCGCTTGAGCCCAAGAGGCCAAGGCTGAAGTGAGCTGTGATCATGCCACTGCACTCCAGCCTGGGTGACAGAGCCAGACCCTGTGTCTTAAAAACAGGGGGGGCGGGGCCGGGCGCAGTGGCTCACGCCTGTAATCCCAGCACTTTGGGAGGCTGAGGTGGGGGGATCACTTGAGGTCAGGAGTTCAAGATCAGCCTGGCGAACATAGTGAAACCGTCTCTACTAAAAATACAAAAATTAGCTGGGCGTGATGGTGCGCGCCTTTAGTCCCAGCTACTCAGGAGGCTGAGGCAGGAGAATCACTTCAGCCTGGGAGGTGGAGGTTGCAGTAAGCCAAGATTGCACCACTGCACTCCAGCCTGGCAACAGAGCAAGACTCTGTCTCAAAAAACAAACAACTACAAAAAAACAAGGGGATGGCGGTGAGGAGAGGGCTACGGGCTGAGCAGTGGACATCTAGGGATTTTGGAATTGGCCACACTGAGATTTTTCAGGAAGAGAACACAAGGGAAGGGCTCAGGTCTGAGTCTTGGGAAATGCAGCTGTTAGCAGGCATCAGGAGGGCAGGAGGTCTGATGTGTGAAGCATTAGGGAGACATGGTAGGTTTTTGGGCAGTAAGTGAATGATCATGAAATCCCAAGGTGGGAGGGGCCTGCTAGCTCCTCAGCCTCAGCTCTTGCCCCACATTTAAGGACTGCAGTCCTGAAAAGCAGCCGCCAGCCCACCTGTGGCTCACACATCTCCAGGAAGGAGGCCCACCCTGGCCTGACGGTGGCCTCTGCAGCCTCTCCTGCCTGCAGTGAGACCCTCTCCATTTGAGAGGGTGCCTCAGGTGTGGAACAGCATGGGTCCCTCCAGCATCACCATCCTGCCCTCTAGAGTATCCCTGGCCAGACACCAGTGGTTGGAGCTTATGATGGTGAGTCCTCACAGGTTAAACACTCCCGGTGTCATCTCAGGACATGGCTTTGAGAATCCTCTATCTCCTACCTACCAGGCCAAGGGCTGTGAGCTCAGACAAGGAAGAGTGAGGCCAACCCGGCTCCGCTGGTCACCTCCTTTGGGAGAGGGAACACATTCTTCCCAAGTGCTCGGACACACATTATCTCATTTACCCCTCTGTCCCTTGGGTACCAAGGCTCATCTTCTTCCCAAGGAAGAGGAAGCTGAATCTCCAAGAGTTGCCCAAGACCACACCAGCCAGTGAGGATGGCGCAGGGTTTGTGTTGGGATTCAGTCAGGCTGGTGGGAAAAATATTAGATAGTTTTAGAGATAGACACCAATCTTCTTGGAAGGCCGAGAAGTTTGCATTAGCTTCGGTAATAGATATGGTTGAAGGCAACCTGATCTTTACCTTTTAACAAATTAAAGTAGTAATAAAGGAAGGCAGAGTAGTTTACCTAGCTAGCTTGTTTACTCATTCGATCTTAAAACTAACCTTTGATATACCAGGTGCTTAAGTGCTTTTTACTGGGGAAGTCCGCAATGTCAGTTACCTTCTAATGGTGTTGACTCAAGCTTTTGTTAATTAATCTTACTGAATAAATGTGATTCTGACTAGCTGATCAGGGTCGCAGTCGCAACTGTTTACAGGACTCAGCAGGGAGCCTGTAAGTGGCTTGGACCCTCAGCTGGACTGGCAGAGCAAAGTATCTGTGTGCCATTATACTTTATTCATTCATCGCCAGGTCAGGGGTCTGCAAGGGACAGACTCCCCGCAGCTGGTGCCCCCTCAAAAGGAGTGCTGTCGCAGGTTTGGACCCGGGTCTACCTCCAGGACCTCACTTTTTTGTTTGTTTTTTGTTCTGAGATGCAGTTTTGCTCTGTCGCTCAGGCTGGAATGCAGTGGCACGATCTTGGCTCACTGTAACATCTGCCTCCCGGGTTCAAGTGATTCTCCTGCCTCAGCCTCCCAAGTAGCTGGGATTACAGGGCCCACCATCATGCCCAGCTAATTTTTGTATTTTTAGTAGAGACGGAGTTTTACCATGTTGGCCAGGCGGGTCTCAAACTCCTGACCTCAACTGATCTGCCTGCCTTGGTCTCCCAAAGTGCTGGGGTTACAGGTGTGAGCCACCACACCTGGCCAGGAACTCACTGTTATTGCAGCCCCTCGGGCTGCATAAGGCCCATAACTAAGAAGAGCATTGGGCTGCGCGTGGTGGTTCACGCCTGTAATCCAAGCACTTTGGGAGGCCGAGGCAGGCAGATCATGAGGTCAGGAGTTCGAGACCAGCCTGGCCAATATGGTGAAACCCCGTCTCTACTAAAAATACAAAAATTAGCTGGGCATGGTGGTACGTGTCTGTAGTCCCAGCTACTTGGGAGGCTGGGGCAGAAGAATCCCTTGAACTCAGGAGGCGGAGGTTGCAGTGAGCCAAGACTGTGCCACTGCACTCCAGCCTGGGCAACAGAGCAAGACTAGTCTCAAACAAACAAACAAAGAGAAGAGCACTGGGTGAGTTGTTCATGACAGGTGTGAGGGTGGGATCCTCTACATCCCTGCAAGAGCTCCCCTGCCAGGCAGGTTGCTGCCATGGCTGCAATGCCAGCTGACTGAGGGCAAGAGGACATGGCAGCCTTTATGTCCCTAGGAGCAGGACACCCAGACTCTTCCTGGAGGATGTATTGGCCCAAATGGGGGTGCCCTGCCCTTCCCAGCTCCTCTCTCCAACTCTGAGGAAGAGGACAGAGGGACTGAGAGGCTCACCCTTGGGTCCCAGACACGCTTGGGCCCATCTGAGCAGGAGAGGTGTGTTTAGGATCCACGGTGGCTCTGAAGTCACTGTGCATGGGTTTAAATCCACTCCTGCCACTGGTGACCTGTGTGCAAGTGACTTACCATTTCTGTCCCAGGATGATGATAATAATGGTGCCATGAGTTGTGGAGGTTTAAGGAGTTGTTACATGCAAACACAGTGCCTAGTGCGTAAGTGCTCAATAAATGTAACTATGTCAGCAGGCACCATCCTCATGTGTTACTCTGGAGCTGGGCGTGGTGGCTCATGCCCATAATCTCAGCACTTTGCGGGGTGAAGGTGGGAGGACTGCTTGAATCCAGGAGTTTGAGACAAGCCTGGGCAATATAGTGAGATCCTATTTCTATAAAATATTAAAAAAATTATTCAGGAAGAAGTTTTGTGAGGAACAAAAAATTTTTAAATTAAGTTAGCCAGGCACGGTGGCACACACCTGTAGCTTCAGCTACTTGAGAGGCTAAGGTGGGAGGATTGCTTGAGCCTAGAAATTCAAGGCTGCAGTGAGCTATGATGGTGCCACTGCACCCCAGGCTGAGTGACAGCAAGACACTGTCTCTAAAAATAAAAAGTTACTCTGAACCTTGGAGACACAGACTAAGGGGTCCAGAATCTTTTTTTTTTTTTTTTTTTGAGATGGAGTCTCGCTCTGTCACCCAGGCTGGCGTGCAGTGGCGCGATCTCGGCTCACTGCAAGCTCCGCCTCCCGGGTTCACGCCATTCTCCTGCCTCAGTCTCTCCGAGTAGCTGGGACTACAGGCGCCCGCCACCACGGCCGGCTAAATTTTGTATTTTTAGTAGAGACGGGGTTTCACCGTGGTCTCGATCTCCTGACCTCGTGATCCGCCCGCCTCGGCCTCCCAAAGTGCTGGGATTACAAGCGTGAGCCACCGCACCCGGCCTAGGGGTCCAGAATCTATACCTACAGTTAAACGGGGGTTGGAACATCAGCAGTGAAGGACCATTCATATAATGAAGCCACCTTGGCCTCATTGGGGACACAGAGGAGTGACAGGGATGGTGACCAGCTGGCAGGTCAGTGCCCTGTAAAGACGCAAGCTGCCCAGCAACAGCCAGTTACTGACATGTGAAAACGTGGACACATTGCCACATCTTTGGATTTTCCAAAGAAGCAGAAAATTCAGGCCAGGCGCGGTGGCTCAGGCCTGTAATCCCAGCATTTTGGGAGGCTGAGGTGGGCGGATCACAACGTCAGGAGATTGAGACCATCCTGGCTAACACGGTGAAACCCTGTCTCTACTAAAAATACAAAAAAATTAGCCGGGTGTGGTGGCAGGCGCCTGTAGTCCCAGGTACTCAGGAGACTGAGGCAGGAGAATGGTGTGAACCCGGGAGGCAGAGCTTGCAGTGAGCCAAGATTGCACCACTGCGCTCTAGCCTGAGTGACAGTGCGAGACTGTCTCAATAAATAAATAAATAAATAAGCAAGAAATTCAATTTTTAATTTTTCTTTTTGAGATACAGTCTTACTATGTCACCCAGGGTGGAGTGCAGTGGCGTGATCTCAGCTGACTGCAACCTCCACCAACTGGGTTCAAGCAACTCTCGTGCCTCAGCCTCCAGAGTAGCTAGGACTACAGGTGCACGCCACTATGCCCAGCTAATTTTTTTTTTTTTTTTTTGAGACAGAGTCTCACTCTGTCACCCAGGCTGGAGTGCAGTGGTGCGATCTCTGCTCACTGCAAACTCCGCCTCCCAGGTTCTAGCAATTCTCCTGCCCAGCCTCCTGAGTAGCTGGGATTACAGGTGTACACCACTACGCCCAACTAATTTTTGTATTTTTAGTAGAGACGGGGTTTCGCCATGTTGGTCAGACTGGTCTCAAACTCCTGACTTTGTGATCCGCCTGCCTCAGCAACCCAAAGTACTGGGATTACAGGCGTGAGCCACTGTGCCCAGCCAGCCCCAGCTAATTTTTGTATTTTTAGTAGAGATGGGGTTTGGCCAGGCTGGTCTTGAACTCCTGACTTCAGGTAATCCTCCTGCCTCAGCCTCCCAAAGTGCTGGGATTACAGGCATGAGCCACCAGGCCTGGCCTTTAGCAATTTCTTCTCTTTTCTCTTTTCCTTCCTTCCTTCCTCCCTCCCTCCCTCCCTTCCTTCCTTTTCTCTCTTTCTCTCTCTCCCTCCCTCCTTCTTTTTTTGTTTTTTTTGAGACAGGGTCTCACTCTGTCATCCAGGCTGGAGTGCAGTGGCTCAATCTCGGCTCACTGCAGCCTCTGCCTCCTGGGCTCAAGTGATCTGCCTGCCTCGGCCTCACAAAGTGCTGGGATTATAGGCATGAGCCACTGCGCCTGGCTAATTTTTGTATTTTTAGTAGAGACATGGTTTCACCATGTTGTCCAGGCTGGTCTCGAACTCCTGACCTCAAGTGATCCACCTGCCTTGGCCTCCCAAAGGGTTGCGATTACAGGCGTGAGCCACCGTGCCCAGCTGCCTTTAGTAATTTCTGACCTTTGGTTTACTCTTCCCCCAGGCCCCTCAGTCTCTGGACAGAGCCCTCTGCACGCTCCCAGGATTCCTCTGTGTCTGTAACACACACACAATACCAAACTTCCCAAGGGTAGAAAGCCCAATTTCCATGCATCTCTGAGGTATGCCCACCCCGGTGTTAACCACAGTGCCCAGGAATAATAATGCAATGTGTTGAACTGAAAGAATCAGGTGACCTTAAGTACACCACTCGCTTCTCACACCTTGGTTTCCTCCCCGGTGAAATGGGGATGATGGGCAACCTTATCCCATGGGACTGTGATAAGGAAGACAAGAAAGAAAGGCTGTAAAAATTGCGAGCATAGATAACTTGGACGTTGAGAGGCCACCAGTGTTCCTGGGTTTTTAAAGGTTTCTTCTGCTGTGAGCCGGGTGCCCTCTGAGCTATGAGAAAAGAGGTTCTCCCTCCTTGGCCAGGGAACCCCCAGTGGCTTCTTTCCTGCCACCGTAAGCCTCAGTTTCCTCCTCTGAGGAGAGGTGTTTGGGGAAGAGGGGCTGGGACACAGGCTATTGCAAATCCTTGCCGGCTATGCTTGTCCCTGCAGTCCCAACTCCTGCAGCCATGACTTCCATCAAGCATTAAGGCCATGTTTAGTGCTTAGGGTGTTCCCTCTCAGGTCTGCTCTGCCAGCCCCTGCTCCCATCCCAGCCCCATCCCAGGGTGAGTCCAAACAAAGGCTGGCCTCAGGGGATTAGCAGCCACCAAATCTGAGATAGGGCTTTCCGGGCGCGGCCGGCGGAGCCCCTGCGAGATGAAGAGCGGCCAGAAGCCCAGGGACCCTCGCGGGCATCGGGGCTCCCCCAGATGCCCACGCTGCCTGCTCCCACTGGAGACGGGGACAGGGGCGTCGTCCCAGCCTCCTCCCTGCTCCCACCGCTGTCCCCTTTTTTCCCCAGGCTGCGGGAGGCAAAGGGTTAAATCCCATAGAGCTGATGCTCTGACTCCAGGCTAGAGGGGCCCGGGAAGCTGGGGTCACTTCCTGCTCCGTCCCAGTCACCCTGAACTGGTCCCCGGGTCCTCAGCCTGGAATCACCCCTTAAGAAGGACCCCAGAGTCCTCGGCGCCCAGTCCGTCCCCCGAGGCAGGGCACTGAAGGGGTTAAGTCCCCTGGGGCTGGATTCCGCCTTCCGGCTTTTCCCAGACCCCAGAGCCGTGAGTTGGGGACGCCTGGGTTCCCGGGGGGTGGCCTGGAGTGCCCGGGACGGCCGCCGGGGAACAATGGGGCCCGGGAGGCGGGGGCCGGGAGCCCGGGCCTAAGCCCCCCCCACCCATGCCCGGGGCTGTGGCCGGGGTGGGGGCGGGCGGGGGGCGCGGAGGGCCGAGGATTCTGGGAAGCGCGGGGGTCGGTGGCGGGGGAGGGGAGCCTGGGGATTCTGGGAAGAGGGATCGGCCGGGGCCGGGGGCCGGCGCTGCCAGCGCAGCCCTGGAGGAGCCTGGCAGTGCTGGAAGGAGCCGGGACCCCGGGGGCCGGGGCGGGGGCGGATGCCCAGGCTCTGGATCAGCAGTGGGACGGGGGTCGCGGCTCCGGGGGAGCATAAGTCTGGGGTCGACGGTGCAGGCGGTGGGGTGGCCGGGCCGGGCGGTCGCATTTCCGCCGCCTCCATGTCAGGGTCACCCTGGGCCATTCCCCACATCTCTCGGGAGGCGGCTCCTCATTCCCTCCCTCTGCAGTGGGGCCATCGTGAGGTCTCAGGCTGGCGTGCCTGGCGCCTGGGCTCCCAGCGCCTCGGCCTCCCTCGGTCTTCCCACGTCCATGCTCTGTGTCGGCCCTGTCATTAACCCTTTCCCTCCTATTCTGGACCACTAGGGGAGAATTTTTTGGAGACCATCGAGGTCCACAAACTCTTACCTGTCCCCAGCAAACATAGCAGGGCATCCTTGCCGGACCAGACATCAGGCAGCCCCCAGTGTGGCAGAGGTCTCCGCTTCCACCACCCCAAAGACACTTACAGGCGGGGAGGGGGGATTCTCAGAGCTTAAGTAGCTGCAGAGATGAAGAAATTAATTTACTTCCTAAACGTTAACTTCTGTCTCTCCTACCGCTCTTCGCCAGGGTGCAGCAGTCTTGCTTCACCTTGGTCACCTCTCAGCTGCCTCCTGCCATGTCTCCCTTGCCCCACTGCCCCTGTGCACACAGCGCCCACCTCACACAGCCATCCAAAGTTTCCAGGCCCCACCCAGGGATTCTCTGCAGGGTGTAAATGGTGTGGGACCTCCTTATAGCCCTTTGTTCCTGTGGCCCCGTTCCCTCATCCTGAACTCATCTCACCATTTTTGGAGTGACAGCTGGCTGTTTTTATTTATTTGTTTATTTATTTATTTTACCAGGGGGTCACTTGGAACTCCTGCTCCTTTGCTGCCATCCCCTTGCAAACTGATCTTTAAAGGCATTAGACCAAACAGGTGTTCCAGGGGCTAGGGACATCTCACTCATTCATTCATTCAGCAAAGTTTCTGGAGCACCTATTAAGTGCCAGGCTAGGCTTGGGAAACAGCCTCAACAAAGCAGAACAAAAGGAGAAGGAGGGTCCAGGCAGGAGTGGGGATAGGAGGGCTTTGGTGGGGAGTATGGTTCCAGCTCATGGGTGCAGACCAGCAGGCCTAGTCCCTGGGTCCAACTCCTCCTTTTCTAGCCTGGGAAACCTCTGGGTCCCAGGAATTTCTCCAGCCTATTCTCACTGCCAGCAGGCTCCCCATGAGCTGTCCTCATCACCTGTCTACTGCCAGCCTCCCATGAGCATGAGTCTCACATGACTCCCAAGGTCACCTCATGCTCTCAGAGACAGGGGTGAGCCAGACACGGAGCCCTGCTTTTATCATCTTAGCTCTGCCACTTCCCAGCCTTGACCTTGGAGAGGTTTCCCCAGGCGTTGATGTACTAATCTGTAAAATGGACAGCCTGATTTCTGGGTCTCCTCACCAGGCTGTGGGAGGACTGGGTGAGAGAAATGACACCATGGCAGGCGCTGGGTCTGCCGCAGGTGTTCACACAAGCATCCATCCTCCACTTCTCCTTACTTTTTCTCTTCCTCTGGGCGGTTCCTGCAGATGCAGCTTTAAACTGCCCCTCCCCCCACCTCCAGCCTGACCCTCTTTCTGTGCTTGGATAGCAGGAAAGTGCCCCAGTCCTTTTAGAGGGCCTCTGTCTCCTCTGGGAAACTGGGGTGTTTTTTTTTTCTTAACCCTTTAAGTGTCTCAGGCAGCCTCGGTTCACTCTGGGGCACAGAAAAGTTTATTGGTCTCAATTAGCAGCCCCATTAGGAGGAAAATTAGAGCCTTAATGAGCTTCCTCTGATTAGCAAATAACAGGTTTCCCAGCCTCTGGGCATCAGAGGTGTGGAGTGAAAACCTCCTTCCCCTGTGGATGTCACAGACTGCTCCAGCCCCCATTCTGGGTTCAAAGGCTTCTGAGTGATGAGTTTTTAATTACGCTCTTAAATTCACCTGCTTGCTTAGTTGTGCTCTTAAGATCTGGAGTGAGAATCAGGACTGCAGGGGAAGGGGGCCACAGCAAGAACCCATGCCCAGAAAAATGGGGTGGGAGGACACTGAAGCTCACACAAGGAGGAATGGGGCGGGGCAGGGTGGGAGTGAGGTTCAGGGGGAATAAAGCAAAGTGCATAATCAGCTCCCAGTGTGCGCTCATCGCTGTCTTCCCTCGCAGGGTCCCTGGAACACTGCAGTCCTGAGCTCTGGGATGGAGCCCGAGACTGCGCTGTGGGGCCCGGATCTGCAGGGTCCGGAACAGAGCCCCAACGATGCTCACAGAGGTGAGGGGCACAAGAGGGGGCTGCGGTCCCGGCGAGACGGTGGTCCCGGCTCAGGGAGGGGCCTGGACTCTGGGGGACACCCAGGGGAGGGAAGAAAGACCAAACCCCGTGTTCTGAAAGGGGCTGGGGGCTGTAGACTCCCTTTCTTTCTGTAGGTGCCGAGAGTGAAAACGAAGAGGAGAGCCCTCGGCAGGAAAGTTCTGGGGAGGAGATCATCATGGGAGACCCGGCTCAGAGTCCAGAATCCAAGGACTCAACAGAGATGTCCCTGGAGAGACCCTCCCAGGACCCCTCTGTCCCCCAGAACCCCCCAACTCCACTGGGTCACTCCAACCCCTTGGACCACCAGACCCCCCTGGACCCCCCAGCCCCGGAGGTAGTCCCTACCCCATCTGACTGGACCAAGGCCTGCGAGGCCAGCTGGCAGTGGGGCGCTCTCACCACATGGAACAGCCCCCCGGTCGTCCCCGCCAACGAGCCCAGCCTGCGGGAGCTGGTGCAGGGCCGCCCGGCGGGGGCGGAGAAGCCCTACATCTGCAACGAGTGTGGCAAGAGCTTCAGCCAGTGGTCCAAGCTGCTGCGGCACCAGCGCATCCACACGGGAGAGCGGCCCAACACCTGCTCCGAGTGCGGCAAGAGCTTCACGCAGAGCTCGCACCTGGTGCAGCACCAGCGCACACACACCGGCGAGAAGCCCTACAAGTGCCCCGACTGCGGCAAGTGCTTCAGCTGGAGCTCCAATCTGGTGCAGCACCAGCGCACGCACACAGGAGAGAAGCCCTACAAGTGCACGGAGTGCGAGAAGGCCTTCACCCAGAGCACCAACCTCATCAAGCACCAGCGATCCCACACCGGCGAGAAGCCCTACAAGTGCGGCGAGTGCCGCCGGGCTTTCTACCGCAGCTCAGACCTCATCCAGCACCAGGCCACGCACACAGGCGAGAAACCCTACAAGTGCCCCGAGTGCGGGAAGCGCTTCGGCCAGAACCACAACCTCCTCAAGCACCAGAAGATCCACGCGGGCGAGAAGCCATACCGCTGCACTGAGTGCGGGAAGAGCTTCATCCAGAGCTCGGAGCTGACCCAGCACCAGCGCACGCACACAGGCGAGAAGCCCTACGAGTGCTTGGAGTGCGGCAAGAGCTTCGGCCACAGCTCCACCCTCATCAAGCACCAGCGGACTCACCTGCGCGAGGACCCATTCAAGTGCCCGGTGTGCGGCAAGACCTTCACCCTGAGCGCCACGTTGCTGCGGCACCAGCGCACGCACACGGGCGAGCGGCCCTACAAGTGCCCCGAGTGTGGCAAGAGCTTCAGCGTCAGCTCCAACCTCATCAACCACCAGCGCATCCACCGCGGCGAGCGGCCCTACATCTGCGCCGACTGCGGCAAGAGCTTCATCATGAGCTCCACCCTTATCCGCCACCAGCGCATCCACACCGGTGAGAAGCCCTACAAGTGCTCCGACTGCGGCAAGAGCTTCATCCGCAGCTCCCACCTTATCCAGCACCGCCGCACGCACACCGGCGAGAAGCCCTACAAGTGCCCCGAGTGCGGCAAGAGCTTCAGCCAGAGCTCTAACCTCATCACCCACGTCCGCACGCACATGGATGAGAACCTGTTCGTGTGCTCCGACTGCGGGAAGGCCTTCCTGGAAGCCCACGAGCTGGAGCAGCACCGGGTGATCCATGAGAGGGGGAAGACCCCAGCGCGGAGGGCGCAGGGCGACACCCTGCTGGGGCTCGGGGACCCCTCCCTGCTGACCCCGCCGCCGGGAGCCAAGCCGCACAAGTGTCTCGTGTGCGGAAAGGGCTTCAACGACGAGGGCATCTTCATGCAACATCAGAGGATCCACATCGGAGAAAACCCCTACAAAAATGCAGACGGCCTCATCGCACACGCAGCCCCCAAACCTCCTCAGTTACGATCCCCAAGGCTCCCTTTCAGAGGGAATTCCTACCCCGGGGCTGCGGAGGGCAGAGCCGAAGCCCCCGGACAGCCCCTTAAGCCGCCGGAGGGTCAGGAGGGCTTCAGCCAGAGGCGGGGGCTGCTGTCCTCCAAGACCTACATCTGCTCCCACTGCGGAGAGAGCTTCCTGGATCGCTCTGTGCTCCTCCAGCACCAGCTCACCCACGGCAACGAAAAGCCCTTTCTCTTTCCTGATTATAGAATTGGCCTAGGGGAAGGCGCAGGGCCCAGCCCCTTCTTAAGTGGGAAGCCCTTTAAATGCCCTGAATGCAAACAAAGCTTTGGCCTCAGCTCTGAGCTGCTGCTGCACCAGAAAGTCCATGCAGGTGGGAAGAGCTCCCAGAAGAGTTCAGAGCTGGGGAAGAGCTCTTCCGTCCTCCTAGAGCATCTCAGGAGCCCCCTGGGGGCCAGACCCTACAGCTGCTCAGATTGCAGGGCCTCCTTCCTCGACCGCGTGGCCCTCACCCGGCACCAAGAAACCCACACCCAGGAAAAGTCCCCCAGTCCCGAGGAACCCCCTCCAGAGGAAGCCACCCTGTCCACAGACCAGGAAGGTGAGGGGGAAGCCCCTACCCCCACAGAGAGCAGCAGCCATGGGGAAGAGGAAGAAGGAGAAAACCCCAAAACCCTAGTGGAAGAAAAGCCCTATCTGTGCCCCGAGTGTGGAGATGGCTTCACAGAAGTCGCAGCCCTCCTGCTCCATAGGAGCTGCCACCCAGGTGTCTCCCTGTGAAATGGGGCTGGAGACCAGGGGCCTTGCTCTCTCCAGAGAGGAACACTGGATTTTTTCCCCCAAAAAAATTACATGGGGAAGGGAGGATAACCCTATCAGATGGTAGTAGAGTGGAGGAGAAAGAACCCTGGGAAAAAATAGTGCTTTTACATCAGTGATGAGAAACCCTATAAAATTGTTGGTGGGATGCACTTATAAGGCAGCAGAGAAAAACTGTTGGGTTAGAAACCCTATAAATATGTAGGAAAAAAAAAAAGCCCTTTAAATCTGTAGCAGAAAAACCCTATAAACCATAGTGGATAAAAGCCCTATTAATTGTAGGAAGAGGTCCCAATACATCTCTGAACAACCCTATAAAACTGTATCAAAATCCTTAGGAAAATCCTATAGGGTCAGGGAAGTGCCGCGATGGCACTGACCCGGGAGGAACGACCCTCAGAAGATGCAGAAAACACTTCTCCCTCGCTGTTCCACAGTGTTCTTTCCCAGCAGCCCTGGACAGTTCCCATGGAGGAAGATGCTCAGCTGGGGGAGTGGTGTGGGAACTGGGTGGAACTGAAAAGGAAGAAAATAGGAGAAAAATAAGTGACCAGGAGCCCTGGAGCCCCCAGAGGAGATAAGACAGAGACTAGGAAGAAAAGGTCCCGCTCACTGCACTGGGGTTCCTTGGGGTTTGAGGCCAATGTTAGATAAATTGTGTATGTTAGGAAAAGAGGCCTGTGGAATCCCTTATCAAAAAGAACCCCAAAATGGGGAAGAAAAAACAAATTGGCAAGCCTTTTTAAAGGCTGAAGTTTGGGGTGCAGAAACATGGTCAGTATAAGGATACTGAGAAACCACCACAAAAATTAGGGGGAAGCAGGGGACAGTTTCTGTTAGATTGCTTTGAGGGGAGCAAACCAAGGTGGGGAAACTGCTCACATTGAACCCAGCTAACTCCAGGCCCCTTCTTGCTTCCGGGAGCTTGTGAAACTGCAAGTATCAGGCAGGTCCCAGCTCTCAGGGTGCAAATGTTCTCCCCGCACCAGGCAGGACCACCCTTTCTCCCTGCCTAGCCAGGGACTTCTACTCTACAAGGCCTCCAGGGATGGCAGTTGCCTCCCACCACATTCTCAGGTCTCACCGTCAGGAGGTTTTTCCTGAAATCTAACTGCCGCCAGTGGCAGCACATTTCCTCGAATTCTGTCCTCAGTGGAGAGGGAGAACCGCTGCTAGTCGACCTCCAAAGAATAAAGCCCTTCAGAGACTTAGGGCCTGTGTGTGGGCCTCCCCAGCCTTCTCCCAAGTCATCAGGACCACAGAATTTCTTAGAAAGCTTTGATTAGCCAGCAACTTGATTTTAAACTTCAGCTATTCATCTTTGTTGGTAGCAAGGCTGCCCCCCAGGATAAGGCAGCCTCCCTGGTGGGGATCCAGACACCCCACGGACTGAGCCACAGGTCCCTGAAGAGTCCATAGAGGCCGTATCACCCTCCTCACCCTGGTACCTGGAGCCCTCCAGGGTTGTGATGATCCAGCCCAATCTCAGCCTTGGGATGGATGGGATGGATTCCACTCACTTGGCTCCCCTCTCCTCCTTAGCCAGAAACCTTCAGAAGGAAACAGAAGGATGAGAAAGGCTCCCTTGCCAGGCCCATCTCACCTCCCACACCACATAGTTACACGTTCATAAACAGCCAAGCCTGCTCACAGGCCTGGGCGTATGTGGCTGGGGAGAGACTGTTGCCCTATGAGATGGCGGAAGAGAGAAAACTCTTGAATGAAACATCTGTAACAAGAATCCCACTCCCTAATCCTGGAGACCCCTTCAAAAAGAGAGGACTCTGCTCAGTGCTGGGTCGCAAAGGAAGTGCTTGCCAACCCCAGTAGTGCACTGTCCTGGAGTAAGAGGACTGAGATGCCAGCTGTGGGGCCCGTCAAGAGTCACATCTCAGAGAGGGGTGACCCGGATTTTTGCAAAGCTGTGGAAGAGACCTCTAATTCCATGACCTAAAGGTTCACACAACCTTTATGCAAATCCTTCGCCCTTCATCTATCCTGGCCCCAGTGGGATGACCCTCACATTTAAAAGGATCAAAATCTCAAACATTGTGGGAGGAAAACGCCAGGCCTGCTGGGGAGAGGGAGAAGGCAGGCCTCAAGATTGTGTGGAGAACCATGTTGCCATCTGTGTAACGCCCTAGCCTACCCAAGTGCCAGGAAGGGAAGCACTACTGAGGGGGGCTCTGCCTGTGGGTCTCTCCCTAACAGAATGCCGATGAAGGGGGTGCCCTGTAAGACTGAGAAGTCTGCCAAGTCTAAGCAGATTTCCCCCTCCCCAAGATGGTAGCAGAAACTGAAGTTGTAAAGACAAACCCCTCGCAAAGCCAGAAGCAGATGCTCTCAGAAACGGGCCTAAGGAATCTGTTCCCAGAAGAGGCCTGGGGAGCAACTTTTGGGTCTCAGAGGCCAGTCTGGGGGGAGGCAGGCAGTGTGGCCGAAGGCCGGTGCAGGCCTGTTTCGGACTAGGGTGTAGCATATGTAGTAGGATGCTCGCATGTTGTAGGGATGGGTGAGGGCTAAGGGGCTTGGCTCTCGTACGAGATGGATGATGTGAGCACAGTTCGTAGGGTCAGGCGTCTTGCAGTAGGAAAGGGGCAGGGTCTGAGACCTCTGGGGTGTGGTCTGTTCTCTCTTGCCCACCTCCCCAAGCTCCTTTAACCAGGAGCTTCCCTCCCAGAGTGAGCTACGTCTTGGGAGGATTGAAGCGGGGAGGTGGCAGTGGCTAGAGTTGCTCAGATCGGCTCAGATGAAGGCCCAGGGGTCAAAGCATCTGCTCACCAGAACTGAGTCTGGAGGGCACTGTGCAGCCAAACCCTCTTGTCCAATCACATGCAGGCCCCAGGCCCCTCAGAAACGCCCTGGTGGAGGGAGGAGCCCAACAGATAGGGTCAGGGAGTCAGTGAGGAAAGCAAAGGGTAGAGCTTAGAGTGAAACTCGAAACTGCTGTGGACATGGAGGTCAGATGGGAACTTGGAACTGGGCATGAATCCTGAATGATAGGGAAACTTGAAGCCATCACAGCCAAGAGGTGGGGTTCCGTGACCTGCCCTGAGGTCAGCAGCTCCCAGACTCCTTTGCCTTCACTAGGGAAGCCCCAGTCACCTGACTTGTCCCCATAGAGTGAAGAGAGGCTCCACTTTTGAGTGTTGTGTGTCCAAAACAGTGTTTTGTGTGTCACTGGTGGTCATGTTGCTTAGTTGAAGAGAATAAAGGGAGTAAGATTTCCTGGGTGTTTCTTGTTTTTTCTTTCAGCCTAAAGTGAGCTGAAAGAGCATGGCCTCACCTTAAGCCGGAGCCCAGGAGTGACTGCAAAAGCTCAGCCCAGCCCCAGGCCCCCCTTCACCCAGGGGCCCTAAAATCCCCATCCAGTGCTGGCGTGTGGGAAGCTGAAGAGTTTATGAAGTTTTAAGCTGCACTCCCTTGGTGCAGAAAGGGATAAATCTGATGAGATGGCAGCCGAGCTAAGCTGTTCTCATCGGTGCCTGGCCTGTCCACCAGCGGGACTGCAGAGTGGCCACCTGGTGGCTCTGGCGCTGGCCAGCTCAAGCCCAGCTGTGCAGCCCCAGGGAGGCCTCTCTGGCCACCACACCTGCAACCTGCCACAGGGAAGTTCTGAGGATCTAGTTTCAGAAGCTGGCATCCACCATTCCTGGTTCACTTGGGGACCCTGGGAGAGGTGGGTGGAGACCTGGCTTGTCATCTCACTCCCAGGATGTCAGCCTTTGTGCCCTCACTGTGTGGAGAGGGTGAGGCTCAGAGAAGGGCAGCCACTTGCCCAAGATCCACAGCAAGTCCGTGAAGGAAACCAGAATGGCCAGGAACTCAAGCATGTTTTGCGCCCACTCCATCCCAATGTCAGGCCTGCTTCAGTGCTCAGTCTCCTGGGCCCTGGGCCTGGCCATGGGGGGTTGGGGGGATCCTGCCCCACCCAGAAAGCGTCTCCCCACCTTTCCTGTATCCCTCTGACAACAACCCAAGGCAGGTTCAGTGTCTCCTTCCCTTCCCCACCTGGAAAGGGGGCTGGGAGGAGAGGAGAAACAAGTAATGAAGGCTACTCTACATTCTCTGTGTGCCAAGCCCTGGGGACACTGAGGTCCATCAGGAGTCCCAGCACTGGAGAAATCTGCAGGAAAGTGACTACAGCAGAAGAGCAGACACAGGGCAGTGACTGCTTCAGAGATTTCGCAGAAGGGCTGTGGACCCAGAGATGGTGCCTGCCACAGCGGAGGGTCAGGAAGCTTTCCGGGGAAAGTGACCTGAAGGATGAGGGCTGCAAGAAGACCCAAGAGTAGGTGTATGGGCTGGGGGTGGGAGGGGCGACAGGGGCGCATAACAGCTGGGTATGGGCTTAGAACAGAGAGGGGACTATGGGAAGACAGGCAGAGGGCAGAGCCCACAGTGTGGAGCCCGTGGAGCAGCTCGGGGAAGGTACCACTTGGGGATATTTGAGAGTGACATGATCTCTCTTCTCGCCACAAGAACAGTGGTGATTCTCCAGGTCTGGAGCTCAGGAAGGAGGAGTGGCTGGAGCAGTTAGGTCTTATCACCTTAGCTATAGCCATAACCATGAATAAACACACCCAGAGTGGCAAAGCAGGTCTAGTTTAGGGGTGGAGGAAGAGGACCAGCAGAAGACAGTATGAGAAAAACCAGGACAGGACAGCGTAGCACCGTCAGATGCAAGGGAAGTTTTGAGAAGAGAGCAGTCAACATCAGGCAACCCACTGGCCAATCACAGGCAGTGCCCAAGGTCTGGCTGAAACAGGCATGTCCACCACTGATGCCAACATCTGTTGACTCCCAAGAAGACAGCCAAGGTCGGGGTGGGCCCAGGAGGAGTTTTGGTCTGCCAGTCCCTGGGCAGCGGCCCAGGGTACCGCTGCCACTGGGACCACTAGGGGTGGTAAGCAGTCAAAAAATTAAGGCAAATCCTCCCGGCACCAGAGTCTCATAGGAAATGTTTATTAAGAGTTTGGTTCCTGGCCGGGCACAGTGGCTCACGCCTGTAATCCTAGCACTTTGGGAGGCCGAGGCAGGCAGATCATGATGTCAGGAGTTTGAGACCAGCCTGGCCAACATGGTGAAACCCCGTCTCTAAAAATACAAAAATCAGCTGGGTGCAGTGGTGCACGCCTGCAGTCCCAGCTACTCGGGAGGCTGAGGCAGGAGAATCGCTTGAACCCGGGAAGTAGAGGTTGCAGTGAGCCGAGATCGTGCCACTGCACTCCAGCCTGGGAGACAGAGTGAGACTCCGTCTCAAAAAAAAAAAAAAAAAAAAAAGTTTGGTTCCTGCCACCACATCAATGGTTGCTGCCTCACTGACATTCTGGGATCTTCACCCCGTTCCCTTGGACTTGACCTTGAGAAAGTGGTTTGATGCAGGCTTTTATTAGGTATGAAGACCCACAAGTTAAGTTTTGCCCCTCTGATAAGGAGACCGGGTGGCCTTTAGAGCAGATATCTAGGGAGACGATGCGGAATTACTTGGCATTTACTCAAGGGCCCAGGCGAAGGCGACTCCTGGAAGGGCACCGCGCTTACAGAGGCCTGGCTGACCTCCACCCGTGACCGGTGCGCCGCTCCTGAGACTGGCGCTCTCCAGGGGCGCAGGTGGCCGCGTCTCTATGATGCAATATCCTGCGTTTTTCCCACCCTCGCACTGCTGCTCCGGGCCATCGGCACTTCCTCTGCGGCCCGATGTCCTCCCCCGCCGCGGCCCACGCTTCCACTAGCGTGCCCACCGCCGCCGGCCCTGCGCCCGAGGTCACCGTGGCGGCCCGCGTCTCCGTCTCCAGTCCATCCTGGGCCAGCAGCGGCGGCCCCGCCTAAGACCCGAGCGCCAATGGGGCCCGAAGGCGGACAGAGCCGCTAGTCCTCGCGAAGGCGCCACCGCTGAGAGGCACGCGGCCCCTGCCGTGGCCATAGCCCTGTCGCCAGCGCCGGAACCAACACCGCTCCGCACCAGTTCTGGCGCCAGCCCCAGTCTCGCCTTGGTGATGGATCCGCCCGGGGCGCCTGCAGCGCGCTGAGCCCAAGAACGCCGCTCGGTACACGCCGCACCGCACCCGAAGCCGATTGCAATGAAGTCATCCCGCTGAGGAGTCCCGATCTGTGCATTCAAGTGATGTGGGGGTGAAGCCGCTGAGAAGGGGCCCGCAGTATCCAATTCAGACCGGCCTTTGGCCAGCGCAACCAGGAAACCAGCTCTCCCTTCGAGAACCTCCTAACCATGTGCTGACCAGGAACTACACTTCCCAGGATGCAGCCCGAGGAGTCCCGGCATCCCCAGGTCATGACAGCCGAGGGCGTGGCCAGACCAGGGTCCGCGGGAGCAGTACAGGCGGCTCCGCAGCGACCACCACGCTCTCCCCTTCAGGCCCAGTCCGGGATCCCTGTCGGCCGTTAAGTCTGAGCCCTCCCAGGCTCACACCAAGCCAGCAAAGTGCTGCTCAGCTGCTGCAGCTGAAATCGGGGGACTACGTTTGGGGTGCGAGGGCTGGCCACTCTGGCTGCAGGCCGAGGGTTGAACGTTTATTGATCACAATTAACAGCCTATACAAGCAATTCTAGAGCAGAGGCTGTGGGTCCAAACGGGCCCCTGTAGCTCCAACCCTCTGGCCTTTCCGGGTGCTGCCCTCACAGCCGATGGAGCATGGCTGGGCAGGCAGACAGGACACAGGCTCAGTCACAGGGTGTTGGTGGGGGAAGCTCTTCTAGCTGGAATGACTGGAAGTTGGCCCAGCGGCTGGGGCTGGTCTGTCCCTTCCCCTCCTGTTAAGTTCCACCTCCACTGTAGTTAAGGCCACCAGATGAAAGCAGGGTTAGGTCCAGGGACCCAGTAGAGCCTTGGGATGCATGAGGTGGGGGTAAATGGGCTTGGGAGAGAAGTGGAGATTGGGAAGGGGCCTGATTAGAATAGAAACTGATGTTGGTTCAGCACCTGCAAGATGAGGAAGGTGACTGCAGCAACCTTAGAGCTTCCCAAAGGAAGCGTGTGATGCCCCCATCTGCCAAGAGGGTACCTCCTTCAGCCCTTGGCACAAGAGCCAGACCGAGGTGTCCAGGGAACTCCACAGGACAGAAGCCCTGCCGAGGCTAGGGGGATGGTGGATGAAGGAAAGTCTTCCTGGGGCCTGCAGCCCAGTCTCAAACAAGGAACAAGGACATGGCCCACTGGTCCTCATTTGTGAGCCAGTAGGCAGGGAGCGAGCCTTCTCTAGGGTAGGAGATCACAGCCTGGGGAATTTTCCTTAGGGTTGGGTTGCATCCATGGACACAGGTTAGGGCCAGTTTCCGGGAAGCTCAGTCGAGTGCTCTGGGCTCCTCAGGCAGACCTTTTCTGTAGGGCAGTGCCCCCTAGGCTGCAGCTCTGACCTTTAGGAAAAGACGGAACGAAGCTTGGCTGATCCCACGCCCACTGGCATGCACCAGGGTCCCCAAACCAACTAGGTGGGCAGGGGCTGGGCCCATGGGGTCTGGAATGGAGGGTGGGGCCACTAGACCTGGAGTGGGGAGGGGCTGGGGGCACAGCCCCCAGGGTCCATGGTGTTCCAGAGTCCCCTGAGTTTCAGGTTCAGCTGATGTAGATACGATGGAAGTCGTGGGCACCAAAGGCCGCGTTGCACTTGGGGCACTTCCTCTGGCGGGCCTCATAGCGGCCCCGCACGCACTCGAAGCAGAAAACGTGGAAGCACTTGGTAAGGACTGCATCCTTCTTGCGGGTGTTACAGCAGGGGCAGGTCAACCGCGCCTGGGCCAGGCAAAGGCATCAGCTTGGGAACAACTCTGACAGTGCCCAGACCCCAAGCTGACAGCAGGAGGAGTCCAGGTCAAGCCCACCACATTGGGGACTGCACCTCATCCTCCCATAACCCTGGAGGTAGGGACGAGCACTCTGTGAATGAGCAAACTGAGGTGCAGAGGCCAAGGTCTCAACACTAGCAATCCGGATTCATCACTGGGCAGTGATGGCTATCATGTGTCCCCTCAAAAGGACAAGGACCCACAGGCCCAGCCTGGACTCTGCCTTGGGGCTTCATCTCCTGCCCCACTGGCCTTCTCTGGTGAAATCTCAATCTTGTCTACCTCTTCACCTGCACTTGCTAAGTCACAGCTGGAATGGCAATGCAACTAGAAATCTGTTCTCTCTACCCTCAACTGGGCCCAGCCTCGGCACTGACCAGAGACCCTGCTGTGGGTCCCTTCTTAGCCTGAGACCTCTCTTCCACCACCAGGAGGGTCTCCACCTCCAACTCCAGACATGGATTGACTCAACTCAGCATCCCCCAACAGTCCTCCTCCAGCCTGCTAAAATCCCAGCACAGCCTGCCGCCTCAGCAGCCTCCCTGCCATCACTCCTGTCTCCCAGGAACCTATGCACCAGCACTGAAGAGGCTCTCAAGCCTGCCTCTACCCCATGGCTGCCTCCAGCTGCCTCTGCCCTTCAAGGCTCAACTGCTTCCAAGAGATGACCAAGTCATATGTGGCTTCCACCTCTACCTCTACTGACATTCGCCGAGCCCTTTCTCCAGCCCAGCCCTTCTGTCTTGAGCACCTTCCCAGCCTCCCAAGGGGTCCCACAGGCACCTTCTCAGCCTCCTTTGACACCATCCCATAGAACCTGCTCCCCCACAGGCCTCCAAACCCCCCAAATGGTACTGGCTATCCACCTAGTTTCTCAAACCAGGAACCCAGGAGTCCTCCAAGTGTTCCCTTTCCCTCACTCCATGCATTTGATCCATCCCTGAGTCCAAGCAATTCTGCCTCTGAAATGTCTCCTGAACCCATCTACTCTGGTTTCTGCCTCAGTGACTGCAATACCATAACAGTTTCCCTGCCTCCAGTCTACCTCTTCCAGCCCAAAACCAACAAGAAATCTAACCACATCACTCTCCTGTTTAAAACCCTTTGAGGTCTCAACCTGGCGTACCACACCCTTCAGGAGGTGACACTGCCCAACCTCTCCACATTGGCTCCTCTGATTACAACCTCCGGTGCTGACCCAGCAACCCCTCGGCTCAGGCCTCCACATCTGCCATTCCCTTTGCCTAAAGCCACTCACCCCCGTTCCTCACAGCCATGTCTGGCCTATTCTTCAGGTCCGCTGTGGTGACATTCACTCCAGGAAGCCTGCTGACCCCAGGGCCAGGGGAAGGGCCTCCCCTGAGTCCCCTCAGCCCCTCTAGCCTCTGCCATCACATTACACATCTGGGATGAGAGAATTACTTGGCTGCCTCCTCCCCTGACTGTCAGTTTCAAGAAATCAGACCAGGGCCAGTTCCTAGCCTCCCAACCCACACCCGGCCAAGCATTATGCCTAGCTCACGGTACATGTACAGCAAACAGTATTTGACTCTGCAACCACTGTGCTGCCCACTTTCTGCTGCCCTACGTTACTTCCAGGGTCCCCAGACTCTCCACTACAGTCTCAGCAATCCTGCATCTACAATTCCCAGGTGGACAGGGCACAACTTGGCCCACAGCCCCACCTTGTACTCCTTGATCTCCTCCTGGAGGATTTCGTCGGCATCCGCGTAGACCTCCACCTTCCTCTGCTTTTCCAGCTTGCGCCGCAGCCGTGAGATGTCCTCCTGGGGCAGGAGAGGCCTGGCTAAGGGCAAGGGTCCTCACCCTTGAGCCGCTTGCCCCCAGGATAGGTCCGTGACCGTGGACCACCCTGGCCTGGCCCCTCACCCCTGCACACACCTGAGCCCTCTTGAGGTTGAAGCTCTCTTTCTCACGAGCAGCCCGGCTCTCTGCCAGGCAGGGCTGGATCTCCCGCAGCCGAGTCTGCACGTGCTCCAGCTGCACCTTCAGGTCCTCGGCCAGCTGGGCGGCTTCTACAGCCTGAGTGGGGTGGAAGGAGGCACTGGTCTGAGCCTGGTGATTCAGGTATGTGGAGTCATGGCCCACCAATGCTTGTGTCCAGTGCCCCAGTGACACTTGCCGTGGAGCTGCTCCTGCCTCCTGAGCCCTAAGCCCTCCCCTCCTGTTCTCCCTCTCCAGTTCCTCATGTGTGATGCTGTTTTTTGTTTTGTTTGTTTTTGTTTGTTTGTTTGTTTGAGATGGAGTCTTGCTCTGTCCCCCAGGCTGGAGTGCAGTGGCGCGATCTCGGCTCACTGCAACCTCTGACTCCAGGGTTCACACCAGTCTCCTGCCTCAGCCTCCCGAGTAGCTGGGACTATAGGCGCCTGCCACCACGGCCGGCTAATTTTTTGTATTTTAGTAGAGATGGGGTTTCACCGTGTTAGCCAGGATGGTCTAGATCTCCTGACCTCGTGATCTGCCTGCCTCGGCCTCCCAAAGTGCTGGGATTACAGTCGTGAGCCACCGCGCCTGGCCTGCTGTCTGGTTTTTGAGCCTTCACAAGGCTCTCCTCTCTGCTCCCCTCAACTTCCCCACCACACGCACAGCTCCCCTGGGCCTCAGCTCAAGTGTCACCTCCTAAGAGGCTCCCCTATTTTTTTTTGACAGCACCTCAGATTCCTGCACAAGGCTTACTGTGACATGCACTATTTTATTTGGGGGATTACTGGCTTGCTCTGCCTGCCAAGACCTGAAGTTCCAGCTTTGACTAGAAGGCAGAGACCTTCTTGTTCCCACTGTCTCCACAGCAATCAGCGCAAGGCCTAGTACATAGCAGGGATGTAAAATATACTGCTTAAATGGGCCAGGCGCGGTGGCTCACACTTGTAATCCCAACACTTTGGGAGGCCAAGGCGGGCAAATCACAAGGTCAGGAGTTTGAGACAAGCCTGGCCAACACAGTGAAACCCCTTCTCTACTAAAAATACAAAAATTAGCTGGGCGAGGTGGCAGGCTCCTGTACTCCCAGCTACTCGGGACACTAAGGCAGAAGAATCGCTTGAACCTGAGAGGTGGAGGTTGCAGTGAACTGAGACCGAGCCACTGTACTCCAGCCTAGGCAACAGAGCTAGACTCCGTCTAAAAAAAAACAAAAAAAACACAAACATACTGCTTAAATGAATGAACTAACTGTAGAAGAAAACAGCTTCAGAGGAAATGGAAATCAATGTTAATCTTAAGCCTTTAGACAAAGCTAGACATTTCTTATATTTAATACAACTACGTGACAGAGAACATCATCCCCACTTTACAGTTCACTAGCGAGTGGTTAGAAGGTAGAGCCTAGAGTCAAGGAGGCTTGGACCCAAATATCAGGGCCACTCCCTCTTGAGATCAGTCCACCTCGCTGAGCCTCAGTTTCCTTATTTATAAAATGAGGCTAAAAACAAAATCCGGCCAGGTGCAGTGGCTCACGCTGTAACCCCAGCACTTTGGGAGGCCAATGTGGGCGGATCACAAGGTCAGGAGTTTGAGACCAGCCTGGCCAACGTGGTGAAACCCTGTCTCTACTAAAAAAAATACAAAAATTAGCCGGGCGTGGTGGTGCGCGCCTATAATCCCAGCTACTTGAGAGGCTGAGGCAGGAGAGTTGCTTGAACCTGGGAGGCGGAGGTTGCAGTGAGCCGAGATCACACCACTGCACTCCAGCCTGGGCAACAGAACAAGACTCCATCTCAAAAAAAAAAAAAAAAAAAAAATTCCATCTTTTATTTTTTTTTCCTAGGGACAGAGTCTCGCTCTTTGTCACCCAGACTGCAGTGCAGTGGTGCGATCATAGCTCACTGCAGCCTCAACCTCCTGGGTTCAAGTGATCCTCTCACAAAATTTTTTTGTAGAGATGGGGTCTCACTATGTTGCCCAGGCTGGTCTCCAACTCCTGGCCTCAAACAAACCTCCCACCTCTGTTTCCCAAAGTGTTGGGATTACAGACGTGAGCCACCACGCCCGTAAACACCATCTTGATAGGATTAGTGAGACTGAAATGTGACCAAGCATGTCAAGTACTCAGCATGTGGTCTGGCACATGTAAATGTTCAATATGTGTGAGCTGTTCTGTGACAGCCTGGCTTCACCTCAGGCTATTGCGTCGGGTGCTCTGAGCAGAACCGGAAGGTGAGGAGGTGAGCCAGTAGCCCAAGCTGTGTGTCCCCCTGGCCCAGCCTCACCTTCCGCTTGTTGAGCTCCAGGGCTTGGCTGCGCAGCGTCAGCTCCTTCTCCACACCCCCGAGGCTGCCCTGCAAGGCCCGCTCCTTCTCCTCCAGCTTCTGCACAGTCAGCAGCTGGGCATCCACCTAAGGACCAGAGGAGGACTCAGGGCCATGACCCCCACCTCTCCAGCTCCACCCTGCAAGCTGGGGGCGGCCATACCTGGGACTTGAGGCCAAGGACCTGCTCGCCCAACTCATCCTTCTCCTCCCGCAGCAGCTTGTGAATCTGGTTGGCCTTGATCCGCTCTGACATTAGCTTAAAGTTGGCGTCATCCTTTTCCCGCAACTGCTGTAGCAGCCGCCCGTTCTGTTCCTGCATGTCCTCAAAAGCCTGACCTGTCACATCCATCTCTGAGAGCAGAGCCTCCTCCTCCTGCAGCAAGTGGGCGGAGACAAGATGGAACGTGGGAAGTGGATAGGATGGCTGTGGGGGAACCATGGGAAAACACAGCGAAGCAAAGAACCAGAGGGGACCCAGATCATCAAGGTGCTGCAGGCACTACAGGCACCAAGCAAGGTATGAAGAGATCTCTCTGCGTTCTGACGCGAGGGCACCACATGGGCCGCACCTGCTTGGTGGCACCCAGCTTGCGCTGCAGGTGTTCTATCTGCTCCTCTGCCTGCCGAATGCGCCGCAGGGCATCCTCATCTGCGATCTTCTTGCTCTCCCTTCGATCCCTCTCCTCCAATTCCCGGATGCGGCTCCGCAGCTCATCAACCTATAGCACAGGGAAAAAGAACTCTCTTGACACTGCTTCCTGCTGACCTAGGACTCTGCTCTGCCTTTCTGCATGCCCCACAAGCCCCAGCTGCCCTCACCTCGGCCTTCGCCTTGCGTTCCGCTGCCATGAGCTGCACCTTATCCCGCTGCTCCTTGGGCGCTGACTTGTACATATCCAGCAGCAGTTTCATCTCCTTCTGGCTCTCCTGGGCCTTCCTGGCAAGGAGGTACAGGAGGAAGTCTTGGTGAGTGGAACTGGAGGCCACCTGGCAGGGTCAGGAAGGAGACAGGAACAGGGCCTCACTTGAGCTCCGCTCGGAGACCCTTGAGGAGTTCTGATTCCTTCCGCTTGGCTTCTTCCACCTTGGCCTTCTCCCGATCAGCCCTTGAGAGAGCGGAGGCTACAGGTGGAGGTCCCAGGCCGGGACCTTCCCGTTCCCTAAGCTCCCGCTTGGGCCTGGCCTCAGGTTCTCGGCCCCGGGAGGAAGGGCCCTGGGCCCCAGGGGTTAAGCCCTGGACATCCTCTTCGGAGGGGACCAGCTCCTCCTTCTTCACTGAAGTGGTAGTAGTGGTGGTGCCAGGCACTGGAGCCATCTCCTTTCTGTTGTCAGGGGTACTGACAGGGCCTGGCCCACCCTCCTCTTTCCCTGGGGCTGAGGCACTGAGGCCAGAATCCTCTGGGTGGCCCAGGTTGGGGGTGGAGTGGGTAGAGCCACTGGCCTGGGCCCGGAGCTGCAAGTCAGAGAGGAAGAGGGATGAAGTCAGATGGTATTCACTGGAGTCTAGCCAAAGCTTTTCCCAGGCAGGCCCCTTCTCACCTTGCCAATCTCAGCTTGTACTTCTCGAAGCTTCCGCTTGTATCGCTGGGCGTCCCCTTTTAGCTGGTGGTTGTGGTTTTGAAGACTACTAATCAGGTGGCGCATCTCACGGTTGATGGGCCCTGGAGCAGCATCAGGAAGTAAAGGTGTCAGAACCAGTTCCTGGGTTAGGACTCCAACCCCTCAGTGGGGGAAGAGGCTATGCCATCACTCCCACTGTGCAGGAGGGGAACATTGCGGCCTCAATGGAGCATGAACTCATCAAAGTAAATAATGCTGACTTCAAGGAAATTACCTAAAAGTAACTTGACACTGCCTATTCATATAACTTTTGCTAATGTAGAATTTTTTTTTTTTTTTTTTTTTTAAATAGAAACAGTGTCTCACTTTGTTGCCCAGGCTGGTCTCAAATTCCTGGCCTCAAGTGATCCTCCCACCTTGGCCTCCCAAAGTGCTGGGATTACAGACATGAATCACCATGCCTGGCCTAGGTTTTTTCTTTTCTTTTTTTTCATACATCTAATTCCCTTTAATAGAGAAGGTAACTGTAACATTCACAAAAGTTAGTCAACTTCTTCTAGATTCTTAAACATCACCTTCCCAGTACATTTCCCTGGCCTCCTATCCAAAATTGCAAAACCCTTTCTTCTGATACTTCCTATCTTCCTTTTCTGCTTTACTTTCCTATTTGTCACGAGCTAACACATTTTCCATTTTTCTTCTACTAGTTCGTCTTCCTCTAGTCTGTCTTCTATCAGAATGTTGCTCCACATGACAGGAATTCTGTTTTGTTCACCGGCATAACCCCAAACCCTAGAACAGAGCCTGGCTCATAGATGGCATTTGATAAATCTTTGTAACACAAGTATCTGAGAGACAGAGACATCATCAGACCAGAAGAATGAGGACAGGGCTGACAGCTCAGACTCTGCATCTGCCTGCTCCATCAGCCACCCCAGCTGGTGTGACCCTCACTGTGCCTGGGAGCCAAGCAGTGCAGGCCCTGTTTTGCATAAGAAGCCGAGGCTCTGTGAAAAAAAAGGCCTTAGCCTCTTGCATCAGGATAAGCAGCAGCCCCACACCAGGGCCCAGCACTCCCAGATAAGGCCCCACCTCCGCCCTATCCTCACCACATACCCGCCTGCTCGTTGGCCGCCAGATTCTGCTCAAACTCGATGCGCAGCATCTCGTACTCCTTGCGTACCTGGGCCAGCGTGTCCTCCAGCTGAATGACCTCTGTGCGCAGCTTCTTCTGCAGCCCCAGCTCGTCGCTCTGTGGGTTGATGTGTTAAGGACCCACACAGCCCCTCGGTCCCATCTCAGGACTCAGTATCTTAGGAACAATCTATTACCCAGGGACCCCTGGCTGGCACACAGGGCCTCCGAAGCCACAAACACCTCAACACTAAGAGTCTGGCCCTTAGCCCAGCCCCAACGTCTGTTCCAGGGCCATACCTCCATGTGCTCAATGTGTCGCAGGTGGGAGTTCTTGGTGGCCAGCAGCAGGCCCCGCGCCTCGTCTAGCTGGGTCTTCACTTGCAGAGACTCATTGTAGAGCAGTGAGAATTGGGCCTGCAGCATGCGGTACTCCCCCGTCTCCCGCACTACCTCCTCAGGAAGGCTCCGCAGGGCCACCTGGGGCAGGGATGCCCAAATGGGATCAGCAAGAGGATTCAGGGCTCAGTCCCTCCCTTACAGGCACAGGCCCTCTCAGCCCCTACGGCAGCCCACCTTGAGGCGCTCATTGGTCCGCACAGCCCCCTGAAGTTCGGCCTGCAGTTTCTCCAGCTCTGCCATACGGCTGTTGGCCAATTCCTGGTTTTCCTCCAATTCTGCATTCAGCATCTCAAACTAAGGAGTGGGAGGCAGGGCCATGGGAGGCAGGGCCAGATGTGGCAGCAGGCCTCCCTTACGTCCCCAGCACACACTCCACCCCAAGCACCCTGTGCAGGGCAATGATCGATTCTGATACCCCAAACCAAGTATTTTCCTAAGGGCTCCCAGACAAATGGGAGAAAATTCAATACTGCATGGTCGGTGCTGGGAACTAAGGCTCTTAACTGATGGGGAGTCACGGAAGCATTCCAGGAAGGCCTAAAGTGCTAGTAAAGGGAAAAAGGGCACAGTGACCACCAGATGCCAAATGACTCTAACTCACTCCTATCTCTCTCTTCTGTGCTTTATCATATGTGGTACTCATAACACACTGACACACTATTTTACTGATTTCTTGTCTGTTACCACAAGTAGAACCTAAAGATATATTCTTTTATTTATTTCTTGTCTGGTCCATGAAAGTTTTGACCTCTATTTTGTTCTCGCCAACATGCCTAGTGCCTAGCACTAAGTGTTCAAAAATTTACTCAACAAGTATATGAATGCATGAAAGAGCAGCAGGAGTGACCAGGAAGGGCCTCGGAGATGGATGTTTGTCCTTTGTCCTGAGGGGAATTTCAAGAGTGCAATAGAGAAGAGGTTGTGAGAAGGGGTGAGAGGAAGACGCTGCTCACCTTCTGCATGCTGAGTGTGATCTGGCCCCCCTGGAAGCCTGAGGAGCTCCCAGATACATAGTAGCCAGAGTTAAGCTGTGGAGAGAAAACAGACAGGCAATGGACATGGAGGGGAGGAGCTAGGGCCCAAGGGCCCAGCCTTGCCTCACCTACCCCAGCACCCCTGCCCCCCTGCTCCACCTGCTCTAAGGCCTCTGCCAGGTGCTTATTGAGCTTTTGCTCTCGCTTCCGCAGCTTCTCGATGTCCCACTGCAAGTCCTCCACTGTTGTCTCCATCTCCAGCACCTTGGTCTCTGCCGATGTCACTTTATCCTGGAGCTCAGAGTACTGGGAACAATGAGGGAGCAGACGCTTGGATGGGGGACTTGGTTTCTGAGGTCCCTGAGTGCCCATCTAACCCAAAACCTGCCTGATTCTAATCCCACCCCCAAAGCCCCCGGCTCCTCACCTCCAGTGAGATGCGGTGGTGTTTCTCCTGCAGCTGAGTGGCCAAGTCCTGCAGTCGCCGGTTCTCACGGCCCAGCTCTCGGGTGCGTGCCCGAGCCGCCTCACTGAGGGGCTCACTGTCCCCTGGGAAAGCAGGGCCCAGGTAAGAGCCCAGCTCAGGGCAATGGGGCAAACAACTAACTCATTCTGGAGTCTGCTATGTGCCCAGTGTGATCCACCAGCTGTCTTGCCCATTTCTCATGACAAAGCCAGGAGTCTTTATCCCCACTGCACAGAGGAGGAAACCAGCTCAGAGAGGGGAGCCACTTTCCCAGCATGTCCAGGTAAGGATGGCAGAACTAAGTGGGAGAAGCCTGTCAACCTATAAGGCCTGAGCCCTTGAAGCTATGCCTTGTGGATCTGCAACCCACACCAGGTGCTCCAGAGGGGCCTCTGGCCAGGAGGCTCTACCGGCATCAACAACTCCTCCAACCCATCTCTCTAGCATTCAATCCAGGAATCAAAGTTGGAACCCCCATCTACAGCCTAACCTACCCCTTCCAAGAACATGGCTGATTTATTCCTTGGGGAATTCTGGTCGCCCTTGGACTCGGGAATTAGGGGAATTGGGAAGGGGTGCCATCAAGATGCAGGTGGGGATGGACACCTCTTGGGTATGGGCACAAAGAACCCACCTCGACTGTACACTCGCTGACAGAGTTCCTCCACCCGGCGCTGAAGGCGGTCTGAGGCCTCTACCACATGAGACACAGCTGCCTTGGAGAACTCCATTCGGCCTTGCAGCTCCAGCTCCACCTCCTCACTGCTGCTGGCACCCAGTGCCACCACAAAAGCCAAGGCTGGCTCACTGAGAGGGGGCCGCAGCTGCATCGCCAAGGGGTCTGGAAGGAATGGACAGACCCTCATGAGGGTAACAGCAGTTACTACCACTCTGTACCAAGTTCCAGACTGAGCCCTTCAATACTAATGGTTCACTTAATCAACACAACCTATAATGCACTATTATCTCCATCCTGAAAGTGAGACAAATGAGGTTCAGGGAGGTAAAGTAATTTCCTCAAAGCTACAGAGTTGCGTATCACATCCTCAGGGAAGCTTCCTATACTTTCCCAATATAAATTAGAATCACACAAACATGCATGCACACACAATCATTCCCGTTCAGGAGCCCCAGTACTTTCTGCTATGTTTATAATTTCCTCCCTCATAGCAAGTGCAACACTCATTTTTAGAAAGCATCAAATACATAGTTAATACTCAACCATAATACTGTTTTGAAACAAATGGGTGTCAAAACATGAACTGCTCTATAAACCAAGTTAGTCAGAGTCCAAAGCCTGTGTTTTTGTGCACTGCACTTTACTGCCCAAACATGAAATCCATTTCGTGGGGAGTAGTAAGGCAGGCAATTCAGGGGCCCAACACCAAAGTCCCCTCCTCTCCAGGACTTTTCCCAGAACTTAAGCTCCCCAGATCCCAGGACTCTGGTCCTACCCCTCAGCTCTGATGTCCCCGGCTCTGGGAGAGGAGTCCCATCACATGTTGGCCCCTCCTGGGTCCCAGGTGCCTCAGGCGCTGAAGATAGCTCCCCCTGGCCCTCATGGCATCGGAGAAGGGCTTCCACAGTTTCATCCAACTGGAAGGAGAAAACATCAAAAATGTTATGAATCCCTTAGTGCTTTCCAACATGATACTCCTTTCCCAGCAGGGGAATCTGGGGATTGGCAGTTGAATCAAGGCCTGGTCTTTGAAAGCAGAAGGTATCCACCTGGGCCCAGTAGCGATTGACGATGAGGAGTGTGGCATCATCTGTAGCCTGCCGCTTCTCCAACTTCTCAATTCGTTCTCGGAGTTCATCTTCACAAGCCTGCCGTTGTTCCAGCCGCTCTGCCAGTTTCTTGTTCTTGAACTGTAGTACCTTCAGGTCCATCTCCTCCTACCAAAGGAAACAAAGGGGCCGACGAGAGGGTCAAGCAGGGCCCACAAACCAATCAGAGAGACAGAGAGAGAGAGAGAGAGGAGCAGAGCATCTGGAATGCATGGGAGATGGGGGTATTCCCACACTAACCGCTAACAGAATCTAAGGAGGCTCAGACAACACATAGCGAAAAGTGTCTTGGTTGTGAGGAGGCTCACGTTGTTTCTGCCTGTCCCCTTGTAAATCCTTAGTCTTTGACAAGTCACACGCCCCCTGGGAACCTGTTTTCCTATCTGTAAAGGGAAGACAGGCGTCGTGTTCTCAGCTTCTTTCAACAGAGTATCCTGTAACGCGGACCTTGCTAAACTTGGGGAAGTGGGTGTAAGTTTCTGGACAGTTTGGCCAGAGAACAGAGGGAGGGCTTTGGCAAGTTCTGAGGGTTAAGGCAAGAGCCCACGAACCGTGGAAGAGATGCCTCCAAGACGAATGGGCTCGATAAGAGTGGTGGTGGTCTTCTCCTCACGACTCAGCTTCTTCTCCGGGGGCCCTGAGCCCCCGTCGCCGGCGGCGCGTTTGTTGCCTGGCCCAGACATGGCCGCGGCGGCTGGAGCGGCGCAGGGTCCCCTGAGGGGGCGTCAGACGGGAGGAGGCGGTACTTCTGTCACCTGCAGAAGACAGAGAGCAGAGATGTGGGAACGGCTGGTGTTCCACAGCCCCAAACACCCTCCACCCCGCACACACCTGCTGGATCCCGTCCCCGCCGGCGCCAGAGCCCTCACCAGCAGCAGGGTCAGCCTAGCGCCGCCATCTTGGATTTCACCGGACGTCACTGGAAGACACTGGCCCCCCAACGGTGCGCAGGGCGCAGGCGCCAAAGGCAGTCCCGGATGTGAGGAAACTTCTTTATCTTCTGCTTCTATTGGTTACGCTCGGTCCCGCCACTCGGGTCCTCTGGCTTCTTCCCAAACACCTCCTCTTTCTCTCGGTGATTGGCCAAGAGGCAGTTCCCATGGTAACTGACACCGCGCTCCCACTTCCCAGCCTGGAGGACAGCGCCGGCCCTCGTATTAGCAACTTGGAAGAGAGGGTGCCCAGGTGGGCACTCGCAACTTCTTACGTATCTGCGCGTTCTCTTCGCACCCACTGGCGTGAGCCTGCGCTTTCCGCCTTCCTTCCCTCACAAGCCCCCTTGGCAACCGTCGCCGTTGAGACGGAGGGAGACGCCCCCACGGATTCGCCCCGCCGCGCCTCTCCGCGCGTAGATTGGCCGGAGCGAGGCGAACGGGCCCGGCCTTGGCCGCAGACCGAGCGCTGGCTGTCCTGGAACCGAGGCGGCGGGAGCCCGGGGCGCCTCGCGGCACGGAAGAGCGGCGAGATGCTCAACCGCAAGACCAGCCACTTTTTGGGAATGAGGGTGCAGTCGGAGCTTGAACATCTCTCCGAGCTGCGGCGGGAAGCGGGGAAGGATCGCAGCTCAGTGCGTGGGTTGGCCGCGCGGACGCGAGCGAGTGTGCGGACCCAGTCGACGACAACGGCGGCGGCGGCGGCGGCGGCTAAAGCGGATGAAGACCCCGGAGCCAACTTGTTTCCGGTGAGGGCGGGACAGTCTGGTCTGCTCGTGAATATTTATAAACCAGCTCCCTCGCAGGCGCCACCCGTCATTATGCTTACTAACGTTCGGGACGTCTCCCGGGCTGCCTGGGCGAGGAGAGGCAGGGGTGTGTGACCCCGGTGGTTACTGTGCTCGCGTAGAGCACCTAGGGCCTGCTGAAGCCCTGCCTCGCCCGCGCCTCTCCTTCTTAGTCCTTGAGATGAGATGGCAAGTTACAGCGCCTTCTCGGGCCCGCTGGAGATTCGCTACGGGCCAGGACACCACAGCTGCCTTCCCCAATTCGCTTTCTTTCCGCAGCCGCCGCTGCCCCGACCCCGGATCTGCATGTGGTGAGTGTGAAGAGACAAAACGTACACTGAATATTTGCGTTCTTCCTTTATTGCCTCCCCAACAGTCCTGTCTGTGGCCAGGGCATCCCCATTTTACAGATGAGACTGAGGCCCGGAGATGCAGTTACTCCAGGTGACTGGAAGCTGGCTTTCCAGCCTCTCCAGTCCAAAGAGGAGGGAGGCAGTGTGAGAAAAAAAGAGCCAAAGACAGAATGTAAATGGAGTCTCATGGCCGCTAAGGAGTATTGTACAGAGGGGGACACTGAGGGCCACAGGGAGTACTTGACCAAGGTCATACAAGGTAGTGGCAGAGCAGAAAAAAGAATTCAAGATTCCTAACCCTAGGCTTTAGAAATGGAGAGGCTCATAAGAGTTCATTTAGGCCCAGAGAGTTAACGATTTGCATAGTTACACAGCAAGCTGGCTAAAGAGCCCAGCTTCACGCCGGTGGCCCAACTCGCAGTCTCACGCACTAGCTGTCACAGCCCTGTCATGATAGGTAATGGCCACCAATTCTCTTTTTCTTTTCCTATAACAGGAAGTACCTGGACATCCATTCCATGCACCAGCTGGAGAAGACCACCAATGCTGAGGAGATGAGGGAGTAGGGACTGAGGGGGGCGCGGGAAGAGCTGTTGGCAAAGGCTGAGGGGTCAGGTTGGGAAAACATGAGGAATGGCTGACTCCAAAGCATGTGGTGGGTGTAGGGTGATGAAAGGAGGCCCAGTTGTCACTCACTCCTCTCTCCCTCCCAAGGGTGCTGGCTGAGCTGCTGGAGCTAGGGTGTCCTGAGCAGAACCTGCGAGACGCCATCACCCTGGACCTCTTCTGCCACGCGCTCATTTTCTGCCGCCAGCAGGGCTTCTCACTGGAGCAGATGTCAGCGGCTTGTGCCCTGCTCCAGGATCTTCACAAGGCTTGTATTGGTGAGAGGGGGCAGCTACCAGGTTTGAGCCCCAGGGAGAAGAGGAACCGGGGCTGGCACAAGTGACCATGGGAAGCAGAAGCAGGGGATTTCTGCCTGGAATATGTCATTATTAGTAGCATTATCATACATAAGCCATCACCTTTCCAATCCACTGCTTCCTTATCTAGAAATTAAGGGTACGGCACACATTTTACAGGACTGTTCTGAGAAATAATATATGCCAATATATGCATAGTGCACAATAAAACCTGCTTTAGAATGTTTAATAGCTCTTGCTTCAGAATGTTTAATAGCTGAAATGGTCTATTTCTTGGTTTATTGTGTCACTTCCCCTACAATATAAGCTTCGTTAAGGGCAGGACCTTGTCTGTCTTGTTCAGTGCCTAAAACAGCATACAGTGGGCATATAGTGGGTATTCGATATTTGTTACATGAGTTAAGGAAACAAGCCAGCGCTGAAACCCAGATCTGTCTGCCTCTGAAGCTCATGGTCATAAACAGCTGTTGAGTGAACTGAATGAATGGATACCAGAGAGGGCCTCACTGCCGCATCTTGCTTTCCCTGCCAGCAACCCCCTTGGGCAACGTGGAGGAGTGCTACTGCTACTTCACCAGTGTCCTTTTTTGCCATGGAGTCAGGGTCAGTTCCCCTGGAACATTCTGGAACTTTTACCCATCCCCAGACAAGATCTAACCCAGTCTCTCTCACATTCATCACCCTTATCTTCTTGTGAAGACCCCAGTGGGCTCTCCTTGCTCCTACATTGCTGGGCTTTTGGAGGCAAAGCCAGGGCTCCGGAAGGTAGTCAGGGTTCTAATTCTGAGTCATCACCACAGCGGCCTCCTTTCAGCATCGACCTCTTCAAAGAGGAACAACTGCTGGCCTTGGAAGACTACGTGGTCAACACTTATTTCCGCCACTTCAAGCTCTATAAATACGTCTTCACACCCCAGGTAGGGGGTGGTGGACCATGAGGAGCCACCCTCAACCGCCCCTCCCCTCAGCGCAGGTGCACTCCTTTCAGCCTCCCTCTGCCTTGCTTCCAAGGTGCGGCTGGATCTGTCTTTGACTTACATGGGGCTACAGCCACCCAAACTGTGGCCAGAGAGTGAGATGGGTAAGGGAGAGTGCCAGGGCAGGGCAGGGCAGGGCTGGGCTGGGCCAGGCCTGGGGCCACAGTCTCTTCCTGCTTCTGGTTTGCAGAGAAAGAAGAAAGCAAGGAGGTGGAGGAGCAGGCAGTTACCCTGCAGGAAAAGGAACTAGAGACAGTGGCCCCGCCAGAGCCAGAGCCAAGTGAGGATCTGGAGGGGGCAGGCTGCCCTGTCTCTCTGAGCAGGTGTAGAATGAAGGGTTTGGATCACATCAGGACTTCAGACTTTTTGTTTTTAGTCATAGTCCTTTCTCTAAATGATCCCTTATGCAGAAGTCCAAGATTACAGATAAAAGCACAGCTGCAGGCCAGGCGTGGCAGCTCACGCCTGTAATCCCAGCACAATCTGGAGGCGGGCAGATTGCCTGAGCTCAGGAGTTCGCGACCAGCCTGGGCAACACTGTGAAACCCCCTATCTACTAAAATACAAAAAATAGCCAGGTGTGGTGGTGCACGCTTGTAGTCCCAGCTACTCGGGAGGCTGAGGCAGGAGAACTGCATGAACCCAGGAGGTGGAGACTGCAGTGAGCCGAGATCTCGCCACTGCACTCCAGCCTGGGCGACAGAGCAAGACGCTGTCTCAAAACAAACAAACAAAAAAGCACAGCTGAGGTGGCTCCAGAGAAATGATCATTAGAAAGCGAATGACGGTGGCTTAAAACCTACATGATGGGTTGATGGGTGAAGCAAACCACCATGGCACATGTATACCTATGTAGCAAACCTGCATGTTCTGCTTGTATCCCAGAACTTAAAAGTTAAAAAAAAAAAAAAAAAAAACAGGCCAGGTGCAGTGGCTCACGACTGTAATCCCAGCACTTTGGGAGGCCGAGGCAGGCAGATCACGAGGTCAGGAGATCGAGTCCATCCTGGCTAACACTGTGAAACCCCGTCTCTACTAAAAATACAAAAAATTAGCTGGGCGTGGTGGCGGGCACCTGTAGTCCCAGCTACTGGGAGGCTGAGGCAGGAGAACAGCATGAACCCGGGAGGCAGAGCTTGCAGTGAGCCGAGATCGCTGCCACTGCACTCTAGCCTGGGTGACAAAGCAAGTCTCCATCTCAAAAAGAAAAAAAAAAAAAGAAAGCCAATTACAATAACAGCCAGCACATACTTGGCAATAGGTGTGCAGTGCATGCCCTGCTCTAAGCATTTTACATAAATTAACTCATTTAATCCTCCCTCAATCCTATGTGCTAGGTATCACTATCCACATTTCACACAAGGAAACTGAGGCACAGATAGGTTAAATAACCTGCCTAAGGTCACACAGCTACTGAATAGGGATCAGAATTTGAATCTGCAAAGTCCAGCGTAGCCACCCAACCCAACTACCTCTCACACAAGGGCTGGCTGACGTTTCCTAAAGGGAAACAACATTGCTACCTCTATATCCCCCAGGGGAAATTTGGGGGCTGTGTTTGCCCGAGTAGGGACCATCCCCCATTGCCAGACAGCATCTCTCCTCACCCTGCCCCTTCTTCCCCTGCCCATGCAGGCCACATCCACGTCCTCCGAGCCTACATCAAGACCCAAGTGAACAAGGAGCTGGAGCAGCTCCAGCGGCTGGTGGAGGAGCGGCTCAAGGCCAGCGAGGAAAGGCTCAGCAGCAAGTTGACTGCACTAGAGCAGCCCTTCCAGCTACCTCTGGGTAAAAGCAAGAGCAAGACCAAGTGACCCCCAACATTTTCCCCAATAAAGGTCTGGGCCAGAATGGCACCATCCCTGCACCCTGCTGAGCACCTTCTGGGCTTTCCTGCCCAAGCCAGACAGACACAGGACACCCGCTCTCCCTGGCATGTAGATTTTATTTCATATGCAGCACAGGCAGCACTGACTGGGGCAGGCATGGCGTTCAGAGTGGCTCCCTTCCACCCCAGCTCTGATCTCAGAGCCCTGGCTAGTGGGGAGAGAGGTACTGGGCTGGTCTTCAAGAGGGTAGCAGGATCAGTGATGGGCCTGAGGCCAGAGCCCAGAGGAGCTGGAATGATCAAAACCCTTCTGGAGAGTTCTGCTTCCTGGGAATCCCTGGGGTTGAGGTCCTAGCCCAACACAAGCACGGCCTCATCCTCAGTTATAGCAGCAGAGTCTCCATCTTCTTCAGGGCCCATGATGGGAAAAGGCCCAGGGGGCCGGTGCTGAAAGAGAGCCGCCCGGTTCTGCTGCTCCCCTTTCTTCACCCAGTGCCCGTAGAGCCGGAAGGCACAGTTGTCGATGAGGCGCCGCACTGACCGCAGCGCATAAGGGTCCCTCAACAGTGCGTTCTTGGTCAGTGGCCGTACACGATTGGTGCTTAGGGCCACTCGTCCAGCAGCCAGCACTGTCCACACTGCCACCTGGGAAGTGGGGCAGGGTGAGCTCTAGTGCAGGGGAAAGATCACGGGACACAGGAACGGGCCCAGACCCTGACACACTCAGGCTTACCCGGAACCGCTGGCGGGGGGTGAGGTTCCAGGGTTGGCTGCCTTCACAACGCTCAAAGAAGGGGTGCTGTAGGGCCTGCTCAGCTGTCAGGCGTGCCTCAGGATCCACCTGCAGCAGCCTGGAGATCTAGGAGAGACCCAGAGCATGAGGGGCAGCTCTTGGGCCTCCCCTACTGTCCTCTCAGCCCCAGCTCACCAGGTCTTTGACAGTGCTGGAACGGTCGTCCCACTCAGGGGAACTGAACTGGTACTGGCCCTCCATGATCATGCGTAACATCAGGATCTGCCGCCGGTGCCAGAAGGGTGGCGAGCCAGCCAGGAGTGTGAACAAGATCACCCCACAGGCCCAGCTGGGAAAGAGACTGGAGTCAGGCGGGACTGGGTGACAGGCAGACCCAGCAAAGGACAGCAAGCAAAGGAGGGAGGGGGAGACCAGGAACTCACAGGTCGACCTCCTTGCCATAGCCTGGGTGGGTTTCATCCATGGAGCATTTAAGGATCTCTGGCGCTAGATACCCTGGGGTCCCACACAACTCTGGGGAGAGAGGACCAAGATTGAGGGGATGCCACCAGCCCCTCCAGGGCCCTTAGCACTGGATCTCTGCTGGAGCCTCCTCAACGCTGCCAGGACTACCAGTGTTCCTATCCTCCTCCTGCCTGCCTTCTGCCAAGTCTGCCGAGGCACTATCCCTGCTCAACAGTTGGCTCACCATGGCTCCTGGTGGCCTTCCTAGGAAAACCTGGGTTTTGGATTGATTTCAAGGTCCTTGTTTCACCATATCATTTGCCTCCTCCAACCCTACCTACCCACTATCCAAGCCAACCTATCCACTCCTCACAACTTGTTACCTTAGTTTTATATATATCATAATGCATATGGAAAGATTATATATTTTTACATACATCACAATACATATGTAAAAAAAATTTTCTGCATTCCTATCTGCCCAAACCTCTTTCCACCTATAATCTCCAACCATCACTCAACCCAAGGGGAAGAAGCGGAGATAAGGAATTTCTTTTCTTTTTCTTTTTGGAGATGGAGTCGCCCTGTCGCCTAGTCTGGTGTACAATGGCATGATCTCGGCTTAATGTAACCTCCGCCTCCCAGGTTCAAGCGATTCTCCTGCCTCAGTCTCCCGAGTAGCTGGGATTACAGGCGCGTGCCACCACGCCTGGCTAATTTTTTGTATCTTTAGTAGAGATGGGCTTTCACCATGTTGGCCAGGCTGGTCTTGAACTCCTGACTTGTGATCCGCCCGCCTTGGGCTCCCAAAGTGCTGGGATTACAGGCGTGAGCCACCGCGCCTGGCGAGCTATGGGATTTCTTAAAGCACATAATGGGTAAGTCCCTTCTTTAAAACCCTTCCCTGATTCCACATCATGACACATGATCAAATCTACAATTCTAAAGTCCAGAGCCCTCCAAAACTTTATCCAAGTCTGTATTTTTATATTTATTTATTTATTTTTAGAGACAGGGTCACTATGTCACACAGGCTGGAGTGTGGTGGCACTATCACAGCTCATTGCAGCCTTGGGCTCCTAGGCTCAAGTGATCCTTCTCCTTCAGCCTCTCGAGTAGCTGGGGTGACGGATGCGTGCCACCACGCTTGGCTCAAGTCTGTATTTTTAGTTTGTTCTACCACTCGGGCGCCAATTCTTCCAGTACTTTCTGAACTGTGTTCCATGGCACACTTCCAGGAGATTTTAACAGTCCCGAATTGAAACTGACTTTCTTGGGAAATTCATTCCTACACCAAGTATTTATTGAATGCCAAGTTGCATTGATTCGCCAAGTGGCAAATGAGATGTGCCCTTACCGAGCTCACTGTCTACCTGAAGGCAAGTGAGAAATAATAAAGTAAGACGTGTTGTGAATGAAGAAGATGGGAGAACAAAAAGCAAGGGGACCTAAGCTGCCCTGGAGGTTTAAAGTGAAGCCTGAATTACCCAAGCCAAGGAGAGGACGGAGTGGGCAGAGGCAAAGATGATTCCAGAAAGGGGAAAAGTACATGTGGAAGTCCAAAGGGTTTTAAAGTACAACATCCACCAGACATCTAAGTCCAAAGGTTAAGAGTATGAACTCTGGAGTCAGACTGTCTAAGTTCAAATCCTAGCATTAGGACCCTAGAGCAGTCATGTCACCTCTTTGAGCCTATCTATAAAAAAAGAGACACAAATACTATCTGTCACACAGGGCTGTGGAGAGGATTTAGGGGAATAAGCCATATAAAGACTGGTGCCGACCAGGCACAGTGCTCACGCCTGTAATCCCAGCACTTTTGGAGGCTGGGACAGGAGGATCACTTGAGGTCAGGAGTTCAAGACCAGCCTGGCCAACATTGTGAAACTCCATCTCTACTAAAAATACAAAAATGAGCCGGGTATGATGGTGGGCACCTGTAATCCCAACTACTCGGGAGGCTGAGGCAGAAGAATAGCTTGAACCCAGGAGGCGGAGATTGCGGTGAGTGAAGATCATGCCACTGCACCCCAGCCTGGTGACAGAGTGAGACTCTGTCTCAAAAAAAAAAAAAAAAAAGAAAAAAAAAAAAGACTGGTGCCTGCCTCACAGGTGAATGCCCAGTAAACGGTAGCTTTTCATAAGTCTAGTAAAAAGCCACTGAGGGAGAGAGTCAGTGGCAGACCAAAGGCTCTGAAGAATCCCACAGGTGGATTTTATTTGAAGTTTCCCATTTGCAGTAGAAACATTCCTGTCACAACAACTGTATTCATATCAGGTGAACCTGAGGCCTAGGGCCCAGGTGGGAAGTGCAGTCTGGACACATCACATCAGGCTCTTGTGGTCCTGCACTCCAGACCCCAAACATGTGGCTGAGCATGACTCTGCTCTGCTCCCTTTTTTACCTCCTCTATGGGACTCAGGCTGAACTGGCGTTCCTTCCTCCGGGCTCCCCTGGCATGGCCCTCTGCCCACTTGTGCACCACTGTCTGTCTGCCTGCTTGTCTGTCTCCATCCTCCCAGGTCAGGATGCCCACTCTGAGGTAAACATAGGCTTTGCGCCCACAGGGTACTTGGCAAGTGCCCAATGACTTCTCCCTTTTTCTTGGCACCAGGGACTTGGTACTCAGACCCAGCCAACCAATCTCATCAGGCCTGGGTCTCCCCTCCCAAGCCTATTAGGGCACTAGATCCCCTCACCTCGAAGCTTCTCGCCAGGTTCCAAGTGGCAGGAGAACCCGAAATCTGAAAGTCGGATCTGCATATTGTCATCTAGGAGAATATTCTCGGGCTTCAGATCTCGATGCACAATGTTGTTGGCATGGAGAAAGCTCACTGCTTCCAGCAGAGACCGCATGATGGGCCTGGGGGAAGGGGAGGCGGGTGCAGTCTCCTCCTCGGCTCCTCCCTGCCATGTCCCACCCCCTGCTCATCCCTGGGGCTGCAGGCTCAACCCTTACCTGGTTTCCTTTTCAGAGAGGGCCACCTTCTCTGTGAGATAGTCAAACAGCTCTCCCTTCCGCATCCTAAGGGAAGGAGGGGCATAGGAGGCAGCTGCATCCCACAGTGGGGGCTGAGAAAACAGACCAGTGCTCATACAAAATATCGTGGAAGAGGCCACTAAAGATAGATTCCTCTGCGGACAAACCAAAGGGTCTAGAGAGAGACACAGCACTCCAACAAGGCAGTTTGGCCTGGTGTGTTGGCAGCTGAAATACCTGCATTATGCCATGACTGGGCAATTATGGCAAAAATAAGAGACTTCTTGTGACAATATAATTTATAGGAGGTTCTTGTTGTTTGAGAGTAACTATGCCTGAAAAAGGCCATTCAGAGTGAATCTATAAAGAAAATGGACCAAAATTTCAGTTTTTTGTGGCACAAAGGTTGAATAGGACCTTATTTTGAAATTTTGTCTTTAAAAGCTGAGGTTATGTGTCAATTGAAAATAATACTTTCAAAATTGAGGTTATACTTGCACTCTGCATCAGTCCTCAAAGTAACATTATCAGGTGCTGTTTTGGGGAGTGTAGTCACTCTGCACAGCTACAGGATGGCATAATAGACATCTTTATGTCCCCTCTGACTTTTGCAGAGGGCCATTTCTGTAAATATATCGAAGCCTTCATGAATTTTTTTCCAAGGGCCTCTTTTAAATCTTTGGAATTCAAATCATTCTCTTTTGAAATACGTTTGCAATTGGTTTGCATTATACCAATTGCATCTGACATTCAGATTCTGACTAGAAAAAGAACTGATGGGCAGAGACAGACACTAGAGTAGTTAGTGTGTTAAGCAGCAAGAGAGGCTGGTGAGCGAGGATCTATTTTCTAAGTGGTCAGTCCACTGTTGAACACTCTCTCTTTTTTTTGGAGATAGAGTCTCACTCTGTCACCCAGGCTGGAGTGCAATGGCACAATCTCAGCTCACTGCAACCTCTACCTCCCGGGTTCAAGCGATTCTCCTGCCTCAGCCTCCCGATTAGCTGGGATTACAGGCACCCACCACCATGCCTGGCCAATTTTTTGTATTTTAGTAGAGACGGGGTTTCATCATGTTGGCCAGGATGGTCTCGATCTCTTGACTTCGTGATCTGCCTGTCTCGGCCTCCCAAAGTGCTGGGATTACAGGCGTGAGCCACTGCACCTGGCCGCAATCTGTTCAGGCTGGGCGTGGTGGCTCACGCCTGTAATCCCAGCACTTTGGGAGGCCGAGACGGGCAGATCATGAGGTGAGGAGATCAAGACCATCCTGGCTAACATGGTGAAATCCCGTCTCTACTAAAAAAATACAAAAATTAACCGGGTGTGGTGGCAGGCACCTGTAGTCCCAGCTACTCAGGAGACTAAGGCAGGAGAATCGCAATGGCATGATCTCAGCTCACTGCAGCCTCCACTTCTCGGGTTCAAGTGATTCTCCTGCCTCAGCCTCCTGAGTAGATGGGCTTACAGGCGTGCACCACCACACCCAGCTAATTTTTGTATTTTTAATAGAGATGGGTTTTCGCCATGTTGTCCAGGCTGGTCTTGAACTCCTAACCTCAGGTGATCCACCCACCTCAGCCTCTCAAAATGCTGGGATTACAGGCATGAGCCACCACGCCTGGCTGGTCACTTACTTTTTTTTGTTGAGACGGAGTCTCACTCTGTCGCCCAGGCTGGAGTGCAGTGGCGCAATCTTGGCTCACTGCAAGCTCTGCCTCCCGGGTTCAAGCCATTCTCCTGCCTCAGTCTCCCGAGTAACTGGGACTACAGGCGCCCGCCACCACGCCCGGCTGATTTTTTGTATTTTTAGTAGAAATGGGGTTTCACCGTGTTAGCCAGGATGGTCTCGATCTCCTGACTTCATGATCCGCCCGCCTCGGCCTCCCAAAGTGCTGGGATTACAGGCGCGAGCCACTGTGCCCGGCTGCTAGTCACTATTAAAGAATTTGCCTCAATCATGGTACCAAGGGAGAAGGCCAGAGCCATGGGCTAGCAGGCAGGCCCAGGTGATAGAGAGCCCCAGCTGCAACAGGAAGGTGTGAGCAGGTTGGGTCCAGCCCACTGCACCACAAATGCTGGGCCATACATGGAGGTCGGGAGGAGGCTTCTCAGATGGTGGCAGGGAGATACTCACAGGTCAAACACCAGGAACATGAAGCTAGAAGACTCGTAGGAATCGATGAGGGTGACTAGGGAGAGAGGAAGAGAGGCAGAGAGACAGAGATGGAAAGGAGCGGATGCACATTAACGGGGCTTGGCCACCCTGGGACAGCAGCGGGCTGTTACTGGGAAGAAAGGAGAAGCAGAGGAGGCAGTGGGGGCCCAACGGATGGCCACTCTTTACTGGAATGAAGGGAGGAGAAGCGTGGAGGCAATGTTGGTGGAAGTGGGCTATGGGCAGGGCCAGCAGGAGGTGGGGGGTTATCTGCTAACAGGAGCAAGGAAGACAGCCTCACTGATGTGGGGGTGGCCGGCGACCTGACGAAGGATGTGTGTCTCTCGCCGTGTGGCTTCCCGCACCTCCTCCAGCTGCTCAGGACTCAGCCGCTCAGCTGTCACTTCCATAATCTTCACTGCAAACTCGTGGCCAGTAGCTCGATGAACACAACGGCGGACCACAGAGCTCACTCCTCTGCAAGAGCCGGAAAATAGCACAAGTCAGGGCCTCTGTGCTCACATTTCTGCACAGGCTGGGGCCTCAGCATCCTCATGCCCGCTGTGCCAGACTCTGAAGACCCATCTGGATCACAGGGCAACAAGCTTAGGAGCTCACCCTGGCTTCACAGCAGCCTCAGAAACCTGAGTACCCAGCAAGGCACAACACAAAGCTCACAGGGAAGGCAGGTAGGGCCTGGGTTCAAATCCAGGCTCTGCCACTTCCTCCATGGCAAAGCCTAGGCAAGTCCTTCCCACACTGAGCCTCAGCACTTGTTCCTTGCAGGAAGGGGGAAGAAAGACCTAAGTCTCCCTCCATATTCCACTCGCACTTGCCTAATTACCCCATCCAAATCCCAAAGTTCCCTCAAGTGTAGGAAGCTCCAAATAAATATGAAGCCATTGACTAGAAGACCAAAGCTGAAAATTAGACCTTAATGCAGACCCCAGATTTGCTGCCAATTAACCTAAGTGGTCCCGACATAAGGTTCTTGGACTTCAGCTCCTGCAGCTGTGAAATGCAGCCAACAGCATCCTGAAGGGATGTTGAAGGGCATTCATGAGGCACACACAAAGTCCTAGACAAGGATTTCCTTGCTCAGGCTATCACCAACTCCATATGACCCTACACATTCCTCAGACTAAGGAGCAAATCCCTCCAGGATCCAGCCTCAAATCCTGTTTCTTATGCTGGTTCCCTGGCTGCTCTTCACAGAGCCTTACTGCTATGCTGTCTGGGGCCTCCTTGGCCTCACATAACTCACTTGGGAATTCGGCCACCTACATCTAGTTAAATCAAGGGATGTAAACTATTGATCCACAGGCCAAACACAGCCCTCAGATGTGTTACGTTTTGGCCAGTGCAACTTTTTTTTTTTTTTTTTACATAAATCTGAATTCACACATCATAGGTGGGGCAAGAACCCTCCACCTTCCATAACGCTTCCTACTCTTACTCTTGGCCACTTCACGGTTTTAATTTCCTGTGCAACCACTAAGGGCATCTGAGTTTGAGGCCATGTTTTAATTATGATCCAGCTTTAATGAGCCTCTTCGAGAATCTGATGAAAGCTGGAGACATCTACCACACACATACATTTTTGCGATTTTAAAGACCCCCCTGAACTCCTACTCATACCTCAAGACCCAGCCCAAAGGTGACTCCTCCTGAGAAGGTGTGCTTTTCTGGAATCCCATAGCACTTGATACAGACCTCTACCTATCTAGCCTGATGCCTTTTTTTTTTTTTGAGAAGGAGTCTCCCTCTTTCATCCAGGCTGAAGTGCAGTGGCGCGATCTCGGCTCACTGCAGGCTCCGCCCCCCAGGGTTCACGCCATTCTCCTGCCTCAGCCTCCCACGTAGCTGGGACTACAGGCACCCGCCACCTCGCCCAGCTAATTTTTTGTATTTTTAGTAGAGACGGGGTTTCACCGTGTTAGCCAGGATGGTCTCGATCTCCTGACCTCGTGATCCGCCCGCCTCGGCCTCCCAAAGTGCTGGGATTACAGGCGTGAGCCACCGCGCCCGGCCCCTGATGCCTTTTTAACGTTCACGTGCCAATTTCAGTCACTGGGTGGAGTACCTCCGGGGCATACACATCTTTTCTGTCCTCCCCGTGTTGAGCTTTGTGTTGAAGGCATAAATGAATGAATCCGTGAAAAAATGGGGTTGACCCAAGGTAAGAGTCTAGTCATCAGGTGTTCTCCACTGACCACTGATTCTTCCTATTTAGAACTATTCAGTCATCCGGGCGCGGTAGCTCACGCCTGTAATCCCAGCACTTTGGGAGGCGGAGGCAGGCAGATCACGAGATCAGGAGTTCAAGACCAGCGTGGCCAATATGGTGAAACCCCCTCCTCTACTAAAAATACAAATTAGCCGGCGTGGTGGCGCGCGCCTGTAATCCCAGCTACTCAGGAGGCTGAGGCAGGAGGATCACTTGAACCCGGGAGGCAGAGGTTGTAGTGAGCCGAGATCGCGCCACTGCATTCCGGCCTGGGCGACAGAGCGAGACTCCGTCTCAAAATAAAAACTATCCAGTCCTCTCCTGAGAAAACCTCAACTTGAAAGAAATACACACACACACACTATCCAGTCCTCTCCTGAGAAAACCTCAACTTGAAACACACACACACCCAGACACACACACCCAGACAGACAGACACACACACACACACACTATCCAGTCCTCTCCTGAGAAAACCTGAACTTGAAAGAAACACACACACACACCCCAGAACTCTCCAGCTCTCAAACGGAAGCGGGAATGCTGGGGCTCGACCTCTTCGGACCTCTGTTTCCCTGGCCGCGGCCTCACCTGCCGATGACGTCCTTAGGGTCGTACTTCTGGTAAAACTCCTTGGCGGCGGCCCAGTCGGGCAGCTCATCCTCCGGCCCCACGTCCAGCGTCATCCTGAAGGAGGAGGGGACCTGCGTGGAGGAGGAGGGCAGTGAGGGCAGGGAGGCCCACAGGCTCTGAGACGACCCGCATCGCGGCTCCCGGGGGCGCAGCCCTTGCGGCTGGGGCGCCAGGGTCCTGGGGGGTGGGGGTGGGGTGGGAGAAGGTCCCGGACTGGGGAGACCCCGCTGAAGAGCCTGGGGGCGGGGGGATGGCAGGGCAGGGAGGGGAGTGCGGAGATGTGCCCAGGAAGCGGGGGGAAGGGGCGCAAGGGCAGGCGGCTGTTGCCACGCAGGCGCATTCGGGCGGGCGCAGGAAGGGGACGGGGGTCTAGCGCAGGCTCACCCGCGGGGGCAGGTAGAGGAGCCAGGGTCGACGAGAGCTGCGCTGTCGCCGGATTCGCCTGCAGTCGCTCACCTTAACCCCCGGCGGCGGGCGACGACCCAATGCTCCGCCTCCATCCTGCCCGCCAATGGTCAGCGCCGCCCGAAGACTGAGGCTCAGAAGCCCTTCCGATTGGAAACCGGCCGCCCAATTGGGGCTGGGGCGTGCGTCGGAGCTCGGCGTGACCTAAGGCTGCGACGCGACGCCGGGGCGCGGCTTCAGACACGGCCAATTACCGAGTGGCATCTGCGGGACAGCAGAGGGCGGAGCTTGTTGTCACGTGGGCTTGGAGGCCTGGAATGGGATCCGGAAGTCGGGTTTACTGGGAAACGTGATCTCTGGGTGGCGGGGAAGCAGGACCTTCCCGCGCCTCTAGTTCCCAGACTTGAGCAGAGTTCCTTCGGTCTCCTCCAAGCATCCCTAACTGAATTCAGCATTTTCTCTTTTTTCAGACAGGGTCTCGCTCTGTAGCCCACGCTGAGGCTGCAGTGTAGCGATCATAGCTGTAGTAGCGATCATAGCTCACTGCAGCCTTGAACTTCCGGGCTCAAGCGATCCTCCCGCCTCGGCCTCCCAAAATGCTGGGATTACAGGCTTGAGCCACAACGCCCAGCAAGCTCTTTTCAATATTAGCAGCCTGGCCCAAAGCGCCTGTCTTGAGTACACTCCAGCCCTTAAAACATTTGGACACCCGCAGCTTGGACCCCAGCTTGGCCTCTTAGTTCGGACTTAGAAGGCCAGAAAAAGCCTTCTCTTTCTGTGTCCGCTTCAACTCCTCCTGAATACATCCAAAGCCCTAGCGTTTACTATCTGGGATTTATACACTTTCTTAATCTTCCACCCTCTCCCAAAAGCCTTGTATCACACTCTGTTCTAAACCCACCAGGTTGTTAGATTCTGCCAGGAGCGACTCAGTGCATAGCTCAGACCTGGCATTCACTAACAAATTTTTATGACCGTCTAAGACCTAGGGACTAGACTGAGAGCAATGAAACACACACACACCCCTACCCTGTGGAGGTTATGTTCCAGCCAAAGAGGAGAAGAATTAACTTATCTTCCAACAGCTATCTTAGAAATGACACTTTGGGAATACAATTATGAGGGAAGAAAAATGAATTCAGGTAACTTTTTACAGAGTACTTTGACTCTATACCATCAATCTAAAGGCAAAATTGCAAAGAAATCTTGAACTTTACTTAGATTTGTTGTTTGGTAATATAATGGGATAATTATTCTGAAGCTGAGTAATCAACATATTGATGTGACTGGAAGCCAAGGTTCTTTTTTTTTTTTTTTTTTTTTTGAGATGGAGTCTCGCTCTGTCACCCAGGCTGGAGTGCAGTGGCACAATCTCGGCTCACTGCAACCTCTGCCTCCCGGGTTCACACCATTCTCCTGCCTCAGCCTCCTGAGTAGCTGGGACTACAGGCGCCCGCCACCACGCCCGGCTAATTTTTTTTTGTATTTTTAGTAGAGACGGGGTTTCACCGTGTTAGCCAGGATGGTCTCGATCTCCTGACCTCATGATCCGCCCACCTCGGTCTCCCAAAGTGCTGGGATTACAGGCGTGAGCCACTGTGGCCGGCTGAAGCCAAGGTTCTTAACTGGGAATCTGGAATCTGGAATGGGGAAAGTGGAGAAAGAACCCTATGATTGACTGGAATTTTTTAAATGATTTTTAAAAAGATTAAAAAGATAACATTAACTATTTACTGGCTCTTACCTCTGCTTTCAGCATGCCCCAAGCAGTAACTTCCCAGTAGAACGCCTAGTGTCTAGATGCTGATTTCTCAATAACAGTCCCCAATAAAAGGAACCAAGGCTGTTCAGGATAAATGGCCAATTTCTAGGCTTCAGCAGGGAAAGTACAAGGTGAGTCTGGAGTGATTTATGCTAGAAATTACTAATGAGTGGGGCTTATCACAAGGACACAGGAACCAGATTGAAAGAGTTTCCATAGGTCAATATCAGGGATAAAAATAATAATGAAGAGCATGAGGGACCTTGCTGATGTGCTGCAAATGTTATATTCCTGTAGATGGTGAGTGACTGACCACACAGGTTTACTTACGTTAAAACATTCATCGGCTAGGCACGGTAGCTCACGCGTGTAATACCAGCACTTTGGGAGGCTGAGGTGGGCGGATCACAAGGTCAGGTCGAGACCAGCCTGACCAACATGGTGAAATCCCATTTCTACTAAAAATACAAAAATTAGCCGGGCATGGCGGCACGTGCCTGTAACCTTAGCTACTCAGGAGGCTGAAGCAGGAGAATCACTTGAACCCAGAAGGCAGAGGTTGCAGTGAGATCACACCACTGCACTCCAGCCTGGGTGACAGAGGGAGACTCCATCTCAAAAAAAAAAAAAAAAAATTAATCAAGCTGCACACTTAAGATCTGTGCATTGGGCTGGGCGCGGTGGATCACACCTGTAATCCCAGCACTTTGGGAGGCCAAGGTGGGTGGACCACGAGGTCGAGATCGAGACCATCCTGGCCAACATGGTGAAACCCCGTCTCTACTAAAAATACGATAATTAGCAGGGCATGGTGGCTTAAAAACTAGATGACATGGCTGGGCGCGGTGGCTCACGCTTGTAATCCCAGCACTTTGGGAGGCCGCGGCGGGCGGATCACGAGGTCAGGAGATCGAGACCACGGTGAAACCCCATCTCTACTAAAAACACAAAAAATTAGCCGGACGTGGTGGCGGGCACCTGTAGTCCCAGCTACTCGGAGAGGCTGAGGCAGGAGAATGGCGTGAACCCGGGAGGCAGAGCTTGCAGTGAGCCGAGATCCCGCCACTGCACTCCAGCCTGGGTGACAGAGCGAGACTCCGTCTCAAAAAAAAAAAAAAAAAAACTAGATGACGGGTTGATGGGTGAAGCAAACCACCATGGCACATGTATACCTATGTAGCAAACCTGCATGTTCTGCTTGTATCCCAGAACTTAAGAGTTAAAAAAAAAAAAAGAACAGGCCAGGTGCAATGGCTCACACCTGTAATCCCAGCACTTTGGGAGGCCGAGGCGGGCGGATCATGAGGTCAGGAGATCGAGACCATCCTGGCTAACGTGGTGAAATCCCCTCTCTACTTGGGAGGCTGAGACAGAATGGTGTGAACCCAGGAGGTGGAGCTTGCAGTGAGCCGAGATTGTGCCACGGCACTCCAGCCTGGGCAACAGAGCGAGACTCCGTCTCAAAACAAACAAACAAAAACACTTTCTAAAATGTGTTACCCGTTTCTCCTGATTTAGAAATTGCAGAGTGAATCCAGTAAAATCTTATCTATAGAGCAGTAGTTCTCAAACTATGTGTAGTAGAATTGGGAAACTGAGAAATCCTGATGCCGAGGCTGTACCTCACACCAATTAAGTCAGAATATAGTCTGGGTAAAGCCCAGGCCTAACTACTTTTTAAAGCTCCCAAGTGGTTCCATTGTGAAGCTATGTTGAGAACACTGCCCTGTATATTGGCTTCTACCCACTGTTTTAATTCTAACTTCTGAGACCACCAATCAATTCTCTTCCTTCTTCCTGGAACATCTGGGAACACTGAGGACAGCCATCATGTGCCTCTCCTTCCCTTCTAGTCTCTCTTCAGTGTGCAACATCTCCAGTTCCTTTAGGTGCTCTTCTGGACTCTGAGTTATGGTAAAGTGCTTGCCAGGACACACATACTCCAAAAGGCTTGACTCATAATAACCCCAAACTGCAAACATCCCAAAGTCCACCAACAGTAAATGGACAAATTGTGATACATTCATGATTGAATACTACACAGCAATGAAAACTACACCTATTCCAAATATTGACAAATCTCACAATGTTAACATGAAAAGAATACATGATTCCATTTATATAAAGTTCAAATGCAGACAAAATTAAACGACACTGCTAGAAGTCAGAATGGTGGTTACCTGTGGGAAGAAAGGAAGTAGCAGTGATTGGGAGTAGTATAAAGGAGGCTTTGAAGTGTTGACAGTGTTCCAATTTCTTTACTGAATGTGGTCATTCACGTTTGCTTTGTGTTAATGAACTGTATACTTGTTTTGGGTATTTTCCTATATGTATACTTCATAATTTAAAAAAAATTTTGAAATATTATGAGGTCCAAGATAAAAGATATGAAAATCCATTTTAATCACTCAAATCTCCATGTACAGGATGGTTGCTGCTGTTACCCAACTCTTCCACTCCTCTCTCAGCTCTGGAACCAAATTGTTTGGGTTCAGTCTCAGCTCTACCATTTAGTAGCTGAGGACCTTGTGCAAATCTGTGTGTTTCCTCAAGTATAAAACGAGAACACTGTGATTTTAGAACACTTCTTCCAGTTTTCACTCAGATAGTTGGTACCTATCATATGTGATATATTTATATGATGGATATGATAGTATAGATACCTACTGAGTGACTGAAAACTGGAGTAAGTTAAGAAATACAAAGTGCTTAGAACACAGCCTGGAATATAGTAAGTACTAAACAGTAGCAGCCGCTACTACTCTTGGCCTCAGAGTCTCTGTGGAGGTACAAGGGAGAAGCTGGGGTCTTTCCAAGAAGGGAAACTTCCAGAAGAAGAAAATAAAAATTGTTTCCTTCTCTTGGAGCTCCTGGATGAGGTGGATGCTGGCTTCTGCTATCAGTCAGATGTCCCGTCTGGCTCTCACCAAGGGCCCAAGGGAAAGCAGGGGGAGAACAATTAGACAGGAATATTTCACCACTAAAAAAGGCTTTTATTACAAAATGAATTCTAATAAAACCAGGCCTGGTCTTCAACCCCTCCCGCTGCGTAGAGGCCCTAGGGTGGGCTAGGGTAGGGGAGATGGGGGTGGGGGGCCCTGAAAGAACAGAGCAGGCTGCCCTCCTCTCATCAGTCTCAGCTGCTGCCCTCCTTTGATAAAGGGCTAGAAGAGCTCTTCCAAAGCCCCTTGAGAGAGTCCTCATCCTTCCAACCAGGATCCTTCCAACCACTGCTGTCACAGGACCTTAGCAATGCCGCATTGCAGGATCCAGGAGGTCTCGGCTGGCTCTCATCAGAGGCCATCCAGGGTCACTCAGCCTGAGCGATGGCGTAGGAGAGCAACCACAGCAGCAGGGGACCCAGAATGAGGACAGCAAGCCAGACAGCAAAGCTGGCCAGGATGAGTTTCCGGGCCCGGGCCCCCCAGCGCACTGCCTCCTCGGACCGGCCTGCTTTATGCCGCTCTTCCGCCTGTGGGGGCAGGTTCTTGGTTAGGTTCTCCCCCTGCTTCTGCCCCAAGGTGCCCATTTCCCCACTCCACTCCCTCTTCCCTGTCACAGATCAAAATCTCACATCCAAACCTTCTACCTCCCTTTCCAGTTTCTGATTCTAACCTCTCATCTGCAAAATAAGGTACCCATCTCTGGGCCCTGCCTACTTCTCAGGGTGGCCATAGTTAGCTCACAAGATCGCATATGGGAAAGTACTTACCAATTCTTTTATTCCCCATTCTTTCCAACTATCCAAGATTGATTCAGAATTTCTAACTATTGGCAAGAAACAGTGAGCCTGGAGTACTTCACTCATGCCCAAACACCACCTCATTCTCATAGCCCAATGGGCCTCATCTTTTCCATCTTTTTTTCTTTTTTTGAGACAGTTTCACTCCTGTCGCCCAGGCTGGAGTGCAGTGGTGCGATCTCACTGCAACCTCCTCCTCCCAGGTTCAAGCAATTCTCGTGTCTCAGCCTCTTGAATAGGTGGGATTACAGGCACATGCCACCATGCCCAGCTAATTTTTATTTTTAGTAGAGACGGGGTGTTTCACCATGTTGGTCAGGCTAGTCTCGAACTCCTGACCTCAAGTGATCTGCCCACCTCGGCCTCCTAAAGTGCTGGGATTACAGGCGTGAGCCACTGCGCCCAGCCTGTTTGTCATCATTAAGGGCCCTTTTTAGGATTTTGCCCTAATGGAACGCAGCAGTTCTTACAGTTTCTGACTGTTAAAATATGTCTAGGGTTGAGAAAATTCCAGCATGAAGTTTAAGTTAGCCTGTGTAGCCTTTCCTAAAGGACATGTGCTGTTTTTTGTTGTTGTTCTTTTTGTTTTTTTTTTTTTGAGACGGAGTCTTGCTCTGTCACCAGGCTGGAGTGCAGTGGCATGATCTCGGCTCACTGCAACCTCCGACTCCCTGGTTCAATCAATTATCCTGCCTCAGCCTCCCAAGTAGCTGGGATTACAGGCGTGCACCATCACACCCAGCTAATTTTTGTATTTTTAGTAGAGACGGGGTTTCGCCATGTTGGCCTAGATGGTCTCGATCTCCTGACCTCGTGATCTGCCCACCTTGGCCTCCCAAAGTGCTGGGATTATAGGCCTAAGTCACCATGCCTGGCGGACATGTGCTGTTTCTAATAGGCTTTTTGAAATGGTCAAGCCCTCTCAAAAACCCAATAGTGTCTTTCAGACTCCTAGAGATTGCGCTCATCACTGCTCAGCGGCCTCCAGCCTTGCCCCCTCCAAGTCACCCTCGATGTAGGCCTTGAGAGTGGATCTTTCTAAAACTCAAATCTGACCATGTCACTTTCCCCTGCAGGAACCATTCAATGCCTCCCCAGTACTTTCAAGATAAAGTCAAAACTCTTAAGCACAGAACTGGAGGCCATTGGGAATCTGGGCCCTCTAGCTTCATTTCTCACCATTCCTCACTGGTCCAGTTGTGCTCCACAGGCCTTTGTACACACTGCTCCTTTTATCTGGAATGCCCTTCCACACTTACTCACTCACCCTTTAAGATTAATTCCTGTCACCTCTCCTAGGATGCCTTTCCAGTCACCTATCCTACCATATACATATATATAATTACATACATAAATCCTCCCTGGCTCCCAGACTGTCCAGTGCTTTCTGTGTTACGGTACTGATGAACTGCATTCTATTAACTACCCATTTTCACTGTCATCTTTTTCATTAGATTATGGGTCCTCTGACGACAAGGAACCCTGTCTTATTCTTATTTCTGGCACTAGGCCCAGAGCACTGATAGGTATTCAGTGACTGATCAATGTAGATAGATCAGATACATGAAACCATTGCCTTATACCCACTCCCGTTCCCATGGGAATTGCACTCCTCACCTTGATGGCAAACACCAGAGCCATGACTCCCAGGCAAGAGCAGCCACAGATAATGCTAGTAGCTGCCAAGCAGCGGAGGCGGAGCCAGCAGCAGCGGATGGGGGATGGAGGATGAGCAGCTTCCGTTTTGCCCAAGATCTCCACTGCCTTCTCCTTGTCCTCCATCACCTGTGGGCGATAGTCAAGGTACTTGTGAGCCCAACAACTGAGCCCTTGGCCTTGCTTGCTCAGACTCCACCCCTCTCAGAGCATTCTGTTCTCATGGCTTGGCCTGGCACTCAGGAATGCTGCCTTACTGGGGAATTCCTCTAGTGACTCACAGAGCGGGAGAGGAAATGTGTGGCTGGAATCCTTTTACCTGAGCTTGAGGTTCTGAGTCTTTGAAAGCAAGCCAGTGTAGACAAGGCATTATCTGCATTATTTAGTGTTTCAACAAGTGGGAAGAAGCCAAATGACAGGTGCACACCGAGAAGCAGGAAAAATACAAACACTTGAAAGCTGCTATGAATCTGTTATTTTAATCTATTTCAAAGGACCCTACAATTCCCCCAAATTCCCAAGGGGCTGCCCTCTTAAGTATTATAGATGTCAGAGAGCAGGACCCTAGGCACTGCACCTCATTTCAAGCAAAGCAGCCATTTTACATGAAAACAGTTATGGGAATGGAGAAAGGTAAGGAAAATGTACCCAAGTAAGCCCTTTTTTACCGCTGAAACCAAACATCAGAAAGACCTTACTTCCCTAAGTCAGGGCTTCCTCTGCTATGCTGCCTCCCTGCCACCTCCTCTCTCCCAGGCCACACAACACAATCAGACTAGTACACTGAATCCAAATGACCTCATTACCACACAGAAACCTGCAAAATGATGCCCTACTTAATCACTTCTTGTCTCCCTACTTCTCAGGTCCTCTAGGCCCTGGCATCAAACCACCTTTCTACCCTTATCCCCAACCATTCCCCTACAACCCAGACAAAATGAAACCACCTTGGCTCCCCGAACCCAAGTAACAAAGGATAGGAAAGGTGAAAGGGGTGAAACAAGCAGACAGCAAAAAATGTGTGCCAAGAAGCTGCAGGGAAGTAGATACAAAGAAATAACTTGGATGAGGTAAGCATAGAGTCAACAAGAGGACACAAGGAGGGCCCAGGGAGTGAACAGAGACTGGAAAAATGAACAGGGCTCTTACCTGGCTATAGGCCTTGAGGGACTCTCGAGTTTCGGCTCCTGCCTCAGCTTCAGTTTGGCTTGGGTGGTGATGGAGCTGACTCAGGGCTCCAAGCCAAGCCCAGGGGTGGGGTTGAGTGGCCAGCCACCACCTGAAGTGCCCAGGGAGCTGGGAAGGGGTGTGGCTGACTCAAACCAGTTTGGCTAGATGAAGAGCAGGGGAGGGCCCAAGGGATGGAGCAACTGGAGCTAGGACGCCTGCCCTCTGGAAAAAGTTGTGAAAGGAAGCACCTGAGCAAGAGGGATAAAAGGGAAAGGTCTGAGGCATCAAAGAGCTCCGAGGAACGTCTAGGAACCGAGGGAAAAGAAAGGAGAGGAAAAGGATGTCTATGACTTCAAACTGACTAGGGAAAGGCACCCTACCACATCAAATTCACCAATCTTCCCTCTTCTTGGGTAGATTTCTGCCTGGAATATACAGTCCTGGGCTAGAGATCAGGTGCTAGGATCTTTGCAAGAACAAGAGAGAGGAGAAAAATGATGCCCAAGTTCCCACCCAACCCTCCACCAGACCAGAAAATCAGAAGCCTCCTTACGCGGATGCTCGTACAGAAACTAAGTTTATTATTTTTTCTTCTTAAAAAAAAAAGAAAAAAAAAAGAAAAAAACCTCATTGTAGAGAAGCCCCTCCCCTTTCCCCTAAGGGTGGGGGGCTGTGAAAGACAGCTGGGGAATCAAGTACAAGGGGGTGGGGACAGAGACTATCTTGCCACCCTTAACACTGCCCAGCCACGTGGGGTAAAGGGGAAGGGGACTGTTATGATCCCCATTTCCATGACAACCAGTTGCCTACCCCCTACTTTGGTGGGAAGAAGGGAGAAGGCCCCTATGTCTCCCTGGAGGCTTTCCCCCTCAAGACTTCAAGTAGTGGTTAACAGAGTCAGGCCTGGTCATGGAGGGAGCGGCCACGGTGGAAAGCCTAGGTGGAGGGGCAGCCCACTCACGTCTTGGCCTTGCGGCCTCTGTGACTAACAGCAGGGCCAGCCAGGGAGGGAGGGGCGCTGCTGCGCAGGATGCGCTGGTCCCCTTGGCTGGTGGTCCCAACAGGCCGGCGGGGGCCAGGACGTCGGCGTGGGGTACCATCCCCTTCCTCCTCCTCACCTGAGGCTTCAGCCTCAGACTCCTCTACTGAACCCTCAGGCCCCAGGGGACTTGGGGGCTGTAGGCGGCCCCGCTTTGCCAGCCCAGGACCCCCACCAACTGGGGCCCCTGCTCGTTTACGAGGCACCTTCTCAGTCTCTAGTGGGGGGACTAAAGACCCTGGACGCAGCCGGGTCGAGCGCAGTTTTGGGGTTAATGAGACCACAGGAGGTGTCAATTCCAACCCGCCTGGCCCGCTATCTGTTAAGTCCAGGTCATCCTGAATTACAGCCACCACCATGGACCCTCCACTCTTCCGTCCTCGCATTCCTTCTGCTTCAAGCCGAAGGCGGGCCAGGCGGGTGAGGGGGCGGCTTCCATCCTCATCAGAGGAACTACCCTCACTCTCCCCTTGGCCCTGGGGTTGCCGTCGCCTCCCCAATCCACAGCTCTCGAGAACAGAAGTGCTGTCACGGTCCAAGACAGGGAGCTGGCTGGGCCGAGGTGATGGAGGATTCTTGGGAGGTCGGCCTCTCTTCCGTTTGGGTGGGGACGTTGAAATGGTGACAGTGGTGACAGTGTTGGCAACAGTAGCAGTGGGACAAACTAGCAGTGGTGGGAGTGGGGTTAGGGGTGATGGGTGCGGGGGTGGCTGTGTCCGACTTTCGGAGTTGCCATCCCCAGCAGAGGAAATGGTCCCAGGGATGGGCAAATCTCGTGCTTTAGGGGGACGCCCTCGCCTTCTTTTCTCCACAGGTGACAGGATGGGATTCGGTCTGTGAACTGGCTGGGGTCCAAGAGGCTGGGGCCCAGGAATAAGCTGTGGTTCCAGGACAGGATCTGCAACAATTAGGGTCTCAGGCCCAGGGACTGGATCGGCCCCGTTGGTTTTTCCCTTCAAGGTGGACGAGGGTGCCTCATCCACACCTCTCCCAGCATCTGCTGGAGACCTGTTCTTCTTGGGGGGCCTCCCCCTCCGACGTTTCACAGCAGGTGGGGTGATGGCAAGCAGTGCTCTGTCTCCATTCTCGGGGCTGCCACCACCAGTCACCCCCAGCTCAATGTGACGGCGAGCAATGAAGGGCTGCTGGGGTGGAGTGGGCAGTGAGGATGAAGGAGCAGCTTCACAGGGCCCACCAATGGGAGGGGAGGATTCTGGCCCTGACATGCTGCGGACAGACAGGCTTCCCGGGCTGGCACTAGTCTCAGAGACCCCAGGCACTAGGGTGCTGGCAGCTCCCCGCTGCTGCCGCCGCCGCCGCACCAGTTCCTTTTCCTCTACCACAGTTACCAGCCGTCCTGGCAGCTTTCGAAGCACTTTGGGGCCTGGTGGTTGTCCTGGCCGACCAGTCCCTTGACCCCTAATTTCCACATCAGCACTGGTGCGACGCCGAGGAGGTCGGGCAGGTGAAGGACCCTCAGGCGAGGAAGTGGCTGAAGATGAGGTGGATGGAGCTGCAGCCTCAGCTGTAACGAGTTCCTGTGGCTTCTCTGGGCTAGAAGTTGGGGTCTGGGCCTCTGCCAGCTCTTCCGAGGTCCTGTCAGCCTCCAATGGCTCCTGAAGTGGCTCATCAGATGCTGCTGAGGGTGGGAGCTCCAGGCCATTGCTCTCACTCACACACAGGGGCAACTCCTCACCTTCAGGCAGCACTGTAAGGGTGGTCCCCTCAGCAGAATCTGGTGCCTCCTGCTCTTGACCATTGGGGACGCTGCCAGCCTCCAAGGTCAGGCTGGGTGCAGAAGGGGTGACAGAAAGGTTCTTCTCTGACACAGACAGGATCTCCACAGCAACTGGCAACAGATCTTTAGGGGGCACGAGATTAAGTGAGGAGGTTTCTGAACTGGCCACAGAAGCCAGCTCCAGGGACTCTGGAGACGCCAATGCCTGGGCACACAGTTCTGCCTCAGGCCTCAAACCCAAGGGGAGGTTGGTGACTGAGGGAGAGATGGGCACAGAAGGTGGACCAAGCAAGAGAGGAGAGGAAGGAGTTACAAGACAGGTTTGGGCTGGAGGTGGTGTATGAGCTGGTGGAGGGGTACAGGCAGGAGGAGGAGTACAGGCAGGAGAAGAACAAGGAGCAATCTGTGAAGGAGGGGGAGAAGGCAAGATATGGACAGGGAGAATGGTTATTGGATTTGGGGCTGAAATGGGTACTGGGGCAGAGACTGGGACAGGAACAAGGGCAGGAATTGCAGCCGGAGCTGAAGCTGGAGTGGGTCGAGGCCTAGGTGCTGGCCTGGGAACTCGCTCCCTGGCAGGACTGCAGCGGGGTGGTGTGGTGGTGCTGCGAGTTTGATGGGCGGATATGACAGGAGTGTGGTTTGCCCCTTGAGTCTCAGCCCGGGCTCCACGAAGACGCTCACTGACACGAGTCCCCGGCCTCTCAGGGGCCTTAGCCTTTTTACTGCGCCGGTGGGTGCCTCCACCAGTCCCACAGGAACTCTCATCCCCAGCCCCCGGCCCCTCCTCCTCCTCTTGGGGTAGGCGGAACACCTCCTCCTTGGCTTGGTCCAGGTCTTTGCGGGCAGCTTCCACTTGCTCCTACAACAACAGGGCCCAAAAGTGGTCAGGAGGCAAGTAGAGTAGAGACTGAGTAGAAATTAGCAGCTTCCAGGCCAGGCGCAGTGGCTCACGCCTGTAATTTCAGCACTTGGGGAGGTTAAGGGCAGCGGGTCACCTGAGATCAGGAGCTCAAGACCAGCCTGGCCAACATGGTGAAACCCCATCTCTACTAAAAATACAAAAATTAGCTGGGCGTGGTGGTGCACGCCTGTAATCCCAGCTTCTTGGGAGGCTGAGGCAGGAGAACTGCTTGAACCCGGAAGGCGGAGATTGCAGTGACCCGAGATTGTGCCACTGCACTCCAGCCTGGGAGACAGAGCGAGACTGTCTCCAAAAAAAAAGAAAAGAAAAGAAAAAGAAATTAGCAGCTTCCAACGGCCAGCCCCACCCCTGGAAATACTCACTTCTGCCTGTTTGAGCTCCTCTCGGCTCACCTCCTCCAGTGAGGCCTCCAGGAATTTCATGGCATAGCGCTCAATGGGGGTCAGCTGCAAGGAGGAGCAGTGGTGATAAACTTAGGAACCTGGTACCTGGTAACCAGGGCCCCACCACCCTTATTTATTCCCACCAGGAAAGATATAAGGAGGGTCACAAGCCCAGGAGAAGCAGTAAAGTCAAGAACTAGTGAGTCCAACACTAACCTGTTCTACAAGGGCAGCAATTTCCTGCTCAGCCCGGGACATCTCCTCATCCTCAGCCCCAGGCCGGCCAGCCTCCTCTCCCTCACCAGCAAGAAACCCATCGTTCTCATTAAATTCTGCAAGCTCAGCCACCTGTTCAGCCTTGGCCTGGGTGGCCGCACGGATATCCTCTTCATCTTCTGCCCGACACAATGCCTACCAGGGTGTATAAAAGGAAAACATGAGACTTCAAGTACTTTACATCCTGTGATTTGATTCAGGCAAGAACTTGAGACCAAGCGTACACCAAACTAGGTTTGTAACACAACAACCTCCTAGGCCTCCAGAGTTACCACAACAACTCAGTGGTCCACAAAGGATGGAACGGATTTTACCAGGACTCCCACTAGCAAAAAATGAGTATTTTTGAGATTGCTCGCTCTACTTCCCTTCCTTTAAAGTCAGCCTCAGCGCTTAAAAAAAAAAAAAAAAAAAAAGCCACCACAGAAAGATGTGAATAAAAATGCACAATTCACCCGGGCACAGTGGCTCAATCCTATAATCCCAGCACTTTGGGAGGCCATGGTGGGCAGATCATGAGGTCAGGAGTTCGAGACCAGCCTGACCAATATGGTGAGACCCCCATCTCTGCTAAAAATACAAAAATTAGCCAAGCGTGGTGGCACGCGCCTGTAATCCCTGCTACACAGGAGGCTGAGGCAGAAGAATCACTTGAACCCAGGAGGTGGAGGCTGTAGTGAGCCGAAATCCCGCCACTGCACTCTAGCCTGGGTCAAAGAGCGAGACTCCGTGACTCCATCTCCAAAAAAAAAAAAAAAAAAAGTAAAAAGTAATGTCAAAAACTGCAATTATTTTTGCACCAACTTAAACACTTAAGTGGAAATGCTAATGAAAAGGAAATAATTTTGAGGATTAAATGGTGAGGTGGATATAAGAAATGCTTTGTACTTAATGTGAAACGCTGTTTCACTTACTAAACATAATAAAATCACATTTGGAAAGGTTCTTAAAAGATTTATTCCTTAACCCTGTCTCAAAATCTATCATAATTTTGGGGTGTTGGGTCTGAGCATTTGTGTGTTTTCAGAGCTCTCCAGCTGGGAGCCTCAGCCTCCCAAAGTGCTGGGATTACAGGCATGAGCCATCCACCATGCCCTGCCCACATTACTTTTAATAGAAAGTGAGGTTCAGAAGAGTGACGATTGTAACTTGTCTTAACACAATTAAGAAGCATTACTGGAATTCAAACCTAAAACTCCTAAAACTAAAGACTCCAAAATCCTGGTTTTTTTTTCCTCCTAAATCATGTGAACCAATAAGCAATGTGCTTACAACTATCAAAGGCTGACTGTAATCTGGGAAGCAGAAGAAACATGTCTTTCCCCTGGACAAGCTCAACAGACTAACAAAAGACAAGATATTCTGTAAGAATTAGCTCAACTTTAGGAACTGCCCACTCTTTTTTCACCTGCTCCAGAATATGAGTCTGCTTGCTGGCCACAGTCTCTTCCTCCTCTTCAGGGGCAGAGGGCACAGATGAGCTAGAAGGTTCCTCCAGGGGCATATCAAACAGCTCTCGGATGGTCTGCTATCGGATAGAACAGAGGGAAGTGTCAGAGTCAACAGAATGCTAGTCTTAGGTCTAAGCTGTAAGGCTGATGGTTCTTGGAACTATCAGGGGTGCCACTGGTTGAAGACGCAGGTCTGTGAAGGCCAAAGCAGTCCTTTTTGTTTTTTCTTTTTTGAGACAGTTTTGCTCTTGTCACCCAGGCTAAAGTGCAATGGCGCCATCTCAACTCACTGCAACCTCCGCCTCTTAGGTTCAAGTGATTCTCCTGCCTCAGCCTTCCGAGCAGCTGGGATTACAGGCGACCACCACCACACCCGGCTAATTTTTGTATTTTTAATAGAGACGGGGTTTCATCACGTTGGCCAGCCTGGTCTCGAACTCCTGGCCTCAAGTGATCCGCCTGCCTCAGCCTCCCAAAGTCCAAAGCAGTCTTCTTTAATAAACAGGAGGAACTCCTAAAGGCACAGCAGTTTTCTCTTGCATAGGCTAAAAGATCTTACTTAGTACCTGTTTAAAATAGGCTGTGGTGAAGTTGCCTCCCTCAATGGCCATGTCTCCCAACATTCTCTTCTGATTTGCCTTTTTTAGGATGTTCTCCTCCACTGTCCGTTCACTGATAAGCCTAGGGGGTGATGAAGGCCATGTGTAAGCAGCCAAATATATCCAGGAAACCCCATCAGTAAATGGGAAGGAAGGTGAGGGAAGACTAGGCAATACCTATATATGTGGACATCCCGGGTCTGGCCAATTCGGTGACAGCGGTCCTGGGCCTGAGCATCCATGGTGGGATTCCAGTCGCTGTCATAAAAAACAACAGTGTCTGCTCCTGTCAGGTTCACGCCCACACCCCCACTCCGAGTTGAAAGGATGAAGCAGAATATGCGTTTGTCTGCATTGAACCGTTCCATCAAGGCCTAGAAGGAAAGGGAAAAAAAGGTGATACTGGGAGACTTATCCCCCAAAACAGGTCTAAGGCTTAGTGGCACCCCGTCTGGAAGCCCAAATCCTGGGAAAAGGAGAGAGAAGCAGAGGTGAGCCTCTAAGAGCTGCAGAAACCTGGGTTACCTGTCTCTGTTCAACTCTAGTAGATCCATCCAGACGCAGGTAGAGATGGCCATGGTAGGTGAGAAACTGCTCCAATACATCCAGCATTCGGGTCATCTGGGTGAAGATGAGCACTCGGTGGCCCTCTGCCTTGAGCTGCCGCAACAGCACTGCCAACGTCTGCAACTTTCCTAAAGAGATATGAACAGATACACGGAGCTAGCTACAAGCTACAACGGGTAGAATGCTTAGCAATGCAAGGCTGGGGTTGAAATGTAATCAATGCTTTAAGCCAAAGTTTCAATTAGCCTAGCGGATCAAAAATGTTTAACTACGGCAGGGCATGGTGGCTCACACCTGTAGTCCCTGCATTCTGAGAAGCTGAGGCAGATGGATCACTTTAAGTCAGGAGTTCGAGACCAGCCTGGCCAACGTTATGAGACCCTGTCTCTACTAAAAACACAAAAATTAGCTGGGCGTGGTGGTGGGTGACTGTAATCCCAGCTACTCAGGAGGCTGAGGCATGAGAACTCGGGCTTGAACCCAGGAGGCAGAGGTTGCAGTGAGCTGAGATCCCACCAATGCACTTCAGCCTGGGCGACAAAGCGAGACCCTGTCACGAAAAATATCTATATTTAACTCCATACAAGTTCTTCCTTTAAGGGCTTCACCTCTTCGGTCTGCTCCGGCCTAGAATCTAACTTCTTTGAGTCTAACTAAAAGAGTAGGGGAATACATAACATTGAGGGAAAAACAGAATCCTCAATGCTATGAGCAAGAGATCCTTAAGTATTACAACAGTCATACCACCTGAAATCCAGAACAGATTCACAGGATAGATATCAACAAATCCATGGTCACAGCTTACAGACAGGGATTTAAGATCACAGATCAGAACAGTAAAGGCTCTTAGAAGGTTATCTAGTTCAACCTTCCATCAAACACAGAAATAACTTCAACATTTCTGGGAACTCAGTCTGAACTTTTATTTTTTTCCTTTTTCTTTTTTTGAGACAGAGTTTTGCTCTTGTTGCTCAGGCTGGAGTGCAATGGTGCGATCTCAGTGCACGGCAACCTCTGCCTCTTGGATTCAAGCAATTTTCCTGCTTCAGCCTCCCGAGTGGCTGGGATTATAGGCATGTGCCACCATGCCCAGATAATTTTGTATTTTTAGTAGAGACAGGGTTTCTCCATGTTGGTCAGGCTGGTCTCGAACTCTGGACCTCAGGTGATCCACCCGCCTCGGCCTCCCAAAGTGCTGGGATTACAGGCGTGAGCCACCGTGCCCAGCCTGAACACTTATTTTATTATTTCATTTTTTGAGACAAGGTCTGGCTCTATCACCCAGGCTGGAGTGCAGTGGTGTGATCTCAGCTCACTGCAACCTCTGCCTCCCGGGCTCAAGCCATCCTCCCACCTCAGCCTCCCAAGTAGCTTGGACTACAGGCGCATGTCACCATGCCTGGCTAATTTTTGTATTTTTTGTAGAGGCAAGGTTTTGCCACGTTGCCCAGGCTGGTCTCCAACTCGTGAGCTCAAGTGATCCACTCACCTCAGCCTCTCGAAGTGCTGGGATTACAGACAAGAGCCACCAGGCCCAGCCTTATTTTATTTTTGAGACAAGGTCTCACCCTGTCACCCAGGCTGGAGTGCAGTGGCATGATCTCAGCTGACTGCAGCCTCAACCTCCCAGGCTCCTGCAATCCAGCCACCTGAGTAGCTGGGACTATAGGTGTGCACCACTACATCCACTAATTTTTCAATTTTTGAGGAGACAGGGTTTCGCCGTGTTGCCTGGGCTGGTCTTTACTTGCCTCAAGTGACCTGCCCACCTCAGCCTACCCAAGTGCTGGGATTACAAGTATGAGTCACCACACCCAGCCTTGAAGACTTTTAACCAAGACTTTCAGTTAATCTACTCTGAATAGTTTCAAATGTAACAAAAACACTTTTTTTACTAAAACGTTTATTGAACACATATTAATAAAAATTTTGATTTTCTTATATTCTAGGAAATTTAAGAAATCTCGAAACATGTTACCATACAAATGTCTGTGCAGGGCTGTGGAAGAAACTAGTCACTTACCCAACAGCCATTCTTGGGTAACAGAACCTGATTAACCCTGGACAGCTGGCAGAGGTTCCTTGCTCCCAGGTGAAGGAGGCCCCAACCCAACCCCAGAAAATAAATCAAGTTGATCTAAATAAGCCAGAGGTCTTTTTTGCTACTCCCCTTTGTCAGTGACTGCTCTAAGTATGGGCATATAGCTCAGTTTGAGCCAATGAGTTATGAAGCAAAGTCAGCTTGGAGGTCTTTTGTTCCCAGAAAACTTTCTCAGAGTGTTTTGTCTCAACCCCTTGTTTCTTGTTTAGAGGATTGGTGTATACCCTGGAGTTATGGCAGCCATCCTAACATCATGAAGAAACAAAAGCATGAGAATAAGAAGATAAAAGCTAAAGATGGTACAGCAGGGTAGAAAGATAAGGTCCTGGTCCCTTAAGGCAGGGTGCGGTGGCTCACACTTGTAATCTCAGCACTTTGGAAGGCCGGGGCGAGGGGATCATGAGGTCAGGAGTTCGAGACCAGCCTGGCCAACATGGTGAAACCCTGTCTCTACCAAAAATACAAAAAAAATCACCCAGGCGTGGTGGTGGGCGCCTGTAATCCCAGCTACTCGGGAGGCTGAGGCAGGAGAATACCTTGAAACAGAGCGAAACTCTATCTCAAAAAAAAAAAAAGGCCAGGCGCAGTGGTTCACGCCTGTAATCCCAGCACTCTGGGAGGCCAAGGTGGGCGGATCACGAGGTCAGGAGATCGAGACCAGCCTGACCAACATGGTGAAACCCCGTCTCTACTAAAAATACAAAAATTAGCTGGGTGTGGTGGTGCGTGCCTGTAATCCCAGCTACTCAGGAGGCTGAAGCAGGAGAATTGCTTGAACCCAGGAGGCGGAGGTTGTAGTGAGCCGAGATCGAGCCACTGCACTCCAGCCTGGGTGACAGAGTGAGACTCCATCTGAAACAAAAAAAAAGAAAGAAGGAAGAAAAGGTCCTGGTCCCTGAAAATATCATTAAGCTACTGAAACAGCTACACACCACTATTCTCAGATTGGCTCATTAAGTAAACGATAAATGCTCTTGTGGTTTGAGCGACTGTTAGTTGGTTTTCTGTTACTGCCAAATAATTCTAGCCAACCCAAAAAGGTCCTTGTCTTTTCGAAGACCAAAATTTACTGTTTACTTACTGTGCAGTCTTGTACCACCAGACATCTTTTCCCATACAGCTAAATAAAAACTCTATGCTGCACTGTCTTGCTATTGTATCCCAAATGATTAGCAAAATGTAACAGATGTTCACAAAATGATCACTGAATGAATGAGTTAGCAGCATGTTTTCAACTTTCACGAAAGTCAAATTCATGGCCGGGCATGGTGGCTCATGCCTGTGATCCAGCACTTTGGAGGCTGAGGCGGGAGGAATGCTTGAGGTCAGGAGTTCAAGACCAACCTGGCCAACACGGTGAAATCCCATCTCTACTAAAAATACAAAAATTTGCCAGGCATGGTGGCGTATGTCTGTAATCACAGCTATTCTGGAGGCTGAGGTGGGACAATCACTTGAACCTGGGAGGCTGCAGTGAGCTAAGACTGCACCACTGCACTCCAGCCTGGGCGACTCAGTGAGACTTTGTCTCAAAATAAAAAAAAAGAAAAAAGAAGAAAGAAAGTCATATTTATGAATGTCAAGAATCTAACGAGGCTTACATTTCTCTATCTTGCCCATAAGCATAACCTAAAAAACCATCTGAAGCTTCACAGAAATCGCAAGAGACCTTAAGTACAGCATCCCTCTGATATAACAGTCTTAATACTAAGAAAGGAAGAGATGTCAAGGGTCCTACACTGGCCAAGAAACTCACCGCAATCATACTGGATGAGTCTCAGGTCGGGGAACTGGGTGCGCATGTTACACACAATACGGTGCAAAGGACGAGCCCGGGGCCAGAGCTCAGAGGCCAATTGCTCCTGGAAGGCTGCCTGACGTGGGGCCAGCCAAGGAGGTGGGTGGCAGGCATGCAGGGAAGGGGGAGGTGCCTCCACAGGAGGCATGACAAAGATGAACCTGTGAAAGGAAGAAGCAGGCAGTGTATAAGATGGGACTCTGAAATGCCCCAAAAGTTAACACCTTCACCAGCCCTAAACACTACATCCACTCTGAGGCCCCAAGACCCACTCCCCATTAGCACTTAGCCCTGCCAACCTCTCAATGATTTCTGACAGCTGGTCTAGTCGCTGCTGGGGAAACAGTACAGCCCGGTGGGCAGCCTCGGTATAAGTCCAAAAGGTGGGGTGGCTGGGGCCAGGAGAACGAGGGCCGATGGGGCTGGCAACAGGTTGGGGCAGGGTACAGAAATCCAGGACTTCAGTCCCATACACGGGTGCCAGGGCCCCATGAGCCTCACTAAGTTGGAAAATCCGTTCCAGGCGTTCAGACCGCTGCTGCTTCCGCTTTTCCTCCAAGGAGTCCTGGGGGTGAGAGAAAAACAGAGGAAGTAATCGGTGCCCTCAGAGTCCACATCAAAACCTGACTGTTCTTCCCAGATAGAAATAAATATATAGAAACCATGGGATCCGAAAATACACTATGCTTTTTGTAGTTTTCCAAGTTATCAATGAGAACTATTCTTTCCACGATGTTAAATAACTTCCCTGCTAGAGAAAACTGATCTTTCCTTGTATGCTACCAAAGCGGAATGACTGAATATGCAAAATTAAGATCTACGATTCCAACAAGTTTATAGAATGGACGATTTGTGGGTATTTTCCTACGTAACACTCAACTCCAGGACTATAGCCTTCTTCAAATCACTGACCAGGATGCAGAGAGGCCAATCAAATCCAGACCAGGTTTTTGCCAAGGGCCAGACTGGAATGGGGTGGAATGGGAACAGCTAAACCAGACATCCGGGTCTCATCACTCTGAGACAGAAAATGGGCAACCCAGAAGTGAGGAGACCTGGATGACTTTGACCTAATCCTTTCCCATCTTTGTGCTTCCAGTTTCACAGTCTGAAAAACTTCTTTGTAATCACTTATTATGCTTGTAGTTACACATTTGTATGATTATTTGACTAACATCTATCCACTACGCGGTAGGCCCCATACAACATGAACTGTGCCTTGCTCACTATAATCACTCAGTAACTAGCACAATTAAGCTCTCAATACATTTATCTGTTAACAAAATGAACAAATGAGGGAGGCTAGACCCCAGGAGATAGTTGTGAAAAGAGGAGTGTTCCAAATCTCCTTCCTGACTACTACCAAGTTTCACCTCTTGGCTTGAAGTGCTCTAAGTGAGGGAAAAAAGGTGTCCTAGCAGACGGAAAAACCAATAAACTCAAAGAGCTAGTTCCTTTTGAGGCTAGCTCCCAATAGTAGCAAAAAGAGAAAATCTGACCAGGAGCAGTGGCTCAAGTCTATAATCCCAGCACTTTGGGAGGCCTAGGTGGATGGTTTCAGCCTCCTATTCCAAGACCAGTTTGGGCAACATGGCAAAACCCCATCTCTACAAAAAATACAAACAAGGGCCAGGGGCGGTGGCTCACACCTATAATCCCAGCACTTTGGGAGGCCGAGGTGGGCAGATCATGAGCTCAAGAGATCAAGACCATCCTGGCCAACGTGATGAAACCCTATCTCTGCTAAAATTACAAAAAAGTTAGCTGGGCATGGTGGTGCAAGCCTGTAGTCCCAAGTACTTGGGAGGCTGAGCAGGAGAATCACTTGAACCTGGGAGGCAGACGTTGCAGTGAGCCGAGATCGCACCACTGCACTCCAGCCTGGTGACAGAGTGAGTTTCCGTCTCAAAAAGAGAAATAAACAAGTAGCCTGGCATGGTGGCACAAGCCTACAGTCCCAGCTACTTGGAGGACTGAGATGGGAGGTTCACTTAAGCCCAGGAGGCTGCAATGAGCGGAGACTGTGCCACTGCACTCTAGCCTGAGTGACAAAGTGAGACACTGTCTCAAAAAAAAGACTTTGTAAACCATACGTCTGAAAAAGGATCTGTAACCAGAATATATAAAGAACTCTTACAAAAGGGCAGAAGATCTGAACAGATAGTTCTTCAAAGATACACAAATGGCCAACATGGTATTTCAACCACATGAAATAAAGCTCAACATTAGCCAACAGGAAAATTCAAATCAAAATCACAATGAACTACTACTTCACACCTAGCAGGATAGCTATAATCAAAGTAAGTGATGATGTGCCGGGCATGGTGGCTCACACCTGTAATCTCAGCACTTTGGGAGGCTGAGGCAGGCAGATCACTTGAGGTGAGGAATTCGAAATCAGTGTGGCAAACATGGTAAACCCCATCTCTACTAAAAATACAAGAAAATCTGGCCAGGTGCAGTTGTGGCTCACGTCTATAATCCCAGCACTTTGGGAGGCCAAGGCAGGCACATCACCTGAGGTCAGGAGTTCGAGACCAGCCTGGCCAACATGGTGAAACCCCATCTCTACTAAAAATACAAAAATTAGCCGGGTGTGGTGATGCCATGCCTGTAGTCCCAGCTATTCAGGAGGATGACACAGGAAAAACGTTTGAGCCTGGGAGGCGGAGGTTGCAGTGAGCCCAGATGGTGCCACTTTACTCCAGCCTGGGCATCAGAGCAAGACTCTGTCTCAGAAATAATAAGAATACAAAAAAATTAGGTAGGCATGGTGCCACATGCCTGTAATCCCAGCTATGAGGCAGGTTGAGGTGGGGTCACTTAAACCCAGGAGGCAGAGGTTGCAGTGAGCCAAGATTGTGCCAATGCACTCCAGCCTGGGTAATGGAGCAATACTCCTCAAAAAAAAAAAAAAAAGTATTGGCTCAAATGTGGAGAAACTGGAATCCTCACAGACTGCTGGTGGTAATGTCAAATGCTGCAGCCACTTTGGAAAAGTCTGGCAATTCCTTGAACAGTTAAAACCTAGTTACAATATAACCCAGCAATTCTTCTCCTCAGTATGTATCCAACAGAAACTGAAAACACCTGTCCATACAAAAACTTGTACATGAAATGTTCACAGCAGCATTGTTGATAACAGCCATAAAACAGAAGTAACACACGTTTCCATCAACTCAAGGAAGGATAAAATGTGATATTCATACATTATTATTCAACATAAAAACAAAAGAAGTACTGATATATACTATAACACAATAAACTTCAAAGAACATTAATCTAAGTGGAAGATGCCAGTCACAATGGACCACACATTATACATTATGACTCCATAGGCAAAACTAGAGAGATAAGAAAGTAGGATGGTAGTCATTCAAGACTGGGAGGGATGGAGGGATTGGGGAATGCTGGCTAACAGGCGCAGCGTTTCTTTTTGGGGCCGTGGAAAGGTTCTAAGTTGATTGTGTTGATTATACAACCCTATAAATATATTAAAAACCTATTGTACAGTTTAGGGCCAGGCGTGGTGGCTCACACCTACAATCTCAGCATTTTGGGAGGCCGAGATGGGAGGATCTCTTGAGGCCAGGAATTCGAGACCAGCCTGGTCAACAGTGTGAGACCCCCATCTGTATTTAAAAAAAAAAAAAAAAAAAAGCTATTGTACAGTTTAAATGGGTAAATTGAATGGTATATGATTTATAGCACAAACTGTTACAAAAAAAACCTAGTGGCAAGAAACTATTATCTACTTGCAGAGCAATCCCTCTACTCTTTACTTCCAACAGCCAGGACCAACCTAGCGGCTGGTCAGGTAAAGACCAAAGGTGGAGTCAATGGCACTGGTGGAAGGTGGGGGAGTAGGCGTGAAGCAAAGACTAAGCAGCAACTCTGATTACAGTGGGGAAAAGCCAGAGGGCCTGGAGGGACCCACTGGACCTTCCTTCTCCTTAGTTCTGGGTTACTTAAGCTGTAACTGTGAGTTTAACTGAACTACTACACAGACATGGGCCTATATACATAGTACAGGAAAGAAACAGCTACCAGAAATCATAAAAGGGACAGAGAAGAGTTCCTTTTACTGCCCATTTATTACCGTGCAGGTTAAAAAACGGGAAAAGAGGCCGGGCGCGGTGGCTCACACCTGTAATCCTAACACTTCAGGAGGCCGAGGCAGGCAGATCATGAGGTACACGCCCAGGGAAGAGAAGGGACTTGTCCAAATGTCACTCAAGTACTTGGTCCATAACATTAAGCTTTGTAATTCACCAGGTTAAATGTGACATCACTGTTCCATCCACCCTACCAACACTCCAAAGAAACTCAACTTCCTGTTCCCTCTTGAGGAAGTAAAACTTACCAGATAAAAAGGGGAACGAGGTGGTGGGGGGGGCTGGCGTCGAGGCCGGGGGCCACCAAACGAGGTAGCAGTGGAGGGAGGGCTGGGGGGACCAGAGCGCAATGTCAGTGTGTCAGGCTCATCCTTGGAAACAGGCAGCCGGGATACCATGGTGACAGGCAAGGGAGCGGCACCAGATGCCGAAACCACAAGGGAAGATGCCTGGGAAGCTGGGGACTGTGTGGAGGCTGGGGCCAGCGCCAAGGTCTGAGCTGCAGCCGGGCCCAGGGTAGGAACTGGGGCAGGGCTCAAGGTCAGTGTCTGCACTGAAGCTGGGGCCAGGAGTGAAGCAGATGACGATGCTGGAGCCAAAGTCAGCGTGTGAGCTGGGGCTGGGCCCATCGGAGAAGCTGGAGCCAGAGGGGGTGCTGAAGCCAGAGACAGCATCTGAGTTGGACCCAGTGGTGGTCCTGGTGTCAAAGACAGTGTCTGGGCTGGAGTTGGTACCAGGGATGATGCTGGAGTTAATGACAATGTCTGAGTTGGAAAGGGTCCCTGGGGGTTCCCCGTTCCCAAAGAGAGTGTCTGAGATGGAGATGAGCCTCCATGAGTGGGTGCTAAAGCTGGGGCTAGGGCCAGTGTCTGCGTAGAAGCCGGGCTCGGGAGAGGTGACGGAACCGGGGCTGGTAGCATAGTTTGAGTTGATGATGGAGCCAACACAGGGGTTGGAGCTGGTACCGGTGAAGCTGAGGCTAAAGAGGTTCCTGGAGTAGACGATGGAGCCATAACTGGAACTGGAGTCTGTGACGAAGCCAGGACAGGAGCAGGACCTGGAGATGGTGCCAGGACCGGAAGAGGAGCCAGAGGAGGAGCTGGAGAAGGAGCCAGAATTGCTGTCTGTGGAGCCGCCATAGGAGCCAGAGGGGTGGCTAGAGCCTGAGATGCAGAAGATGCTGGAGCCAGAAGGGAAGCCTGAGCTGGAGCTGGATTTGGTGCTGACGGAAAAGGATTGGCCAGAGCTGAAGCTGGCACCAGGACAGGTGAGCATGCTGGGGCCACGGTTGAGTTCAACCCTGGAACATGTGAAGAGGTGGGAGCCAACAACAGAGGGTGACCAGGTGTCTGAGACGAAGACAGGGATGGAGCTGTGGCCAAACCTAGAGTCAAGGCTGATGCTGACGGGGAAGCACCAGATGGTGCCAAGGAGGGAGGTCCAGGAGCCGCTGGGACAACAGTGGCCAATGGTGGAGTCACACTGGTCAACAGAGCTGGGCCCGAAGCGGAAACAGGCAAGGGGGCTGAGATGGGGATGGTGAGTGGAGCCGAGGCTGGGGCAGGAAGTGTGGTGGGGACAGAGATGGGGAGTGAAGATGACAATGGAACTGAGACTGTAGAGGACACAGGACTAGCAAGGGGAGAGGAGTTGGGAATTGGCATTGGAGAAGAGGCTGGCCCAGGGAGTGAGGATGGCACGTGGAGAGGAGAAGAGATGGTCAAGGGGGCAGCTCCGGGGGTTGAAGCTGTGGAGAGAGAGGAGGAGTTAGCCCCAGAATTATTTTCCTGACCCTTTTTACTCCCTGTCCCACCTTTCCCTTACCCCCAAGCTCCCCATTTCCCAGAAGGCATTCACTCCCACAACATGAAGTCAAACATCCAAGTAATCTGACAACTAGATTTTCTTCCCCTCCAAGATTCCAGCAAATGTATCTTGAAATTAGGTCAGGGCTCAGGCAGCCCACTTCTGGGGCCCACTACAAACCAAGGCAGTACGCTGATATGAAGAAACCTGTACTAAAACTAAGAAACCTTGAAGCGACCCCATCTCATCTCCATTCCTGGCAAGGACTTCTGGCCTCAGCCACCCGGACTTACCACTGACTTCAGGTGAAGGACTGTGGACCAGCTTGAGAAGAGGCCTCACCAGAGTGGGTGTGGGCATGGGGGCTCGAGCAGTACCCAGAGTAGGTGTGGGTAGCCGGCCAGGGGTTAACGTGGGGCGTGGATTCAACACAGCTGGAAGCCCAGAGCTCGGAGGCCGGGGTGCTGGGGCCAATGGAGGAACAGGAGTCAGTCCATCCCGAGGGGCTTGTCTCACTACAATCTTCACCACGCCTGTATTATTCACCATGGTTGGTGGCACTGCAAGAGGAAGCTACACTGAGAGGAAGGTAGAAAAGAAACAAAAGACCCAAAGAATGGAAGAAGTCCAGGGGCAGGAGAAGGTGGCAGACAGGTATCATAGATATTCGCAAGGGAAAACAACACTGAGGGAAGGCTGGACAGACAGTAGCCCAGCGCATGCCTGGAAGGACCAAGGCCAGCAAGGGCTAAGTAGGAAGGCCAGGAGCCTCACCCTGGTTAGCAGCAAGCGGAAGGCTGAGGCCAGTAGGGGCAGGGGTGGTGCTGGGGGTCGAAGAAGGCAGCACAGAGACAGGGGTAGGGCCAGGGGTCGGGGCCACGGCCTGGATGAGGGCCACATGGGCAGGCTGGCTGATGAGGTGGTGCTGCCCCCCTGCTGACACGAGGTGCACCACATTCCCTGGGTTAAGGGAAGAGAGAAAGAGAGAGAGAAGCAGCTATCAGCCTGAGGAGGACAGAGGCAAGGCAAGAAGAGAAGGAAAGAACAGAGAGGGAATAAATTCTCTAGAATGACCTCTTCCCTGTCTTTATCCAAGATCCCTCCAACCATACCCGCTGGCCCCACCCACCAAAAGCTTGGGAAAGAAACATAAAGGCTGACATTCAAAAAAGTCACAAAAACAAAGAGACAGGGAAGAGGAGGAAAAAGGCAGGACAGGGGGTGGGTTTTACCTACTTTGCAGCGGGCGGGGCTGCCCCACAGCAAGCTGGCGCACCTGGGCACCAGTCAAAGTCAGCTTGTTGCCCTGGATTTGGAAGGTGAGAGGTTTGCTTCCCCCTGCATTAGCCACTGGACGTTGTGCCAGTGAGGCTAACTGCCCGATGCTGACCACTTCGCCTGCTAAAAACAGAGAAGGCCTTATTGTACACAAGGCTCATCCCGCTCAACACCACTTCACAGACCCCATGAAGCACACTCTCCCCCGAGTGTCCAAACAACTAAGCCCTTCCCACAATTTACCATGTCCCAACAAACTCAGCCTCCACCTACAGCCTTTGAGCTTTTCATGTGCTACTCCTTCCAATCCCATTTGCTTAGCAATCTCCTTTATATCCTCTAACATGGCCTGCCACCAGACTGAGCTAATCACCACCATCTGCTCTACACTGCCCTTTTACCCCAAATACTTTTCTACCGCGAGGCTTACCACTATTTATTCATCTATGTGTCATCTCCCTATGACAATTTCTTAAGGGCTCTTAATTATGATCTAACAATGTCTAGCATAATGCCTAACATATGTTAGCTGCCTCAATTTTTTTTGACACAGGGTCTTGCTCACGATTGCAGTGGCGTAACCATGGCTCACTGCAGCTCCAAACTCCTGGCTCAAGCAATCCTCCCACCTTGGCCTCCCAAAGCACTGGGATTATAGGCATGAGCCATCATGCCTGACCCAGCTGCCTAAAATTTGATGCTCTCATGGTCCTGAGCTTTCCTCCCATCTCAAGTCCCTCACCACAGAGCCCTGGGAACTTACAGGGCAGGCGAGCCTGCATATCGGGAGATAGAATGAGGCGCTGTGGTGCAGGAGTCGGAGCTGGCACTGCTGTGGTGGTAGCAGTTGCCGTGGTGGTAGAAGTGGTGGTGGCAGCAGCAGGAGGGAAGGTGTAGCCTGGTGGCACTGTCAGGGGCTTCAACAGGCTAGAGGAGCCTGGAGGTGGGGCTGGGCTCAGGCGAACTGGGGCAGGTGGTGTTGGCTTTAGGGACAAGGTTGGCGTGGGAGGCCGTGAGGTCCCACTCAGGACCCCCAGGGGGGATGGCAACACTGCAGACACAAAGCAAACACCTGTCAGATATACCCTGACTAAAGCCTTAGCCTGGTCCCAGAAGCCTCCATACTCCCTTCCAACCCATCAAATACTAGACCCCTGTCCCCAGCCCAGCTCCTCAAACCCTTTAATTTCACTACTTCTTCCTCAGTCTGAACAACCTTTCTGAAGCACCACGCATCATCCTTGGCTCCCTTTCAACTCACCCTGGGGGAGAGAACCACTGTTGGGCTGCAGTGGAGGCAAAAGGACAGGGCCAGGAGGCCGAGATGCAGGAATAAGCGGGGGCCCGGCAGGTGAGGCTGAAACCATCAGTGGTGCTGGCAGCACTTGGGGGACTGGGCCAGGGGTGGGCTGGGCTGAGAGCTCAGGACCTGGAGGAGGTCGAATTGGGACAGGGCCCAGGGGCGTCCGTGGGTTGTTCACCATCACCACTGTCCGGCCTTCTTGCTTAGGTACTGGCTGCAGCATCCTATGAAAAAAAATTAAGGGAGTGGGTAGGGAGAGAAGCAGAATAAGGGGTAGCAATATCAAAGAAAAGAAGAAAATGAAACAGAGAGGCAGATTATAAAAGCAAAGAAAAGGAAAGAGACCCAAAGGAGAAAGAGGAATAGGAATTCAAGATAATCAGAAAGCACCGAACAGAGAGAAAGGGAGAAAAAGTGACTAACACAGAAGCGCATCCCAGTACCCTCTTCTAGTTATTCTCTCCCTGATTCCCTCCACGTTTGCGCCCTTTTCTTCCCACCCTTTTCTTCCCACCCTAGGCCCCTCTGGGCAGCTTTCAGCCACTTATTCTAGGAACCATCCCCTCATTCCTTAGTCCTTGTACCTGTTGACCTTCATCTTGACTGGCTTGGGCCGGGGTGGGGGGTCAGGAGCAGTAGCCACCTCTAACAGTACCCGGCGAGAGAGGCGGTGCCGGGGCAGAAATGTGTCTGCCTCATATCGAGAGACACGACCTTCCAGACCAATAAGGTCAAATCGACCCATGTCTATCCGCTGCCACAAGAAAGAAAGCACAGTCATAAAGAAGAACAAAATCACATCCTTTGCAATGCAGATGTAGCTGGAGGCCATTATCCTTAAGTGAGTAACACAGAAACAGAAAACCAAATACCACATGTACTCACTTATAAGTGGGAGCTAAACACGCGTGGACATGAAGATGAGAACAATACACGCCAGAAACGACTGTGGCGGGGAACGGGCTGAAAAACCACCAGTTGAGTACCATGCTCACAACCTGAGTAACAGGATCAATCGTACGCCAAACCTCAGCATCGTGCAATATATCCCATGTAAGAAACCTGCACACGTACACCCTTACTCCAAAATAAAAAGGCTGGGTGCAGTGGCTCACGCCTGTAATCCCAGCATGGTTGGAGGCCAAGGCGGGTGGATCACGAGGTCAGGAGTTCAAGACCAGCCTAGCCACGATGGTGAAACCCCATCTCTACTAAAAATACAAAACATTAGCCAGGCGTGGTGGCACGTGCCTGTAATCCCAGCTACTCGGGAGGCTAAGACGGAGAATTGCTTAAACCTGGAGGGACGGAGCTTGCAGTCAGCCGAGATCGCACCACTGCACTCCAGCCTGGGTGATAGAGCGAGACTCCGTCTCAAAAAAAATAAATAAATAAAAATAAAGAAAAATAAATAAATAATAGGCGGGGCACCATGACTCATGCCTGTACTCCTACTACCTTGGGAGGCCAAGGTGGGCAGATCACTTGAGGCCAGGAGTTTGAGACCAGCCTGGCCAACATGGTGAAACCCCATCTCTACTAAAAATACAACCAGCATGGTTGTGCACACCTGTAGTCTCTGCTGCTTAGGAAGCTGAGGCACAAGAATCGAGAATCACTTGAACCCAAGACACAGAGGTTGCAGTGAGCTGAGACTGCACCATTGTACTCCAGCCTGGGCGACAGAGTTAAGACTCTGTCTCAAAAAAAAAAAGTAGTAAAAACAACACAATGCAGTGTCAAAGATGCCAATTTTACAATGATTTATTGGATATGATGCCAAAAGCACAGCCAACAAAAGAAAAAAATAGATAAGTTGGACTACATCAAAATTTAAAACTGGGGGCCAGGTGCAGTGGCTCACGCCTGTAATCCCAGCACATTGGGAGGCCAAGGCGGGCAGATTATCTGAGGTCAGGCGTTCGAGACCAGCTGAGCAACATGGTGAAACCTCATCTCTACCAAAAATACAAAAATTAGCTGGGAGTGGTGGCACACACCTGTAGTCCCAGCTACTTGGGAGTGAGGCAGGAGAATCACTTGAACCCAAGAGATGGAGGTTACAGTGCACTGACATTGCACCACTGCACTCCAGCCTGAGCGACAGAGTGAGACTCCACCTTTAAAAAAAAAAAAAAAAAAAAAAGCTGGGCGCGGGGGCTCACACCTGTAATCCCAGCACTTTGGGAGGCCGAGGTGGACAGATCACCTGAGGTCAGGAGCTCAAGACCAGCCTGGCCAACATGGCGAAACCCCATCTCTACTAAAAATACAGCTGCCCATGGTGGCGCATGCCCGTAATCCCAGCTACTCAGGAGGCTGAGGCAGGAGAATCGCTTGAACCTGGGAGGCGGAGGTTGCAGTGAGCCAAGATTGTGCCATTGCCCTCTAGCCTGGGCAACAAGAGCAAAACTCCGCTCCAAAAAAAAAAAATTTAAAACTAGGTGTGGTAGCTCATGCCTATAATCCCAGGGCTTTGGGAGGCCAAGGCGGAAGGATCACTTGAGGCCAGGAGTTCAAGACCAGTCTAGGCAACATATCAACACCCCATCTCTACAAAAAAATTAAAATAAAAAATAAAAAAATCAGTCAGACATAGTGGTGTACGCATATAGTTCCAGCTACTTGTCCGGGAGTTTGAAACCAGCCTGAGCAACATGGCGAGACACCATCTCTTCAAGAAAACTAAAAAAAAAAAAAAAAAAAAAAAAAAAAAATTAGCAGGGCCGGGTGCGGTGGCTCACACCTGTAATCCCAGCACTTTGGGAGGCCAAGGTGGGCAGATCACAAGGTCAAGAGATGAAGACCATCCTGGGAAACATGGTGAAACCCCATCTCTACTAAAAATATAAAAATTAGCTGGGTGTGGTGGTGTGTGCCTGTATCCCCAGCTACTCGGGAGGCTGTGGAGAATTGCCTGAACCTGGCAGGCAGAGGTTGCAGTGAGCCAACTGCACTCCAGCCTGAGGACAGAGCAAGACTCCGCCTCAAAAAAAAAAAAAAAATAAGCCAGGCTTGGTAGTGCATACCCGTGGTCCCAGCTAGTTGGAAGGCTGAGGCAGAAGGACTACTTGAGCCCAGGAGTTCAAGGCTGCAGTAAGCTATGATCATACCACTGAACTCTAGCCTGGGTGACAGAGATAGACCTTGTCTCGAAAAAAAAGCCCACCAAAAACAAGTGTTTGCGCATCAAAAAACACTATCAACATAGTGAAAAGGCAACTCATGGAATGTGACAAAATATTTGCAAGTCATACATCTGATAATGGGTTAATTTCCAAAGCATATAATGAAGTCCTACAGCTCAACAACCACCACACAAACACCCAAAATTAACAAATCTTCAATAGACATTTCTTCAAAAATATAAACAGGTGGCCAATGAGCACATGAAAAGATCCTTGACAGCACTCATCACTAAGGAAATGCAAACCAAAACCACGATGAAATACCAATTCACACTCATTAATATGGGTGTAATTAAAAAAAAAAAGAAATAGTAACAGGTAATGGCAAGGATGTGGAGAAATTAGAACCCTTATGCCCTGCTAGGGTGGAAACATAAAACATGCAACTACTATGGAAAACAGTGTGGAGGTTTTCCCAATATGCAAAAATGGAATTACCATATGTTACAACAATTTCACTTTTAAGTAAATACCCAAAATAAAAAGCAGAGATATTTGTACACCTATGTTCATAGCCTTATTCACAAGAGACAAAAGGTGGAAAGAATCCAAGTGCCCACTGACAGATAAGTGGATAAACAAAATGTGATGCAGATGCTCCTGGACTTACACAATGAGGTTACATTCCAATAAATTCTCAGCAAGTCAAGAATTTAATACCCTTTAATGCCCTTGATAAGCCCATCAAAAAGTAGAAAATTGTAAGCTGAATCATTCTAAGTCCAGATGCTCCTCAATTTACAATGGGGTTACATCCTGATAAATTCACAGTGAAGTCAAAAAAATATTAAGTTGAACCATCGTTAAGTCACATGGCTAGAATACAATAAAACTAAGGGAATGATACGGGAGTAATGAGGATGCAAAAGACAGACCCCAGTCTAACAAAAAGAGGTACACAGTTGGGGTAATGCCAATAACCTTTACATTTCATATTAATGGAATCATACTTACCTGGAGGGGGTGGACATCCGTGGCCCTTAGCACCAGAGAGGCGGTGCTAAAGCAGATGCCTGGGGTGATGAAAGGGGAGGTAACCGGTCGAGGGTCGAACAGATTTGGATGATTGCAAACTTTTCTAAGCTGCATCAAAATGTTGATGACGCTCATGAAATGGCCTGTGGCTAGTGTCTCCTTAGTTCTGGGGAAAGAGGAAAAATAAATGGGACGTCCTAACAGCCACCTACAGTCCAATCTCGAGTCCCAGGACCCACCCTCCTTCCTCCCTTACGTGGTCTGTGCCATGAAGTCATCATAGAGACAGCGTTGACGCTTGGAGAGCCTGCAGCGGATAACATGCTCATACTTTTTGGGCATCTGCTTCTCAACATCCACCTTAACACGGCGCAGTAAAAAAGGCCTCAAAACCTAAAAGCAAATTAAGCGGGAGGCTAAACAGGAGAACTCAGGCACCAAGCCCCAGCCTAAGCCCCTCAGCAAACACTAATGGAGCCATACAGCACACCATATCAGACACCAACCACATAAAGATGAGTCAACTGCAAGCCCTCAAGGAATCTGCTGTCTGCTGAAGGAGACAGACACAAAATGATACCACGCACAGGAAATGATATAAGGAAGCACTGTGGGCACACCAACTACACAGGATAGAAAACTCAAACTAGATTTTGAGGAGTGATTTTAAGTTTACAAGATGATGCAAACAAATCTAGAAGATGAGAACAAAACCTGTGGCCTTGACAGGAGATAAAACAAAAGGCAAATCTGTAATCTCAGAAGATAAAATCGAATAGGACACAGTCATCCATGTCTACAGTGACATGGAAGAAGTAAAGGAACGGAGGTAAATGAAGGAAAAGTAATAGTTAAGGAAGACTTCCTGGTTTTTTTTTTTTTTTTTTTTTTTTTGAGACGGAGTCGCTCTGTCGCCCAGGCTGGAGTGCAGTGGCGCGATCTCGGCTCACTGCAAGCTCCGCCTCCCGGGTTCACGCCATTCTCCTGCCTCAGCCTCCCGAATAGCTGGGACTACAGGTGCCCACCACCACGCCCGGCTAATTTTTTGTATTTTTAGTAGAGACAGGGTTTCACCGTTTTTGCCAGGATGGTCTCGATCTCCTGACCTCGTGACCCGCCCACCTCAGCCTCCCAAAGTGCTGGGGATTACAGGCGTGAGCCACCGCACCCGGCCGACTTCCTGTTTTCTAGCTTAGCTTACCAAATGATAGTGATTGACCAAGATGAAGTAGAAGTAACAGGCTATAAGGCCAGAGATGTCCGGCTTAGAACAGTGTTGAGTTCAAGAGGAACTCTCAATTAATGATACCAAATCAGAAATTTAAATACAGGTCAAGTGATCTAGAAAGTCAAGGAATTTCAGTACAGACTGGAGAGTCTTTATCACATAAGAAATAGTCAAAGCCTTAGGAATGAGTAGGCCTGTGAGATATGTAGACTGAGAAAACAAAAAAGTAAAGATCAGAATGCTGAAAGATGTTGTGATTTAAAAACTGGGCGAAAAAGGAAGAGCCAAAGGAGACCAGAGAGAGAAAACACCGACAATATGAAGTTGAAGAAATCCAAGCAAGGACCAATCAGCAGTACCATTCTACTCAAAGACAGTAAGGACAAAAACATCACCATTAAAAAAAAACAAAAAACAAACAGGCTGGGAACAGTGGCTCACGCCTGTAATCCCAACACTTTGGGAGGCCAAGGGGGGCAGGGCGGATCACTTGAGGTCAGGAGTTCAAGACCAGCCTGGCCAACATGGCAAAACCCACCTCTACTAAAAATAACAAACATTAGCTAGGTATTGCAGTGCAGACCTGCAACCCCAGCTACTCAGGAGGCTGAGGCAGGAGAATCCCTTGAACCCGGGAGGTGGAGGTTGCAATGAGCCAGATAACGCCACTGCACTCCCGCCTGGATGACAGAGACTCTGTCTCAAAAAAATAAAAAATAAAAAAGCCAGGCGCAGTGGCTCACACCTGTAATTCCAGCACTTTCGGAGGCCGAGGTAGGCAGATCATGAGGTCAGGAGATCGAGACCATCCTGGCTAATACGGTGAAACCCCATCTCTACTAAAAATACAAAAATTAGCCAGGCGTGGTGGTGGGCGCCTTTAGTCCCAGCTACTCAAGAGGCTGAGGCAGAAGAATGGCGTGAACGCGGGAGGCAAAGGTTGCAGTGAGCCAAGACCACGCCACTGCACTCCAGCCTGGGCGACAGAGTGAACTCGTTTTAAAAAAAAAAAAAAAAATTAGCCAGGCTTCGTGGTGGGCACCTATAGTTCCAGCTACTCGGGAGGCTGAGGCAGAATGGTGTGAACCCGGGAGGCAGAGCTTGCAGTGAGTGGATATCGCGACACTGCACTCCAGCCTGGATGACAAAGCAAGACTCAGTCTCCAAAAAAAAAAAAAAAACAGAATTGATGACTAAGATAAGGTCACTCAATCTGGCAATGGGTTAGTCACTAGAACACTGGAGCTTGACAAAGGAGTTCAGCCTGGCACTGACTTCCCTCTCCCCAAGGGTTTCCTGGGCACTGCCCAGGTGCTCAGGAATGATTCCTTACCATTCCCAATACCCTGAGAAACTGTTGCAGGCCCTACCTTGTGGAGGCGTTTGACTAGACCTTCATTATACTCTTGGCTGCCCTCAATCATGCCAGTTAGGGGATTAGAGAACCACTCCTTGAACTCGCGATGAGACTGGAAGACATGGGGCATCAAAAAGTGCATCAAGGACCATAGCTCCATGAGGCTGTTCTGCAAGGGAGTTCCTGTCAGGAGCAGGCGCCTCTGGCTGCAAAGAGACAGACAGAATCAGAGAGAGGATGGTCAGCAAGCTCCCAACCTTCTGAGCATTCTGATACATTCCTCAACACAGGCAGCCCTCCCTTCTAGCCAAGTCAACCCTCCCATGAATCCCCATCTCCATCTCCACCTGTTGAAGTTGAGGAGTGACTGCCAGCGCTGTGACTTGAAGTTCTTGATGTTCTGCGCCTCATCCAGAATGAGATAGCGCCAGTTCTTGCGACGGAAGGCCTGGTGGTCCTGCAGCACCAGCTTGTAAGACGTGATACACACATGGAAGGCATTGGGCTTGGTCCAGCCCTGAGGGATCGAAGACAGAAAGTAGCAGATAGTGGGATGAAAAGAAAAGAGAGCAAAGGGAAGACATGCTAAACTCCTCAAAGGACAGTAATCAGGTTGGAAGAAAAGACAAAGTCCCAGCAAAAGAATGGAGCGATAGAAAGAGGAAGGGCCTGGGTGCGGTGGCTCACAGCTATAGTCTCAGTAGTTTGGGAGGCTGAGGTGGGAGGATCCCTTGAGCCCAGGTGTTCAAGGTCAGTTTGGGTAACATAGTGAGACCCCATCTTTATTTTTACAAACAATTTAAAATTTTTTTAAAAAAAAAGAAAAGAGGAGGGAAAGGAATTCACCTGAGGAAAGGGCTTAAAAATAAAGGAGGCATCAACGGGAGGAAAGTGACCACATGAAAGATCGAACCTGCCGCTTGAGCTTCCTCTCTTTCTGGGCTCCATAGTAAGTGAGGATTTTAAAGCTGGGGCACCAACGTTTCAACTCCATCTCCCAGTTCAACATCACGCTGGTGGGAACAATGATTAAATGGGGACCCCAGTTACCTGTTTGGCAAAAAAATGAGAGATGGTAAGGAAATGTAAATTCTGTGGTTCTGATTCCTCAGTTATAACCCTGACCACCCTTTGGCCCTTCCTAGGAATCCTAGCACCTACACTGTCTTCTCTATACAATTAATGACCAGAGTCAATAAAGCAAGTCAATGAAGCTGGAGTCATCACTGAACAAGCTCCCAGGGAGCTAGACTAGGGAAGGGGCCTTGTCTACTTACCTTTCTCACAAGCCAAGTGGGCAAGCAGAGAGATGGTCTGGATCGTCTTCCCAAGCCCCATCTCATCAGCAAGAATGCCATTAAGCTTCTTCTCATACATGGTAACCAGCCAGTCTAGCCCAATGTGCTGGTACTCCCGGAGCTGGCCCCGCAGAAGCAGGGGGATGGGCGTCTTTACCTGGCAGAGAGAAAAAATAGGTAACACAATGGAAATGAGGCATTTGTCGTGGGGACATGAGAAAGTCAAGACATGAGAAAGGAGAGGCCAGAACCTGGGGATACCTGGGTCGTGGCCAGCGTGTAACCCTTGGGCTGGAGACTTTCAGCTGCTGCAGCAATGTCAGTAATTTCTTTCTTTGGACCTAGAGTAGTGGGCCCTGGAGTGGGAGGCCCACTGCCTGCATCGGCCTCACTCCGCTCTTCATCCCTGGCAAGCAAGTACTCCACCCCAAAATCATCATCTTCCTCCTCTTCATCTGCTTGGCTCTGTGATTGGGCATCCTCAGACTCTTCAGACTCAGATTCCTCTGATGCTGAACTTCCACTTGTTTCTTCCTCCTGTGAATGTTCATCTTCCTCATCCTCACTCTGGTCCTCCACAGAGTCTAAAGCATAAGACCAAGGCTTACTGCTCACCATACCTGCTCCTCCAATGGCCACCCTCCCCAGCTCCTGCTTCATGAGCACATATTCACCTGACTGACTGCTACTATCCTCCTGAGGAGCCTCTTCCTCTTCCACAGCCCCCTCTGGTTCACAGTCAGAGCTATTAGCATCAACCTCATCTTCATCCTCATCATCACTGCTCCCAGAGCCTGGGGCATAGGCTCCTGCATACTGCTGCAATAGCTCCTCCATGGAAAGCTCACCTGGAAGAGAAATAAAAGGGAAGCTTTTGGTTGCTCTGAGGGAAGGGAGAAGAGGAGGTCTGACTGGTACCAGTTAATTTTACCTAGGTCTCTGTAGATACTGCTAGGCCCAGGTCTGAGGGGAGGCAAAAGCGCTTACTTTCAGCATCAGCTAGCAAAGCCAAGCCCCACAACCTGGGGGAAGTACCATGGGAATTGGGAAGAACGTTATCAACCTGGTGAGCCTCCCAAGGTCCAGGTCAAATACAGCCAATATCTTCCTACATTAGCTCTTCCCTCCATTTCACTCCCACATCACCATTTAAACTTCTGTCATAAGCACTCATCACTTTCTATTTATCATTATTGGTTTACAAGTCTGTCTTAGTCATTAGACATGGAATTCCTCCAGGGTGGATACGAAGTGCCTTATTCATCTCTTTATCCTTGGTATTGCACAGGGCAGACACCAAGTGGACGCTTAGTAAAATGTCTGGTGAATGTCACCTTCTCGAGCCAACTCGCTCAGCTCCATGGCATGATCCACCTCCCCTTCCAACTGTTCCTCAGCTGCTATAGTATCCTCTTCATCCTCCGCTAGGAAAGAGACAGAAGCAAGATTAATAGGGAAAGAGGCTAGAGGCACAGGACACAGTCCAAATGAAACAGATGAGAAAGCCTGAAAGGTTAGGTCCAGACAATTCATTCAAGGGGTAAGGGGCAATAGGACAAACAGAACAGCCCTGACCTTCCTCTTCGTTGGCAGTAAACTCTTCATCATCTTCATCTGGATGCCAAGGCCGTTTGTTGCGCTGTGTGACAGCAGAGGGTGGGGGCTTTATCTGTATGGCAAAAGATAAAAAAGGGAAGGGTCTAAGGTTAGAGTAGCAGAAGAATGGCGCAAACTTGAAAAAGATGTCACAGGAGAATCTCTGTCCCACTGAGTGACAGTTGCCACTGGTATAATCCCAGGGCAAGAATACAATCAAGGGTTTTCTCTCAGCACCAGCTACCAAATCCTGGCCCCACTGCCTGGGGAAGGACCTGTGAAAAGTGCCAGGTAACAAATAAAGGCACCCAACACTTCCCCATGCACTTGAGACATATGGAGAAACAGAAAAGACTTAAGGGTAACATGCCAGCTTCCAACCTATAAGCCAATAAGGGAACATTAGGGCACGTTCAGAGAAGTGGCAAGTAACGGTCAGAGCAAGTACTTTCTCAAGACCACAAAGCAATTTAGAGTAAAGTGCAATACGCTCTTCCACTATAGCGCCAAAACCTGCCAATGACAAAATGCAACTTGCCCCAAACAGATTCTTCCCCAGTCATCCCCAAAGAAGAGCCCAAATGTCCATTACTAGTAGAACTCCTAAAACTCATAACCAACCTCATAGCCTGGAACTCAGACCCTGAACCTCTCCCTCTGCTCCCCCTTTGAACCCTCCCTCTGCTCCTTCTGCCTATACCTCCAACACCTGAGGGGGCTCTTCTTCAGCACCTTCTTCAGGCCCATCTCGGGTGTCACTATCATGAGATGAGGGGGTTTGAGAGGGGCTGGAAGGCCCTTCCAGCAGCTGAGGGGGAAGGGAACGGAGCAGCTCTTCCAGTGGCAATTCTCCCTCACGGCGAAGCAGCTCAATCTCACGCCTCTGGGCCTCTGCATCATTGCCTTCCTGTTGTTCTTCAACTTCAATGGTTTCCTCATCATCCTCTTCCTCCTCCTCTTGGGGTTGAAAGTCCCCATCTATAGCAGGAGAACAAGGTCACAAAGTCCACGGGCCCTGCAAGCCACAGGGTGGGTTTTTCAGCTCTGGAAAGGGTACATGAGGAAGAGTAACAGGGCCAAAGAGAACACACACCTTCATCATCCAGGCGGGAAGCAGGGGGTGGAGGACTGGAGGCAGCTGAGGAAGAGCCAAGGCAAGGGGAAGAGCCTGCTTTGCTGGAGGTTAATGGCTGGTTGAGGCTCTGAGACAGAAGGTCTGAGTACTTTTCAGTTTGCCCTACAATGAAGTCCAAATGCAGATCCAGGGCTTTTTTGCGCTTTTCCTCAAGCCGGGACTGTTGCTTAAATTGCACCACCTGCCACAGATGTGAAAGGGACTGCTCACCAAGATAACCATTTATTTATGTACTTTTTACCCGATGTTTAGGGACGCCTTCTTTAACCAGATCCTGGACTGGTCTCTTTGGAGACTAAAACTAAATAACCTTAGGGGCTTACTATGGTCTAAAGGAAGCACAAAGGGAGCATGCAGGAAGAAGAGCCAGCTTCGCCTCAGGTGGAGGAAAGGTTTGCAATTTGAAGATGGAATTTTTTTTTTTTTTTTTTTAAAAGAGAATGAGGTCTCACTATGTTGGCCAGACTAGTGTCAAACTCCTGGGCTCAGATGATCTCCTGCCTTGCCCTCCCACGTAGGTGGAACTACAGGCATGCATCACCACACCCAGCTGGAATTGGATCTCAAAAAATAGGTAGGTGGGCCAGGCACAGTGGCTCATGCCTGTATTCTGAGCACTTTGAAAGGCTGAAGTGGGAGGATCACATGAGGTCAGGAGTTCGAGACCAGCCTGACTGACATGGTGAAACCCCCATCTCTACTAAAAGTACGAAAATTAGCCAGGCGTGGTGGTGGGCACCTGTAAACCCAGCTACTTGGGAGGCAGAGGCAGGAGAATCGCTTGAACCTGGGAGGCAGAGGTTGCAGTAAGCCCAGATTGCGCCACTGCACTCCAGCCTGGGAACAAAGCAAGACTTCGTCTCAAAAACAAAAAAAAACAGGTAGGTGAAGCCAGGCATGGTGGCTCACACTTTGAGAGGCCAAAGCGAGAGGATCGCTTTAGCCTAGGAATTCAAGATCAGCTTGATGTGTAACGGCGAGACCTTGTCTCCACAAAAAAATATTTTTAGGTCAGGTGCGGTGGCTCACGTCTATAATCCCAGCACTTTGAGAGGCTGGGGCGAGTGGATAACCTGAGGTCAGGCGTTCAAGACCAGCCTGGCCAACAAGACAAAACCCTGTCTCTACAAAAATTACAAAATTAGCCAGACATAGTGGCACATGCCTGTAATCCCAGCTACTCCAGAGCCTGAGGCAGGAGAATCACTTGAGCCTGGGACAGGCAGAGGTTGCAGTGAGCCAAGATTGCACCGCTGCCCTGGGTGACGGGGCGAGACTCTGTTTCACAAAAAAATTTAAAAAAAGAAATTACGCGGTGGCTCACGCCTGTAATCCCAGCACTTTGGGAGGCCGAGGCGGGCGGATCACGAGATCAGGAGATCGAGACCATCCTGGCTAACACGGTGAAACCCCGTTTCTACTAAAAATACAAAAAATTCGCCGGGCGAGGTAGCAGGCGCCTGTAGTCCCAGCTACGTGGGAGGCTGAGGCAGGAGAATGGCATGAACCCCGGGGGGCGGAGCCTGCAGTAAGCAGAGATCGCGCCACTGCACTCCAGCCTGGGTGAAAGAGCGAGACTCTGTCTCAAAAATAAATAAATAAATAAAATAAAATAAAATAAAAAAAGAAATTAAAAAGAATTTTTTTAGTTAGCAAGATGTGGTAGCACACGCCTGTGGTCCCAGATACTTGGGAAACTGAGGCAGGAAGATCGCGTGAGCCCAGGAGGTTGAGGATGCAGTGAGCTGTGATCGTACCACTGCACTCCAGCCTAGGAGACACAGCAAGACTCTGTCCAAGACAATTAAAAAATAGGTAGCTGTTCCCTAAGTACACATGAGGAAAAAGGCATTCCCAGCAGCATAAAGTCTATGTGTAAATGGCCAGAGATATACAAAAGAAAGGTGGGTATGGAGTGAAAGGGAGAAGGAAAGAACATGGCAGGAGGCAAGACCGAAAATATAGACGGAATCCAGGTAGTACTTAAAAAATAATTACAACTTACTATACGGGCAGTGGGAACTTTGACGGAATTTAAGCATGTGCTAAGTGGCACAAACACATTTCAGTAAACACATGCTAAATACCCTGTAAGGGACAGATGGCCTAGAGGTGTCAAGGAGAACTATTAACAATCCCCAAAGGCAGGACCCATATTTTGCCACTATACTTTTTTATCCAAACATAAACGTCATTAGAGTTGCCTGAAATTATATTTACTCTCTCAAGAAGTTTCTCGATCATTCCTACTACCATGCCATCTACCAATCTAATCCAAGGCCATTTTCCTCTCCTGATCCCCACTGTCTACCTTCTCCACATTGCTCCAGAACTGCCTGACATCCTTGGCCATGGTGGAAGCGATTCGACGCAGCTTGGCCTGCTCCTCCCTCCGGGCCCGTTCCTCTTTCTGCCGCTGCTCCTCGTGGTGCCGGATCACCATGCGCACCACCTGTGGGAATGACGACCCAGGGAGAAAACACTCAAAGCCAGACTTCCCCACCCAAAGGCAAAGAAAATAATCAAGGCCAAGAAATCTGGAAAATCAACAGTTTGCCTCTTAATGCCTACACCATTCTGTCTGGTCCCCTTCCAACTAACCCACCCTTCAAGGGAAGGAACAGACCTGAAAAGGAAAAGGAAGACAGTCCCAGTGGAAGACCTACCTTCCGGGCCACACCCCGTTTCCAACGGCGCTCCTGAGCAAAGTCAGCAGAGAGCCACTGCATCTCTTCGCACAGATAGTCCCAGTGACCTTTGGTGCGAGGGGGCTCTGGCACCTTAGGCAGCCTCTTCAGTGACCAAAAACCCTCCTTCCGCAGCTCAGCAATCCGAGTCTCGATCTCGGCCTCCTAATCAGGGAGAGCCAGATCAACCAACAGTTCTAAATGCACACTCCATCTCACTGCCACAGCTGAATTCCTGAGCACTAAGCGGGCTGAGTGTGTTATGCTTATGTTTAGTCCACATACCAAACCTATAGGCAGGTATCATACTCTCTTCAGAGGAGGGAAAAAAGATCAGGAAGATGAGGAGGGAAAAAAGATCAGGGAGATTAAGTGATTTGCCCAAGATCACACGGCTAAGAATAGAAAATGGGAATCAAAAATAGGTCTGAGGACTCCAGACAGCAAATTTCATGCTCTTTCCCTTATTTAACACAATCTCCACACCCCATAGACATAGGAGAGACTTGGGAAATCATATCCCAAGGGGAGCTTCCCAGAGGAGTAGGGAACACATACTTCCCTCTTGATTCTAGATACAAGCAGTCATCATCACTGTAGAATTCTATGTACTCCGAGTATGTTCATGATGCATTAAGCTTAGAATTATACAATGCCCAACTGACACACTGTTGCTTTTAAAAATACTACTTTTGTAAAAATGTGTATGTTTATGTAAAAAATACTGAAACGTTATACATGAAGTGTTTAACACTGATTAGGTGTAAAAAAGAGTGGTCATTTCTACTAAAGTTTCTACACTGATTGTCTTTTATAAAAAAAGCATTTAAAATTTTTTTGACAGAGATGACTCAAAAAATTCAGGACAACTGCCTTATTTTTCTGAATCTCACTCTGCTGCCTAGGCTCAGGTTATCTTCCCAACTCAGCCTCCCAAGTAGCTGAGACTGACTATAGGCACATGCAACCATGCCCAGCTAATTTTTTTGTATTTTTTGTAGGGACGAGGTTTCACAATGTCAAGGCTGGTCTGCAACTCCTGGGCTCAAGCAATCCACCTGCCTGGGATTCCCAAAATGCTCAGATTATAGGCAAAAACCACTGCACCCAGCCTCTGCCTTTGTTATTTCTGTTCTCTCCTGATAAAAACTAAATCAGAGAAAATGACAGCCAGAGACGAGACAGAACTAAATGGCCTGACAGTGAAGGAAACATCAAGAAAGACGTGGATATTAGACCAGCTGCTCTCAAACTTGAGCAGGCACCAGAATCATCTGGAGGACTTTTAGAAACAAGTTGTGCTCACGCCTGTAATCCCAGCATTTTGGGAGGCTGAGGCGGGCGGATCACGAGGTCAAGAGATCGAGACCATCCTGGCTAAAACGGTGAAACCCTTATCTACTAAAAACACAAAAAATTAGCCACGCATGGTGGCAAGCGCTTAGTCCCAGCTACTCGGGAGGCTGAGGCAGGAGAATGGCATGAACCCAGGAGGTGGAGCTTGCAGTGGGCCGAGATCATGCCACTGCACTCCAGCCCGGGCAAAAGACTGAGACTCCCTCTCAAGAAAAAAAAAAAAAAAAACCTGACTGCAGCCGGGTGCAGTGGCTCATGCCTATAATCCCAGCACTTTGAGAGGCCAAGGCTGGCGGATCACAAGGTCAAGAGATCGAGACCATCTTGCCAACATGGTGAAACCCCATCTCTACTAAAAATACAAAAAATTTAGCGAGGCGTGGTGGCGGGCACCTGTACTCCCAGCTACTCAGAAGGCTGAGGCAAGAGAATGGCTGTGAACCCAGGAGGCGGAGCTTGTAGTGAGCCAAGATCGTGCCACTGCACTCCAGCCTGGGCGACAGAGCGAGACTCCATCTCAAAAAAATAAATAAAAATAAAAACTAAAAACAGATTGCTGGGCCCTACCCTCATAGTTTCAAATGGGTCGGTGGGTGAGGGGTACCAAGAATTTGCGTTTTTTTTTTTTTTTTTTTTTTTTTAGACAGAGTCTCACTGTTACCCAGGCTGGCATGCAGTGGCATCATCTCAGCTCACTGCAACCTCCGCCTCCCCAGTTCAAGCAATTTTCCTGCCTCAGCTTCCTGGGTAGCTAGGACTACAGGCCTGCGCCACCACGCCAGGCTAATTTTTGTATTTTTAGCAGAGATGGGGTTTTGCCACGTTGGCCAGGCTGGTCTCGAACTCCTGACCTCAGGTGATCCACCCACCTCGGCCTCCCAAAGTGCTGGGATTACAGGCATGAGCCACCACGCCCGGCAGAGAATTTGTGTTTCTAGTAAGTTCCCACGTGATGCTGATGCTGCTGGCCCAGACACCACACTTACCACTGGATAAATGTAACAGACTGCAGGACAGAAATAAGTAGAAACCAGTAAATCTTAAGAGCATCACTTTACAAAGTGCTTTCGTGTCTATTTTCTCTTTTCCTTTTTTTTGAGACAGGATCTTACTCAGTTGCTCAGGCTGGAGTGCAGTGGCATCATCATGGCTCACTGCAGCCTTGACCCTGGGCTCAGGTGATCCTCTCAACTCAAGCTCCTGGGTGGCTGGGACTGCTACAGGCATGTGCGACTATGCCCAGCTAATTTGTTGTACTTTTACAGAGATGGGGTTTTACCACATTGCTCAGTCTGGTCTTGAACTCCTGGGCTCAAGAGATCTGCCTGTCTCAGCCTCCCAAAGTGCTGGGTTTACAGGTGTGAGCCACTGCACCTGGCCTTGCTCCTATAATTTAAACCTCCTAATAGCCTATAAACTATTATATCATTCCTATTTTATTTACAGCAAGGAAAATGAGACTCAGTATTCAGGCAATTTGCTCATGATCATATACATTAAGGCAGAACCTATACCCTAAATCCATGACAAAAAAAGAAAAGAAACATAAAATACTCAAGAGGACGTGGGAGTTTAGAGAAGATAACTCCCAAGAATCTTCATGAGCCTTCCTAATACGTACATGCTTGGCCTGTTCTGCGATTTCGGCATGGCTCTTCTCCCACTTTGGGCCCTTGTTAGCCAGGTCAGCAGCCTGGGATAAGCTGAACCCCTCCAGGGGCACTGTGGCACCATCTGGGGGGCCTGGAGGTCCATCTAGTGAAGAATCTTGAGCTATGTGCTGCGGGGAGATGCCGCCTGCCCCACTAGAGGCTGGGGAACTGGATGAGGCAGGGGACACAGGATTGCTGCCTGTCATGCCGTCCGACACCATCTAGAAAAGAGGAAAATGATGGAGAAAATAAAGGCTTCGCACTGTGCTCAGTGTTTTAGGCACGTTATTTCATTCGATCTTCACACACACAAAAAAAAACCGTGTAGAGTAAGGTATAAACCTTATTTTCGTAAACACAAACGTTTGGGATAAAGTTTTATTTTATTTTATTTACTTTTTATTTTTTTTTGAGATAGGAGTCTCACTCTGTCGCCCAGGCTGGAGTGCAGTGGTGCGATCTCAGCTCACTGCAAGCTCCACCTCCCGGGTTCACGCCATTCTCCTGCCTCAGCCTCCTGAGCAGCTGGGACTACAGGCGCCCGCCACCATGCCCAGCTAATTTTTTGTATTTTTAGTAGAAACAGGGTTTCACCGTGTTAGCCAGCATGGTCTCGATCTCCTGACCTCGTGATCCGCCCGCCTCAGCCTCCCAAAGTGCTGGGATTACAAGCGTGAGCCACCACGCCTGGCCTTGGGATAAAGTTTTAATAAGGGACTTGAGATGGCAGAGCCAAGTTTATAGATGCTTGACATGCAAGAATTATGTCCTGACATTTACACAGTTCCCAAACTTAAGAAAATATATATACATATATGCCAGGGGTGATGGCTCACGCTTGTGATCCCAGCACTTTGGGAGGCTGAGGTGGGTGGATCACCTGAGGTCAGGAGTTTGAGACCAACCTGGCCAACATGGTGAAACCCCGTCTCTACTGAAAATACAAAAATTAGCTTGACGTGGTGGTGGGAGCCTGTAATCCCAGCTACTCGGGAGGTTGAGGCACGAGAATCGCTTGAACCTGGGAGGCAGAGGTTGCAGTGAGCTGAGGTCGCGCCACTGCACTCCAGCTTGGATGACAGGGTGAGACTCTGTCTCGGAAAAGAAAAAAGAAAAAAAAAAAATATATATATATATACATATATATATATATATACACACATAGCATATGATTTCAAATTCTGATCCTTTCAGAGCCTCAGTGATTTTATTCACATAAACAACTCTCTATTTTCCCTCCATTTGCAGAACAAGTGTGGCAAATTCACTTATGCAATAAACGTGAGCTACCACTAAATTCAACAGCCACCCATAAATCCCAAGCCACCTTAATCTCTTCACTGGACAGGCAGGGACTGGAAGCATAGCCACTGTTCTCAAACACCCAACATGTCACTTTACAAGGTACTGCAAATGCATTAAGAAATGGAAGCTGGGCTCGGTGGAGTTTGGGAGGCCGAGGCGGGCGGATCATGTGGTCAGGAGTTCCAGACCAGCCTGACCAACATGGTGAAACCCCGTCTCTACTAAAAATACAGAAATTAGCCAGGTGTGGTGGCATGAGCCTGTAATCCCAGCTACTTAGGAGTCTGAGGCAGGAGAATTGCTTGAACCAGGAGGCGGAGGTTGTAGTAAGCTGAGATCGTGCCATCGCACTCCACTCCAAGGAAGGAAGGAAGGAAGGACGGAAGGATGGAAGGACGGAAGGAAGGAAGGAAGGAAGGAAGGGTGGAAAATAGGGCTGGGCATGGTGGCTCACACCTGTAATCCTAGCACTTTTGGAGGCCGAGGCGGGTGGATTACCAGAGGTCAAGAGTTCGAGACCAGCCTGATCTACATGGTGAAACCCCATCTCTACTAAAAACACAGAAAATTAGCTGGGCGTGGTGGCGGACACCTGTAATCCCAGCTACTCAAGAGGCTGAGGCAGGAGAATCACTTGAACGCAGGAGGTGGAGGTTGCAGTGAGCCAAGATCGCACCACTGCACTCCAGCCTGGGCAACAAGAGCAAAACTCTGGGCCAGGCGCAGTGGTTCACACCTGTAATGCCAGCACTTTGAGAGGCTGAGGCGGGCGGGGATCACGAGGTCAAAAGATGAAGACCATCCTGGCAAACATGCTGAAACCCCGTCTCTACTAAAAACACAAAAATTAGCCAGGCATGGTGGCGCGCACCTGTAGTCCCAGCTACTCAGGAGGCTGAGGCAAGAGAATTGTTTGAACCCGGGAGGCAGAGGTTGCAGTGAGCTGAGATCACGCCACTGCATTTCAGCCTGGTGACAGAGCGAGACTCCATCTTAAAAAAAAAAAAAAAAAAAGAAAGAAATGGAAAACAGCCCGGGCCTAGTGGCTCACAAGTGTAATCCCAATACTTTGGGAGGCCGAGGTGGGTGGATCACCTGAGGTCAAGAGTTCAAGACCAGCCTGGCCAACATAGTGAAACCCCATCTCTACAAAAATATAAAAATTAGCCAGGCATGATGGTGGGTGCCTGTAATCCCAGCTACTCGCAAGGCTGAGGCAGGAGAATTGTTTGAATTTGAGAGGCGGAGGCTGCAGTGAGCCAAGATCGCGCCATTGCATTCCAGTCTGGGTGACAGAAAGATACTCCATCTCAAAGAAAAAGAAAAAAAGAAAAAAATGGAAAACAAAGTCCTACTGAAATATGGATACTCAGGGAATTCACAAATTCACTCCAGAACATAAGCCTTACACTGCGCCACTCAAATTCCTACCTCGGCTAAATGACAAAAGACTGTATGTCACATATTTCCTCAGTTTCTCAGGAAAATTACAAATACCAAATTTATAAACATGAAAAGTTTACTGTACTGCTCACTTTGGCACCACATATACTAAAACTGGGAGGGCATAGAAAACATTAGCATGGCCCCTGTGCAAGGATGACACAATAAAGAAATCCTTTTTATAAAAAAGTTTAAAAAATTAAAAAGAAAGCTGACTGTACACACACCTAGATGTGTTTAAAAGCCATTTTTTTTCCTACCCCACACCCTTCCTTGGTATGAGAAACGAATGAACACTACACACCACCCATAGGCTTATCCTACTCCAGTTCTGATAGAAGTTAAACTATTCTCAAAGCGTACGGTCTTAGAAGCATGGTGCCCCGATCTCCATTTCCAACCTAGCCTAATTCAACCTTTTTCAGGTAACGAGGCACTTTTGCACTCTTGGAGATAACATTACACTAATGTTACATGGAATGTGAGTATCCAACAGACCTGACATACTACCGCCCAGCCCCCCTGAGCACCAAAGATTCTCCAAAACTCTCCACAAATATTCTCCTGCCCCATTTCTTCTTCCTCACACCCAACAACCCACAAAACAGAAGCAGAGAAGGAACTCTCCCCACTTTCAAACCTGTGTCTGTAGGACTGGGAGCTGAGGGTGAGCAGGGGAGGGGCTGCTCTGCATGGTCCCACTCCCAGGCTCCTCCTTGGATGCCTGAAGAATGACTGGGTCGTTATCACCACTGCTGCTGGCCGAGGGGCTGGCGTCCGGCTGCAGGGCATGCTGGGAGCTGGCCTCATTCTGGGCCACCGGCCACCGGGACCCGCCTTCCAGGGCCCGGGGCCCACCAGGGCGTCCCAGCCTCCGCTCAGGTCCACCAGCCTCTGGAGCACCTAAAGTAGGGTAAAAAAAAAAAAAAAAGGAGAAATGCAGTTAAAGGGGATGAAAAAGTATTTTTAAAAAACCAGAAATAGGGCCGGGTGCGGTGGCTCACGCCTGTAATCCCAGCACTTTGGGAGGCCGAGGCGGGCGGATCAGGAGGTCAAGAGATCGAGACCATTCTGGCTAACACAGTGAAACCCCATCTCTACTAAAAATACAAAAAATTAGCCGGGCGTGGTGGCGGGCGCCTGTAGTCCCAGCTACTCGGGAGGCTGAGGCAGGGGAATGGTGTGAACCCAGGAGGCGGAGCTTGCAGTTAGCCGAGATCACACCACTGCACTCCAGCCTGGGTGACGAGACTCTGTCTCAAAAAAAAAAAAAAAAAACCAGAAATAACACTGAATAAAGAGAAACACAGAAATTACAGGTTACATTTCTTGAGCACTTACTATGTATGAGATACTTTTAGTACTTGTTTGATGTGTTCTATAATCCTCACAGCTACCTTAAAAACCAAGCGCTTTTCACAGCATAACAAATATTGACTTCCTCCTGCACACAACAGATAAAGCCATGCAAAAAGGATTCCCGACCTAAATGGAGCTTACATTCTAATATAATCTGTTTTGTAAGTTAGGAAATTAAGACCTTATGATTTGCGGAAGGTCACACAGTAAAAAAGTGGTAGGAGGACTTCAATCCACATAGTCTAATGCCAAAACCATGGAAAACCTGCTACTCTTCCTGGCAGAGCCAGGTTGACCATGTTTTCCTCAACCCACAGCCTCAGTTCTGTTGTTGTACTACTATAATCAAACCCTCCACAGAAAAATCACATGCAAACATTCCCATGCTTCTCCAGAGTGAAAATCACCAATACGGACCTATAATTGCTTTCATTATCTCAAACATTTCTCCCATTAGCATCAGCACACAAAATGGTAGCAGATCCCTCACCTGTGTGAGCTGAGACCACACCCCTTGTGAAAGTCTGCACTTCCACGGTGCCGCCGTACTGAAGGGATTCACACCTGAAACATCCACCAAAACGTATTATTTACTCCAGTTTTTTGAGACGTTTAAATATACCCAAATCAGTTAAAAGACTAGAAACAGAAAAACTACAGTAGTAGGAAAAGCTCACATTTCAGGGAAGTGCAAATCATGTTTTGTGAATTCCGAAGGGACATACGATCCTGCCTGGGGGCAGGATCAGGAAAGGAGTGGAGAAAGAAAGTTAAAAAATTTTAAGTGTAAAGGCTCCAACCACAGAATGGAAGACAAAAAAAAAATACAGCAAAAAATAGCTGTCACATCCAGAACCTCAGAAAGGTGCTACCTGCCTGCGTGCCTTTCCAGTGAGGGCTGAACGCAGAAATGAGAGTGGAACTCCAGAGAAGAGTCAACAAACATGCTGGTCACAGGAAAATCCGCCCGGGATTCAGGGCAGGGCGCTGTGAATCCCGTACCTGCGCCTTGAGACACTTCCCCAAATACAAAAACCACAGCAAAAGGAGACTCAGGAGCAGTCAAAAGGGAGAGGCCGCACTGCCAAGAACCACAGCAAAAGGAGACTCAGGAGCAGTCAAAAGCGAGAGGCCACACTGCCAAGAACCACGCGCCGGAAACAGGCAGTGTGAACCCGCAGGAGGCCCGGAAATGTTTCCCCAGTGTTTAAGGAAATTCCTAAACCACAGTGCCGGCTTTGATTCACTCCCTACTCCGCCACACTTTCCCAAGACCCGAGCCCACCAGAAGCCAACAAGCCTGAACTCCTGACTCCAGGTTTCGTGACCATCTCCCTAGCCCTCCCGACGGACTGACCTCGCGTGACCCCTGACCTCTGCCCAAGTTGCCACTAGCCCTAGATAGCCCCGCCCCCTCCAGACTCCCACCCCACCCAACGTGCGCGCCGGGCGGGGGAGGGGCCCGCGCGTGCGCGGCTGGAGGCGGAGCGAGCCGGCAGCGCGCACGGCCCGGGGGCTCCCGCCAGAACCCGAGCCCACGCACACAAGGGTCGCGGGGCTGGGAAGCTCCTCATCCAAGCCTGTCAGGGAGCCCCCCCATCACTCGACCGCGAAAGACTGAGAAAAGGGAGGGTTCGTGCCACCAGGTCCTGGTCCCCCGGCTAGATGCGGTGGGCGCGCGCCCCGACTACTCGTCCCACGCCCCCCTTCCTCTTCCCACGCGCCCCTGAGGGGTGACTGGGTTGGTGGGCGGGCAGGAGCGCACCTGGGTCCGTCCTCTCAGGGCTCGCTCGCTCGCTCAGGCACGCGTGCGCAGAAGGGCGGGAAGGCAGAGAAGACACGCCGGGGCCCAGCGCCGGCCGGCCTGACCCCCTCAGTCTGTCTCTATGGGCGCGCGCCGACAGCCTCGCGCACCGGCCCCGGGGCCCCGGCTGAGGGTGCGCGCGCAGCACCCCGGGAAGGTGGGAGGGGAGGCGGTGGCGGAAAGATGCGCGCGCAGTCAGCCGTCATGGGAGGGGGGAACTGTGGGGCGTCCGCCATCTTGTCTCCCTCTCCTTACCTGCGTCCTCGGGGGCGTGCGCACCACCCCCCCTCCCGCCGAGGAGGGGGGAGGGCCCCCTCTTGGCCACCGCCTTCGCGGCCTTTAAACTCCCCTGGAGACTGCGGCTACTGCGACCGCCTTGTCTGCACTGCCTCTTCTCGCAGCACACAGATGCGGACGGTGGGTGGGAAAAAGGGCAGACGCTACTCCCAGCGAACCGCCGCCGCCGCTCCCGAGGCCTCACCAAAATGGCCGCCGCCGTCTCGGCCGCCACCACCAGCACCACCACCGCCGCCACTCGCTCGGAATCGCTACCGCCGGCGCGGCCCGTCTTCTCGCGAGAGACAGTAACTGGAGGGTGGGGGAACGGGGAGGCTGGCGTGCTAGCGTAGGGCGCCGCACGGCGCGCAAGGCAGCCTGGGAGGTGTAGTCTCCCGGAGGCTGCGCGCTCGCCCCTCCTCGGAGCGCCTTTACCATCTGCACCTAGAGCTACCTGGGGCTGCATTGCGGCTGCCAGCTCGGACCACCGCCACCTCCCTTTTTATTTACAGATCACCCAGTAAGCTGCAGCAAGTTAGCAGTGGAACCTGGGCCTCCCGATTCCCATGGCAGCCCACTTCTGTAGCGCTGCTTCGTTTTCCGCGAGGATGGTTTCCTGATAGCTTTCAAACACCTTTGCCATCTGTTCGCAAACTTTCTAGGTTAAGAATCCCTTCGAGAATCTGATACCTTTACCCCAGAACAGAACAATAAATAACAGCTACCTTCTACTGACACTACTTTATGCATTGATTATTTCTTTTAATCCTAACAATGCTCCATTTTACAAACGAATTGAGGCTCAGGCGTTAAACACAGTGTCAGATCCTGAAGTCAAGATTCCTAGCCAAGCAGTCTAACCCACAAGAATGCACTTGCTGTCATAAAATTTTACCACCTAAGCCCCCGCTAAGAGGCCAGGTTAGGAAGCCCTGATGAAGCTCCCCGTCCTCCATTCAGTTTAGCTCTTCCCTGCGAAGAGGATTGTTGGTCCCATTTTACAGATGAAGTTTGGGTTGAAAGAAAAGTGGATGATGCCCATCTTTTCTAGACCTTCCTCCCATCACTTCCAGAAGAGGGGATTCCCAGGCCAGAGTCTGAATGAATTGGACCTAGCCTTGTGCCATTAACTCCTTGCTATGTGACCTTGAGCAATTAACTTCACCTTTCTGAGCTTCAGTTTCCTCTGTAAAGTGAGGATAGAATTGCTGATGTAAAATTGCTTTGAAAGATCTAAAGGGCCAGGTGCGGTGGCTCACACCTGTAACCCCAGCACTTTGGGAGGCCAAGGCAGGAGGATCACTTGAGGCCAGGAGCTCAAGACCAGCCTGGGTAACATAGACGTCCTCTCTACAGTAAATTAAAAATTTTTTAAATTATGAAAAAAAATCTCTAAAGGGCCACCTAAATGTGGAGTGTATTTCAGTATAGTTCAGTGTTTCACACCCATGATCTTAAGGTCAAGGTTAGCCTTCTGATGTGCTTTACATAATGTTTATTTATTTATGTATTCATTTATTGAGATAGTCTCGCTCTGTCACCCAGGCCGGAGTGCAATGGCACAATCTTGGCTCCCTGCAGCCTCTGCCTCCTGAGCTCAAGCAATTCTCATGGCTCACTCTCCCAAGTAGCTGGGATTACAGGTGTGCACCACCACACTCAGCTAATTTTTCTATTTTTGGTAGAGACAGGTTTTCACCATGTTGCCCAGGCTGCTCTCAAACTCCTGACCTCAGGTGATCCACCTATCTCAGCCTCCGAAAGTGCTGGGACTACAGGTGTGAGCCACCGCCCCCAGCTGCTTTATATAGTTTGTTTTTTGTTTTTAGAGACAGAGTCTTGCTCTCTCCCTCAGGCTGGAGTGCAGTGGCGTGATCTCTGCTCACTGCAACCTCCGCCTCCCGGGTTCAAGCAATTCTTATGTCTCAGCCTCCCAAGTAGCTGGGATTACAGGCGCTGGCCACCATGCCCAGCTAATTTTTGTATTTTTAGTAGAGCCGGGGTTTCTTTTTTTTTTTTTTTTTTGAGATGGAGTCTCGCTCTGTCCCCCAGGCTGGAGTTCAGTGGCTCGATCTTGGCTCACTGAAAGCTCCACCTCCCGGTTTCATGCCGTTCTCCTGCCTCAGCCTCCCGAGTAGCTGGGACTACAGGCGCCCGCCACCAAGCCTGGCTAATTTTTTGTATTTTTAGTAGAGACGGGGTTTCACCGTGTTAGCCAGAATGGTCTCGATCTCCTGACCTCGTGATCCGCCCGACTTGGCCTCCCAAAGTGCTGGGATTACAAGCATGAGCTACCACGCCTGACCTAGGGACGGGGTTTCACCATGTTGGCCAGGCTGGTCTCAAACTCCTGACCTCAGGTGATCTGCCTGCCTCAGCCTCCCAAAGTGCTGGTACTACAGGCTTGAGTCACCACGCCCGGCCGCTTTACACAGTGTTTTAATGTTCTGGATATTATTAATACTTCAGGAAGCCAAGCGCGGTGGCTCACGCCTGTAATCCCAACACTTTGGGATGCCGAGGCAGGTGGATCACCTGAGGTCGGGAGTTCGAGACCAGCCTGACCAACATGGGGAAACCCCATCTCTACTAAAAATACAAAATTAGGCAGGCGTGGTGGCACATGTCTGTAATTCCAGCTACTCAGGAGGCTGAAGCAGGAGAATTGCTTGAACTTGGGAGGCAGGGATGGCAATGAGCCAAGATCACGCCATTGCATTCCAGCCTGGGCAACAAGAGCAAAACTCCATCTCAAAAAAAAAAAAAAAAGGAAAGAAAAAATACTTCAGGCAAGAGAATGACGTCTCCAATGTGCCGTAGGCCCCACCATTCCCAGTTGTCTTGCACCGGGCAACTTAACACATTTGTCATATCTGGCACCTAAAGGCAGTTAAACTTGTGACCTCTTGTTCATACACAAGTGTGTCAGCGAGCATGTTCTCCTAACCAGCATTTCCTCTGCCTGTTTCCTATCTGGCCCTGTGCTGCGTGCAGTGGGAGAGACAGGAGGGAAGATGGCACAGTCCCTGCTCTTAAGAACTTAGTCTCAGCCGGGCGCGGTGGCTCATGCCTGTAATCCCATCACTTTGGGAGGCTGAGGTGGGCGGATCACGAGGTCAGGAGATTGAGACCATCCTGGCTAACATGGTGAAACCCCGTCTCTACTAAAAATACAAAAAATTAGCTGGGCATGGTGGCGGGCGCCTGTAGTCCCAGCTACTGGGGAAAATGGCGTGAACCCGGGAGGCGGAGCTTGCAGTGAGCCGAGATAGTGCCACTGCACTCCAGCCTGGGCGACAGAGAGAGACTCCATCTCAAAAAAAAAAAAAAAAAAAAGAACTTAGTCTCATTGCAGGATAAGCTGTGAGCTTGGTAAAAGGCATGGCAGTGTTGTGGTGTCTCAAAAGAATGATGGTCAAGGAACTCTCCAAGGGTCAGGTTGGATACCCAGCGGGGTATCAGGGAAGGCTTCCTAGGGAAGTATCATTTGAGCGTTGAAAAATTTAGGCATGAAGGCAGGCACTCCAGGAAGATGACATAGCCTCCACAAGGCTGATGGTTGGCAGGGGGGCGGGGAAGGGGGGACAGTGAATCAGCTTGTGCCCAGTCTGGAGTGCAGTGGTGCGATCATAGTTCACTGCAGCCGCAACTTCCTGGGCTCGGGTGATCCTCCAACCTCAGCCTTCCAAGTAGCTGAGACTACAGGTACACACCACCAGGCCCAGCTATTTTTTATTTTTTTGTAGTGAAAGTGGGAGGTCTTGCTATGTTGCCCAGGTTGGTCTTGAACTCTTGGCCTCAAGCAACCCTCCTGTCTCAGCCTCCCAAAGTGCTGGGACTACAGGCGTGAGCTACCACACCCAGCCCCAGCTTGTCTTCTTTATGAGGGAGCAGGTTGAGACACTGTTGGAGAGATCACCTGGCTCCAAGTGGCTAAGGGCCCAGCATGTTAGGCTAGGTATGGGGCATTCGTTTGGAAGTGATAGGGAGCTATTGAAAGTTGTTAAGCAAAAGATTGGCATGATCCAGGCCGGGCACAGTGGCTGACGCCTGTAATCCCAGCACTTTGGGAGGCCAAGGCGGGCGGATCATGAGGTCAAGAGATCAAGACCATCCTGGCCAACATGGTGAAACCCCATCTCTACTAAAAATACAAAAATTAGCCGGGCGTGGTGGCAGGCACTTGTACTCCCAGCTACTCCGGAGGCTGAGGCAGAAGAATTGCTTGAACTCGGGAGGCAGAAGTTGCAGTGAGCCAAGATCACGCCGCCGCCACTGCACTCTAGCCTGGGCGACAGAGCAAGACTCTGTCTCAAAAAATACATATATATATTAGCCAGGCGTGGTGGCCTCCGCCTGTAGTCCCAGCTACTCGGGGGGCTGAGGCAGGAGAATCGCTTGAACCCGGGAGGCAGAGGTTGCAGTGAGCTGAGATCGCGCCACTACACTCCAGCCAGGCGACAGAGCCAGACTCTGTCTCAAAAAAAAAAAAAAAAAAAGATTGGCATGACCCATGTTCCACTTTACGAAGGGTAATGTATGTAACAAGATGCATGATATGTCTGTAAGGCTGAAGACTGGGAGGATACCAGCAGTCACCTGTGTGTAATGGCATCTGTTGGCCAGGAGGTGGCAGTGGAGATGGGGGTAGAGACTAAAGGAAAAATTAGCAGAACTTGGCCGTTGATTGCTAGTGATGATGATGATCCTCTAAACATGGTTCCTTCTTTGATTCCAGTCTTTCCCAGGCTCCTCCCACCTCCCTGGCCACTCCCTTTCCTTCTCCCTCTCCCCACAGGACACTTCTGGACCCCTCCATCAGTTGGTGGGGCTGCTAAGGATTCTTGCCTCAACTGCCTCCTCTCATCCAAGTCTTCAAGGGCTGAGGCAGATACTGTAAAACTAATGAAGCTTCAGCTTCCAGGACTCCTCCCTTTAATGGACCTTCCATTGCTATTAGTGGCTGGGGGTTACAGAACCATCTAGGTGAGGTGGAGAAGCCAGGTTGTAACCAGAAAGCACTCCCATATAAGCATTTCTGGTGATTTGCCTAAAGACATCTCGGGAGAAGAAAAGGGGCATTAATCTCTAAGGCTCCAGTAATTTCTCATGATTTCCATGTTTATTCCAACTACCATCTCTTAAGCCAAGGACTATCCCCAGCTCAGAACCCTCTAACTCCTGGAATCCTCCTGCAGGAGGCTCCCTAGGAACCTTGGACTCCTCCATCCAAAGTGAACTCACAGCCAGGCTGGTGGCTCACGCCTGTAATCCCAGCACTTTGGAAGGCCAAGGCAGGCAGATCGCCTGAGGTCAAGAGTTCGAGACCAGCCTGGCCAACATGGTGAAACCCTGTCTCTACTAAAAATACCAAAATTAGCTGGGCATGGTGGCTCACGCCTGTAATCCCAGCTATTCGGGAGGCCGAGGCAGGAGAATCGCTTGAACCAGGAAGCAGAGGTTGCAATGAGTAGAGATCATGCCACTGCATTCCAGCTTGGGCAAAACAAGGCTGGGCACGGTGGCTCATGCCTGTAATCTCAGCACTTTGGGAGGCAGAGGCAGGTGGATCACGAGGTCAAGAGATCGAGACCATCCTAGCCAACATGGTGAAACCCCGTCTCTACTAAAAATACAAAAATTAGCCGGGCATGTTGGCGGGTGCCTGTAGCCCCAGCTACTCGAGAGGCTGAGGCAGGAGAATTGCTTGAACCCGGGAGGCGGAGGTTGCAGTGAGCCAAGATCACACCATTGCACTCTAGCCTGGTAACAGAGTGAGACTCCATTTCAAAAAAAAAAGTGAACTCACCATCTGAACCACAAAACTTGCTCCTCCTCCCTCTGCTCTAAGGAGGTGGCACCATCCACTAAATGTAGGCATCACTTTCCCTTTTCCTCATGCCCCACATCCAGACGCCAAGTCTTGTGCATTACATCTTAAACATTTCTCCATTCTATCTGTTTCTCTTCACTTCTATGGGAGATACTAAGCCCTTGATGATTTATAACCCCAAGAACTGGCTGGTTAGAAACTTTAGCACCACCACCATGGTCTCCAATAGCTTCCCCGTCCCATTCTTTGATATGGACCGTTGATGTTTCTCAGTCTTATGTAAAGTGCTATGCAAATGAAGTTTCCAGGTGAACTGAGTCTTCCTGCCTCCTGCTCTCTTCCATCCCAACAGGTGCTCCTAACCCCCCTGGCAAGTAAAAAATCTGGATCCAAAGCAGTCCGTACCACCCTCCTAATTGATCTTTCTGTGGCCAGTCCCTCCTGCCCCACCAAAACCCAGTTCCCGTGTGGTATCCATTGCAGTGGGGGAATCAGAACAAGCATTTGAGAGCGTGACATAATGTTAGGGAATGGCGAGGGCAATTACATTATAAAGCAGGTAGAGAGGGGCAGGGGAGGGGCCCTTTTAAACCAGGGGGCACTCTGGTGAAGTGGAAGTTGGATGGAGACCGGAAGATGTCTCCACACAGCAGCCAGGGGAAACTTGTCTCACTGCAGATGGGACAGAGTCACTCTCCTTCAGATCCTTTCATGGCTCCCGTGAAACCCCTTTCCGAGGCCCCTGGGCCCTGCGTGATGAGCCCTTGGCAGATTCTCCAGCCTCATCTCTCCCAGTGCCCTGCACTCCAGCCACCGCTGTCTCTCTACAGGTTATTTTCTCTGTTCTGGGCTTTCTCACACTTGCTTCTCTCTTTCCTTCCACGCAGTTACAACCTACACATCCTTAGTCCTAGGACAATGTCACTGCTTCCAGAAGCCTTCCCTGCCCTCAGACTACACTATATCTCCTGTAACAGTCTGTGCTTTTTTTTTTCTTTTCTTTTCTTTTTTTTTTTTTTTTTTTTTTTTTGCTTCTCTGCACTCTACAAATAATTCCTTGGGTTTACCTCTGTCTTGTTCACTTTAGTGCATGCCCATCTATGTCCACTGGGAGAGTGCCACAGTGCCACGCACATCATAAATATCAACACCTTGGGCTTGGTTGATGCCTGCATGTTGCATGACAGCAATAACTCATATGTGCTAATTTTTTTTTTTTTTTTTTTTGAGGCGGAGTCTCGCTCCCTTGCCCAGGCTGGAGTGCAGTGGTGCGATCTTGGCTCACCACAACCTCCACCTCCCGGGTTTAAGCAATTCCCCTGTCTCAGCCTCCGGGGCAGCTGGGGTTACAGGCACACACCACCATGTCTGGCTAATATTTTTGTTTGTTTGTATTTTTAGTAGACACAGGGTTTCGCCATCTTGGTCAAGCTGGTCTCAAACTCCCGACCTCGCGTGATCCACCCGCCTCGGCCTCCCAAAGTGCTGGGATTACATGCGTGAGCCACTGCGCCTGGCTACTATGTGTTAAATTCACTCAAGAAGTGTAATAATGACAAGCACTAAGCACCAATCTGTGTATTTACATGAATGAACTCACCTAATTCTCACAATTATATTAAATAGATTGTCAGCCGGGCGTGGTGGCTCACACCTGTAATTCCAGCACTTTGGGAGGCCGAGATGGGTGGATCACCTGAGGTCGGGAGTTCGAGACCAGCCTGACCAACATGGAGAAACTCCGTCTCTATTGATAATACAAAATTAGCTGGGCGTTGTGGCACATTCCTGTAATCCCAGCTACTCAGGAGGCTGAGGCAAGAGAATTGCTTGAACCTGGGAGGCAGATGTCGTGGTGAGCTGAGATCGCACCATTGCACTCCAGCCTGGGCAACGAGAGTGAAACTCTGCTTCAAAAAAAAAAAAAAAAAAATAGATTACCATCCTCCTTTTATAAATGGTAAAAAGGATGGTTAAGTAACTCGTCGGAAGTTACAGAGCTGAAAAAGAATAGCACAGGGACTGCTGTCAACCCAGAGGGACTTGACTCATTTTTGTGCTTTTTTTTTTTCCAAGAGATGGTCTTACTCTGCCGAGGCTGGAGCTGGAGGGCAGTGGTGGGCATCATAGCTCACTTTACCCTCAAATTCATGGGCTCAAGTGATCCTCCTGCCTCAGCCTCCTGAGTAGCTGAGACCATAGGTGCCAGCCACCATGGCTAGCTGACTTTTCTTAAGAGATGAGGTCTTGCCATGCGCAGTGGCTCATGCCTATAATCCCAGCACTTTGGGAGGCCAAGGCAGATGGAATCACCTGAGGTCAGGAGTTGGAGACCAGCCTGGCCAACAAGGTGAAACCCCGCCTCTACTAAAAATACAAAAAAATGGCCGACTTGGTGGTTCGTGCCTATAATCCAGCTTCTTGGGAGTCTGAGGCAGGAGAATCACTTGAACCCAGGAGGCAGAGGTTGCAGTGAGCCAAGATTGCGCCATTGCACTCCAGCCTGGGTGACAAGCAAAACTCCATCTCAAAAATAAATAAATAAAAATAAAAAAGAGAGACAGAGAGATGAGGTCTTGCTTTGTTGCCCAGGCTGGCCTTCAACTCCTGGCCTCAAGCAATCCTCCTGCCTCGGCCTCTCAAAGTGCGGGGATTGCAGGCATGAGCCACTGTGCCCAGCTACATTTGTGCTCTTAACTGCTGTGCAGTACACCTTGTCAAATCCAGGTCTAGCATCTGAGTCCATCTACCATGTGCCAGGCATTATTCTAGGCACCGGGGAGATAATGTTGGAAGAACAAACAAGTAAAACACTCAAGGTTTCAGTTTTTATCAAGCTTACATTCCTGGCAGGAGAAGACAAATAACAAACATATAAATAAGTATGAATATAAAATAATGATGGTTGGCTGGGCATGGTGGTTTATGCCTGTAATCCCAGTACTTGGGGAGGCTGAGGCGGGCAGATCACAAGGTCAGGAGTTCGAGACCAGCCTGGCCAATATGATGAAATCCCGTCTCTACTAAAAATACAAAAATTAGCCAGGTGTGGTGGCAGGCACTTGTACTCCCAGCTACTAGGGAGGCTGAGGCAGAAGAATCACTTGAACCCGGGAGGCGGAGGTTGCAGTGAGCCAAGATCGTGCCACAGTCACTGCACTATAGCCTGGGCGACAGAGCGAGACTCTGTCTCAAAAAAAAAAAAAAAAGCCTGCCTTCCTTCCTTCCTTCCTTCCTTCCTTCCTTCCTTCCTTTCTTTCTTTCTGGGCGACAGAGCGAGACTCTGTCTCAAAAAAAAAAAAAAAAAAGCCTGCCTGCCTGCCTGCCTGCCTGCCTGCCTGCCTGCCTGCCTTCCTTCCTTCCTTCCTTCCTTCCTTTCTTTCTTTCTTTCTTTCTTTCCCTCTCTGGCCCAGGCTACAATCTACTCGGCTTGCTGCTGCCCGCGCCGCGGACTGCCTGGGACTGCCGGCGCGCCCCACCGCTGCCTGCCTTTTCTCCTTTGGATGCAGGCACGCGTTCGCCATCTTGGCCACGCTGGTCGCCAGCTCCTGACGCCGAGTGCTCTGCCCGCCTCAGCCTCCCGAGGTACTGGGACTACAGACGGAGTCTTGCTCACCCAGTGCTGGGTGTTGCCCGGGCTGGAGTGCGGTGGCGTGGTCTGGCCTGGCGACAGCCTCTACCCCCCGGCCGCCTGCCTTGGCCTGCCAGGGTGCTGGGATTGCAGCCCCTGCCCGGCCGCCGCCCCATCTGGAAAGTGGGGAGCGCCTCTGCCCGGCCGCCCCGTCTGGGAGGTGAGGAGCACCTCTGCCCGGCCGCCCCGTCTGGGAAGTGAGGAGCGCCTCTGCCCGGCCACCCATCGTCTGGGAAGTGAGGAGCGCCTCTGCCCGGCCTCCCATCGCCTGGGAGGTGAGGAGCGCCTCTGCCCGGCCGCCCCGTCCGGGAGGAAGTGAGGAGCGCCTCTGCCCGGCCGCCCCGTCCGGGAAGAAGTGAGGAGCGCCTCTGCCCGGCCGCCCTGTCTGGGAAGTGAGCAGCGCCTCTGCCCGGCCGCCCCGTCCGGGAAGAAGTGAGGAGCGCCTCTGCCCGGGCGCCCCGTCCGGGAAGAAGTGAGGAGCGCCTCTGCCCGGCCGCCCCGTCCGGGAAGAAGTGAGGAGCGCCTCTGCCCGGCCGCCCCGTCCGGGAAGAAGTGAGGAGCGCCTCTGCCCGGCCGCCCCGTCCGGGAAGAAGTGAGGAGCGCCTCTGCCCGGCCGCCCCGTCCGGGAAGAAGTGAGGAGCGCCTCTGCCCGGCCGCCCCGTCCGGGAAGAAGTGAGGAGCGCCTCTGCCCGGGCGCCCCGTCCGGGAAGAAGTGAGGAGCGCCTCTGCCCGGGCGCCCCGTCCGGGAAGAAGTGAGGAGCGCCTCTGCCCGGCCGCCCCGTCTGGGAAGTGAGGAGCGCCTCTGCCCGGCCGCCCTGTCCGGGAAGAAATGAGGAGCGCCTCTGCCCGGGCGCCCCGTCCGGGAAGAAGTGAGGAGTGCCTCTGCCCGGCCGCCGCATCCGGGAAGAAGTGAGGAGCGCCTCTGCCCGGCCACCCATCGTCTGGGAAGTGAGGAGCGCCTCTACCCGGCCACCAACCGTCCGGGAAGAAGTGAGGAGCGCCTCTGCCCGGCTGCCCCTTCTGGGAAGTGAGGAGCGCCTCTGCCCGGCCACCCATCGTCTCGGAAGTGAGGAGCGCCTCTGCCCGGCCACCCACCGTTTGGGAAGTGAGGAGCGCCTCTGCCCGGCCGCCCCGTCTGGGAAGAAGTGAGGAGCGCCTCTGCCCGGCCACCCATCGTCTGGGAAGTGAGGAGCGCCTCTGCCCGGCCGCCCCGTCTGGGAAGTGAGGAGTGCCTCTGCCTGGCCGCCCCGTCCGGGAAGAAGTGAGGAGCACCTCTGCCCGGCCGCCCCGTCCGGGAAGAAGTGAGGAGCGCCTCTGCCCGGCCACCCATCGTCTGGGAAGTGAGGAGCGCCTCTGCCCGGCCGCCCCGTCTGGGAAGTGAGGAGCGCCTCTGCCCGGCCGCCCTGTCTGGGAAGTGAGCAGCGCCTCTGCCCGGCCGCCCCGTCTGGGAAGTGAGGAGCGCCTCTGCCCGGCCGCCCTGTCTGGGAAGTGAGCAGCGCCTCTGCCCGGCCGCCCCGTCCGGGAAGAAGTGAGGAGCGCCTCTGCCCGGGCGCCCCGTCCGGGAAGAAGTGAGGAGCGCCTCTGCCCGGCCGCCCCGTCTGGGAAGTGAGGAGCGCCTCTGCCCGGCCGCCCTGTCTGGGAAGTGAGCAGCGCCTCTGCCCGGCTGCCCCGTCCGGGAAGAAGTGAGGAGCGCCTCTGCCCGGGCGCCCCGTCTGGGAAGAAGTGAGGAGCGCCTCTGCCCGGCCGCCCCGTCCGGGAAGAAGTGAGGAGCGCCTCTGCCCGGCCGCCCCGTCCGGGAAGAAGTGAGGAGCGCCTCTGCCCGGCCGCCCCGTCCGGGAAGAAGTGAGGAGCGCCTCTGCCCGGCCGCCCCGTCCGGGAAGAAGTGAGGAGCGCCTCTGCCCGGCCGCCCCGTCCGGGAAGAAGTGAGGAGCGCCTCTGCCCGGGCGCCCCGTCCGGGAAGAAGTGAGGAGCGCCTCTGCCCGGCCGCCCCGTCTGGGAAGTGAGGAGCGCCTCTGCCCGGCCGCCCTGTCCGGGAAGAAATGAGGAGCGCCTCTGCCCGGGCGCCCCGTCCGGGAAGAAGTGAGGAGTGCCTCTGCCCGGCCGCCGCATCCGGGAAGAAGTGAGGAGCGCCTCTGCCCGGCCACCCATCGTCTGGGAAGTGAGGAGCGCCTCAGCCCGGCCACCAACCGTCCGGGAAGAAGTGAGGAGCGCCTCTGCCCGGCCGCCCCTTCTGGGAAGTGAGGAGCGCCTCTGCCCGGCCACCCATCGTCTGGGAAGTGAGGAGCGCCTCTGCCCGGCCACCCACCGTTTGGGAAGTGAGGAGCGTCTCTGCCCGGCCGCCCCGTCTGGGAAGAAGTGAGGAGCGCCTCTGCCCGGCCACCCATCGTCTGGGAAGTGAGGAGCGCCTCTGCCCGGCCTCCCTTCGCCTGGGAGGTGAGGAGCGCCTCTGCCCGGCCGTCCCGTCCGGGAGGAAGTGAGGAGCGCCTCTGCCCGGCCGCCCCGTCCGGGAAGAAGTGAGGAGCGCCTCTGCCCGGCCGCCCCGTCCGGGAAGAAGTGAGGAGCGCCTCTGCCCGGCCGCCCCAGTCCGGGAAGAAGTGAGGAGCGCCTCTGCCCGGCCGCCCCGTCTGGGAAGTGAGGAGCGCCTCTGCCCGGCCACCCATCGTCTGGGAAGTGAGGAGCGCCTCTGCCCGGCCACCCACCGTTTGGGAAGTGAGGAGCGCCTCTGCCCGGCCGCCCCGTCTGGGAAGTGAGGAGCGCCTCTGCCCGGCCGCCCTGTCCGGGAAGAAATGAGGAGCGCCTCTGCCCGGGCGCCCCGTCCGGGAAGAAGTGAGGAGTGCCTCTGCCCGGCCGCCGCATCCGGGAAGAAGTGAGGAGCGCCTCTGCCCGGCCACCCATCGTCTGGGAAGTGAGGAGCGCCTCTGCCCGGCCACCAACCGTCCGGGAAGAAGTGAGGAGCGCCTCTGCCCGGCCGCCCCTTCTGGGAAGTGAGGAGCGCCTCTGCCCGGCCACCCATCGTCTCGGAAGTGAGGAGCGCCTCTGCCCGGCCACCCACCGTTTGGGAAGTGAGGAGCGCCTCTGCCCGGCCGCCCCGTCTGGGAAGAAGTGAGGAGCGCCTCTGCCCGGCCACCCATCGTCTGGGAAGTGAGGAGCGCCTCTGCCCGGCCTCCCTTCGCCTGGGAGGTGAGGAGCGCCTCTGCCCGGCCGCCCCGTCCGGGAGGAAGTGAGGAGCGCCTCTGCCCGGCCGCCCCGTCCGGGAAGAAGTGAGGAGCGCCTCTGCCCGGCCGCCCCGTCCGGGAAGAAGTGAGGAGCGCCTCTGCCCGGCCGCCCCAGTCCGGGAAGAAGTGAGGAGCGCCTCTGCCCGGCCGCCCCATCCGGGAAGAAGTGAGGAGCGCCTCTGCCCGGCCGCCCCGTCTGGGAAGTGAGGAGCGCCTCTGCCCGGCCACCCATCGTCTGGGAAGTGAGGAGCACCTCTGCCCGGCCACCCACCGTTTGGGAAGTGAGGAGCGCCTCTGCCCGGCCGCCCCGTCTGGGAAGTGAGGAGTGCCTCTGCCCGGCCGCCCCGTCCGGGAAGAAGTGAGGAGCACCTCTGCCCGGCCGCCCCGTCCGGGAAGAAGTGAGGAGCGCCTCTGCCCGGCCACCCATCGTCTGGGAAGTGAGGAGCGCCTCTGCCCGGCCGCCCTGTCTGGGAAGTGAGGAGCGCCTCTGCCCGGCCGCCCTGTCTGGGAAGTGAGCAGCGCCTCTGCCCGGCCGCCCCGTCTGGGAAGTGAGGAGCGCCTCTGCCCGGCCGCCCCATCTGGGAAGTGAGCAGCGCCTCTGCCCGGCCGCCCCGTCCGGGAAGAAGTGAGGAGCGCCTCTGCCCGGGCGCCCCGTCCGGGAAGAAGTGAGGAGCGCCTCTGCCCGGGCGCCCCGTCCGGGAAGAAGTGAGGAGCGCCTCTGCCCGGCCGCCCCGTCTGGGAAGTGAGGAGCGCCTCTGCCCGGCCGCCCTGTCCGGGAAGAAATGAGGAGCGCCTCTGCCCGGGCGCCCCGTCCGGGAAGAAGTGAGGAGTGCCTCTGCCCGGCCGCCGCATCCGGGAAGAAGTGAGGAGCGCCTCTGCCCGGCCACCCATCGTCTGGGAAGTGAGGAGCGCCTCTGCCCGGCCGCCCCGTCCGGGAGGAAGTGAGGAGCGCCTCTGCCCGGCCGCCCCGTCCGGGAAGAAGTGAGGAGCGCCTCTGCCCGGCCTCCCCGTCCGGGAAGAAGTGAGGAGCGCCTCTGCCCGGCTGCCCCGTCCGGGAAGAAGTGAGGAGTGCCTCTGCCCGGCCGCCCCGTCTGGGAAGTGAGGAGCGCCTCTGCCCGGCCACCCATCGTCTGGGAAGTGAGGAGCACCTCTGCCCGGCCACCCACCGTTTGGGAAGTGAGGAGCGCCTCTGCCCGGCCGCCCCGTCTGGGAAGTGAGGAGTGCCTCTGCCCGGCCGCCCCGTCCGGGAAGAAGTGAGGAGCACCTCTGCCCGGCCGCCCCGTCCGGGAAGAAGTGAGGAGCGCCTCTGCCCGGCCACCCATCGTCTGGGAAGTGAGGAGCGCCTCTGCCCGGCCACCAACCGTCTGGGAAGTGAGGAGCGCCTCTGCCCGGCCACCCACCGTCTGGGAAGTGAGGAGCGCCTCTGCCCGGCCACCCACCGTCTGGGAAGTGAGGAGCGCCTCTGCCCGGCCACCCACCGTCTGGGAAGTGAGGAGCGCCTCTGCCCGGCCACCCACCGTCTGGGAAGGGAGGAGCGCCTCTGCCCGGCCGCCCCATCTGGGAAGTGAGGAGCGCCTCTGCCCGGCCACCCACCGTCTGGGAAGGGAGGAGCGCCTCTGCCCGGCCGCTCCGTCTGGGAAGTGAGGAGCGCCTCTGCCCGGCCACCCATCGTCTGGGAAGTGAGGAGCGCCTCTGCCCGGCCACCCACCGTCTGGGAAGTGAGGAGCGCCTCTGCCCGGCCACCCACCGTCTGGGAAGGGAGGAGCGCCTCTGCCCGGCCGCTCCGTCTGGGAAGTGAGGAGCGCCTCTGCCCGGCCACCCATCGTCTGGGAAGTGAGGAGCGCCTCTGCCCGGCCACCCATCGTCTGGGAAGTGAGGAGCGCCTCTGCCCGGCCACCCTATCTGGGAAGTGAGGAGCGCCTCTGCCCGGCCGCCCTGTCTGGGAAGTGAGGAGCGCCTCTGCCCGGCCACCCCGTCTGGGAAGTGAGGAGCGCCTCTGCCCGGCCACCCACCGTCTGGGAAGGGAGGAGTGCCTCTGCCCGGCCGCCCCATCTGGGAAGTGAGGAGCGCCTCTGCCCGGCCGCCCCGTCCGGGAAGAAATGAGGAGCGCCTCTGCCCGGGCGCCCCATCCGGGAAGAAGTGAGGAGCGCCTCTGCCCGGCCGCCCCATCCGGGAAGAAGTGAGGAGCGCCTCTGCCCGGCCACCCATCGTCTGGGAAGTGAGGAGCGCCTCTGCCCGGCCACCCACCGTCTGGGAAGTGAGGAGCGCCTCTGCCCGGCCACCCACCGTCTGGGAAGTGAGGAGCGCCTCTGCCCGGCCGCCCCGTCTGGGAAGAAGTGAGGAGCGCCTCTGCCCGGCTGCCCCGTCCGGGAAGAAGTGAGGAGCGCCTCTGCCCGGCTGCCCCGTCCGGGAAGAAGTGAGGAGCGCCTCTGCCCGGCCACCCATCGTCTGGGAAGTGAGGAGCGCCTCTGCCCGGCCACCAACCGTCTGGGAAGTGAGGAGCGCCTCTGCCCGGCCACCCACCGTCTGGGAAGTGAGGAGCGCCTCTGCCCGGCCACCCACCGTCTGGGAAGGGAGGAGCGCCTCTGCCCGGCCACCAACCGTCTGGGAAGTGAGGAGCGCCTCTGCCCGGCCACCCACCGTCTGGGAAGTGAGGAGCGCCTCTGCCCGGCCACCCACCGTCTGGGAAGGGAGGAGCGCCTCTGCCCGGCCGCCCCATCTGGGAAGTGAGGAGCGCCTCTGCCCGGCCACCCATCGTCTGGGAAGTGAGGAGCGCCTCTGCCCGGCCACCAACCGTCTGGGAAGTGAGGAGCGCCTCTGCCCGGCCACCCACCGTCTGGGAAGTGAGGAGCGCCTCTGCCCGGCCACCCACCGTCTGGGAAGGGAGGAGCGCCTCTGCCCGGCCGCCCCATCTGGGAAGTGAGGAGCGCCTCTGCCCGGCCACCCATCGTCTGGGAAGTGAGGAGCGCCTCTGCCCGGCCACCCACCGTCTGGGAAGTGAGGATCGCCTCTGCCCGGCCGCCCCGTCTGGGAAGTGAGGAGCGCCTCTGCCCGGCCACCCACCGTCTGGGAAGTGAGGAGCGCCTCTGCCCGGCCACCCATCCTCTGGGAAGTGAGGAGCGCCTCTGCCCGGCCACCCATCGTCTGGGAAGGGAGGAGCGCCTCTGCCCGGCCACCCTATCTGGGAAGTGAGGAGCGCCTCTGCCCGGCCGCCCCGTCTGGGAAGTGAGGAGCGCCTCTGCCCGGCCACCCATCGTCTGGGAAGTGAGGAGCGCCTCTGCCCGGCCACCCACCGTCTGGGAAGGGAGGAGCGCCTCTGCCCGGCCGCCCCATCTGGGAAGTGAGGAGCGCCTCTGCCCGGCCGCCCCGTCCGGGAAGAAATGAGGAGCGCCTCTGCCCGGGCGCCCCATCCGGGAAGAAGTGAGGAGCGCTTCTGCCCGGCCGCCCCATCCGGGAAGAAGTGAGGAGCGCCTCTGCCCGGCCACCCATCGTCTGGGAAGTGAGGAGTGCCTCTGCCCGGCCACCCACCGTCTGGGAAGTGAGGAGCGCCTCTGCCCGGCCACCCACCATCTGGGAAGTGAGGAGCGCCTCTGCCCGGCCGCCCCGTCTGGGAAGAAGTGAGGAGCGCCTCTGCCCGGCTGCCCCGTCCGGGAAGAAGTGAGGAGCGCCTCTGCCCGGCTGCCCCGTCCGGGAAGAAGTGAGGAGCGCCTCTGCCCGGCCACCCGTCGTCTGGAAAGTGAGGAGCCCCTCTGCCCGGCTGCCCCATCTGGGAAGTGAGGAGTGCCTCTGCCCGGCCACCCATCATCTGGGAGGTGAGGAGCGCCTCTGCCTGGCCGCCCATCGTCTGGGAAGTGAGGAGCGCCTCTGCCCGGCCACCCATCGTCTGGGAAGTGGGGAGCGCCTCTGCCCGACCACCCATCGTCTGGGAAGTGAGGAGCGCCTCTGCCCGGCCACCTATCGTCTGGGAAGAAGTGAGGAGCGTCTCTGCCTGGCCGCCCCGTCTGGGAAGTGAGGAGCCCCTCTGCCCGGCCGCCCCGTGTCTGGGTAGAAGTGAGGAGCTCCTCTGCCTGGCCGCTCCGTCTGGGAGGTCTACCACGGAGGCCAGAAGCAATGTGGGGGCTGGACGTGGTGGCTCACGCCTGTGGTCCCGGCACTCTGGGGGGCGAGGCGGGTTGATCACTTCGGGCTAGGAGTTCGAGACCAGTCTGGCCAACTTGGCGAAACATGAAGAATACAACAGACAAACCAACCAACCAACTCAATGACAACAAAACAGGTCTACCCTGGAGTCATACTCTAATTTTTTCTATTTTCCTCCCTTTCTGATCCTTTATCCCACTTTCTTTTTCTTCCTCTTCCTTCTCCCTCTTCTTTGTCAAATAGAGGATTGAGTTATTATCACTGATCCATATAAAGTCCCTCTCTCATTTATTTTAACTCCCACCCCCATTTCTATTCCCCGACTTCCCATGTGCAACCTTCCTAATATGTTTGATACGCATCTTTTTGTTTGTATGTATTTTTAGAAAATGTTTATTGTTTTTGTATGCAAAAAAAATTAATTAAAAAAAAGAAAAAGAAGAGGCAAGGATGAATTATTCCCTAGAGGCCCTGCTGACCCCTTGATTTCTGACCTCTAGCCCCCAGAACCATGAAAGACAATAAATGTCTACTAAAATCCTTGGACTCTCCAAAAAAAAAAAAAAAAAAAAAAAAAAAAAAGGCCAGGCGCAGTGGCTCAGGCTTGTAATCCCAGCACTTTGGGAGGCCGAGGCGGGCGGATCACGAGGTCAGGAGATCGAGACCACGGTGAAACCCCGTCTCTACTAAAAATACAAAAAATTAGCCGGGCATAGTGGCGGGCGCCTGTAGTCCCAGCTACTCGGAGAGGCTGAGGCAGGAGAATGGCGTGAACCCGGGAGGCGGAGCTTGCAGTGAGCCGAGATTGTGCCACTGCACTCCAGCCTGGGCGACAGAGCGAGACCCTGTCTCAAAAAAAAAAAAAAAAAAAAAGCCAGGCGTGGTGGCCCCCGCCTGTAGTCCCAGCTACTGGGGAGGCTGAAGCAGGAGAATTGCTTTAACCTGGGGGTAGAGGTTCAGTGAGCCCAGACTGTGCCACTGCACTCCAGCCTGGGCGACACAGCAAGACTCTATCTCAATAAATAAATAAATAAAATAAAATAATAATGGCTGATATGTGTTATGAAAAAATAACGTGGGGTGGATGAGCTCAGGTGAGGGGCAGAAGAGGCGTTATTTTAGACAAGATTGTCTAGGAGGGCCTCTGTAGTGTGGTGACATTTGAACAGAGACACTCTGGGAGAAGAGCATCCTAAGCAGAGGTAAATAAGTACAAAAGGGCCGAGCATGGTGGCTCACGCCTATAATCTTAGCACTTTGGAAGGCTGAAGCAGGTGGATCACCTGAGATCAGAGTTCGAGACCAGCCTGGCCAACATGGTGAAAACCCATCTCTACTAAAAATACACAAATTTGCTGGGCCTGGTGGCTAGCACCTGTACTCCCAGCTACTCGGGGGGATGAGGTAGGAGAATCGCTTGAACCCAGGAAGCAGAGGTTGCAGTGAGCCAAGATCATTCCATTGTACTCCAGCCTGGGTGACAAGAGTAAAACTCTGTCTCATAAAATAATAATAAGTACAAAGTCCCTGAGGCTAGACCCAGCTTATCCTGCCAGGAACCCACCAGGAGACTGCAGGGGAAGGGGAGCAGTGGGAGATGTGGTCTTAGAAGGGGATCAGCCTGTATCTGGCAGGGCTTTGAAGACCAAGCTAAGGAGCTTAGATGGAATATGAAGTGTAGCAGGAGGGCTTTGAGCAGAGGCCGGATACAACATGCTGACTACGGACTGTTGGGATAAGAGTCTAAGTGACTGCTGTTGTCTAGGTAAAGGGTGATGGAGATTGAAATCTTTAAGTAGAAAGGGAATGTGGTGGTAAGGTTGACAGATTTAGCAAATAACTCTTCTGGAGAACCTCTGCGAGGAAACTCTGGAAGGCAGTTTTGGATGGCTGAGGTCCCAGGAGGCTAGGAGAGGGTAGGGAGATGCTAGAATACCTCTCCTCTCCACGAGGACTGGGAACTTCTCAGAACACAGCCAAGCACAGAGCCTTCATGGGTTGAACCCAGCATATCTTAAGCAAACACACGAATCCAAAACATCCCAACCCTACAAGAAGGAAACTGTAATTGTGACACCCAGTACTAGGAAGGGTATGGGCAGCTAGGTGCACACACTGCTGTCGGAGGGACTGTAAGCGTGCCCAAACTTTTTTATTTGAATTAAAAAATTCTTCGGCTGGGCGCGGTGGCTCATGCCTGTAATCCCAGCACTTTGGGAGGCCGAGGCGGGTGGATCATGAGGTCAGGAGTTCAAGACCAGCCTGGCCAAGATGGCGAAACCCCGTCTCCACTAAAAATACAAAAAAATTAGCAGGGAATGGTGGCGGGCGCCTGTAATCCCAGGTACTCGGGAGGCTGAGGCAGAGAATTGCTTGAACCCAGGAGGCAGAGGTTGCAGTGAGCCAAGATCACGCTACTGCACTCCAGTCGGCAACAGAGCGAGAGTCCATCTCAAAAAAAATTTTTAAAAATTCTTGAACCCAGGAAGCTGAGTTTTCAGTGAGACGAGATTACGCCACTACACTCCATCCTTGGGCAACAGTGAGACTCCACCTCAAAACAAACAAACAACAACAACAACAACAACAAAAGGAGAATATTGGCTGAGGTCACATGACATACAATAAATAAGAAAAGCCTTGCTCCATTAAGTGACTCACAAAAGAGTGACTATTAAGTACTGTATTCTAAAAAAAAAAAAAAAAGGTGTGTGGAATAAAGTACCTTCTGTTTTGTGGTCTTGTTAGAAAAAAAAGGAAACAAAACAAAAAGATTAGCAGAATGTGTTTGTTAATTCCTAGAGAGTGGTACACAGGTGTTTTTTTGATGTGTTTTTGTTGTTGTTATTTGGGATGGAGTTTTACTTGTCACCAGGCTGGAGTGTAGTGGCACAATCTCAGCTCACTGCAACCTCTGTCTCCTGGGTTCAAATGATTCTCCTGCCTCAGCCTCCTGAGTAGCTTGGACTACAGGCGCAGGCCACAGGTATTTGTTATACTTATTTTTTAAACTTAAAAACAATTGGCCAGGAGCAGTGGCTCACGCCTGTAATCTCAACACTTTGGGAGGCTGAGGAAAGAGGATTGCTTGAGCCCAGGAGTTCCAGACCAGCAGGTGAAACATAGTGAGACCCTGTCTTTACAAAACAACAACTACTAAAAATGTTTTTAAGGTAGAGGTAAAACAAATGTTTGCTTTATAGTTGCTATTTATTTATTTTTCAGACAGAATCTCCCTCTGTCCCCCAGGCTGGAGTACAGTGGCCTGACCTCGGCTCACTGCAACTTCCTCCTCCTGGGTTCAAGCGATTCTCCTGCCTCGGCTTCCTGAGTAGCTGGGATCACAGGCATGAGCCACCATGCCCAGCTAAGTTTTTTGTATTTTTAGTAAAGACAGTTTCACCATGTTTTCCTCAGGAGATCTGCCTGCCTCGGAGGCCTCCCAAAGTGCTGGCATTACAGGCGTGAGCCACAGCACCCAGCTTATAGTTACTTTTTTTTTTTTGAGACGGAGTTTCACGCTTGTTGCCAGGCTGGAGTGCAATGGCGAGGTCTCAGCTCACTGCAACCTCCGCCTCCTGGGTTCAAGCAATTCTCCTGCCTCACCCTTTCAAGTAGCTGGGATTACATGCGCCCACCACAATGCCCAGCTAATTTTTTGTATTTTTAGTAGGGATGGGGTTTCACCATGTTGGCCAGGCTGGTCTCGAACTCTCGACCTCAGGTGATCCACCCCCCCTTGGCCTCCCAAAATGCTGGGATTACAGGCGTGGGCCACGTGCCCAGCCATCTAATTACTTTTTTTAAAAAATGCATGTATTTTATACACTCTGCTGGTGTGTTATATTTTACAATTTTTTCCATTTTGTGTGTGTGTGTGTCTGTGTGTGTGTGTATGTGTGTGTGACGGAGTTTTGCTCTTATTGCCCAGGCTGGAGTGCAGTGGCATGATCTTGGCTCACTGCAACCGCCACATCCCAGGTTCAAGCAATTCTTTTGCCTCAGCCTCCTGAGTAGCTGGGATTACAGGTGTGGGCCACCATGCCCAGCTAATTTTTGTATTTTTAGTAGAGATGGGGTTTCGCTATTTTGCCCAGGCTGGTCTCGAACTCCTGATCTCAGGTGATCCACCTGCCTGGGCCTCCCAAAGTGCTGGGATTATAGGCGTGAGCCATTGTGCCCAGCCTGGGGATATATTTTATAATTAAAAGCTTTTTTTTCTTCTTAACAGGATTATAGGTAGAGAGGGAAGAAAAGACAAAAAAAGAACTTAAAAAGTAAACTGTCCAGGCACCGTGGCTCACACCTGTAATCCCATCACTTTGGGAGGCCTGAGGCAGGTAGATCACCTGAGCTCAGAAGTTTGAGACCAGCCTGACCAACATGGAGTAACCCCATCTGTACTAAAAATACAAAATTGGCCAGGGGTGGTGGTGCATGCCTGTAATCCCAGCTACTCAGGAGGCTGAGGCAGGAGAATCGCTTGAACCCGGAAGGAGGTGGAGGTTGCAGTGAGCTGAGATGGTGCCACTGCACTCTAAACTGGGCGACAGAGCAAGACTCCGTCTCAAACAAAAACAAAAACAAAAAACTGCAGTAGTTAGGGATTGTTTGATTCAACTGTGCTGTAACTGTAAATGGCGTATGTGCAACCTTTAGAAAGAAAGGATGATGAGCCAGGCACAGTGGCTCATGCCTGTAATCCCAGCACTTTGGGAGGCTGAGGCAGGCAGATCACCTGAGGTCAGGACCAGCCTGGCCAACATAGTGAAACCCCATCTGTACTAAAAATACCAAAAAATTAGCCAGGCATGATGATGCGCTCCTGTATTCCTAGCTACTCCAGAGGCTGAGGTGGGAGAATCACTTGAACCTGGGAGGTGGAGGTTGCAGTGAGGCGGGATCGTGCCACTGCACTCCTGCCTGGGTGACAATGCAAGACTCCGTCTCAAAGTAAATAAATAAGTAAATAAAATTTAAAAAGTAATAATAAAAGAGTATAATGGTGTATGCAATCCTCTAGCTGTTTCTTTTTTACACTCGATATTGTATTGACAAAAATCATTCATGCTTTTATATGTGGCTGTGGTTCATTGAAATTTCACTCTTTTATAATATTTTATTTTGTCAAGGTACCCCAATGTATTTATCTGTTCTCCTGTTGAAGGGCATTTTGGTTTCTTTATGGGTGTTTCTGCCATATGTTGACTACGGTTATGAATATTCATGTACATGTCTCCTGGAACACTTGAGCAAGACTTACTCCTGGATATTTGCCCAAAAATGGAACTGCTGGGTTTTAAGGTATTTAAATGTTCAATTTGACAAGATAATGATAATTTTTGGCTGGGCGCGGTGGCTCAGGCCTGTAATCCCAGCATTTGGGAGGCCGAGGTAGGTGGATCACTTGAGGCCAAGAGTTCAAGACTAGCCTGGGCAACATGGTGAAATCCCGTCTCCACCAAAAAATACAAAAGTGGCCGGGCGCGGTGGCTCACGCTTGTAATCCCAGCACTTTGGGAGGCCGAGGCGGGCGGATCACGAGGTCAGGAGATCGAGACCACGGTGAAACCCCGTCTCTACTAAAAATACAAAAAATTAGCCGGGCGTGGTGGCGGGCGCCTGTAGTCCCAGCTACTCGGAGAGGCTGAGGCAGGAGAATGGCGTGAACCCGGGAGGCGGAGCTTGCAGTGAGCCGAGATTGCGCCACTGCACTCCAGCCTGGGCGACAGAGCGAGACTCCGTCTCAAGAAAAAAAAAAAAAAAAAAAAAATACAAAAGTTAGCCGGGTGTGGTGGCATACACCTTTAGTCCCCAGCTACTTGGGAGGCTGAGGCAGAGGTTGCAGTGAGCCGAAATCGCACCATTGTACTCCAGCTTGGGCGACAGAGCAAGACTCTGTCTAAAAAAAAAAAAAAAAAGATACTCTTCTTCAAAATGGCTGTACAGATACATATTCCCCCCAGCAATATATAGAAGATCTGTTGATCAATACTTGGTGTTATCTAACTTCTTAATTTTTGCCATATACTGGGTATAAACTAGTATCTCATTATGATCTCAATCTATATTTCCTTGATCACTAATGATGGTGAGCATCTCTTCATAAGCTTTTTAGCCATGTTTCTTCCTTGTTGAAATGCATGTTCAAGTCTTGTGTCCATTCTTCTACTAGCTTATTGTCATTTACTGATTTTGTTTTTCGAGACAAGGTTTCGCTCTGTTGCCCGGGCTAGAGTACAGTGGCATGACATAGTTCACTGAAGCCTCGAACTCCTGTGCTAAAGTGATCCTCCCTCCTCAGCCTCCTAAGTAGCTGAGACTACAGTTGCACACCACCACACCTGACTAATTTTTTTTTTTTTTTCAGTAAAGACAGTCCTGGCCGGGAGCGGTGGCTCACGCTTGTAATCCCAGCACTTTGGGAGGCCGAGGCGGGCGGATCACGAGGTCAGGAGATCGAGACCATGGTGAAACCCCGTCCCTACTAAAAATACAAAAAATTAGCCGGGAGTGGTGGCGGGCGCCTGTAGTCCCAGCTACTCGGAGAGGCTGAGGCAGGAGAATGGCGTGAACCCGGGAGGCGGAGCTTGCAGTGAGCCGAGATTGCGCCACTGCACTCCAGCCTGGGCGACAGAGCAAGACTCCGTCTCAAAAAAAAAAAAAAAAAAAAAAGACAGTCTTACTATGTTGCACAGGCTGGCTTTACTGATTTTTTCTCTTTTTTTTTCTTTTTTTTTTTTGTTTTGAGACGGAGTCTTGCTCAGTTGCCCAGGCTGGAGTGCAGTGGTGCAATCTTGGCTGGCTACAGGCTCCTCCTCCCGAGTTCACACCATTCTCCTGCCTCAGCCTCCCGAGTAGCTGAGACTACAGGCGCCCGCCACCATGCCCGGCTAATTTTTTTTGTATTTTTAGTAGAGATGGGGTTTCACCATGTTAGCCAGGATGGTCTCGATCTCCTGACCTTGTGATCCACCTGCCTTGGCCTCCCAAAGTGCTGGGATTACAGGCATGAGCCACCATGCCCGGCTGGCTTCACTGATTTTTACAAGGCCTTTAGATTATCTCAGTATATATTTTTGAATGGCTATATGTGTTTACACATATCTGCTTCAAGTTTGTAGCTTATAATTTCATTAATTTTAGTATAGTTTCATTCATTACTATTTTCTTTTATAGTTAACCTTTTGTTTTGTTTGAGTTTTCATTACTCCCAACTTCAGAAAGAAATTCCCTTACTTGGCCGGGCGCGGTGGCTCACGCTTGTAATCCCAGCACTGGACAAGGGATTGAGACTCCGTCTCAAAAACAAAACAAGGCCGGGCGCGGTGGCTCATGCCTATAATCCCAGCACTTTGGGAGGCCGAGGTGGGCGGATCAAGAGGTCAGGAGATGGAGACCATCCTGGCTAACACGGTGAAACCCCGTCTCTACTAAAAATACAAAAAATTAGCCGGGCGTGGTGGCGGGCGCCTGCAGTCCCAGCTACTCAGGAGGCTGAGGCAGGAGAATGGCGTGAACCCGGGAGGCGGAGCTTGCAGTGAGCCGAGATTGCGCCACTGCACTCCAGCCTGGGCGACAGAGCAAGACTCCGTCTCAAAAAACAAAAAAAAAAAAGAAAAGAAATTCCCTTACTTTTCTCCTTAAAGTTTTAGTTTTGCTTTTGATAATTAAGTCCTTATATATTGAGTTGACTTTTGTATATAGTGTGGGTCACTGATTTTTTCACTGATTTTTTTTTTGAGACAGAGTCTTGCTCTGTTGCCCAGGCTAGAGTGCAGTGGCATGATCTCGGCTCACTGAAACCTCTGCCTCCCGGGTTCAAGCAATTCTCCTGCCTCGGCCTCCCAAGTAGCTGGGATTACAGGTGCCCACCACTGTGCCTTGCTAATTTTTGTATTTTTAGTGGAGACAGGGTTTCACTATCTTGGCCAGGCTGGTCTTGAACTCCTGACCTCGTGATCCAACTGCCTCGGCCTCCCAAAGTGCTGGGATTATAGGCATGAGCCACTGTGCCCGGCAGGTCACTGATTTGATTTCATCTTCTCCCATATGGATGACCTTTCTTTCCACCTCCATTTTTTTTTGAAACAGAATCTTGCTCTGTCACCCAGGCTGGAGTGCAGTGGCGTGATCTCTGCTCACTGCAGTGTCCGCCCCCCAGATTCAAGCAATTCTCCTGCCTCAGCCTCCCGAGTATCTGGGATTATAGGTATGTGCCACCACGCCGAGATAATTTTTGCATTTTTAGTAGAGATAGGATTTCACCATGTTGGCCAGGCTGGTCTCAAACTCCTAACCTAAGGTGATCTGCCCGCCTCGGTCTCCCAAAGTGTTGGGATTACAGGCATGAGCCACCGCGCCCAGCCCACCTCCATTTATTGATGAGCACCTCCTTTGATTGGCGTACCACCCTGTCATTATCAAAGTTTCATATATTCATGAGTTAATTTTGGTGACTTCCTACCCCTAGCAACACTATCTCATCTTTTTTGCCACAGCTCTATAACAATTCTGTTAGAGCAAATCTCCTCTCCCTTTTTCTTCAGGAGTATCTTTCTGTTCTGAGCCCTTCCTATACTTTTTTTTTTTTTTTTTGAGATGGAGTCTCGCTCTGTCACCCAGGCTGGGGTGCAGTGGCGTGATTTCGGCTCACTGCAACCTCCGCCTCCTGGGTTCAAGCGATTCTCCTGCCTCAGCCTCCCGAGTAGGTGGGACTACAGGCACCTGCCACCATGCCCAGCTAATTTTTTGTATTTTTAGTAGAGATGGGGTTTCACCGTGTTAGCCAGGATGGTCTCGATCTCCTGATCTCGTGATCTGCCTACCTCGGCCTCCCAAAGTGCTAGGATTACAGGCCTGAGCCACCGCGCCTGGCCTCCTATACGTATTTTTGTTGTTGTTGTTTTTGCTTTTGTTTTTGAGACAGAGTCTCACTCTATCCCCCAGGCTGGAGTGCAGTGGCGCAATCTCGGCTCACTGCAAGCTCTGCCTCCTGGGTTCCCGCCATTCTCCTGCCTCAGCCTCCCAAGTAGCTGGGACTACGGGCACCTGCCACCATGCCCGGCTGATTTTTTGTATTTTTAGTAGAGACGGGGTTTCACTGTGTTAGCCAGGATGGTCTCAATCTCCTGACCTCGTGATCCGCCCGCCTCGGCCTCCCAAAGTGCTGGGATTACAGGCGTGAGCCACCACGCCTGGCCCTATACATATTTTTTAATTGGCTTGGCAAGTTTCATGAAAATCCCTGTTGTGATTTTAGTTAGCATTGCATTGCCTTGTATGGAACAAATTGAAGAAAATTTACATCTTTACAATACTGAGTCTTCCTATCCATGAATACAAGATAATATCGATATTTACTAATTAATTATAAATATTGAAGATTATTTCAGATCTACACATTGGGATCAACCTCATAGGATTTATTTAATCAATCTCCTACTTTGAACACTTGAATTGTTTCCCTTCTCTACCTCTAGAAACAATATTTTATTTTATTTTTTCATTTTATTTTACACATATATTTTGAGCCGGAGTCTCACTCTGTCGCCCAGACAAAGCGTAGGTTGAGGTATGGGGGAAGGAGCCTGTTTAGCTATTCAGAAGCTCACTGAACCTTGTCCTTTTGGGTCTTTTTGCTTTTTTTTTTTTTTTCTCTCCTGAGCTGCAGTCTCACTCAAACCTTGTCCTTTTGGATCTTTTCTCTTCTTCTTCTTTTTTTTTTTTCTCCTGAGACGAAGTCTCATTCTATGGCTGAGGCTGGAGTGCAGTGGCGTGATGTCAGCTCAATGCAACGTCCACCTACTGGGTTCAAATGATTTTCGTGCCTCAGCCTCCCCAGTAGCTGGGACTACAGGCACGTGCCACCACACCAGGCTATTTTTGTATTTTTAGTAGAGATGAGGTTTCACCATGTTGGCCAGGCTGGTCTTGAACTCCTGACCTCACGTGATCCTCCCACCTTGGCCACCCAAAGTGCTGGGATTACAGGTGTGAGCCACAGCTCCTGGCCTTTTTATCTTTCTGTTCTTTTTTTGAGGCAGGATCTCCCTCTGTCACCCAGGCTGGAGTTCAGTGGCATGATCATGGTTCACTGGAGCCTTGACCTCTTGGGACAAGCGATTCTCCCACCTCAGCCTCCTGAGCAGCTGGGACTAAAGGCGTGCGCCACCACACCTGCCTACTTTTTTGTAGAGATGGGGTCTCCCTATGTTGTCCAGGCTGGTCTGGAACTCCTGGGCTCAAACAATCCTCTCACCTAGGCCTCCCAGTGTGCTGGGATTACAGGTGTGAGCCATGAATTTCTTGAGTTTTTATGGAAGCTTCATGGCATCAGCATTCCTGCCCTCAGGGTGTAGGGTGTGACCTTTTTCTGGGAGAGTTTTAAAATCCATAATCAGAAAGACAGGAGTAGATTAGAGTCTTGCCTTGGAGCAGGAGAAGGTGAAAGGAGCGCAGGAGAGAGATTCTGTTTCCTGAGGCCTAACACACCCCACATTATAACAAAAGAGTGTAATAAGGGATACAGGAGTCAGGAGCCAGGAACCATGGGTGAGAGCCAGTACATATCATAACAGCCCGTACCCTTGTAGTGAATATCTTCACGCATAAGGAAACACTGTAAGGTTTTTGTTTTTGTTTTTCTGTATCTCTCCAGGCGAGGCGCGGTAGCTCATGCCTGTAATCCCAGCATTTTGAGAGGCCAAGGTGCATGGATCACTCGGTCAGAGTTCCAGACCAGCCTGGCCAACATGGTTAAACCTCATCTCTACTAAAAATAAAAAATTAGCTGGGCCTTGTGGTCCACACCTGTAATCTCAGTTACTCCGGAGGCTGAGACAGGAGAATTGCTTGAACCCGGGAAGTGGAGGCTGAGGTAAGCCGCGATCACGCCACTGCACTCCAGCCTGGGTGACAGAGCAAGACAACGTCTCAAAAAATAAAAATTAAAATTAAATAAATAAATAAATATCTCTCCATGGCCAGGCTCAGTGGCTCAAGCCTGTAATCCCAGCACTTTGTGAGGCCAAGGCAGGCGAATTGGTTGAACCCGGGAAGTGGAGGCTGCAGTGAGCCCAGATCGCACCACTGCACTCCAGCCTGGGCAACAGAGCGAGACTCTGTCTCAAAAATAAAATTAATTGGCTGGGTACGGTGGCTCACGCCTGTAATCCCAGCACTTTGGGAGGCCGAGGCGGGCAGATCACGAGGTCAGGAGATCGAGTCCATCCTGGCTAATATGGTGAAACCCCGTCTCTACTAAAAATAAAATTTTTTAAAATTAGCCGGGTGTGGTGTCAGGCACCTGTAGTCCCAGCTACTAGGGAGGCTGAGGCAGGAGAATGGCATGAACCTGGGAGGCGTAGGTTGCAGTGAGCCGAGATCACACCACTGCACTCCAGCCTAGGTGACAGCAAGACTCTGAGTTAAATAAATAAATAAATAAATAAAAGTATCTCTCCACCAGGCATAGAGGCTGACTCCTGTAATCCCATCACTTTGAGAGTCCAAGGTGGGAGAATTGCTTGAGGCCAGGAGTTCAAGACTAGCCTGGGCAACATAGGGAGACTCTATCTCTATTTAAAAAATATTTATACATATATATTTAGGTATCTCTCTATCGCTTGCTTAACTGGCCTGTTCTGCACCTAACACAGTGGCTCTAGGCATCCTCAGTCTTTTTTAAATTTATTTTTTATTTTTTGAGATGGAGTCTTGCTGTGTTGCCCAGGCTGGAGTACAGTGGCGAGATCTCGGCTCACTGCAACCTCCTCCTCCTAGGTTCAAGCAATTCTCCTGCCTCAGCCTCCATAGTAGCTGGGATTACAGGCATGCGCCTACTGCATAGCCACGCCTGGCTAATTTTTGTATTTTTAGTAGAGACTGGGTTTCACCGGGTTTCACCATGTTGGCCAGGCTGGTCTCAAACTCCTGATTTCAGGTGATCTGCCCGCCTCGGCCTCAGAAAGTGATGGGATTACAGGCATGAACCACCACGCCAGGCCAGTATCCTCAGTATTGATTCCACACATTATTCCTCTCTCCTGTCTTCCCCCAGGAAACTGAAAGTGGCTCTGTGATGTCAGAATTAAGGCTCAGAATCTAGGGGAGCCTCCTACACTTCTGAAGTAGGAGTGAGGTGGGGAGGGTTGGGGTAAAATGATTTCCTTAGATAAGAAAAATTGCTTCGTTTCTAGTAAGTGTCAAGCTCTTCATGCACATTTCACCAAAGACCCAACAGGTCAGCCTCATTACTTCCCTGTTTTCCTGCATTAACCTGAAACACAGTGACCTCAAGTAACAGGCCCCAGTTCACACAGCCTTTAGGGCCCTCTCCTGGATTCCAATATGCAGGCTTTGGGAATGTGTATTGACAAGTAGAGCTGGGTGTGAGTGCTTCACTCTCAGGATCCAAGAGTTTAGGCAACTAGCCTGAACATCACAAAGCAAACAGTTAGCAAAGTGCGGGTTTGGGGGCCGGGTATGGTGGCTTACGCCATTCATAAGTCACTGAATGGCCATCACTGCCCACCACCTTGGGGCCTAACAAAGTGCCCAGCACGGGCTGGGCGTGGTGGCTCACACCTGTAATCCCAGCACTTTGGGAGACCGAGGCAGACGGATCACCTGAGGTCAGGAGTTAAAGACCGGCCTGGCCAACATGGCAAAACCCTGTCTCTGCTAAAAATACAAAAATTAGCCGGGCGTGGTGGTGCACACCTGTAATCCCAGCTACTTGGGAGGCTGAGTCAGAAGAATCTCTTGAGCCTAGGAAACGGAAGTTGCAGTGAGCCGAGATCGTGCCACTACACTCCAGCCTGGATGACAGAGCAGGGAAATGAAGTGAGGCCGGAACTGTGCAGGAATCTGTTAGGCAGACGAAAGAGCACTGTGAAGTCCTCAAGGTGGGCATGTGCTGGGTGAGCTGGAGGCCCCACCAGGAGGCCAGAGGGGTTGGAACAGAGTCAGTGAGAGGGCGAGGGCTGGGAAAGGGGGGCTGGGAGGTAGGCAGGAACCAGATTGTGTCAGGCTTTGCAGGCCTTTGTATGGACTTGGCTTCTACTGTGAGTGAGATGCTAGCCATTGCAGAATTTGTTTATTTTGGCTGTACTTTTTCTTTCTTTCTCTTTCTTTCTCTCTCTCTCTTTCTTTCTTTCCTTCCTTCCTTCTCTTTCTTTCTTTCTTTCTTTCTTTCTTTCTTTCTTTCTTTCTTTCTTTCTTTCTTCCTTCCTTCCTTCCTTCCTTCCTTCCTTCCTTCCTTCCTTTCTTTCTTCTCTCTCTCCTTTCTTTCTTTTTTTGTTAACTGATTTCTCTCTTTTCAACGTTCTAAACATTTCCATTGTATACTTCTAAGGGCTCATTGTTTTGTTAATTAAAAAAAAGTCAACACTCATTTGCATCACCGAGAGCCCCTCCTCCTCATTCCCAGTGGGGCTTGGCGAGCAGAAGCTGGTTTTAGAGAAAGAGTTAGGGACTAGAAGATCTCCCCTGATGTGGGTGCCTAACAGAGCTTGACACCTAGTTCTATAAATGTTAGTGGTATTATTATTCAGAGCATTTACATAAGAATCACCCTGATAGCTACTGTTTTGTGGACCTCGACCGTGCTCCCAGCGCTGTGGGAGGCCTTTTTCATTTGCAGCAGCTTTTACTCATCACCGCCCAGTGGAGTCCAAGGCTCTTTCCCTTTGTGATAGGTATGCTTCACTCTCAGGCTCCAAGAGTTTAGGCAACTAGCCTGAACATCACAAAGCAAACAGTTAGCAAAGTGCGGGTTTGGGGGCCGGGTATGGTGGCTTACGCCATTCATAAGTCACTGAATGGCCATCACTGCCCACCACCTTGGGGCCTAACAAAGTGCCCAGCACGGGCTGGGCGTGGTGGCTCACACCTGTAATCCCAGCACTTTGGGAGACCGAGGCAGACGGATCACCTGAGGTCAGGAGTTAAAGACCGGCCTGGCCAACATGGCAAAACCCTGTCTCTGCTAAAAATACAAAAATTAGCCGGGCGTGGTGGTGCACACCTGTAATCCCAGCTACTTGGGAGGCTGAGTCAGAAGAATCTCTTGAGCCTAGGAAACGGAGGTTGCAGTGAGCCGAGATCGTGCCACTACACTCCAGCCTGGATGACAGAGCAGGGAAATGAAGTGAGGCCGGAACTGTGCAGGAATCTGTTAGGCAGACGAAAGAGCACTGTGAAGTCCTCAAGGTGGGCATGTGCTGGGTGAGCTGGAGGCCCCACCAGGAGGCCAGAGGGGTTGGAACAGAGTCAGTGAGAGGGCGAGGGCTGGGAAAGGGGGGCTGGGAGGTAGGCAGGAACCAGATTGTGTCAGGCTTTGCAGGCCTTTGTATGGACTTGGCTTCTACTGTGAGTGAGATGCTAGCCATTGCAGAATTTGTTTATTTTTTTTTTTTTTTTTGAGACGGAGTCTTGCTCTGTCTCCCAGGCGGGAGTGCAATGGCGCGATCTCGGCTCACTGCAAGCTCCGCCTCCCGGGTTCATGCCATTCTCCTGCCTCAGCCTCCCGAGTAGCTGGGACTACAGGCGCCCGCCAACACGTCCGGCTAATTTTTTGTATTTTTAGTAGAGATGGGGTTTCACTGTGTTAGCCAGGATGGTCTTGATCTCCTGACCTCGTGATCCGCCCACCTTGGCCTCCCAAAGTGCTGGGATTACAGGCTTGAGCCACCGCGCCTGGCCAGAATTTGTTTATTTTGGCTGTACTTTTTCTTTCTTTCTCTTTCTTTCTTTCTCTCTCTCTCTCTTTCTTTCTTTCTTTCCTTCCTTCCTTCTTTTTCTTTCTTCCTTTCTTTCTTTCTTTCTTCCTTTCATTCTTCTCTCTCTCTCTCTCCTTTCTTTCTTTTTTTGTTGTTGTTGTTGAGACGGAGTCTCACTCTGTTGCCCAGGCTGGAGTTCAGTGGCACCATCTCGACTCACTGCAAACTCCACCTCCTGGGTTCAAGTGGTTCTTCTGCCTCAGCCTCCAGAATAGCTGGGACTACAGGCGCCCGCCACAACACCTGGCTAATTTTTGTATTTTTTTTTTTTTAGTAGAGACGGGGTTTCACCATATTGGCCAGGCTGGTCTCGAACTTCTGACCTTGTAATCTGCCCTCCTCAGCCTCCCAAAGTGTTGGGATTATAGGCGTAAGCCACTGTGCCTGGCCACTTTTTTCCGTTTTTTGAGAGTTTTGAAAACAGAGGAATGACATCACCTGACTTAGGTTTTAAAAGGACCACACAACTGCAAGGTCTGTGAATTGAGATACTACAACTCCCATGTTACTGGGGCATTTCCCATCATTAGCCTGTTCTAAGTGGAATATTTAAGGGCCTAGCCTGCTTGAAGGAAATCCAATGTGCAAAAATCCGGATAGAACTAACTTCCTGAGGGACTGGCAGTCATTGCGAATTGCTCAGTGTAGCAGGGGTAATGTGGTGATCCCAAGCCTCTGGGCCCTGCTTTCTTTCCGTTGGAAGGACTCATCGCCCAAAGCCCATCAGCTGCATCTCCACAGGTGCCTTCTGCTCACACAGGCACACATAGCCATACAAAATAGGTGTTTCTGAATGTCTCCATGATTAGATAACGGCAATGGTTGTACAACCCATCAGCTGCACCTCCAAGAAGAGTGCCTTCTGCTGATACATGCACACATGGCCATAAAAAAATGGGTGTTTCTGAATGGCTCCAGAATTAGATAATGGCAATGGTTGTATGACTTTGTGAATATACGAAAACCACCAAATGGCACACTTTAAAAGGTACATTTTATGGTATGTGAATTTTATGTCAGCAATAATAATAAAATAATAAAAATACTTCCAGAAATCCTGTTTGTCATAACAGAAATGCTAGACACAACTTAAATGTCTATCCACAGAGATCTGTGTTGTTTTTGTTTTTGTTTTTGAGAGGAAGTCTCACTCTGTTGCCCAGGCTAGAGTGCAGTGGCGCGATCTCGGCTCACTGCAACCTCCACCTCCCATTTTCAAGCGACTCATGCATCAGCCTCCCAAGAAGCTGGGATTACAGACGTGCACCACCATGCCCAGCTAATTTTTATATTTTTGTAGAGTCGGGGTTTCATCATGTTGACCAGACTTGTCTTAAATTCCTGATCTCAGGTGATCCGCCTTCCTTGGCCTCCCAAAGTGCTGGGATTACAGGCATGAGCCACTGCACCTGGCCATGTGTTTGGTTTTGTTTTTACATAAAGACAGGTCTTGAACTCCTGAGCTCAAGTGATCCTCCTGCCTCAGTTACTGAAGCGCTGGGATTAGAGGCAAGAGCCATTGTGCTCAGCTCCCATCTTTATTTGTTTAAATAACAAACATGTATATGTATAACTTTCCTCTTCCTTTCTCTCTCTCTTTCCTCCTTTCCTCCTTTCCCTCTCTTTCTTTCTTCTTTCTTTCTTTCTTTCTTTCTTTCTTTCTTTCTTTCTTTCTTTCTTTCCTCTCTCTCTCTCTCCCTCCGTCCCTCCCTCCCTCTCTCTCTTTCTTTCTTTCCTTCCTTCTTTTCTTTTCTTTTCGTTTTTCTCTTCTCTTCTCCTCTCTTCTCTTTTTTCTTTTCTTTTCCTTCCAAGGTCTTGCTCTGTCTCCCAGGCTGGAGTGCAGTGGTGCCATCATTGCTTACTGTAGCCTCAACCTCCTGGGCTCAAGTGATCCTCTTGCCTCAGTCTCCCAAGTAGCTGGGACTACAGGCGCGCGGCCAACACATCCTAATTTTTGTATTTTTCATAGAGATGGGGTTTTACCATGTTGCTCAGGCTGGTCTCAAACTCCTGGGCTCAAGGGCCTGCCTCGGCCTGAGTGAGGAAGGGACTGCGGGGTTTTACCGTGTTGCCCAGGCTGGTCTCAAGCTCCTGTCTCAGGCAATCCGCCCACCTCAGCCTCCCAAAGTGCTAGGATTACAGGTGTGGGCCACCACACCCAGCCACATATACTAAAACATTATACAGAGGCCAGCATGGCCCCTTAGCAAGGATGACATGCAAATTCGCGAAGCTTTCCATATTTTTGTGATTATTATACATTGCATGATTGTATCAAAATATCTTGTAACACATAAATATATACACTTACTATGTACCCAGAAAAATTAAAAATGAATTTTTTTTGAGATGGAGTCTGGCTCTGTCGCCCAGGCTGGAGTGCAATGGTGCAATCCTGGCTCACTGCAACCTCCACCTCCCAGGTTCAAGTGATTCTCCTGCCTCAGCCTCCTGAGTAGCTGGGATTACAGGTGTGTGCCACCACACCTGGCTAATTTTTTTTTTTTTTTTTTTTGAGATGGAGTCTCTCACTCTCGCCCAGGCTAGAGTGCAGTGGCACCATCTCGGCTCACTGCAAGCTCCGCCTCCCGGGTTCACGCCATTCTCCTGCCTCAGCCTCCCGAGTAGCTGGGACTACAGGCACCCGCCACCATGCCCGGCTAATTTTTTGTATTTTTAGTAGAGATGGGGTTTCACCGTGTTAGCCAGGATGGTCTTGATCTCCTGACCTTGTGATCCTCCTGCCTCGGCCTCCCAAAATGCTGGGATTACAGGCGTGAGCCACCGCACCTGGCAATTTTTGTATTTTTATAATAGAGACAGGGTTTCACCATGTTGGCCAGGCTGGTCTCAAACTCCTGACTTCAGGTGATCTGCCTACTTCAGCCTCCCAAAGTGCTGAGATTACAGGCAAGAGACACCACGCCCGGCCCTTGGAATTCTTTCATTAGCTTCTGTAATTGTCCTCTTTCATAGTCCAATGTAAGCTCCAGGATGGCTGGGGTTTGTTTTGTGTACCTCTGTATCCCCAGCCACTAAGTGCAGTGCCTGGCACTGTGGATGAAGTCAACAGTGGTTGAAAGAATCAAAGGCAGCTCAGAAACTGCATCAAGTGAGGGAAGAGGGAGGTTTCCGACTTGAGTGCTGATGATACAGAGATGGAAACCTTGGGGGAAGTGGGGCATCAGATCTCGAAGATGACTTAATTTGGGATATCTGAGGTGCTTGGGGAGAGATCTAGGAGAGGTGGGATACTCATGTCTAGAAAATATTTAACTCTACTGGGCGCGGTGGCTCACGCCTGTAATCCTGGCATTTTGGGAGGCTGAGGCAGGCAGATCACCTGAGGTCAGGAGTTCGAGACGAGGCTTGGCCAACATTTAGTGTGACCCCTGTCTCTACTAAAAATACAAAAAATTAGCCAGGCATGGTGGTGCATGCCTGTAATCCCAGCTACTTTCGAGGCTGAGACAGAGTTGCTTGAATCCGGGAGGCGCAGGTTGCAGTGACCTGAGATTATGCCATTGCACTCCAGCCTGGGCAACAGAGTAAGACTGTCTAAAAAAAAGAGAAAGAGAGAGAAAGAAAGAAAATATTTTACTGAGAGTCACTCTCAAATGCCTATAGGGGCCAGAGAGGTAGCATGAATAGTGACTGTGGTCTACTCCAAGACCACAGAGTGGAGGGGACAGTGGCAATCTGGTGAGATTATGCCCCATTTCAAAGGAAAGCCACGGGGGTAAGCAGGTCTAGTGACCACAGATTTTTGGATTTTTCAAGAGAAGCTGAAAACAAGGACTTCCATGTGAAATCTTGTCTGCAAGCCAACTTTCACCTTCTGGTCACCTGTTTCTGACTTCTGTTGGAGCAATCTAGGCTTGAGCCTTCTCTAGACATCCTGGATATGTGTGGTGGTGTCAGGGAATGTTGGCTGCGTCTTTCCTAAGGCAACAGGTACATTTATGGGCCAGGCACAGTGGCTCATGCCTGTAATTCCAGTGCTTTCAGAAGTTGAGGCAGGAGGATTGCTTGGGGCCAGGAGTTTGAGACCAGCTTGGACAACAAGACAAGAACCCTGTCTCTACAAAAATTTAAAACTAGCCAAATGTAGTGGCACAGGCTTGTAGTTCCACCTACTCAGGAGGCTGAGGCAGGAGGATCACTTGGGAATAGGAGTTCGAGGCTGAAGTGATCTGTGATTGCACCACTGTACTCCAGCCTGGGCAACAGACTGGCTGTTGTTTTGCTCCAAAGCCGCCTCAAAAGCAAAACAAGTCTGGATGTGGCGGCACACACCTATAATCCCAGGACTTTGGGAGGCCGAGGGGGTAGATGGCTTGAGTCTAGGAGTTTGAGACCAGCCTGGGCAACATGGCAAAATCCTGTTTCTACAAAAAAATACAAAAATTAGCTGGGCGTGTCCAGGCGTGGTGGCTCACGCTTGTAATCCCAGCACTTTGGGAGGCCGAGGCGGGCGAATCACGAGGTCAGGAGATCGAGACCACGGTGAAACCCCGTCTCTACTAAAAATACAAAAAATTAGCCGGGTGTGGTGGCGGGCGCCTGTAGGCCCAGCTACTCGGAGAGGCTGAGGCAGGAGAATGGCGTGAACCCAGGAGGCGGAGCTTGCAGTGAGCTGAGATTGCGCCACTGCACTCCAGCCTGGGCGACAGAGCGAGACTCTGTCTCAAAAAAAAAAAAAAAAAAAAAAAATTAGCTGGGCGTGGTGGTGCATGCTTATAGTCCTAGCTACTCGGGAGGCTGAGGCGGGAGGACTGCTTGAGCCCAGGAGGTGGAGGTTGCAGTGAGGTGAAATCATACTACTACACTCTAGCCTGGGCGATAGAGTGACTCTGTCTCAAAAAAGAAAAAAAGCAGGCATACTTAGAATAAGGCCACTCAGTTAATTCTATAGGAGCTTGGGTAGGCACCAGCCCTGGCAGCCCAGTTTAGTAGTGACTTGCTTTTTTTTTTTTTTTTTTTTTTTGAGACGGAGTCTCGCTCTGTTGCCCAGGCTGGAGTGCAGTGGCGCGATCTCGGCTCACTGCAAGCTCTGGCTCCCGGGTTCACGCCATTCTCCTGCCTCAGCCTCCCGAGTAGCTGGGACTACAGGCGCCCGCCAACACACCCGGCTAATTTTTTGTATTTTTAGTAGAGACGGGGTTTCACCGTGTTAGCCAGGATGGTCTCGATCTCCTGACCTCGTGATCCGCCCGCCTCGGCCTCCCAAAGTGCTGGGATTACAGGCTTGAGCCACCGCGCCCGGCGCTTTTTTTTTTTTTTTTTTTTAGACAGAGTCTCACCCTGTCACCCAGGCTGGAGTGCAGTGGCACGATCTCAGCTCACTGCAACCTCCGCCTCCCGGATTCAAGTGAGTCTCCCACCTCAGCCTCCTGAGTAGCTGGAACTACAGGAGTCAGCCACCATGCCCAGCTTTTTGTATTCTGTAGTAGAGAGGGGGTTTCACCATGTTGACCAGGCTGATTTTGAACTCCTGACCTCAGGGATGTACCCACCTTGGCTTCCCAAAGTTCTGGGATTACAGGTGTGAATCACCACACCTGGCCTTCGTGTTTGTGTCATTTTGTTAATTCTCACATTATCTCAAACTTTCCCATTATTGTATCTGTTATAGTGATCTGTGATCTTTGATGTTACTACTGTGATTGCTTTGGGGTGCCACAAACAGTGCCCATGTAAGAGGGTGAACTCAATCAATAAACGTGTGTTAACTGTTCTCTCTCTCTGCTTGGGCCTCCCTCTTCCTAGAGACAATATTCAAACTAGGCCAATTAATAACACCCTACAATGGCCTCTAAGTGTTCAAGGAAGAGGCAATCAAAGAGGCAAAGTTCCTTGTTGTCAAGAAACTGCCATTAGCCGGGCGCAGTGGCTCATGCCTGTAATCCCAGCACTTTGGGAGGCCGAGGCGGGCGGATCACGAGGTCAGGAGATCGAGACCATCCTGGCTAACACGGTGAAACCCCGTCTCTACTAAAAATACAAAAAATTAGCCGGGCAAGGTGGCGGGCACCCGTAGTCCCAGCTACGCAGGAGGCTGAGGCAGGAGATTGGCGTGAACCCCGGGGGGCAGAGCCTGCAGTGAGCCGAGATTGCGCCACTGCACTCCAGCCTGGGTGAAACAGCGAGACTCTGTCTCAAAAAAAAAAAAAAAAAAAAAAAAAAAGAAACTGCCATCATCCCAGCCTTCAGCGACCACCACCTCAGTCAGTCAGCAGCCATCACCAATGCGGCAAGACCTTCCACCAGCAAAAAGATGACGACTTGCGAAAGCTCAGATGATTGTTAGCATTTAAAAAATTAAGGGATGTACCCTGTTCTCGTAGACAGAACACTATTGCTCACTTAGACTGCAGTATTGTGGAACGGTAACTTTATTTTTTATTTTTGGAAACGGAGTCTTGCTTTGTCGCCCAGGCTGGAGTGCAGTGGCATGATCTCAGCTCACGGCAACCTCCACCTCCTGGGTTCAAGCGATTCTCCTGCTTCAGCCTCCTGAGTAGCTGGGACTACAGGCGCACGCTATCATGCCTGGCTAATTTTTGTATTTTTAGTGGAGACGGAATTTCACCATGTTGGCCAGGATGGTCTACGATCTCCTGACCTCGTGATCCATCCGCCTCAGCCTCCCAAAGTGCTGGGATTACAGGCGTGAGCCACCACGCCCAGCCAGAAACATAACGTTTATGTTCACCAGGAAATGAAAAAATTCATGTGCCTCGCTTTGTTGCAGTGACCTGTAGTAGCTAGAAAAATAACTGGAGGAATTTCCCTGACAATTAACAGTGGTTGCCAGGTGCGGTGGCTCACGCCTGTAATCCCAGCACTTTGTGAGGCCCAGGCGGGCATATCACCTGAGGTTGGGAGTTCGAGACCAGCCCGACCAACATAGAGAAACCCTGTCTCTATTAAAAAAAAAAAAAAAAAAAAAAAAGACAAAATTAGCCAGGCGTGGTGGCGCATGCCTGTAATCCCAGCTACTCGGGAGGCTGAGGCAGGAGAATCACTTGAACCCGGGAGGCAGAGGTTGCGGTGAGCCGAGATGACGCCATTGCACTCCAGCCTGGGCAACAAGAGCAAAACTCTGTCTCAAAAAAGCAAAACAAAACAAAACAAAAAACGGTGGTTATCCTCAAGAGGTGGGATGATGGGGCACTTTCCCTCCGTGCTCTGTATTTGTGTTTGAATGGTTTTGTAATGACTATGTATTACTCAACAAAAACCAGAAAAATTTTAAATTATAGATCTTTTTTAGCATACTCTGCCTGTGCAGACATGTGCCTGAACACATAGAAAGGACCTGAAGAATATACACCTAATGATTTACAGCGGTTACCTGGGGGAAGGGGATGGGGCTTGGGAAGGTTGGCAGGTGAAGGAGAAATTTAATGTTTTGCTCAGTGTCTTGCTGGGTTGCTTGAATCCTACATACTATGTATTCCTGGGTTACAGAAAAACAATGTGAAAAACTTCAGTGCCCAACCCTCGAACCCATCCCTCCAGAAGTGGCAGACCAACTCGCCCAGTGGATGGCAGGAAGGAAAACCTTGGCAGGATATGGACAGTACTGTCCTCATCCCTCCCTTACCCCAGGACCCACACACCCCACCCTGGTCCAACCCACCCCACACACACTCAAAGAGGAGCCGGGGGTCTCATTGTAACACTCATTTTTATATAAATATTCGCAAGTCATGTTACAGAATATGCCCCACCGGGGAAAAAAGTCAACGTTAGGGTTTTGTTAGATTGACCCCTGCCTTCTAGGTTGGGCCCCAGCCTGGAGGCGCCTGCTGCTTTGGGAAGGCTGGGGTTGCTGCCGTGAGGCTGCTGAAGAAGCTGCCTGTGTCGCCCACCCCTGGGCCGACCCCCTTCTTTGGTGTGTGGTACATGGTGACCTTCTCTGGCCACCCTTAGCCTGGGGCAGGGTTTTGGAGAACAGGGTTCAGGGAAGCAGGGCCCAGGAGTCCTGGGGGCACTTGGAAATGGGGTGAGGGGGACTGAGCCATTAAGAGGTGGTGGTCTGAGATTTAGAGGCTGAGCCTTTGGGGGTGGGGGCAGAGCGAACGGGAACATGTTGGGGGAACCAGAGCTGTCAGCCAAGCAGGAAGCTTCTGCCCTTCCCTCCAGCCCAGGTCCCCAGGTCCCGCCCCCTGTTGGTCATCTCCTGCTGGCCCCACCTTCCCAGGGAGAAGCCTGACTGTCCCTTCCCAGCTCTTCCCCCTGCAGTCCCCCTCCCCCACAGAGGCCAGAGGCTAGGAACACAGCACCAGTCTGAGGGTTTAATTAACCAGGAAGGGGACTGTTGGGAGGGGCACCCCTGTAAAAATGTACAAAAGGTCTTGGGGCTATGTGAAAGGGGTGATAAATATGTACATGGAACCCCCCTTCCTTGAGCCCCTCCTCCCCCAGCCCTCGGAGGGCATGAGGACTTGGGTGGTAGGTGAAGGGGAGGGGGCACTTTGGCCTCTGGCTTAGTGAGCCCTTGGGGAGGCAGGCCGAGGGCCTAGAGGCCCTTAGAGGGGCAAAGGTGTACCTCAGGAGGCCCCACGGCCCCTGATATGAGCCACACTCCCATGCACATGCCTCTCTCCCTCTCTAGAGGCTGTGACCTCTGCTCTCCCGGTGACCCTACACTCCATGTGATGCTTGGTCTCATGGGGGTTGAGGCTTCTGTTCCCAGGTTCCATGACCTCAGAGGCGGCTGGTAAGGTTATGACCTTTGCCCTCCAGCCCTGGCTTAAAACCTCAGCCCTAGGACCTGGTTAAAGGAAGGGGAGATGGAGCTTTGCCCCGACCCCCCCCTTCCCCTCACCTGTCAGCCCGAGCTGGGCCAGGGCCCCTAGGTGGGGAACTGGGCCGGGGGGCGGGCACAAGCGGAGGTGGTGCCCCCAAAAGGGCTCCCGGCGGGGTCTTGCTGAGAAGGTGAGGGGTTCCCGGGGCCGCAGCAGGTGGTGGTGGAGGAGCCAAGCGGCTGTAGAGCAAGGGGTGAGCAGGTTCCAGACCATACAGGCGGGCAGCGGCCACGGCCCCGGGTCCAGTTAGCTCCTCACCCGCCTCATAGAAGCGGGGTGGCCTTGCCAGGCGTGGGGGTGCTGCCAACCAAGTTGGCTCCAGGAAGCTAGCACAGCGATCTGGTGGGCTAGGGCCCAGAAACGGGGGCGGCCGGGGCCTCTCAAACAGCAGGTGAAGGCCCTGGGGCCCAGTGGCTGCTGCTGCGGCGGCGGCGGCGGCGGCGGCGGCGGCAGCGGCGGCGGCGGCGGCGGCAGCCTCCTCCTTCCGCTCTTCCTTTACCCGCACGGATTCCTTGGTTGGCCGAGGCCCCTCCTCACCAGCCCGGGCCTTGGGAGTAGCAGGAGAAACTCGGAGCTGGGGCCGTGAGAAGGGGAGGTCCCTGGAGGGCAGGCATGGGGAGAGAATGAAGTTCTCTACGGGCAGCAGGAGCTGAGGGCGGGGCAGGGGCGGGGCAGGGGCGGGGTGGGCGGGAGGCATACCTGTCCTTCTCCTCCTTGGTGATGGAGGGCTCCCTCCGCTCCACAGGCCGCTCCTTGTCTGAGCCTGGAGTCCGGGCGGCCTCAGGGGGCCGGACCCAGGCAGGAAAGGTCAGAGGACTGCGGTGCAGGCGGCCCCATGGGTCCGGTGGGGAGGCGAAGGCTGGTGGGGCCCCTGGGCTTTCTTTCTGGGCAAAGACGGCGCCGGAGTCTGGGCAGAGGGTGAAGCAGAGAGTGACAGGGGCCAGGAGTGGGAGGCCCCATTCAGGCCTCCTCCCAGACCCCCGCCTGAGCTCTCACCCCATGGCCGCAGCCCCCCGACCCCACCGCACCCGCACTCACTGAATGTGGGGCTGCCCAGGCCTCCAAAGGCCCCGTTGGAGAGGGCAGCCAGGGAGGCGAAGCTTGTGGGACGCCCAAAGGGATCTGTGGGAGGAAAGGGGGGTGGTCAGAGCACTGGGCAGCCGGTGCTGAGCAGGCACCAGGCCTGGCTGGGCAGAGGCAGGAGCGGCACCTGGAGTCCTCAGCTGCCTGCTTTCAGCAGCCGTGTGCTGAGCACTTCCTTGGGCCAGGAAGGTGTTGAGCTTTGACAGGCACCCTGTTGGTTAACCTCACAAAAAGCCCAAGAGGTGGTTAGGATCATGCCCACTTGAAGATGATGAAACAGGCTCAGAGAGGTGAAATGACTTGCCAGTGGTCATCTAGCCAGGGAACGGTACCAGCCCAGGGCTTCCTTGACATGAAGTCACGCTCTTCTCCCCCACTCCCCAACACCAGCCGCCTGGACCCATCACAGCAAATCTCCACTCCGCAGCAAGCCACTCGCCTGAAGACCTTGTTGGTTTCCCCCCACCTGACATGCAGGGCCCTTCCCGACCTGACCCTAACTTCATGCATGCGTCACACAGCCAGACAGAACAACTAACCTATCCCGCCACTGGAATGTCACCATGTCCCCAACCAGGAACATCTTTCTCCAAGCCACCAGGCTCAACTCCTCCTTGTCCACCCAAACCCAGGTGAAACCTCCCCAAGAAGCCTGCCAAGATCCTAGGAGTCAGTGGCCAAGCTCTCCCCTGGGCCAGCACGGCCTCCCCACCTTCCCCTTCCAGGTGGCGTACTGCCCCTGCCACTGGCTACTGGGAGACAGGGCTCCAGCTGGCAGAGACTAAAGTCGCCCTGCCCTTCCCTACTCATTTTACAGATGAGGAAATCAAGGCTCAGAGGGGGTAGAGTAACCTGCCCAAGGTCACTAAGCAAGTGGAACCAGGTCTATCCTGCATTCCAGCTGCCTGCTGGGTCTGATTTCCATCTCTTGGAAGTCAGGGACAAAGCCTGGGTTGCCCAATACGCCCTTGGCTCTTACCAATGTGGGTGCTGGGGCTCAGGAAGGGTCCGTGGGCCCCGGGAGCTGCCGTGAAAGGGTTGGCTGCAGCGTGGACGGCACCTGGGGCAGAGAGGTGGGAGATTCTGATAAGGCTGAGTGGGCACAAGCTGGGCCTCAGGCTATAGACAGGGAACCTCAGGTCCGAGGGGGCTGGCCAGACTCACCAGTCGCAGTGAAGAGGGAGGCCGGGTGGGAGAGCTCCTGCCCAGGGGGCAGGGCCCCATAGGGCCCCGGGAGGCAGGGCAGGAGGTCGTTCCGAAAGTCAAGCTTGTGGGAGTCACCCTGTGTGGGACACAGGGAGAGGGGCAGTACATGAGGAGCCGGTCTGGTCCCCATCTTGCTCTCTCACCCGTGGTTCCCCTCCAAAGGCTGGCCGGCACCCAGATGGGGCCTGGATGCCTATCTTCTGCCTCTCTCAGAGCCTTCTCTGAGCAGCCCTCTAATGAGCCAGAGAACTAAGGTGCCAGCCATAGAACTGTTCAGCAGTGATGGGGGACAGGAGAGAATGTTTCTGGCCAAGATTCTGCTGAGCTTTGTTGAGGGCCAATGCCCAGAGCTCAGTCCTCCCCTAACTCTGAGACCCACTCTCCCCAGCCCTCCGACCCCAGTACCTTCATTTTCTCCTGGTGTCTCAGGATCATGTAAGCCACACGCACGTGCATGGCACACCACTTCCCTGGTTTCTGCCGCCCCAGAAGGATGACCAGAAGGAAAGGGAAGGAAAGAATGTTCACTCATCATCCACTCCAGGCCTGGCTCTGGGCCCAGCCTCGCCACAGAATATCCCTAACTCATCATTCCTACAACCAAGGGATGACTAGGTTCATTTTACAGCCTAGGAAACTGAGGCTCAGAGAGATCAACTGCCTTGCCCAAGGTCCCATGGCCAGTTCCATCTGAGCCCAGGTCTGCAACTTGAAAGCCCTCACTCTGCTGTTCCACATCTGGCTGCCTCCATGTTCTGGGCTTCTCACTTATTCCCAAGCAAACCCCCCCTTAGCCAAACATGCTAACACCAGCCCCCAGCCTCATGCAGCCTGAAGTCCTCACATAACTCACCCTCAAAGGTGGCCGGAAATGGTCGGGGATCTGGGGATGGCAAAGGAGAGATGGGAGGCGACTCAGACCTGAGTCCTGGGCCAGGCGCCTCCCATCTCCACAGCATCCACTCACCCCCAACATGCCTGAGACACTGGGACTCCCTCAAACCCTTCCTGCTCAGGCCCAAACTCCTTTCCCCATCTCTCCCAGTCTAGGCATCTCTCCTCCAGCACAAGGTTTCTGAACCAAGCCCCAGGGAGGTGCCCTGCTGGAAGGCTGCAGGTGGTGAGGGGGCAGGCAGGACAGGTTTCTCAGAGAAGCTATCCTATTGCCAACTTTAGAGTATGGCGGTCTGTTTAAGATTTCTTTAGGAAAAATGCCTTTGAAGGAAGTTGGAAAACCTCTGGCCTAGTCTTCCCTGTAGGAAACTGGTCCTGTGCGTTTTACAATGTTCCCGCAGCCCTGGGGTCTACGCTGCTGCAAGTGCTAAGGGGAGGGAGGCTCTGGCTCTCCTCACTTCACCAAGGGGCAGCTTATCTTTTGTTTTCCGAACAGGGCTTCCTGGTATGATGTCATTTGGAAAAAAAGTGTTTTGTGACTTTATTAAAAAGTTTGAAAACCACTACAAAAACCACTGTCCTAATCATCTTATTCCTGGGACAAGCTCATGAAACTCTCATTCCTCATGCCTGGGAATGCCAGCTATTTACAGAAATTCCCTCTATTAGACACCTAGGAACACCCGATTGTGAACTCGAGGGAGGAATCAGCAGTTCACTCTCCTCGAGTCAGTTCTGTTCTCCCCGCAACACACCTTCCAGCTCCCCCAGGACCTGCCTTGGCCCCCTCACCTGTGTCCCCTTCTGGGAGAGCCCGCTCGGCACCGGCCCCAGTCGTGGTGGCAGCTCAGGGTTCGTGCTCTGGGAAAGGGCAGTGGAGGGATCAGACAGGAGAGCTGGCACCAAGCACAAAGGGGTCCAGAACCAAGCTGGGACACCGGGCAGGGAGGGATCACGGCTTTGGAGAAAACTGGGTGCAGCAGGGCAGGGCAGGAGGATGGGCACGACTTTGGGGAACGGGAGGAGGGTGCTCGGACCCGGCGTGTCTGGGTTTGTCAAGATGGTAGGCGGTGGTGGTGTCTGGATTGGGAGCTCACCTTGGGCTGGAAGGCCCCCTGCAGGGAGCCAAAGGAGACGGCCGGTGGGAGGCCCGGAGGCAGCCCGGGCACTGCGGGAGGGAAGGCCGTGTACGGCTGTGGAGAGAAGGGGGACTAGTCCAGGTGGGGGTGGAGGCGCAGCCCAAGTCCAGCCTGCCCGTCAGTCCACGGGCCTCCACCCTAAAGCCCCCCGGAGAAGCTGTCCCAGGCTCAAGGCTCTTGCTTTTGTGCTGAAGACTGGACCCCAGCAGTCAGGGTCACACGCATGGACGCATCCACGCCCACACCACACACCCCACATGCACACGCACACACACACTCACATTATGTCGGAAAAGGCCTTCCATCTTTCCTGGATATTTCTCAAACTAGGGAAGAGAAGGGAAGAGTAAGCTGCCAGCCAGGGACCCGGGCCTTCCCCCGGAAGCCATGCCCTCCCCTGAGGCCTCCGAGCCTCATCGCCGGCCCAATGAGGAGCTCACCATGTGGGGGCCGTGGGGTGGCAGCAGGCCTGGGGGATAAGGGGTGAAGTGCTGGTGGGTGTGCTGGTGGGTGTGCTGGTGCTGGTGGTTGTGCTGGTGGAACTGGAAGGCCAGGGGCCGGGCCGAGCCCCCTGCCCCCACCACCTCAGGGCCACCCTGGGCATTCAGGTAGCGAGAGTTCAGGTCCTGGCCGATCAGGTCCTGCTCTGTGGGAGGGGACGGGAGAAGGCTTTAATGCTATCGCCACATCAGCCTCCTTGGGCCCAGGTGACTGCCTTCCCTCTGGCCTCGAGCCGCTCCCTCCTCAAGCCCTGCTGTCTGCTGAGGCCCAGGTGCCCCAAAGCCAACTGGGCCCGAGCCCGGGGCAATGGCCCCCCACCCCCCAGCCAGGACCCCAAACTCACCAGAAAGGGCGTTAGCGGCTGAGGCCCCAGGGTGCCCTGGCACCTGCAGCAGGGGTGGGGGTGGGGGCAGGGTGGGACCAGGGGAGAACAAGGAGGGGTGGTGGGGTGGTGGGGGGGGCCGCAGCCCGGGAGGGGGAAAGCTGTGGGTGGACAAAGGCAGGGGCAGTGAGGGCGTTGGGGGCCGGTGGGTGAGCTGCGCGGACGAGGAGGAGGCAGATGAGGAGGAGGAGGACGAAGAGGATGATGAGGGGGGAGGCTGAGCCACGGGAGGGGCCGGGGCCTTGGGGGGCGGCCGTGAAGAGCTGGGGAGAGAAGTGGGGAGATGAGTGAGGGGTTGGGAGGTGCCAGCTCTGACGGGAGGGGGTCAGAAGCCTGGGTGATACAGTGACCCTGGTTCTCCAACACGGGAGGTGGCAGAACCCGGCCCCAGGACCGCCCCCTCCGAGGGAATCCGTTCTCAGACTGAGGTGCCTCCCACACCCAGCAACCCCCACTTCTCCCTGTCTAGGTCTCTGCATCCACACAGCTGCCTCTGCCATCTCTGGCCAGATGACTTTCCCTTTCTGACTCAACCACAGCACAGAACAGATCATTCATGTTGACGCTTAATTAGAACAAGCCACCTGGGGTCCCACCCTACAACAGTGGAAGCAGCACCACACTGGCCTGGCCTGGGAGTCAGGAGACCTGAATTCTAGGCCCATCTTGCCATGAATGCCCGGGGTGACCTTGAGCAAGTCACTGCCCCTCTCTGAGCCTTAGTTTTCTCAATAACAATGACAATGACAGTGACAAAATAGTGAGAGCATCAATAGTAAGTGTCAATAGTTCTTACCCTGTGGCGAGCACCTGCTGTAGGCCAAGTGCTGGCACCTGCTTTAAAAGCTAATCCAAGTTTCCAACATTCCACGCCACCTTCCCCACTGCTGCCCAGCACAGTAACCGTCTGAACTGCATCAATGACTTCTTTTAAGAACTCAAGTCAATTTCTTTTTTTTTTAACTTAGCCTCCCCCTAAGCAATCGCGTGTGAAATCAAGGGGCTGAGGCATGACACTCAGCTTTCTAAAGCTCACAAAAGCTAAATCAGGACTATTTTCTAAGTTTACTCACGTAAGACCTGAAATCATCCCATATATCACTGATGCTGAATGTACACACTTTGGGAAACACTGCATTCACTCGTAGTTAATCCTCACAACAGCTTTAAGATGAAAGTACTATGATTATTCTATTTGACATTAAGAGGAAATCGAGGCTCAGAGGGATTAAGTGACTTGTCAAAAATCACACAGCCAGGAAGCGTCAGAGCAAGAATTTGAATCTGGGTCTGACACCAAAGCCAGCGCTCTTAACCATCATGTCAGCATTTCCCAAAGTATGTTCGAAAGAACACTATTCCGAGCAGACTTGCCTGCCTGAAAAAACCTTCTCACCAGCAAATACAACTGGGAAACAGCACAGCCTGGATTCCCCTGCACGGGAATGTGTAACGGACTCAAATAAGTCTGCGGTCATCTCTTTCCATTTGTTTTTCTCAAACTTTTCAGCCTCAGAATCCTTTTTCAAGTCATACCCCACAGGTACCATCCTGTGTCCCCGCCACCAAATTGACCAGGCCCTTCTGGACCGCATCAACCCCCCAGACCACTCACCTGCCAGTGCTGAGGTCCAGGCTGCTGCCATACGGAGAAGTGCGGAGGCCGAAGGGTGAGACCCGAAGCTGCAGCTGGGGCTGGGGTGGGGGTGGCAGACTGGGGGTGGCCGGCAGGGGTGCAGGGGGTGAGACAGGAGGCCGAGGGACCGGTGGAGGCGGCGGCTCCTTTGGGGGGAAAGGCACTAGCAGCGGGTCGGGCCCCGGGGGCTGTTCTTGGCTCCGCTCCAGGCCCGACACTTTAGGGACCACGGAGAGTTTTGCTTCACAGTTCCCATTGAAGGCGCCGTGGGGGCCCGAGGCTGTGGGGCAGGATGGCAGACATGTTCAGTTGAGGCTCATGCTCACCCCACTGCCCTCCCATGCCTCCAGCCCCAGACCTTGGGACAAACCTTTGCTGGTTGAGACAGTAAAGGATGGGTCGAGGTCATCATCGGAGACCTAGGGAAGAAGGGCAAGGGATAGAGTTAGGTTGTGGGTGGGCCAGGCCTCCACCCAGGAAGGCCAAATAGCCTCTGGAGGCTGCTAGGTGGTAGTGGCAGGTCTGTTCCTTCAGTTTAGCTGAGATCCATCAAAGACTGAGCTCTAGGGGGCTGAGCCTGGAGAAAAAGCAGAGTGGAGTAGCTGACCCTAAGAATCCGATAGGCCAGGAGGACTAAATGGAGACAGCGTTGAAGCAGCAGAGAAGCAGGCAAACCAAACCAAAACGTCAGAGGTCACTAGCTGCTGGCCCACAGGCCTCCCTGGCTTACAGATTTATTTGGTCCACCAGCGCTGGTAAAAGTTTTAAACCAACTGCAGATATTTAAGAATCTGGAGATTCCTCATTAAAACTCAGGCTTGCAGATTCCCTCAAGAATGGGCCCCCTGTTCTGGTAGCAACAATCAGCCTAGACAGATAGAGATGGATGAAGGAAATGGACAAGAACTCTCTGGTTCACCACAGTCCTATCCAGCCAACTTTTGCAACGAAAACAAGACACACATCAGGGAGCGCAAATTGAGTTACTTACACGGGCCCAATAGGTAGAGCATTAACTTTTAGAACATACTATCTCACAACAAGCAAATTGCCCCTAAGGATAAACTCAAATACACCTTTATGGGCTGAGTCCCTACACTGACTACAATGATTTAGTGTTCTCACTACTCTATCTGTGGTCTCTGCTCAGACTTGAATCTAGATCTTCATTCTAAGATGGGCAGAAGGCCCATCTCAGTGCCACAGCCACTCTGGGTTTCTGTGGAGAACCAGAAGTAGCTCAAGGGCTTTGGAAAGGACAGTATGCCAAAGCATGGACCCTCCATTCCTTGGTCAGCTAACCCTAGTCACCAAAAGAAAAAATGACGCCATTTACCCTCCCAATCCACCCCGTTCCTCCCAAAAACCTAATCCTGACTCAACCTAAGCCATGTTTCTCACTCAAGGGAAGGCTGTCTGCTGCACGTAGAAGGCCTTTATGCTGCAGTCCCTTTTACAAGCAGTGACACTGCCCACCCAAGCTCTAGCCCCACTCACCCTCTCGTCCAGATCACTTTCCGCGTCACACTGGGGAGAAGGAAAGACAGAGGTATCACGAGAGGGAAGAGGCCCAGGGTGGAGTGGGGAGGGGCCAGGACAGGTGGATAGCACTTACTATGTATCCAGCTTCCAGAGAGTGACGGGAGGACGCCTGAGGAAGACCAGAGTCCAGAGGTGAGGGAGGCGGCTGCTGAGGCGGCTGGGAAAGTCGCAGTTCCCAGCAGGGCGCTCACGGGCCTCCAGGATCTACTCTCAGCCTCTCCTTCCAGTTGCTTTTCCCACCACTGCCCACCCGGGTCCCAGTGCTCTCGCCATTCCCTAAATACACCGGGTCCTCACGTCTTCGTGCTCTTGCCCAAAACAACTTTTCCCCGTGTCTTTTCTCAGCAAACTTCTGACCATACTTCAGGACCTGACTAAGACATCCTAGGGGGCTTTCCCCAACCACAATTCTCCTCCCATCCCCCAGGCAGCACAAGCGGCTTCCTCATGTGGGTTTCTGTAGCATCTCTCCCCATCTTTGTCTTCTGTAGCTTCTCAAATTAAGGTTTAGGTGTTTGCTTGCTGGCTATTTCTTTCCTGCTGGACTGCCACCACCTCGAGGAAGGGCAGGGACCACAGTTAATTTATGACCCAACTAAGTTCCTTTGACGCCTCTCTGAATTATCAAAACGTTTGAAGTAGACACAGAACCAGGCAAAAATAGGTGCACCTGACTGCAAACAGGCCTTTGTCAGACCCAGATGAGTGAGGGCTCAAATTTGCCCTGCTTGCCTCTTTGCCCTTAGAGACTGGGGTCTCTGTTTACAAGGGGCAGTGGCGTTGCTGATGAAAAACGGGGCTGTGGGAAATACATTCTGCCTAAAGAGTTTCAAGGGACAAGCTCACCTCTTTTCTTCTCCGCTTATTGGGCCATTTTCGGGCCCGATCCCCAGGAGGCCGGCCAGGCTCTCGATCAGAGCTGTCCTCTGGCTCCCCGGTGGCCCCACTGGAGCCCCCCCTCTTCCGCTTCCCAGAATGCTTCAGCCGATGTTCCAATCGCTCTGGGGGCTGAAGAGATGCATCCTTCTGTGGAGGAGGAGGTGGAGCTGAGGTGGATGGAAAAGGGCAAGCTCCCGACCCCTCTAGGGGTGACCAGGCTGCCGAAGTACCCCTCGGGCCGGGAAACCGGGTCCCCAGAGGCAAGCTCTACCTCCTCCCACCCCAGGGCGGGGCAGAAACCTGGCCAGAGGAGCCGGTTGCTCTGGTTTGGGGTGCCAGCATTCCCCCCTCAACTCCACCCACTAGGGGCACTGAACCCTCCTTGCTGCCCCTCGGAAACCCCCAAAGCCCCCCAGCCCCATTAGGCCCCACCTGCAAGGCCTCGAGGGTGGCGAAGCTGGCGATGGCGAAGCCATCGATCAAGTCCTCCTCCTCCTCTTCCTCCTCCTCAGGCTCCTCCTCGGCTTCCCCGTCGTCTGCGCCCCCCTCCTCCTCCTCCTCCTCCTCTTCCTCCCCGCGGCTGCCCGAGCCGGCAGGCCGCTTCCGAGCTCGGGGTCGCGGGGGTCGAGGTCTCGGACGGGGCCGCCGGCGTCTCGGGCCCCCAGGCCGCTCTCCAGACGAAGCTGACGACCAAGGCCTGGCGGGCGGCGGCGGCGACGACGAGGACGAGGAGCCACGCGGGGCGGCCAACAGGGCCCGGGGCGCGTCGCCGCCTGGACCTCGGCGGCGCCGCTGCTCCCGGTCTCGGTCTCGGCGCGAGCAGCGCCGCCGTCGGCGCTCCCCCTCCGCTGCCCAGCCCGGGCCCGGGGCCGCGGCCGCTGCCGTCTCCATGGCGACCACCCTCAGCGCCGCATCCGGAGGCGGCGGGGCCCGAAGCGGCCTGTCCGCAGGCCCGGGGTCGCAGGCGCGGCGCTGGCGGCTGCACAGGGACGAGAGGGCCACGGCTTCCCCTTTAAAGCCGGATCTGCTGGCCCCGAGCTTGCCCCAAGGCCACGGCCCGGGGAGCCGGCGCCGCCCCCGGGGCGACAAGCCCGAGGGCCCCCCCTGCGGGCTCGGCGGGGCCGCGACGGCGAAAACGGGGCGGCCGTCCCTTTAAGGCGAGGCCCCAAGTTGTCCAGCTCCCGGCCCCTTTAAGACGACCCGACAGTGTCCGGCGGCCTAGTGCGGTGGCCGCCCCCTGCCAGGGGTCGAGGCAAGTCTCCCCGAGGAAGAGGAAGGGCCACCCCTTTAAAAGGGGCCGAAAGCTCGCCCCGAAACGCAGACCTCCCCTTTAAAAGTGTCTCAAGTCCTCCGGCTCAAAGAGGCCACCCCTTTAAGGAGTCCAGGGTCCTTCAAACAGCAGGCCGTCCCTTTAAGGGCTCGGAGTTAGTTTCTAGTCCTCCACAAGCGGCCACTTCCCCTTTAAGTTGAATTTAAAAGACTTCTTGCGTGTGGGGGAGGAGGAGGTAAAGAAAAACCCCACTCGCCCCAGTTCTCCCAACGGCACAGTTCTCAATTTGTCAGCGTCTGTTCGGCGGCTTCCCCTTTAAGGCTGGCGTTGGAGTCCGCCGAGTTCAGTGGCCACCCCTTTAAGGAGATTTAAAGGGGCCTCCTCCGGGCCCAGCTCCTCCAGCCTCCGCCTCCGGTCGCCATGAAAGGCGCGAGGCGGGGCGGGGCCGCGAGGCCAGCCCTCCAAAGCCCCGGATGTGAGGCAACGGTGACGGGTACGGCTCCTCTGTCCGCCGACAGAAAAGTCTCTTCCTCCTTTCCTCCGTCTCTGTCCGACTTGGGCCTTAGGGGATCCGGAACGGCCGATGGGCAGCGTGGGAGATCCAGCGCAAACTCCTGTTGTCTCCTTTGGAGTCTTAGGGCGCTTCTCCGCCAGGACTTCCCTGCCCCTCCTCCCTCTTCCTCCTCAGCCTACGCCTCCTTCCTCTCTCGGCCTCCTCCCACTCTCCGCCCCCTTCCCCTCACCCCCCACGGGTGCAGTCGCTGATAGGCTGGGAGGGCTACGTCAAGACGAGGGGCGGAGCCAAACCCGAGGGGGTGGGTGCATGTAACCACCCTCAAATCTTGGATTGGGTTACGTCAGATTGGCTCCGCCCTTCTCCCAGTCTTGTGACTCGACTGGTTAGAAGTAGGTGTTTGGGGCGGTTCCCCCAGGGCCCCGCCTCTTCCTGCTGTTTGTTTATTGGCCAGTCTCCTGATGGCGTCAGGCGAGGGGCGGAGACGCGGGGCCTGAGGCGTTGGGGGCGGTTGGCCGCCGGGGGGCGCGCGGCTGCGAGAGGTTCCGTTCTACAGCCAGTTAAGTTATCGCCGCCTTTCCGCCGCTCGGCGCGGCCCACAGACAGCCCGGCGTCTCGCGCACGCGCGTGGCGGCGCCGCTGTCAGGCTGGCTGGTCGCGGGTCGTTCCGCGGCCCGGGGTGGCCCGAGCGGCCGCGTGCTGTGCCCGCGCCGGGCGCAGGAACAGGCAGCCGCGTCCCTTCCAGGCGCGGCTGCTGGCAGCGGTCCCGAGTGCTAGCAATTCGAAAACGCCTTGCACTTGCATGAGCGCTTCTCCGCGTCTGTGACCGCGTTTGGTAATAATTCCACGAAGGAGATGCTGTCAGCCCCATTTTACTGGGACGGAAAGGAATGCGCGCACAGACGGGCTGGTAGTCTCCTAGCCACGTCTATGTTCAGCCACTGCCCTGTGATGCCTCTCAGTTATGAAAGATGCACCCCACTGCTCAATGCTATTGGCTTAAAAAAAAGAGAAAGCCATTTCTGGCCTCCGGTTGCCCGGATTACCGTTTTAAAAGTGGACAGCGCGCTGACATGCCTACCTTGCTTTCTCGTCCATAAAATGACTAATTCCCTGTCGCAGGGACATGTACAGGTCAAGCACCTATGGCAGTCGTCGTGAGTGCTTCATTATGGCCCATTACTCTTAGCTCTTTTTTTGTTTTTTGGGGGGACAGAGTCTGGCTGTGTCCCCTAAGCTGGAGTGCAGTGGTGCGATCTCAGCTCATTACAACCTCTGCCTCTCGGGTTCGAGTGATTCTTCTGGCTCAGCCTCCTGAGTAGCTGGGATTACAGGTACGCACCAAGATGCCCAGCTAATTTTTGTATTTTTAGTGGAGATGGGGTTTCACCATGTTGGCCAAGCTGCTCTCGAACTCCTAGCCTCCTGTGATCCACCTGCCTCGGCCTCCCAAAGTGCTGGAATTACAGGCGTAAGCCACTGCACCTGGCCTAGCCGTAGCTCTTGAATCCAGCAGCAGGTCCTCGCCTGCATGTTAGCAGGAATTCAGGGCCATCTTTATCTTCAAGGCCTTGACCCACTATAGGCCTTTCAGTCTCCTTGATATAAATGAATTGGGAGAACCCAGACCAGGGTCTAAGGTCACAGAATCATCTGGCACTGATTCAGAAGTGTCCCTCCACACAGGAGAATCCTCTAATCAAGAGACTATCTCTAGGCCGGGCATGGTGGCTCATGCCCGTAATCCCAGCTTTGGAGGCCAAAGCAGGCGGATCACCTGAGGTCAGAAGTTCGAGACCAGCCTGGCCAACATGGTGAAGCCCAGTTTCTACTAAAAATACAAAAATTAGCGGGTGTGGTGGCCCACACCTGTAGTCCCAGATACTTGGGAGGCTGAGGCAGGAGAATCGCTTGAATGCGGGAGACAGGTTGCAGTGAGCCAAGATCGTGCCATTGTACTCCAGCCTGAGTGACATGAGTGAAACTCCATCTATATCTATCTGTCTGTCTGTCTATCTATCTGTCTATCTATCTATCTATTTACCTATCAGTCAAGTGACCACTTCACCCCCTCCCTGTACTCTGTACCCAACCCCTGTCACCATCTCTGGCACCAGCCCCAGTTCCCAGACCTTTGGGGGCCAACGTAGAAACATCAGCCAAATCAATCTTAAACTTAGCTAGAGATACAAAAGAATCAGAAACATATCGAAAACTTTACTAGAAATATAGAGAAAAAAAAATAACTGCCTGGGAGGTTTCCCGTCCCTTCAGGATGGATGACCAACAGATGGGGCACCTAGGTCCAGTGGGGCTGCTCCCGATCTACTGTTTCTTCCTCCAGGAGCAAGGCATCTAGCTCCTGCAGCCGCTGCTGGAGCAGGGGGCCCACATCAGGGCTGGGGGCCACACTGGGAGGAACAGTCCTGCCCCCTGCAGCCCGGACCCCACGGGACGGCCTTCGTGATCGAGGAAGGCTGCTGTCCCGAAATTCCACAGCCCGCCGGAGCTTCCTTGAGCTGGTGAAAATCAGAGTCCCATTGCGCTCCCGGGGTTCCTCGAAGATGGTCTCAAAGGTCCTGAACAAGGCAGGGAGAGGAGCTGGTTATCAGGGTGCCCCACAGCTCCAGATTTCCCTCTGTCACCCTCAAGCCTTCCAAATGTCTCACCTCCTGGTTGTGGGTGATTGGTAATTCTTGTTGGTGTAAATTTCTTCCAAGCTGAACTCCTTCTTGTTCAACCTGTGAGCAAAGAGCAGAGGCCACTGAGAAACGTTGGGCCAGTGGGGCCTGAAGGGACAGGTAAGGCCTGGTCTGTATTTCAGTTTCTGGGACATGTCAGGGCCAGGAGTGCTACATAAGGCAGACAGGCAATTTTGAGCACAAACCATCCCCACACCGAATTGAATCCTCCAGGCTGGACTGTGCTCCCTGAGGGGAGACAAAGCTGTACTTCAGGGGACATAAGCCTGCATCTGTTTGGCCAAGACTGCTCAATGCCCAGTGAGCCCCTCACCTGATTGGTCGAGGCAGTCCCATTGGTGTAAGGTTTAGCTGAGGACGGGCTGGTGTTCTGCGTATTCTGAATCGAGAAACCTTTCCCATGGTCTGCAAAAATGGGGCAGAGGATGAAAGAGTGACATGGGCTCAGGCCCCCACTAGTCTCTTCTACCCGATCTGACTGCCTACCTTGGTCTCAGGGTCTGAAAGCACCTGGTCCTTTGAGGCTCTTGGCTCCTTCCCTTTGGTTGAACCCAACCTGCCAAGAAGGTCAAGGCTCAGGGACAAACAGGATTCACTGCATTATCCCCCGTCTCCTGCCCACTGGATACTCAGGGAAGGAGGCTGGGACCAGGCTGCGGCCAGACTTCAAGGGGGTTTTTTGAGAGCACTACCTGGGTTCTGCTGGTTCGGAGAAGGAGGAAGTGGATGCCGTGGACGAGCAAGATGTGGCGAGAGAAGGGGAGGCTCCCACTCCTCCGAGAGGGAAGACCTCTTTCCGGAGACAGGGCCGAGGGGGTGGCGGGGCTCGGGCCATTTCCCCACCACCCACAGTGTGCCGCCGCGGCCGTGGCCGGCTTGGTTGGGGTGGAGCAGGTGGCCAGGTGCAGGTACCTGGGCCAGGGGGCCCCAGATCAGGGCAGGAGTAGCTTCGGCCCAGAGAGGGCTTAGGGAGAGGTGCTGGGGTATTGTGGTCCTGAGTCCGCCACTGGTGGATTGGGGGCCGGGGGCTGACAGACGCAGTGCCCTCAGCAGCCCCAGACTGCTCGGCCTCTGAGATGGCGATCTTCAACTCCAGCTTCATTGGGGGGGACGGGGGTGGGGGCTGTGGGGTTTTGTTGGGCGTGAGGAAGATGTCAGCAAAGCTCTCCAGCTTGGAGCGGACGGAACGGAAGAGCGGGGCCAAGCCCCAGGGACTGAGGCGGGGGCGTAAAAGGCTGGACGGTGGTGGGGTGGATGGGAGCTCCAGAGCAGGATCTGGGGCTGAGGAAAGGAGAGGGTCACAGGTGGATATTCCTTGGCTGCAGTGTCTCAGCCCCTCCCCACATGCTCAACTTTGTGCACAGGGGAATTAGCCCACCCTTAAAACACTAAGTTCTGCATTTAAGAATTGAACTTCAAGCCTCTGACATCGACATCCCATCTTCATATACCAAGCCCTGCCCTGGGAGGCAGTTTAAGCCCTATCCCCACCTCTGTACCTGACACTTCCAAGCTCAACTAGGATGTTCCAGACCCTGAAGTCTCATCCGATCTCTACCCAAGTCCTTACCTGGTGGTGGGTTCTCCGGAGGGTCTGCAGGCAGAGCAGATGGCTGGAATGGGGGTTCTAGGTCCCTGGGTGGAGGTGTTGGCTGGCGAACTATCCTCATGGGCTCAGCTCTGGGGTGAAGGGGAAGGTAAAGGCTAGGGGAACTTCCAGGTATCCCACCTGAGCCAGCAACTCCCCTATCCCTTAAAGCTTCCTCTTTTTGTTTTGAGACAGAGCCTTGCTCTGTGGCCCAGGCTGGAGTGCAGGGGCACAATCTCAGCTCACTGCAGCCTCGAACTCCTGGGCTCAGGCAATCCTCCCACCTCAGCCTCCCAAGTGACTAGAACTACATGCATGGACCACCACATCCAACTAATTTAAAACAATATTTTTTCTGAGCATGGTGGTTCTCGCCTGTAATCCCAGCACTTTGGGAGGCCGAGGTGGGTGGATCACCTGAGGTCAGGAGTTCAAGAGCCTGGCCAACATGGTGAAACCTCGTCTGTACTAAAAATATAAAAATTAGCTGGGCATGGTGGCAGATGCCTGTAATCCCAGCTACTCAGGAGGCTGAGGCAGGAGAATCGCTTGAACCCGGAAGGCGGAGGTTGCAGTGAGCCGAGATCGCACCATTGCACTCCAGCCTGGGCAACAGAGCAAAAACTCCGTCTCAAAAACAAACAAATAAATAAACAAAACGTTTTGTAGAGATATGGCCACAGTGATGTGGTTGCCCAGGCTGGCCTCAAACTCCCTGGCTCAAGCGATTCTCCTGCCTTGGCCTCCTAAAGTGCTGGCATTAGGCATGAGCGTGCCCGGCCCCTTAAGGCTTTTTAAGGTGCCACAAGGAAGGATTGGATCAATCAGTCCCGATGCCCCTAGCTCTGGCTACCTGGATGATGGCTGTTGCCTGGATCCTTTGATAATCCCTACTCCAGCCCTCTCACCTTTGTGCTGGGATGATGAAGTTGGGGGTCTCATCAATGAAGCCCTGGATAAAAATAGGGGATGTTTGTGGGGAGGCAGGGAAGCCTCCTTAGTGCCCCACATCCTGACTCTTTCAGTTCCCGGATACCTGCTTGGTTTCACGCCAAGGACGTTTTTATATATATAGTCTTTGCTCAGGCAGTGTCTGCCATCTAAAATGCCATCCTCCTTACCCCAAGAAAAACCCACCTAAGACTCAGGCCTCCTACCCTTCTTCTATCCCTGCTGGAACCCAGCAGAACCCTTGACATCCGTACTCGCAGTTCCCATACCTCCGCTGGGGGTCTAGGACTGGCAATGTCTTCCAGCATCACCACCAGGGTGGGCTGGGGGGCCCGGTCCACCTTTTGTGAAGGGCCCTCCTCTGGGCCAGGGGTTGTCCTTGATCGCCGCCTCAGGGTGGAAGAGGTCCGGTGGATGCGGCTCAAGGGCTCGCGACACAAACACAGAGGGTCGGGAGGCCTAGCGAGGGAACAGGAAGATTAAAATGGCTCAGCTGGGCCCTCGGCGTACCCCCATCCTGCCATGCTTACCTGGCCTGCGAGGACCACCTGGCCTGCCGGGGTGGTGAGGCAGGCGGCTGCCTGTGGACACGATCCTGACGGTAGCTGTGGTGCCGTGGGATGGAGGTCTCCTTTGAGGGCACCACGGGGACCTGGAAGAGAAAGAGGTGTCAAGAGCAAGGTGATAGAATGAGGCTGGACGGGACAAGGTCTCCCTGTGCCTAACAGAGCCCTGAGCCACAAACATAACAGAGATTGGGGCTAGAATTCACTCGGATCCCAAGAGAAGAGCTGAATTGGACTGAATTAGGGGCCAGATATTAAGAGTCCTAAACTGCAGGTGTGGGACCTGGGTAATCTCATCCACGATGTTTAGAGAAATGAAAAAGACAGGGTGAGCTAGGGTGGGTCACTGCCTTTTTTGGGCCACAGTTTTTCTTATCTGTGCAGTGGAGTCAAAGACCTCAGCCTGCTTCCTAAGGAGGCTGGGCTGGGAAGAAAGGAGAAGAGTTTCAGACCGGCACCGTGGCTCATGCCTGTAATCGCAATACTTTGGGAGGCAGAGATGGGAAGATCGCTTGATGACAGTTTGAGACCAGCTTGTGCAACATAGCAAGACCCTGTCTCTAAAAAAAAAAAAAAAAAAAAAGATAGAAAAAAAAAAGCAGAAGAGTTTCTCAGAGTTAGAGGGATGTGGTTCCAGCCCAAAATCGTTGGTGGGGGGAACAGGCACTGCCCAATTCTAGGTTGGAGTAAGTGGGAGCCAAGCAGGACTCTAGCATAAGGGAGGCTGCCTGAGGGCTAGGTACAACAATGATGGATTTGGACTTCAGTTATCCTCAGCAGGGATCTGGCCCGAGTCTGGTAGTGAGGAAAATCATGGGGGAATAAAGGGTCTCTCGGTTCAGGGGGCTCACCATGTGAACAGCCATGACATCTTCCAGCACCACGGCCAGGACCCGCCGAGAGGCCTTTTCCAAGGGAGAAGGGGCCCCCGGGAGCTGCAGCCTCGGCCGTTTCGGGCTCCTGGCTCTCCATAATGCTCGAGTCAGAGGCTGGCGGCACAGACGCGGCTGGCCAGGCGGGCTGGAGGGTGAAAGCAGAGGACGGTCGCCCGAACCTGTCGCTGGCTCTGTAGTTTCCCGGCACGGTCGCCAGGATCCCCATCTCCCGGGGTCAAGACAGGCGGGCCGGGTGCGCTCTCACCTGGAGTCCCCGGGCAAGTCCATGGGAGACGCGGCGGCTCCGGGGGGTCCCTGGGGAATCCCAGGCTGCGGCCTGGGGTAAGGGGGGAGCGGGGGAGCGAGGGGTGAGGGCCGGCCCCTTCCCTGGGGCTCCGCCCTTCATGGTCCTCCCGCGGCTCCCCGTAGCCCAGCGGCCGCAGCCCTGGGGCGCGAAAGGGCGCCCCCGGCCGGTCGCCCGGAGCGGGTGTCCTCCCGCTGCCACCGCCTCGATCAGCGGATCACTCGCGCCCTGCCTGGCACCTGCCGCCAGAACCCAGAATGCAGCGGCCCCAGTTCTCCCTCGGCCTGAGCCTCCCGAGGCCTTTGTCCCTGCAGATTATGCCCCGGGATCCACGGGGATCCCGGTCCTGGGAGGCTATTTCCGCTGGATCCCTCTGCGATCCTCCTCTCCCAGCGGGTAGCCGAGGACTCCAAAGCAATACTCCACACATCGACGACCCTCCATCCCACCAGATCCCCTAGACTGGATCCCTGAGGAAAGAATCCTACAGCGCGGTTCCGCCAATCAGACGCCGGGCGAGGCTTCTCCTTCCCCTGTAAGCTTCAGCGCCGCAAAGCTCCGCTCAGACAGGGGCGGCCCGAGCTGGAGCATCTCCGAACTCAGCGTAGATCCCCAGGGATCCACTGTCAAGCAGATACCCCCTTCACTCCAATCCCGGGAGGTCCCGCCCACAGACGCCCCCTCCCTCCTCGCGTCCCCGCCCAGCGGTCTCCCCCGGCCCGGGACCAGATGGTTCAGAAGTTTCCTTCCCCGCCCCCACTCCCGCCCTCTCTCCTGCCACTCCTTGCCCTCCCCCAAGCGCTGCTCACCGCCGCCTCCCGTGGATCCCGGGTCTTCCGCAGCTCCCACCTCTGGCTCCTTTAAAACCAAGCTTACCCAACGCTGCCCAACCGCCGATGGCCTTCTTCTCGGAGCCTCTGGACATCGCCCAATCGCCGGTCCCCGTCTTCCGGAGTGGTGAGAAACTAAGTGAAGCCACCTGGCGGCCATCATCCCTAGGGGCACGAAGCCAAACTGAGTGGCGCCGCCATGATGGTTGAGGGCAGATGTCTTAGTCCTCGTTGAACCGTAGTGGACCGGGTGGCGTCATCTTTTGAGGGCCATATACAATGCCAGGTTTCTTGAGATGTTGAGGCAACCGATTGAAGCTAGAGTGCTGCCACGTTTTTTAAGGGCATCTTCCGGTTCTTTCGTTCTTAGGCCAATAAACGTCGACTGAGTGCTAACGATATGTGGAATTCCCAATTTCCTAGAGTGGCCTCGTTTGAGGAAGGTTCCGGCACCTTCTTGGGTTCCTAAATTGGGTTCCCACGGCCCAGGGTCCGAGTTTAGGAGAGGGTGGCGGAGGCCCTGAGTCCGAACACCCAGGATCAAAGACGGGCTGGTGCGGCCTGTGGCTCCGTTGCTGGCGCCTTGTCCTGGAGAGATGGGGCCGAGCCGAAGTGGGGAGGAGACTGGGGGCGCTGAGCTTGACTTCCCCTGAGTGTTGCCTACTTACTTCTTCCTAGAAGAGTGGGGGTGCCAGCGGTCCGCGCAGAGGTCTATAGGACGGGGGCGTCTTTGCAGGAGGCCAAGAATATACCTTGGCTTGCTCGTGGGGCCCGGCTCTCAGGAACCACTCTCTCAAGAGGGGCCTGCATGATGGGGGAGGTGTAAATAGTCCTGAGGAGTAAGGGATCAGGGTGGGACGCAGCTGCTTGTAGGAGCTGCGTCATGGACCTTTTACCGGGAGCTGGGCTATTGGTGGGGAGGAAGTGGGCATGTAGTGGCTTCTTGCAGCACTATGAAGTTGCCCTGACTGCTTAACCAAAGCCCATGTCTGCACTCTTTCTCCTTCCCCAGATTCCCTGGTCCAAACCAGTCCTTCTTTTCTTTTTTAATTTTTTTTTTTTTAATTTGAGGCAGGATCTCGCTATGTTGCCCAGGCTGATCTTGAACACCTGGGCTCAAGTAGTCCTCCCGCCTCAGCGTCCCAAAGTGCTGGGATTACAGGCGTGAGCGCCCAGCACCAGTCCTTATTTTGTTTTCTTAACAGAACGAGAGACCATGAAGCCTAGAATCCTGGGTCCGAGATAAGGTGCAGAGGTGCTTCCTGGTTTAGGTGTCATAATTCTTTCTCAGGGGATTGAGTGATGAAAGTGATAAAATGGCCGGGTGTGGTGGCTTACACCTGTTATCCCAGCACTTTGGGAGGCAGAAGATAGCAGATCACTTGAGGCCAGGAGTTCAAGACCAGCCTGGCCAACATGGCAAGACCCCATCTCTACAAAAAAAAATACAAAAAAATAAGCCAAGCATGGTGGCGCACTCCTGTAGTCCCAGCTACTCAGGAGGCTGAGGTGGGAGGCTCTCTTGAGCCTGGGAGGTCGCAGCTGCAGTGAGCTATGATTGTGCCACTGCACTCTAGCCTGGGCGACAGAGACCGTCTCAAAACAGACAAACAAACAAGGGATGATATGGAAAGAGCATAATCGGGAAGAGCTTATGTGGGAAATGGAGGCTCCCCAGCTCTGTCCCTAAGGACTCATGCAGAGAGACGTTCTTCCAGGACTACAGCATCTCTGTAACAGGAGGTCCGCTGGGTCCTCTGGAAACCCATTCAGACTTCTGGTGGGAGCGGGCCGTCGTGGTTCTTCCACGTAGAGGTGTTCTGTCTCCCTCTGGATCAGGGCTGGCAGTATGGGTGCCTGAGGAGGTACAATGATGTTTCATCCAGCTGTGAGTGCTTGGAGATTCTTCCAACCTTGCCAAATTAAGAGCTAAACCCCACAGGTGCTTTTCAGGCCCCAGGGCAGGAAAAACCTTCAAAAGCAGAGCAGGCCTAACCTGAGTTTTTAGGTATTTTTTGTTTGTTTGTTTTTTGTTTTTGAGATGCTCTGTCGCCCAGGCTGGAGTGCAGTGGCGCAATCTCAGCTCACTGCAACCTCCGCCTCCTGGGTTCAAGTGATTCTCGTGCCTCAGCCTCCCAAGTATCTGGGACAACAAGTGCTCACCACCACGGCCGGCTAGTTTTTTGTATTTTTAGTAGAGACGGGGTTTCGCCATGTTGGCCAAGCTGGTCTCGAACTCATGGCCTCAAGTGATCCACCCGCCTCGGTCTCCCAAAGTGCTGGGATTACAGGCATGAGCCATCACGCCCGGCCCTAATCTGAGTTTTGATTCTCTAGGTCTCTTGAAGTCAATGACACCAAGGGTAAAAGAGGTAGTCCAAAGAAAAGTCCTGGACCTGAGTATTTGGTAGGAAGAGCCCACCTGTGTGACCCTAACTTGGGGTGCTAGAGTTCATCAAATGGAAGTCTAAGGTAGACTGTGGTAGTCTTGGCCCTTAGCCCAGGCCAGCAAATGTGAGCCCTCATGATCTTGTGGTCTCACCTCTGCTCTTTTTGTGACTTCCCATTTCAACAACTTTACTTTGCCCACTGCCTACACAGGTGGTGGACACACTGTGGGGTGTACCCCAGTGTATGCTGATGCATTAGCAAGAGGGCCCCACACAGCCTCCAGTGGGGCTGCTGGTGTGGCCGTGGGTGCACTTCAGTGTGTCGTTATTCAGAAACTCGGTCCGTTTAGACTCTGGGCGGCCCATCTTTCTTTTTTCTTTTCTTAGACAAAGTCTTGGTCTGTCACCCAGGCTGGAGTGCAGTGGTGTGATCATGGCTCACTGCAGCCTTGACCTCCTGGGCTCGAGTGATCCTCCCACCTCAGCCTTCCGAGTAGCTGGGATCACAGGTGTGCACTGCCACACTCAGCTAATTTTTTTATTTTTTATTTTTTTGAGATGGAGTCTTGCTGTGTCACCCAGGCTAGAGTGCAGTGGCACGATCTCAACTCGCTGCAACCTCTGCCTCCCAGGTACAAGCGATTCTCCTGCCTCAGCCTCCTGAGTAGCTGGGATTACAGGCGTGCACCACCATGCCCAGCTAATTTTTGTATTTTTAGTAGAGACAGGGTTTTGCCATGTTGGCCAGCCTGGTATCAAACCCCTGACCTCAGGGGATCTGCCCCCCTTGGCCTCCCAAAGTTCTGGGATTACAGGCGTAAGCCACTATGCTCCACCAGTGATATATATATATTTTTTAATTTTTAGTATAGACAAGGTCTTGTTATGTTGCCCAGGCTGGGCTCAAACTCCCGGACTCAAGAGATCTTCCTGCCTCAACATCCCAAAGTGCTGGGATCACAGGCGTGAGCCACCATGCCTGCTTCCCTGAGAGTTTAGAGTTAATATCACTGCATTTATATCCCTATGTGCAAGATTATCACTGGGCACTGGGTCTGCTGCTTTCCTCAACTTCAGTCCCTCTCCACCCTGAAGTACTTGGTTCAGCCAAGTTTCAGCACATTCCTGCCAGTTTAACTCTCCTGATGAGGAGCTTTCTAGACTTCCCCCAGGGGCTCCTCTACTTTAGCTAGCTACCTCAGGTTGCTTTTTTTTTTTTTTTTTTTTTTTTTTGAGACAGAATCTTATTCTGTCATCCAGGCTGGAGTGCAGTGGCTCAATCTCGGATCACTGCAACCTCTGCCTCCAGAATTCAAGCAATTCTCATGCATCAGCCTCCCAAGTAGCTGGGACTATAGGCACATGCCTCCACACCCGGCTAATTTTTTTTTTTTTTTTTTTTTTGAGACAGAGTCTTGCTCTGTCGCCCAGGCTGGAGTGCAGTGGCGTGATCTCGGCTCACTGCAAGCTCCGCCTCCCGGGTTCATGCCATTCTCCTGCCTCAGCCTCCCGAGTAGCTGGGACTACAGGTGCCCGCCACCACGCCCAGCTAATTTTTTGTATTTTTAGTAGAGACGGGGTTTCACTGTGTTAGCCAGGATGCTCTCCGTCTCCTGACCTTGTGATCCGCCCACCTCAGCCTCCCCAAGTGCTGGGATTACAGGCATGAGCCACCGCGCCCGGCATTTTTTTTGTTTTTTTTTAGATGGAGTCTCGCTCTGTCACCCAGGCTGCAATGCAGTGGCGCAATCTCAGCTCACTGCAACCTCCACCTCCCAGGTTCAAGCAATTCCCCTGCCTCAGCCTCCCAAGTAGCTAGGACTACAGGTGCCCGCCACCACGCCCAGCTAATTTTTGTATTTTTAGTAGAGATGGTGTTTCACCCTATTGGCCAAAATGGTCTCCATCTCTTGACCTCATGATCCGCCCCTCTTGGCCTCCCAAAGTGCTGGGATTACAGGCGTGAGCCACCGTGCCCAGCCTATTTTTTGTATTTTTAGTAGAGACAGGGTTTTACCATGTTGGCTAGGCTAGTCTCAAACTCCTGGCCTCAACTGATCTGCCTGCCTTGGCCTCCCAAAGTGCTAGGATCACACGTGTGAGCCACTGCTCCGACCTACATTTTTTTTGTAAGTGTTTATTTTTAGAGATGGGGTCTTGCTTTGTTACCCAGGCTGGAGTGCAGTGGTGTGATCATAGCTTACTGCAGCCTCAAACTCCTGGCCTCAAGCCATCCTTCCATCTCAGCCTCCCAAAGTGCTGGAATTTCAGGCATGAACCACAGTGCCCGGCCAGTTTTTAAATTTTGTTTTGTTTTGGTTTTTTGATCTGAGAAAGCTGATCCTGTCCATGGTCTACCTCCTCTTTCCTAGTGTCGAGAGCCACCTGCCACCAGTTCTGTCATTGCCCCCTTTATTTGGTGGAGCAATGGTCGGCAGGGGTCAGGTTTGGAGGAGCTGAATGGTAAAATGATAGGGCTGAGGTGAGGAGTTCCAGAGGGTAGAAGGGAGGATTGGAGGGCAAAGATGAGGTGAGCGGCCTATTAAAATCTGAAACAGTGTGTCACTGTGCCACTTATCAGTTTATTTATTTATTTATTTATTTTTGAGACGGAGTTTTGCTCTTGTTGCCTCAGCCTCCCAAGTAGCTGGGATTGCAGGCATGCGCCACTATGCCTGGCTAATTTTTTTTTTTATTTTTAGTAGAGACAGGGTTTCTCCATGTTGGTCAGGCTGGTCCCGAACTCCTTACCTTAGGTGATCCACCCACCTCGGCCTCCCAAAGTGCTGGGATTACAGGCGTGAGCCACTGTGCCCGGCCGCCACTTACCAATTTATTATCTTCAGCTCCAAATTCATTTTTTTCCTGCTCTGTGAAAATGGGTCTGGACCCCTTTTTTTTTTTTTTTTTTGAGACGGAGTCTCGCTCTGTCGCCCAGGCTGGAGTGCAGTGGCACGATCTTGGCTCACTGCAAGCTCTGCCTCCCCGGTTCATGCCATTCTCCTGCCTCAGCTTCCCGAGTAGCTGGGACTACAGGTGCCCGCCACCACGCCCGGCTAATTTTTTTGTATTTTTAGTAGAGATGGGGTTTCACTCTGTTAGCCAGGATGGTCTCGATCTCCTGACCTCGTGATCCACCCGCCTCAGCCTCCCAAAGTACTGGGATTACAGGCTTGAGCCACCGCGCCCAGCCTGGACCCTTTAAATATATATATATAGTATATATTATAATATTATATATATATTATAATATATATATATAATATATTATAATATATATATATAATATATTATAATATATATATATAATATATTATAATATATATATATTTACCAGCATCATGCTAAGTTTTGTCAATAGATGGCTGGAGAGACATTGCAGGAAGAAAGAGTTTTGCTTCCCAGTTCAGCAAACCCTCCTGGGAGGCTCCTGCAGCACAAGTGGGTTCTTGGCTCCCCGCTGCTGCAGGGCAGGGTGGCCAGCAGAACCCCAGGGTCAGCAGCTCCCCCAGGTGCCCTCTGGACGGTTTTGCAGTGGAGTCCCTCTGCGGAGACACCTGCCTATGAACAGCTTTCCCTGACACCCAAGAGGGTGGATTTCCAGCAAGTTCCATCAGACTGGCACTCCAGCGACTACTGTACTTCAGCGACTTCTGTACTTCTGTGCCCTCTCCAAAAACTTGGGGATCTCAGGAAGGAAGGAGGTCTCTCTTTCTTTCTTTCTCTCTCTTTCTTTTTCTTTCTTTCTCTTTCTTTCTTTCTTTCTTTCTTTCTTTCTTTCTTTCTTTCTCTCTCTCTCTCTCTCTCTCTCTCTTTCTTTCTTTCGACAGGGTCTCACTCTGTCACCCAGACTGGAGTGTGGTGGCTCACCACAACCTCTGCCTCCCAGGCTCAAGCGATTCTGCCTCAGCCTACCAAGTAGGTGGGATTACGGGCACGTGCCACCACGCCTGGCTAATTTTTGTATTTTTAGTAGAGATGGGGTTTCACCATCTTGACCAGGCTGGTCTCGAACTCCTGACCTCAAATGATCCACCCGCTATGGCCTCCCAAAGTGCTGGGGTTACAGGCATGAGCCACCGCGCCTGGCTAGAAGGAGGCTTTTTCTTGTATGCTCTGTCTCCGCCTGAGAGGAGTTGTGGCTGCTCCTTGTATTAGGTTGGTGCAAAAATAATTGTGGTTTTTGTCATTAAAAGTAATGGCAAAACCGCGATTACTTTTGCACCGACCTAATATCTGCTCTTCTTGCATTTTTTTTTTTTTTTTTAGAATTCTGTTTACTTCTTATTATCTGTAGTGGGCAGAATTTTGTCTCCCCAACTCCCCCCTCCCCACCAAAGATATTTTCAAATCTTGAACCTTTCACTTCCTCTGAATGTGACATTTTGTTGTTGTTGTTGTTGCTGTTGTTGTTTGACACAGGATCTTGCTCTGTTACCCAGGCTGCAGTGCAGTGGCTGGATCTTGGCTCACTGCAGCCCCGACCCCCTGGGTTCAAGCAGTCCTCCTGCCTCAGCCTCCCGAGTAGCTGGGACCACAGTCACATACCTCCACACCCTGCTAATTTTTATTTTTATTTATTTATTTATTTTTTTTTGAGATGGAATCTCGCTCTGTTGCCAGGCTGGAGTGCAATGGCACGATCTTGCCTCACTGCAACCTCCACCTGCGGGGTTCAAGTGATTCTCCTGCCTCAGCCTCCCAAGTAGCTGGGACTACAGGCATGTGCCACCATGCCCAGCTAATTTTTGTATTTTTAGTACAGACGGGGTTTCACCATGTTGGCCAGGATGGTCTCAATCTCTTGACCTCATGATTCACCTGCCTTGGCCTCCCAAAGTAATTTTTAATTTTTTTTAGTATAGACGAGGTCTCACTATGTGGCCCAGGCTGGTCTTGAACTCCTGAGCTCAAGCAGTGCTCCCGCCTTGGCCTCCCAAAGTGCTGGGATTACAGGAATGATCCACCACGCCCAGCCATGACCTTATTAGGAAATAGAGTCTGCAGATGTAATCAAGATCATACTAGATTAGGATGGGCCGTAATATAATGACTGGTGTCCTTGCAAGAAGAGGGAAATTTGGACACAGACACATAGAAAGGAGAATGTTATGTGAAGACAGGCACAGAGGTACAGAAGGAGAATGCCATGCAGCAACGGAGGCAGGAATTGGAGTGTGGATCTGCAAGCCAAGGAATGCCAAAGATTGTCGGCAGCCACCAAAAGCTTGGAAGAGGCAAGGAAGGATTCTTGCCAGGCGGGGTGGCTCACGCCTGTCATCCCAGCACTTTGGGAGGCTGAGGCGGGAGGATCGCTTGAAGCAAATAGTTTGAGACCAGCCTGGGCTCAAAGTGAGACCCCATCTCTACAAAAAAATAAGTTAGTGGGGCATGGTGGTGCATGCCTGTAGTTCCAGCACTTTTGGAGGCAGAGGTGGGAGAATCGCTTGAGCTCAGAAGTTTGAGGCTGCAGTGAGCTATGACTGTACCACTGCATTCCAGTCTGGGAGATGGGGTGAAACTGAGCCCTCTTGAATGAATCTGTGGTAGTTTGTTATGTCAGTTTTAGAAAAATAATACACAATCTAATCATTTCTCTAATCCTCTGTTATTGTTATTATTATTATTATTATTTTGAGATGGAGTCTCACTCTGTCACCCGGGCTGGAGTGCAGTGGCACGATCTCAGCTCACTACAACCTCTGCCTCCCGGGTTCAAGAGATTCTCCTGCCTCAGGCTCCCGAGTAGCTGGGACTACAGGTGCCTGCTGCCACGCCAGGCTTATTTTTTGTATTTTTAGTAGAGATGGGTTTTCACCATGTTAGCCAGGATGGTCTCCATCTCCTGAACTTGTGATCTGCCCGCCTCGGCCTCCCAAAGTGCTGGGATTACAGGCGTGAGCCACTGCACTTGGCTATTGTTGATTTTTTAAAAATATTAAACCTTTCCTTGTTCAAATTACCATGTGGTTTCTGTCTTGATTTGGCCCAGACTTAATCATCACCAACAAATGTAGGTACTAGTGTTTCAGCATTAAATAAAATGGAATATCTGAATTTTTAAAGTCCCCACTTGCAATTACTGTGCAGATATTTTAGAGGATGGGCCATTTGCAGGAGAGGTGTAAAGTCTGCATTGCAGACATAATCCTTAAAGTCCTTTTGAATGCTGCTGTCACACCTGAAAAAAAAAATAGAAAATGAGCACAGATGGTGCCTGTGAGGACAGATGGCTCAGATGAAGTGGAGGAAGCTGGGCTGGGCAGCTGCCAGCTTGTCTAAAGGTGACTCCTGGCATCCTATACTTTCATGTGGAGGCCAGATCTAGGCAACATTCAGAAAGCGAGTCCAGCTGGGGATGGTGGCCTGCACCTGGAGTCCCAGCTACTCCAGAGGCTGAAGCAGGAGGATCACTTGAGCCCGGTAGGTCAAGGTTGCAATGAGCTGTTTATGGAGCCACTGAACTCCAGCCTGGGCAACAGAGCGAGACCCTGTCTCTAAAAAAAAAAATAAAAAAATTCCAGATAGAGGTGTCCGGAAATCATTAGTCACGGCTAGGGTGACAATGCTGGGGCATTGAGGTCTAAGAGACAGAAAACAGATTCACACCACTGTGACCTTTCCTCTAGAGAAAGAGGAAGGCCTAAACATGGGACAGTCAGGGTTTTGGGGGGGGCAGGAGGGCTCTAAATATGGGCTGAGGTGTCTATTTATTTGTTCAGTACATTTGTTGAACTCTAGCCATGAGCCAGACACAAAAACACTATGGTGGACAAGACAGTGAGAGTCCTTGTCTTCAGAGACAATGAAATAGACCAACACAATGAGATAAATGCTCAACTCAACTTATATACAGGTTCCCAAAAAGGCACATTGCAGAGCTACAGGAGAATGCTTCCCAGAGAAGGTGATGAACAATGTGACTTTAAGGAAAGGGAGTCGGGAAGGAAGACTGTGCATCAGTCATCACTGCACATGCAGAGATCCAGGGGCAGAAATTGAGGAGAATGTAGATAATTTGGTTGTCAGCCCATCAGAGCTATCATATGCCTTTTTTTTTCTTGAGACAGAGTCTGGCTCAGTCACCCAGGCTGGGTGCATTGGCATGATCATAGCTCACTGCAGCCTTGACCTCCCAGGCTCAAGCGATCCTGCCACCCCAGCCTCCCAAGTAGCTACCACCACAGGCACATGCCACCACACCCAGGTAATTAAGAAACAATTTTTGGGCTGGGTTCGGAGGCTTATACCTGTAATGCCAACACTTTGGGAGGCTGAGGTGGGCAGATCATTTGAGGTCAGGAGTTCGAGACCAGCTTGGCCAACACGGCAAAACCCCGTCTCTAACAAAAATACAAAAAATTAGCCCAGTGTGGTGGCTCGAGCCTGTAATCCTAGCTACGTGGGAGGCTGAGGCAGGAGAATGCCTGAACCCGGGAGGCAGAGGTTGCAGTGAGCTGAGATCATGCCACTGCACTCCAGCCTGCCTGAAAGAGCAAGACTCTTGTCTTAAAAAAAAAAAAGAAAAAAAAAGAAAAATTTTTATAGAGATGAGGGTAGTCTCGCTATGTTGCCTAGGCTGGTCTTGAACTCCTGGGCTCAAGTGATCCTCCTGCCTCAGCCTCCCAAAGCTCCGGGATTATAGGTGTGAGCCACTGGGCCTGGCCACACATGTCTTTAAAAAAAAAAGTTTTTTTTGTTTGTTTGTTTTGTTTTTTCTTTTTTGAGACAGAGTCTCACTCTGTCACCAGGCTGGAGTGCAGTGGCACAATCGCGGCTCACTGCAACCTCTGCCTCCCGGATTCAAGCGATTCCCCTGCCTCAGCCTCCCGAGTAGCTGGGACTACAGGCACGTGCCACCATGCCCAGCTAATTTTTTGTATTTTAGTAGAGACAGGGTTTCACCATGTTGGCCAGGCTGGTCTCAATCTCCTGACCTCGTGATCCGCCCACCTCGGCCTCCCAAACTGCTGGGATTACAGGCGTGAGCCACTGTGCCTGGCCAAAAAAAAAAAAAGTTTTGAACACTCCTTTTACTCTAATGAAATAAATGAATAGATAAATAAAACATCTATAATACTACTTTTTTTTTTTTTTTTTTTTTTTTTTTGAGACGGAGTCTTGCTCTGTCCCCCAGGCTGGAGTGCAATGGCGCGATCTCAGCTAACTGCAAGCTCCGCCTCCCGGGTTCACGCCATTCTCCTGCCTCAGCCTCCCGAGTAGCTGGGACTACAGGCGCCCGCCAACACGTCCGGCTAATTTTTTGTATTTTTAGTAGAGACGGGGTTTCACCGTGTTAGCCAGGGTGGTCTCGATCTCCTGACCTCGTGATCCGCCCGCCTTGGCCTCCCAAAGTGCTGGGATTACAGGCTTGAGCCACCGCGCCCGGCCAATACTACTTTTAAAAGTCAATAAAGCCTGGACACATTGGCTCATGCTTGTAATCCCAGCACTTTGGAAGGCCAAGGCAAGCAGATCACCTGAAGTTGGGAGTTTGAGACCAGCCTGGCCAACGTGGCAAAACTGCGTCTCTACTAAAAATACAAAAAATTAGCTGGGCATGGTGGTGTGCATCCGTAGTCCCAGCTACTTAGGAGGCTAAGGTGTGAGAATTGCTTGAACCGGGGAGGCAGAGTTTGCAGTGGGCCGAGATCATGCTGCTGCACTCCAGCCTAGACTCCGTCTCAAAAATAAATAAATAAATAAATAAATATTACAGGCCGGGTGTGGTGGCTCACGCCTGTAATCCCAGCACTTTGGGAGGCTGAGATGGGTGGATCATCTGAGGTTGGGAGTTTGAGACCAGCCTGACCAACATGGAGAAACCCCGTCTCTACTAAAAGTACAAAATTAGCCGGGTGTGTTGGCACATGCTTGTAAACCCAACTACTCGGGAGGCTGAGGCAGGAGAATCACTTGAACCCGGAAGGCGGAAGCTGCAGTGAGCCGAGATCACACCATTGCACTCCAGCCTGAGCAATAAGACCGGAACGCTATCTCCAAAATAAATAAATAAATAAATAAATAAATAAATAAATAAATAAATAAATTAAATTAAATAAAAATAAATGTTACAACTATACGGTGGGCATGGTGGCTCACAACTGTAATCCCAGCTATTTGGGAGGCAGTGGTGGGAAGATTGTTTGAAGCTAGGAGTTCAAGACTCTCATCTCTACCAGAAAATAAAGAAAGAAAAATAAATTGAACTAGTGGTTACTCTTGTGGTAGGGTAGTAACTAGGAGGGACATGAGGAGCCTTTAGGATGCTACAGATGTTTTGTTTTGCTTTGTAGAGACAGGGTCTCTGCTGGAGAGAAGTAGAGTAAAGAAAAAAAAAAAAAGAGGGAGGGTCTTGCTGGTTGCCCAGGCTGGAGTGCGGTGTTGTGATCATGGTTCACTGCAACCTTGACCTCCTGAGCTGAAGCAGTCCTCCCACCTCAGCCTCCTAAGTAGCTGGGACTACAGGTGTGAACCCCCGTGCCCAGCTAAACATATATATATATATATATTTTTTTTTTTTTTTGTAGAGAGGGGGTCTCACTCTGTTGTCCAGGTTCCTCTTGAACTCCTGGCCTCACCCAATCCTCCCCAGCCTCAGCTCCCAAAGCGCTGGGATTGTAGTCATGAGCCACCACACCCAGCCAATGTTTTGGTTTCTTGATATGGGTGTGTTTACTCTGTGACAATGCATTGAGCCTACACTTAGGATTTGTGCACTTTTCTGTATTACATTATTCTTTAAAAAAATTTTTAAATACAGCTGGAAGCAGTGGCTCACGCCTGTAATCCCAGCATTTTGGGAGGCTGAGGCAGGCAGACTGCTTGAGTTCAGGAGTTTGAGACCAGCCTGGGCAATGTGGCATAACCCTGTCTCTAAAAAAAAAAAAAAAAATAGCCAGGAATGGTGGTGTGAGCCTGTAGTCCCAGCTACTCTGGAAGCTGAGGTGGGAGGATGGCTTAAGCCCAGGAGGCAGAGGTTGCAGTGAGCTGAGATGCCATGCCACAACTGCAATCCAGCCTGGGCAACAGAGCCAGAACTTGCCTCAAAAAAATAATAATTTAAGTAATGTATATGTCAGTATGTAATGCTTGGGTAGGGCTTTGCTAGGAGATTTGGTGAAGTTGTCATATTGAAGTTGTCATATGCTTGTACCTCCTCATAGGATTTCTATGAATATGACAGCCACAAATTCAGAGTGTCACAGGTGAGTGGTGTCGGCGATTCAGATTCCAAAAGTGTGGCCACCTGTGTCATGATTTTGCAAAATGACAATTCTTGGTAATATTCCAGACAAAACAGAATGAAATCTTTGCTCAATTTATACATGTGTCTGCCTTTCCAGAAAAGTCAGGATTAAAACCATGCGTGTATGTTCGTGTTTATATAAAAAATGAATTTAGATTCTCTACTCAGTTATTAACCTGTTCTCATGTACTTGGATGGCCATGGGGCATTCTGAAAATGATGGCGGACAAGGGACAGTTTTTCATTGAGTGAGACTGTCTGGCACTGTGTAGGACACAACTGATCCCTATGGGTTAACCCATTAATGCCAGAGGTCCACCATCACTCACTGCAACCAAAACACCCCCTCCTAAAAATTCACAAAACAACCCCTAAGGGGTGGCACTGCCCCCGAGGAGAGCCACTGCTTTCAGGCCACGGAATTAGAGCACAAGGTTCAGCAACTGAGGAGGGATCTGCACGGATTGGGAGGTGAAAGGATTATTCAGGGCTCAGGGAAGCTCAGCTTAATTGGAAGAAAAAGGTAGTGGGGAAAAAATGGGGACTGCCTAGCTTTGCAGTGCTAGACTCCATAAAGATTTGATATAAATGAACAAGTGAGCAAATGAGTGAATGAGTGCCACAGGAAATAAGAAACTATTCACATTTCAAATTAAATTAAAATTTTTTTTTTGAGACAGAGTCTCGCTCTGTCGCCCAGGCTGGAATGAAATGTCATGATCTTGGCTCACCACAACCTCCACCTCCTGGGTTCAAGCGATTCTCCTGCCTCAGCCTCCCAAGTAGCTAGGATTACAGGTGCACACCACCATGCCCAGCTAATTTTTGTATTTTTAGTAGAGACAGGTTTCATCACGTTGGCCAGGCTGGTCTTGAACTCCTGACCTCAAGTGATCAACCCGCCTCGCCTCCCAAAGTGCTGGAATTATAGGCATGACCACCGCGTCCAGCCCTAATTTTTATTTTAAGAGACAAGGTCTTGCTCTTTTGCTCAGGCTGGAGTACAGTGGTGCAGGCATGGCTCACTGCAGCCTCCAGCTACTGGGCTCAAGCGATCCTCCTGCCTCAGCCTCCTGAGTAGCTGGGACTACAGGCATGCACTGCCACGCTCAGTTAAGTTTTTATGTTTTAATTTTTTGTAGAGACAGGGTCTTGTTTTGTTGCCCAGGTTATCTTGATCTCTTGGACCCCAGCAGTCCTACCACTTCAGCCTCCCAAAGTGCTGGTATTACAGGCATGAGCACCTGACTCTGTTTTCTTGTTTTATTTATTTGAGACAGGGTGTCACTCTGTTGCCTAGGCTGGAGTGCAGGGGCACAATCTCACCTCATTGCAACCTCTGCCTCCCAGGTTCAAGGGATCCTCCCACCTCCACCTCCCAAGTAACTGGGACTACAGGCGCACACCACCATGCTAGGACAATTTTTTTTTTTTTTAGATGGAGTCTTGCTCTGTCGCCCAGGCTGAAGTGCAGTGGTGCAATCTTGGCTCACTGCAACCTCCGTTTCCTGGGTTCAACCAATTCTCCTACCTCAGCCTCCCGAGTAGCTGGGATTACAGGCACCCGCCACCACACCCTGAGAATTTTTGCTTTTCTTTTTTTTGAGACGGAGTCTCACTCTGTTGCCCAGGCTGGAGTGCAGTGGCACGATCTCGGCTCACTGCAATCTCTGCCTCCCAGGTTCAAACAATTCTCTGCCTCAGTCTCCCAAGTAGCTGGGATTACAGGTGGCTGCCACCACGCCCAGCTAATTTTTGTATTTTTAGTAGAGATGGGGGTTTCACCATATTGGTCAGGCTGGTCTTGAACTCCTGACCTTGTGATCCACCTGCCTTGGCCTCCCAAAGTGCTGGGATTACAGGCATAAGCCACCACGCCCAGCCGCTAGGACAATTTATTTATTTATTTATTTATTTATTTATTTATTTATTTATTTATTTATTTTTGTTGTTGTTGAGACAGAGTCTTCCTCTGTTGCCCAGGCTGGAGTGCAGTGGTGTGATCTCGGCTCACTGCACCCTCTGCCTCCCGGGTTCCAGCAATTCTCCTGCCTCAGCCTCCTAGGTAGCTGGGATTACAGGTGCCTGCCACCACATCTGGCTAATTTTTGTATTATTTTATTTTATTTTATTTTGTAGAGATGGGGTTTCGCCATGTTGGCCAGGCTGCTCTCAAACTCCTGTCCTCAGGTGATCCTCCCGCCTCAGCCTCCCAAAGTGCTGGGATTACCAGCGTGAGCCACTGCGCCAGGCCATTGTTGCTGTTGTTGTTGAGACAGAGTTTTGCTCTTGTCATCCAGGCTGGAGTGCAATAGTGCCATCTCAACTCACTACAACCTCCGCCTCCCAGGTTCAAGTGATTCTCCTGCCTCAGCCTCCCCAGTAGCTGGGATTACAGGTGCCCACCACCATGCCCGGCTAACTTTTGTATTTTTAGTAGAGATGGGGTTTCACCATGTTGGCCAGGCTGGTCTCGAACTCCTGACCTCAGGTGATCTGCCGTCCTTGGCCTCTCAAAGTGCTGGGATTACAGGCGTGAGCCACCGTGCCTGGCCTCAGAATGAACATTTTTAAATAAAATAACTGATTTATCCTAATCTACCAGTACATAATGGACTCTCAGGACTGGCAGGGAAAAGCCATGAAAAGGAAGGACTCAGATAACGCCCGTGTTTTGGGACATTAGGTCTAATATTGCTAGTAAGAGGAGGGACGTCTAATTGAACAGTCAATGGAAGTTTCTAGGAAAAATAAACTCGTAACACAACAATCATGTGAAAATATTTAGCAGCCATTTAGATGTGTCGGCCTAGAAGGGAGTTACTCAACCTCAGAGCAATTAATATTTTGGACCAGATAATTCCTGTGAAGAGCTGTCCTGTGCATTGTAGGATGTAGTATTAATAGCAGCATCCCTAGCCTCTACCCACTAGATGTCAGTAGCACCTACGTCTCCTCCCTGTCTTTCTGCCCATTTGTGACAACCAAAAATGTCTCCAGACATTGCCAAATGCCCCCTAGGGGCAATCACCCCTAGTTGGGAATCACTGGCCTACAGAATATTGAAACCAAGGCGAAGAGGGTGGACGCTTGAACCTTGGGGAAATATATTTTATTTATTTATTATTATTTTTTTTTGAGATGGAGTTTCACTCTTGTTGCCCAGGCTGGAATGCAATGCCACGATCTTGGCTCACTGCAACCTCCACCTCCTGGGTTCAAGTGATTCTCCTGCCTCAGCCTCCTGAGTAGCTGGGATTAGAGGCGGGTGCCAACACGCCTGGCTAAATTTTTTTTTTTTTTTTTAGAGTTTTGCTCTTGTCCCGGCTGGAGTGCAATGACACGATCTCAGCTCACTGCAACCTCCGCCTCCCCAGTTTAAGTGATTCTCCTGCCTCAGCCTCCTGAGTAGCTGGGATTACCGGCACCTGCCACCACACCCAGCTAATTTTTTGTATTTAGTAGAGAAGGGGTTTCACCATTTTGGCTAGGCTGGTCTCCAACCCCTGACCTCAGGTGATCCACCCACCTTAGCCTCCGAAAGTGCTGGATTACAGACATGAGCCATGGCATCTGGCCAGAAATGTACTTCTTTTTTTTTTTTTGAGACTGAGTCTCACTCTATCACCCGGGCTGGAGTGCAGTGGTGCGATCTCAGCTTGCTGCAACCTCTGTCTCCTGGGTTCAAGCTATTCTCGTGCCTCAGCCGCCTGAGTAGCTGGAATTACAGGTGCACACAACCACACCCAGGTAATTTTTGTATTTTTAGTAGAGATGGATTTCATCATGTTGGCCAAGCTGGTCTTGAAGTCCTGACCTCAAGTGATCGGCCCGCCTCAGACTCCCAAAGTACTGGGATTACAGGCATGAGCCACCGCACCTGGCCAGAAACGTACTTTTAAAATGAAGGGTGGCCGCGTGCAGTGGCTCACGCCTGTAATCCCAGCACTTTAGGAGGCTGAGGTATGAAGATTGCTTGAAACAGGAGTTCGAGACCAGACTGGGCAACACAGTGAAGCCCCGTTTCTGGGATTTCAGGCACGAGTCACCACGTAGGGCCTTCATCTAATTATTACCTCTGTATATTTTCCATGGTTTCCCATCTTTTACCTCTTTCATTACTACTGCATTTGTTTAGATTCTATCATCCTTGAAGGTCCAGCTGCAACAGCAGACCCACCCACGCGTCAAAGCCTTCTGAGGTCTTTCCTTCTTCTGTGCTTCTAGGGCATCTTTTACTGACCCTTCTTCCCTCCAATTGTGCCACCTCCAGCCTGGCCAACATGGTGAAACGCCGTCTCTGCTATAAATATAAAAATTAGCTGGGTGTGGTGGCACAGGCCTGTAATCCCAGCTACTCAGGAGGCTGAGGCAGGAGAATTGCTTTAGCTCTGGGAGGCGGAGGCTGTAGTAAGCTGAAATAGTGCCACTGCACTCTAGCCTGGACGACAGAGACTCTGTCTCTAAATAAATAAATAAATAAGCAGGGCGCGGTGGCTCACACCTGTACTCCCAGCACTTTGGGAGGCTGAGGTGGGTGGATCACCTGAAGTCAGGAATTCAAGACTAGCCCGGCCAACATGGTGAAACCCCCTTTCTACTAAAAATACAAAAATTAGCCAAGCATGGTAGTGCACGCCTGTAATCCCAGCTACACGGGAAGCTGAAGCAGGAGAATCGCTTGAACCTGGGAGGCAGAGGTTGCAGTGAGCTGAGATCGCACCATTGCACTCCAGCCTAGGCAACAAGAGCGAGACTCCATCTCAAAACAAACAAACAAACAAAATGCTGCTCACCTCAAAGGACTGGATGGAGAAATTTTTTTTTTTTTTTGAGTCGGAGTTTTGCTCTTGTTGCCCAGGCTGGAGTGTAATGGTGCGATCTCAGCTCACTGCAACCTCTGCCTCCCGGGTTCAAGCGATTCTTCTGCCTCAGCCTCCCGACTAAGTGGGATTACAGGCATGCGCCACCACGCCCAGCTAATTTTGTATTTTTAGTAGAGACGGGGTTTCACAATGTTGGTCGGGCTAGTCTTGAACTCCTCACCTCAGGTGATCTGCCCGCCTCAGCCTCCCACAGTGCTGGGATTACAGGTGTGAGCCACCGTGCCCTGCCTGGATGGGGACAGTTTTATAAACTATAGAGCGCCCCCAATTTTTAGTAAAGTTACAAAGAATTTTCACACATTTTGAAAGTTTTATGGAGCTAGAATGCACATATCACAAATACACTTATTTGAAGCGTACAATTCAATTTTTGTGCTAGGATCAAAATTTTAGTGCACTTTCATGACCACAAAAAGAAACTGCATATTCATTAGCATTCACTCCCCATTCCTCCTAGTCCTTCTTTTCCCTGGGCCATAGCGTCTGGCCAATTAAAAGGATTTTTGTGCTAGCATCGCCACAATCAGTACTAGTACATTTTCATCACCCCAGAAAGAAACTCTGTATTTATTAGCATTCATTCCCTTTTCCCCGAGTCCTTCTATAGATTTGTGTATTCTGTATATTTCATATTTTATAAAAACACCTTCGCACATTTTTACTTGACTTCCAGGAGGATTTTTCTTTTCTCCTTTTTTTTTCCCCTTTTTTTTGTGACAGAATTTTGCTCTTGATGCCCAGGCTGGAGTGCAATGGCGCGATCTCGGCTCACCACAACCTCTGCCTCCCGGGTTCAAGCGATTCTCCTGCCTCAGCCTCCAGAGTAGCTGGGATTACAGGCATACGCCACTACACCCGGCTAATTTTCTGTTTTAGTAGAGACGGGTTTTCTCCATGTTGGTCAGGTTGGTCTCGAACTCCCGACATCAGGTGATCCGCTCAAAGTGCTAGGATTACAGGCGTGAGTCACCGTGCCCGGCCCAGCAGGATTTTTCTTTGTAAGAATCTTTTACAATGATCTGTGGGGGTCCATCCCTCCTATTTTACAGGAGAAAATAGACGGTTATCTAGGCTTTGTGAGTGCCAAGTTCGCACGCGGCTTTCGGACTCCGTGGCTACACTGTCGGGCCGGGATTTCGCGATTTCGAGGGGGGATGCTCGGCTTCCTCCCACTAACGTAGGGCCTCGGCCAGGGCCGAGTTCCGCGGGGGAGAGCCCCAGGGTTCTGCCACCGCACCGTTGACCTAGAATGCACGTGGGGACAGCCAAAGGTCCAGTCTCCAGTCTCGGAACCTGCGGGCCCCCGAACACGTCTGCCTGCTTGGTCTTCTTTGAACCCGAGTCCCACCGCCCACCAGGATCCTAACGGCGCCGGCCTCGGGAACTCCCACGCACGCGCCGTTCAAACGTCCCTGCCCTCCGCGGCCCAATCACCGCGCACCTTGTTTGGACGTTGGACCGGAAGCGTCCTATCAGCTAGCGCGATCCTAGAGACTGACCAGGAACCGCGACGCCCGTTCGAGTGGGCAGTGCCAGTGCGCTGAAGGGCAAGCTTCAGGGGAAGCCTGTGCCTTATTTAGTAAGGTTAGCTTGACTAAGGGAACGAAGGGCGTCACACTGCTTTTGGAAACAGGTGGTGAGGCTGGCGTCGCCATGTTTTCTAAGGGACTTTCTCAGGGTCAGATCCAAAAATTAGTGGTCCTTTAGGGGCTTTTTTTTTTTTTTTTGATACGTTGTCTCACTCTGTCACCCAGGCTGGAGTGCAGTGGCGCGATCTCGGCTCACTGCAACCTCCGCCTCCCGGGTTCAAGCAATTCTCTTGCCTCAGCCTCCAGAGTAACTGCGATTACAGGCGCCCGCCACCAAGCCAGGCTAATTTTTGTATTTTAAGTAGAGACGGGGTTTCACCATGTTGGCCAGGCTGGTCTTGAACCCTTGACTTCAAGTGATCCGCCAACCTTAGCCTCCCAAAGGGGCTTTTAAATGTAAGGGCCGAGCAGGGGCTCCGAGTGGGCATGAAAGGTTGGGAGGGGCCCTAGCCATAGCCTTTTTTGTTATTGTTAAGGCTGACTTTTTTTTTTTTTTTTTTTTTTTTTTTTTTTTTTTTTTTGAGGCTGTCGCCCATTCTAGAATGCAGCGGCGTGATCTTGACTCACTGCAGCCTCGACTTCCCTGGCTCAAGTGATCCTCCCACTTCAGCCTCCCGAGTTGCTGGGACCACAGGTGCCACCACCACACCCGACTAAGTTTTTTTCTTTATGTATTTTTTTTTGTAGCGACGGGGTTTCGAACTCCGGGACTCAACGGAGCTTCCCATCTCAGCCTCTGGGTGAGATTATAGGCGTTAACCGTGACTCCCTGCCCAGTAAAAAAAAACCTCAAACACGCCAGGCACAGCGGCTCACGCCTGTAATCCCAGCACTTTGGGAGGCCAAGGCAGGTGGATCACCGGAAGTCAGGAGTTCGAGACCAGCCTGGCCAACATGGCGAAATCCTGTCTCTACTAAAAATAACAAAAATTAGCTGGGCGTGGTGGCGGGCGCCTGTAATACCAGTGATTCGGGAGGCTGAGGCAGGAGAATTGCTTGAACGCAGGAGGCAGAGGTTGCAGCCAGCCAAGATCGCGCCATTGCACTCCAGCTGGGGCAACAAAAGTGAAACTGTCTCAAAAAAACAAACAAAACAACAACAACAACAAAAAAAACATTGCTGGGCTCAGTGGCTCATGCCTGTAATCCCAGCACTTTGGGAGGCCAAGGCAGGCGGATCACTTGAGGTCAGGAGTTTGAAACCAGCCTGGCCAACATGGTGAAACCTTTTCTCTACTAAAAATACAAAAAAATTAGCCCAGCGTGGCGGTGGATGCCTGTAATCCCAGCTACTTGGGAGGCTGAGACAGGAGAATCCTTTGAACTCGGGAGGTGGAGGTTGCAGTGAGCCGAGATCATGCCATTGCACTCCAGCCTGGGCGACAGAGCGAGGCTTTGTCTCAAAAAAAAAAAAAACAAAAAAACCCAAACATTTAAAAAATAAAAAAAAAAACAAAACAAGGCCAGGCACGGTGGCTCATGCCTGTAATCTAGTACTTTGGGAGGCTCAGGCAGGCAGATCACTTGAGGCCAGGAGTTGGAGACCAGCCTGGCCAACATGGTGAAACCCTATTTCTACTAAAAATACAAAAATTAGCCGGGCGCGGTGTCTCATGCTTGTAATCCCAGCACTTTGGGAGGCCGAGGCGGGCGGATCACGAGGTCAGGAGATCGAGACCATGGTGAAACCCAGTCTCTACTAAAAATACAAAAAAATTAGCCGGGCGTGGTGGCGGGCGCCTGTAGTCCCAGCTACTTGGAGAGGCTGAGGCAGGAGAGTGGCGTGAACCCGGAAGGCGGAGCTTGCAGTGAGCTGAGATCGCGCCACTGCACTCCAGCCTGGGTGACAGAGTGAGACTCTGTGTCAAAAAAAAAAAAAAAAAAAAAAAAAAAAAAAAAAAAAATTAGCCAGGCATGGTGGTAGGAGCCTGTAATCCCACAGGCTGAGGCAGAAGAATTGCTTGAACCTGGGAGGTGGAAGTTGCAGTGAACCGAGATTGTGCCACTGCACTCCAGCCTAGGCGACAGAGCAAGACTCCATCTCAAAAAAGGAAACAAAACAAAACAAAAATGAAAAAAAAAATTAGCTGGGCGTGGTGGCGGGCGCCTGTGGTCCTAGCTCAGCAGGAGGCTGAGGTGGGAGGATCTCTTGAGCCCGGGAGTTTGAGGCTGTAGTGAGCTGTGATTGCACCACTGCACCCCAGCCTGAGTGACACAGTGAGACCCCATCTCCATACACAACAAAAGCAAAAGAGCAATACAAAAATAACTATATATTTTTAGTGTTTGCATTTAAGAAACTGATACTTTTAACACAGTAATACATTACAATATAATTATTATACTCACAACATTGTTATAAGAGAAAAATAATACATAAGGCAAGGTAATGAGGCCTAGTTCCTTTTTTTTTTTTTTGAGACGGAGTCTCGCTGTGCCACCCAGGCTGGAGTGCAGTGGTGCGATCTCGGCTCACTGCAAGCTCCGCCTCCCGGGTTCATGCCATTCTCCTGCCTCAGCCTCTCCGAGTGGCTGGGACTACAGGCGCCCGCCACCATACCCGGCTAATTTTTTTTTGTATTTTTAGTAGAGACGGGGTTTCACCGTGGTCTCGATCTCCTGACCTCGTGATCTGCCCGCCTCGGCCTCCCAAAGTGCTGGGATTACAAGCGTGAGCCACCACGCCCGGCCAGCCTAGTTCCTAATGAGGGTTTTCTTTCAATTCAATGTCTCTGGGTCCAGAATACTTGCTTGAGGCTAAAATAAAGGTTTAAATTTTAGAGTTTTGGCTGGGTGTGTTGGCTCGGGCCTGTAATCCTTGCACTTTGGGGAGCCAAGATAAGAGAATGGCTGGAGCCCAGGAATTTGAGGTTACAGAAAGCTATGATCATGCCATTGCACTTCAGCCTGGGCAACAGAATGAAACCCTGGCTCTTAAGAAGGAAAGAAAAGTTCCAATAAGTATCCCCAACTTCCTAGTTGAGGACCTGTCGGAGTTGTTCCCCTTCTCCACCAGGGACTTCCTCTGGGTCTCCTACACCTGCTCTGCCTAATTTCTTCTCCCTCAGGATCTAAGAGGGAAAAAATTAAAATTAAAAATTAAAACAATTAAAAACTACCTTTTTAATTAAAAAAAATTTTTTTTGAGACAGAGTCTTGCTCTGTTGCCCAGGCTGGAATGCAATGGGGTGATCTCCGCTCACTGCAACCTCCACCTCCCAGGTTCAAGCGATTCTCCTGCCTCAGCCTCCCGAGTAGCTGAGACTATAGGCTCCCGCCACCACACCTGGCTGATTTTTGTATTTTTAGCAGAGTCAGGGTTTCACCATATTGGCCAGGTTGGTCTCGAACTCCTGACCTTGTGATCTGCCTGCCTCAGTTTCTCAAAGTGCTGGGATTACAGGTGTGAGCTACCATGCCTGGCCAACCACCTTGTCTCCTAGATGGGACAAAAAAAGCTGAGATCTGTGGTATCCGAAGTTGGGGATCCCAAGGAGAAGGAAGGTTCCAAAAGATCCTGCTGAGACAAGAGAACCTTTGTATGCCTCAAGTCAGACTTCTCAGGGCCTATCATTTGCAAAGATCTCCCACTACAGAAACTTGTGGAATATAACAATGGGTTTCTTTTTCCTTCTTCTTTTTTGTTTATTTATTTGTATATCAATGGGTTTCTAAAAGTGACACAACTGGCCAGGCACGGTGGCTCATGCCTGTAATCTCAGCACTTTGGGAGAACGAGATGGGCAGATCACCTGATGTCAGGAGTTCGAGACCAGCCTGACCAACATGGCGAAACCCCATCTCTACTAAAAATACAAAAATTAGCTGGGCGTGTTGGCATGCACCTGTAGTCCCAGCTACTCAGGAGGCTGAGACAGGAGAATCACTTGAAGCTGGGAAGCGGAGGTTGCAGTGAGCCAAGATCCTGCCACTGCACTCCAGCCTGGGTGACAGATTGAGATTCTGTCTCTAAATAAATAAATAAATAAATGTAACACAACTAACATCTTTTCTTCACTCTCCCCTTTCCCTGTGAATGATACAGAGAGAGAGGGCTGCAACGTGCAGGTAGGGAGGAAAGCTACATTTTGTTTAACATATAACTGAATTCAGGTCTTGTACCACATTCTTTTTAAAGAGGGTCCCTTTAATTATCACGCTTAATCTTCGTGACAGCCCTAAGAGGGAGCCCTTTGGAAATTAAAACAGAAAGTCTAAGTCTCTTGCCAGTGAGGAGCAGAGGTTAAGTTTGCTTTGTAAATGGGAATTCTCAAGGAAACATAAGCTCTTTGGAAAGGGGCCCAAAGATGACTTAAGTGTTTGAAGCTTTAGGTACATTGCTTTTGGTTGGAGTGGGAGAGTTGTGAAGGTCAGTCCATGCCTGGAATCCTTCCAAGGTGAAGATCAGTGTTTCCTGTGCCAGTCATTTAAAAAGATTAGAATGGGCCGGGCACGGTGGCTCATGCCTGTAATCCCAGGGACTGGGAGGCCGAGGCAGGAGGATCACTTGAGCCCCGAAGTTCGAGACCAGCCTGGGCAACATGATGAAACCAGGTCCCTACAAAAAATGCAAAAATTAGCGAGGCATGGTAGTGCACGCCTGTAGTCCTAGCTCCTTGGTAGGCTGAGGTGGGAGGATCACTTGAGCCTAGGAAGTCGAGGCTGCAGTGAACTGTGATTGCACCACTACACTGCAGCCTAGCGATGGAGTGAGACCCTGTGTCTGTCTCTGTCTCTCTCTCTCTCACACACACACATGCATGCACGCACACACACACACAGTAGCACGAGTTGGGATCTCAGTTCTTTTATCCAGATTGAGGGTGATACCTTCCAGAAGTCTAAATGAATCAGCCTGAGAGAGTGATGGAAATGGGAGATACCCTAGTAGCCAAGGAATGGAACACTGAAGCCGACTATACTTCTGTTGATGGCTGTTGTGATATCTCGGTTCTTCTTGGTTTAAAAGAATTTAGACAAGAGACACAACAAAAAAAGTTTAGCATATAGTAATTTATTGCAAAAGAAAAAATATTTTGTAAGTTAGATGCCACAGCCTGGGAAACCTGTTTCTACTAAGAATAGAAAAATTAGCTGTGCGTGGTGGCACACACCTGTAGTCCCAGCTACTCGGGAGGCTGAGGTGGGAGGATTGCTTGAGCCCGGGATGTGGAGGTTGTAGTGAGGTGAGATCGCATCTCTGCACTCCAGCCTGGGTGCCAGAGCGAGACTCTGTTTCAAAGAAAAAAAAAATTTAGGTGCAGAATAGACAGGACATCCTGAGAGTGTGAGGATTCAGGGCGGGCTGCTGGTAAGGATGAAACAGCAAAGACTGACACTAGGAAGAGTCCCTTTATGGGAGTCTTACACGATTATTCATAAAGGGATGGGAAGAGGTGTCACTAGCAAGCTTGTTCAGGGTGGTCCTCTGGGTGCACATGCGCAGTAGCTGTACATACTTGTTCATACCTTGTCATTCAGCATCTTAAATCTCCACCCAGGGGTGTGTTTTTACTATTATAATGAGGAAAGGATCAGTTTGAGGACGGGTAAAATGAAAATGTGCATGCTCTCTAGAACGGACAGTCCCTACTGAAGATAGCTTTGCTTGAATGAGCTCAATTACAATGCAAATGCTGAGGCTTATTATGTTGGTCACCACAGCCGCTGCATCCCGAGAACATGATCATCAACCTTCAAGGCTTCTCCAAGAATGTATATTGTAGTGTGTCTCACTGCTTAGAGATAGCAGAACATACTAGGAAGCAGCCTTCCTGTTGGCCAAGCTCTATCTCCCTCAGATAACCCTTTGGAAATAACTGCCTACCACAGACCCCGTACTTCACACAGGTAATGCATTTAAATCTCACATGACATTTCTGTGAAATAGGTAGCATGATCCCAGCTTCACAGATGAACCCCCAACTTGCTTACTTCCAACAGCTGCCGCCAGGTGGAGCCAGGGTTCAAAGGAGGGTCTCCTGATTCCAAGGCCTGACCTCTTCTCTCTGAACTATGAATGAACCTATTTGCATTTCCTGTGCCTCATAGCCTGTAAAGGGGGTGAATTATGGAATGAGGGTCTGCTGTATGCCTCTAGGAGTAAAAAGGCAATCTATTCCTTTGGGTGGAGGAGAAGCACCGAGGAAAGAGGAAAGCAAAGACAATCGTTTTCTTTTTTTCTTTCTTTTTTTTTTTTTGAGACGGAGTTTCCCTCTGTCGCCCAGGCTGGAGTGCAGTGGCCCGATTTCGGCTCACTGCAACCTCCACCTCCCAGGTTCAAGCGATTCTCCTGCCTCAGTCTCCCGAGTAGCTGGGACTACAGGTGCGCACCACCACGCCCAGCTAATTTTTTTATTTTTATTTTTTTTTGAGACAGAGTCTCGCTCTGTCGCCCAGGCTGGAGTGCAGTGGCACCATCTCGGCTCACTACAAGCTCCGCCTCCCGGGTTCACGGCATTCTCCTGCCTCAGCCTCCCGAGTAGCTGGGACTATAGGCGCCTGCCACCATGCCCGGCTAATTTTTTGTATTTTTAGTAGAGACGGAGTTTCACCATGTTAGCCAGGATGGTCTCGATCTCCTGACCTCATGCTCCTCCCGTCTTGGCCTCCCAAAGTGCTGAGATTACAGGCGTGAGCTACCGCGCCGGGTCTTTTTTTTTTTTTTTTTGTCGCCTAGGCTGGAGTGCAGTGGGGCCATCTCAGCTCACTGCAACCTCTGCCTCCTGGGTTCTGTGGGTGGCAAGCCACCCAGGCGCCGAGGCAAGAGACTGAGGACACGAGCTGTTCCAGTATAATAAAAAATAAAACAAGAATAGTTATACCAGATATAGATCTTAGATATGATTCTATATGAATATCATTAATCATTAGTTTGTAGCAATTACTCTTTATTCCAATATTATAATAATCCTCGCTCTATAATCATAACCTAGGAAAAACCAGGCCATACAGAGATAGGAGCTGAGGGGACATAGTGAGGTGTGACCGGAAGACAAGAGTGCGAGCCTTCTGTTATGCCCGGACAGGGCCACCAGAGGGCTCCTTGGTCTAGTGGTGATGCCAGCGTCTGGGAAGACTCCCAGTGCCAGGTGGACCATGGTCTAGCGGTAGCAAAAACTGTCAAGGAACAACACCCACTACTTAGCAGACCGGGAAAGGGAGTCTCCTTTTCCCCGGGGGAGTTTAGAGAAGACTCTGCTCCTCCACCTCTTGTGGAGGGCCTGACATCAGTCAGGCTCACCTGCAGTTATCTGGAGGCCTAACGGTCTCCCTGTGATGCTGTGCTTCAGTGGTCATGCTCCTAGTCTGCCTTCATGTTCCATCCTGTACACCTGGCTCTGCCTTCTAGATAGCAGTAGTAAATTAGTGAAAATACTAAAAGTCTCTGATATGCAAAAATAATGGCGTAAGCTGTCTTTCTCTTTGTCTCCTCTCTCTCTCTGCCTCAGCTGCCAGGCAGGGAAGGGCCCCCTGTCCAGTGGACACGTGACCGTTACCCATCATTGGAGATGACTTACACTCTTTACCCTGCCCCTTTTGCTTTGTATCCAATAAATAACAACGCAGCCAGACATTCGGGGCCACTACCGGTCTCCACGCATTGGTGGTAGTGGTCCCCCGGGCCCAGCTGTCTTTTCTTTTCTCTCTTTGTCTTGTGTCTTTATTTCTACACTCGCTTGTTGCCACACACAGGGAGAAGCCCACTGACCCTGTGGGGCTGGACCCTACAGGTTCAAGCGATTCTCCTGCCTCAGTTTCCTGAGCAGCTGGGATTACAGGTGCGTGCCACCATGCCAGGCTACTTTTTGTATTTTAGTAGAGACAGGGTTTCACCATGTTGGTTAGGCTGGTCTCAAACTCCTGACCTCGTGATCCGCCTGCCTCAGCCTCTCAAAGTAATGGGATTACAGGCATGAGCCACCGTGCCTGGCTGAGACTCTACTTTCAGTTCTTTTGCCTAGTACCTGGAATTGCCGGATCATATCGTAATTCTGTGTTTCTGCTTTTACTTTTTTGAGAAACTACCATATTGTTTTCCACAATAGCTGCACCATTTTTGCATTCCCATTGACAGTGCGCAAGAGTTTTAATTTCTCCACATTATCATCAGCACTTATTTTCTGAGTGTTAATATTTCTTTTCTTTCTTTCTTTTTTTTTTTTTTTAAGACGGAGTCTTGCTCTGTCACCCATGCTGGAGTGCAATGGTGTGATCTCGGCTCACTGCAACCTCCACCTCCAGGGCAATTCTCCTAACTCAGCCTCCTGAGTAGCTGGGATTACAGGTGCCGGCCACCACGCCCGGCTAATTTTTGTATTTTTAGTAGAGACGGGGTTTCACCATGTTGGCCAGACCAGTCTCAAACTCCTGTCCTTGTGATCCACCTGCCTCGGGCTCCCAAAGTGTTGGGATTACAGGCATGAGCCACGGTGCCTGGCCTGATGTTTCTAATAGTTGCCATTATAATGAGGATGAGGAAAGTATATATTTTTGAATATTGACCACAGCCTAACCCTAATTGTCCCTGCTGAAAACAATTGCTTTATTAATTTGTTTGTTTGTTTTATTTGAGAGAGAGGGTCTCCCTTAATTGCCCAGGCTGGAGTGCAGTGGCACAATCATAGCCCATTGTAGCCTCAAACCTCTAGGCTCAAGTGATCCCTCTCAGCCTCCTGAGTAGCTGGGGAATGCAGGCGCACGCCACCATGCCCTGTTGCTTTATTTTTTAGTTTTTGAGATGGAGTCTTGCTCTGTCGCTCAGGCTGGAGTGCAGCGGTGCGATCTCGGCTCACTGCAACCTCTGCTTCCTTGGTTCAAGTGATTCTCCTGCCTCAGCCTCCTGAGTAGCTGGGATTACAGGCACACGCCACCATGCCTGGCTAATTTTTATATTTTTAGTAGAAACGGGGTCTCACCATGTTAGTCAGGCTGGTCGCAAACTCCTGACCTCGTGATCCGCCCACCTTGGCCTCCCAAAGTGTTGGGATTACAGGCGTGAGCTACCACGCCCGGCCTATCATATTCCCTTCTACACAGGCATAAGCAATCTGACAAATGATATCTCCGTTTGTTGCACACACGATCATCCTGTATTTGGATGTGTTGTACTTATTTTTATCCTTTATCACCAAGCATTTCTGAGCATAGTAATGTGGTTTTACCCTCTTGTTGTCTTCTTTTTTTTTTTTTATTAATTTTTTTTGCATACAAAAACAATAAACATTTTCTAAAAATACATACAAACAAAAAGATGCGTATCAAACATATTAGGAAGGTTGCACATGGGAAGTCGGGGAATAGAAATGGGGGGTGGGAGTTAAAATAAATGAGAGAGGGACTTTATATGGATCAGTGATAATAACTCAATCCTCTATTTGACAAAGAAGAGGGAGAAGGAAGAGGAAGAAAAAGAAAGTGGGATAAAGGATCAGAAAGGGAGGAAAATAGAAAAAATTAGAGTATGACTCCAGGGTAGACCTGTTTTGTTGTCACTGAGTTGGTTGGTTGGTTTGTCTGTTGTATTCTTCATGTTTCGCCAAGTTGGCCAGACTGGTCTTGAACTCCTAGCCCGAAGTGATCAACCCGCCTCGCCCCCCAGAGTGCCGGGACCACAGGCGTGAGCCACCACGTCCAGCCCCCACATTGCTTCTGGCCTCCGTGGTAGACCTCCCAGACGGAGCGGCCAGGCAGAGGAGCTCCTCACTTCTACCCAGACACGGGGCGGCCGGGCAGAGGAGCTCCTCACTTCCCAGACGGGGCGGCCAGGCAGAGACGCTCCTCACTTCTTCCCAGACGATAGGTGGCCGGGCAGAGGCGCTCCTCACTTCCCAGACGATGGGTGGCCGGGCAGAGGTGCTCCTCACTTCTTCCCGGACGGGGCGGCCGGGCAGAGGCGCTCCTCACTTCCCAGACGGGGCAGCCGGGCAGAGGCGCTCCTCACTTCCCAGACGATGGGTGGCCGGGCAGAGGCGCTCCTCACTTCCCAGATGGGGCAGCCGGGCAGAGGCTCTCCTCACTTCCCAGATGGGGCAGCCGGGCAGAGGCTCTCCTCACTTCCCAGACGATGGGTGGCCGGGCAGAGGCGCTCCTCACCTCCCAGACGATGGGTAGCCGGGCAGAGGCGCTCCTCACCTCCCAGACGGGGCGGCCGGGCAGAGGCGCTCCTCACTTCTTCCCGGACGGGGCGGCCGGGCATAGGCGCTCCTCACTTCTTCCCGACGGGGCGGCCGGGCAGAGGCGCTCCTCACTTCTTCCCGGACGGGGCGGCCGGGCAGAGGCGCTCCTCACTTCTTCCCGGACGGGGCGGCCGGGCAGAGGCGCTCCTCACTTCCTCCCGGACGGGGCGGCCGGGCAGAGGCGCTCCTCACTTCCCAGACGGTGGGTGGCCGGGCAGAGGCGCTCCTCACTTCCCAGACGATGGGTGGCCGGGCAGAGGCGCTCCTCACCTCCCAGATGGGGCGGCCGGGCAGAGGCGCTCCTCACTTTTTCCCGGATGGGGCGCCCGGGCAGAGGCGCTCCTCATTTCTTCCCGGACGGGGCGGCCTGGTATCTCTTAAAGTAGTCCTTATTCTTTTCTTCCTTCTTTCTTTTTTTTTTTTTTCCTGAGACACGCAAGCTGGAGTGGGCATGGAAGTGCAGTGATGCCATCTCGGCTCACTGCAACCTTTGTGTCCCAAGCTCATGCAATTCTCCTGCCTCAGCCTCCTGAGTAGCTGGAATTACAGACATGTGCCGCCACACCTGGCTAATTTTTATATTTTTAGTAGACGTGGGATTTCGCCATGTTGGCTGGGCTGGTCTTGAACCCCTGGCCTCAAGCAATCCACTGCCTCAGCCTCCCAAAGTGCTGGGATTAAGGTGTGAGCCACTGCACCTAGCCTGAATTTTGGCTTTGAATACCCTAAGCTTAGAAGATCTGTGTGCTCCTCCTGGCTGGCCTCAGAGGGGCCACAGTTCACCAAGCCAGGTTTGTGGGCCTGCCCTTGTTTCTCATGGTGTAGCTTGACATTAGAAGCTTCCCAGAACTCTCTGTATGTAAGTAATTTGGTGACTTGGCATTTAGGATGGAAACAGCTGTTTCTAGTGTTCTGTTGAGATGTCAGTTTTTTGAGAAATCTGTTTCCATGGAAATGCCCACATTTACGTTTTTGTTTGTTTGTTTGTTTGTTTTGAGACCAGAGTCTCTCTCGCCTAGGCTGGAGTGCAGTGGCACAATCTCGGCTCACTGCAACCTCTGCCTCCTGGGTTCAAGCGATTCTCCTGCCTCAGCCTCCTGAGTAGATGGGATTACAGGCGCACACCACGCCAGGCTAATTTTTCTGTATTTTTATTAGAGGCAGGGTTTTACCATGTTGGTCAGGCTGGTCTCGAACTCCTGACCTCGTGATCTGCCCACCTCGGCCTCCCAAAGTGCTAG